>NC_057807.1:217868266-218468266 GCF_018294505.1 Triticum aestivum | reverse complement strand
ATCCCCACGGGTGTCGCCTTACCTTTGCCCGGGACCATTTGCGCCTTTTGGCTCACGTATATGATAGTGTCGCTAGCATCCATATGTTAAGGAGCCCGGGCTGACATGACTAGTTGTAAACCCAAAGTGGCACAGACTTACAGGGACAGGCATCCATGACCCAGCTTCGAACATGTCGGTCATCAGCAAGAGGGTCCGGGCTGTAGCACTGGGCTAGCAGGACTCCGGTAAACCGGGCTGTAGCGGGCTAACAGGACTCCGGTACTCAATGCGTGACATTTCCCCGAAGGGACAGACACCGGAACGAAGAAGGACACATGCCGGCCAGCCTAAGTGTTCCAGAGCAGTAGCAAGCTACCATGGCTCAGTGGTAACACTAGGAGACATTTCCCGGTAAGAGAGGCTACTAAAGATAAACAACTAGATAGTCAGATCCCACACATACCAAGCATTTCAATAACATACACACAGTATGCTCGATATGTGCAAATACAACATGGCATCACAACATGACTCTACGACACAAGTACTTTATTTAAGGCTCAGGGAGCCATACATAATCATACACACAGGTACGGGTCACACGACCCAGCATTCAAGTCATACAGTCATACAAACCAGCAGCGGAAGTAACTTGTCTGAGTACAGACAACTAGTAAAATAAAAGAGGCTTGGAAAGCCTAGCTATACTACGTGGTCCTTCACAAGCTCAGGATCACCACCTGGGCCTTAGCCTACTCATTGATGTCAACGTCTACGTAGAACCCATCAGAAGGGGTTGCAGCGTCTTCTGTAAAAATGTAAATTATAGCAACATGAGTACAAAGGTACTCAGCAAGACTTACATCAGATCCTACATACATGCATATTATCAAGAAGGGTTGGTGGAGTTGTTGCAGCAAGCCAGCTTTGACTCTTGGCTAGGCTAACCTACGAGACTCCAACTTGAAATGGTTTTGCGTACACGAGTCCACTACTCACCACTTCAATACACTACCGAGGATCCACCTCCGTCTTCCTACGGAAGAGCCATCCTCGGCACTCACACTTATCTTGAGGCTTTTAGTAGTTTCCATTTACTTGTCTATGAACTGTATAGGCAACCAAGTAGTCCTTTACCGCGGACGCGGCTATTCGAATAGATCATGATAACCCTGCAGGGGTGTACTTCTTCATACATGTTTCCACCACTTAGCGTCTGCACACGACATGTGCTCGGCAGACTTCAAGCGAAAGCCGACGTGGGTGTAGACCACGACCTACCTAAACACCTAAGTCTCTAGTCCAGGTTTATCGCCTATCCAGGTTCCATCCGCAGGGAGTCCGGCCGAGGTTTCCCATACGGCCCCGAACGATGTGAACAGGGTTCCCGAGATACCTAACGGGTATTCGGTACACCGTGCCACGTACCTACCGCATCACAGCCCACCCCTACGGTCAGCGCTGTCCACGGCCTCCAGTAGGCTACAAACACCAGAAACTACTTGCAACTCCTGGACAGAGAACTAGGGTGGATAAGAAGTCGAGCGGGGTCATATTTCAGGGCCCAATGCATGGTAGTAGCTGTATCTTAAATCACACATACAGATCTCAGTGCTTAAGGTCGGTTTCAATGAAACAACCCACCATGTACTCCTACATGGCCTCTCATCGATACCTTTACCAAATCGTGTTTACCACACCATTCTCATTACCGACATAATCATTTCACTCTAGCCCATCACCCAGATGAACCAGACCTGACACGACTCTAAGCATAGCAGGCATAGCAAGGTAGGAACAACACATACATATGGCTCAATCAACTCCTACACATGCTAGTGGGTTTCATCTAGTTACTGTGGCAATGACAGGTCATGCAGAGGAAATGGGTTCAACTACCGTAGCACACAGCAGTTTGAAACGCGTTGTCTTAATGCAATAAAAGAGAGCAGGAGCGAGAACATGGGATTGTATCGATATGATCAAATGGTTGGTTGCTTGCCTGATGATTCGATGCACTGATACGGTTCTTCGTTAGGGTAATCACGGTACTCCTCAGAGGCAGAACCTGCCGCAAAGAACACCGATACACAACCATCACCAAACAATGTGCAACAATATGATGCATGCATGAAACATGGCAATATGAGTGAGTTGGGCTAATGCAACTAGGACCAGAAGGGTTTGAACCAATTTGAATCAAAGATTCAAATTTTAGACCCAAACATGGCCCTTTAAAGTGTTTTTCCTTGTTCTGCATTAAACATCAGGTTAACTTGTTTAATCATGCATGAAAATAGTACAGATGGATAGATTGGATTTTTCTGATCATTTTTCATATATAATTTGTCTGATTTGGAGTTACAGAATAAAAGTTATGAATTTTTTAAAGTTTAAACTATATTCTGGAATTTCCTATATTAGATTAAATCCAGAAAATCAATTATTGCGTCAGCCTGACGTCAGTGTGACATCAGCAGGTCAACGGGACACGTCCGGGTCAAACCTGACAGTGGGTCCCGCGTGTCAGTGTGATTAATTAAACTAAAATTAATTTAAACTAATCCTAATTAGTTAACAGGGCTGGGCCCCACCTGTCATTGACTCAGGGGAGTCAACCAGGGCCCACCCGTGGTCAAACCCGGGTCGGCTGCACCGGCGTTTAGCCGCCGGCGAGCCCGACGCGGCGGCGGAAGTGGTTTTGGCCGTTTCGGCCACCAAATGGGTCGCGGAGACCACCGGAGAGGAGCTGAGGTCGAGCCGCAGCTCTTGGTGGAGTCCGTTGGGGTCGGGGTGGCCGGAGTTGGCGCCGGCGACGACTTTGGCGGCCACCGGAGTTCGGCCAAAGTCGAACTTGTCGCTAGGGGGATCGGTGAGGTGCGGGGAGTAGCTAGTTAGGTGCTACGTGACGCGGTGAGCATGATGGACACCGTGGAGTGGCCGGAGGATGACCGGGAGCACGTCGGCGACGAGCTCCACGGCGGTGGGTGCGGTTGAGCTCCGGGAGGTCGCTACACGGCTCGGGAGCAAGAACGGAAGGGAGGGGAAGATGGCTAAGCTCACAGTGAGTGCGACGAAGCCCTTGGTGCGGCCGGGGATGGACCGGAGCGACGACGGCGTTGAAGGGGATCTCCGGCGACGGCGGACTCGGGCGAGGTCGGTGCGGTGGACTCGGGCGTTGCGAGCGCTCGGGGCTCGGCTTGCTCGATGAAGTGGACAGCGGCGGAGCTCCTGGACACGACGAGAGGACGCACGGGCGGCGGGGAGCACGGCTACGACGTAGGCACGGCGGTGGTGGCGTCGGTCATGGCGGGGGAGCGCGAGGGGGAGGAGCTGGAGAGGAGAGGGGGTGTCTGGGGGGTTCGGGGGAGAGAGGGAGGGCGATCCACGACGTCACCGGGCGAGGGGAGCGGCGAGGCGGCGAGCAGGTGCGTGGCGCGCGCTGCGGTCGCCGTCGGGCACCTGCCTGCCTGCCTGGCCGGCAAGCAGCTCGCTGGAGCGGCGCTGGGCTGGGCCGGCAGGTGGGCCGGGTGCTGGCGCCAGGTAAGCTTTTCTATTTTCTTCTGTTTTCTGTTTTTTAATACTTCTGCAACTTTGTTGAATTAATAAAAATACTTAGGCAACTCCTAAAATCACCAAACTACTCCTGGTCCATAGTTGGATTATTTCCAACATGAAACATTTTAGTTTGGAGATATTTGAGCATTTAAATATTTTATATAATTTTAAATGCCCAAATTCAAATATTTATGATTTAAATCAAAAACCCTAAGATGGCCTAGGAAAATGTGCATCACTTTTGGCAGAGGTTCTGAACCAAGACAAAAATGATGGGCATTTTAGAAGGGCATTTCAGGTTCATTGAAAAAGTTTTTAGTAAACCCTAATTGGTTTCAGAGGGGACTGGGGGTTCTGTCATCCCCATTTCAGGTTTCTGATGCAAAAATAAACATGATGCAACACTCTAATGCATGACTAGCTAGGGTGTGACAACTCACCCCCACTCAAAAGAATCTCGTCCCGAGATTTAGGTTCCTCCGGAAAGAGGGCGGGATACTCGAGTCGAAGACGATCCTCCCTTTCCCAAGTTCCTTCATCCTCAGAATGGTGCGACCATTGAACTTTGAGAAACTTGATATTATGACGCCGAGTGGTACGCTCGGCCTGATCGAGGATACGAGTGGGGTACTCTCGATACGTAAGATTATCTTGGAGATCAAGCGTTTCGTGGTCCACTCCACGGATAGGATCCGAGAAGCAACGCCTGAGTTGAGAAACGTGGAAGACATCGTGGACTCTGGAGAGATGCGGAGGTAGTTCCAACTGGTAGGCAACTTCTCCTCGTTTGGCGAGAATGCGAAAAGGTCCAATGTAACGAGGAGCCAATTTGCCTTTGATACCGAAACGATGGGTTCCCTTCAGAGGGGTAACCCGAAGGTAAGCCTTCTCGTCAATCTCGAAAGTCATAGCCTTATGTTTTCGGTCATATTGACTCTTCTGACGGGATTGGGCTGTTTTCAACTTTTCACGAACGATGCGAACTTGCTCTTCTGCTTCCTGAATCATATCCGGGCCAAAGAATTGTCTTTCCCCGGTCTCTGACCAGTTAAGGGGTGTTCGACACCGTCGTCCATAGAGAACTTCAAAAGGGGCTTTACCCAAGCTAGATTGATAGCTGTTGTTGTAAGCAAATTCGGCAAATGGAAGGCATTTCTCCCACTCCATTCCGAAAGAGATAACAGAGGCTCGAAGCATGTCTTCTAGAATCTGGTTGACGCGTTCTACTTGACCACTCGATTGAGGGTGAAAAGCGGTGCTAAAGGAAAGGCGGGTTCCCATAGCGTTTTGGAAACTTTCCCAAAATCGAGAGGTGAAAAGACTTCCTCGATCCGAGTTAATTTCCAAAGGAACACCATGGAGAGACACTATTCGGGAGATGTATAAGTCTGCCAGCTGACTAGCGGTTATACTCTCACGAACAGGTAAGAAATGGGCCACTTTGGAAAGACGATCGACAACGACAAAGATAGCATTATTCCCTCTCTTGGTCCTGGGAAAACCGGTAATGAAATCCATACCAATTTTATCCCATTTCCATTCAGGAATAGCTAGGGGTTGAAGGGTGCCAGCAGGCCGTTGATGCTCTGCTTTTACACGACGACAGACGTCGCAATTAGCAATATACTGAGCAATTTCTCTCTTCATCCTAGTCCACCAGAACCTCTGGCGTAGGTCCTGATACATCTTGGTACTACCGGGATGAATGGTGAGAGGAGATTCATGAGCCTCCTTAAGGATCAACTGCCGTAGATGCTGGTTCTTGGGAACCACTAAACGGTTCTCAAAGTACACAACACCATGATCATTTGTGGAGAAACAACTAGCACCTCCGCTAGCAATGTTCTCCTTGATCTTAGCTATTCCCTTATCTCGCTTCTGGGCAGCGATGATTTGATCCGTAAGAGTAGGTTTCGCCACCAAGGTGGAAAGAAATCCTTGAGGAACAATGTGAAGGTTAAGCTTCCGAAATTCCTCATGGAGAAGCGGTTGACTTTGTTGTAACATCAGGTTGTTACAATAAGATTTACGACTTAGCGCATCAGCCATGACGTTGGCTTTCCCTGGGGTGTAAGTTATTCCTAAGTCGAAATCTGTGATCAACTCGACCCAACGTCTTTGCCTGAGATTCAAATCCGGTTGGGTGAAGATGTACTTCAGACTTTGGTGATCAGTGAATATTTCGCAACGATTACCGAGGAGGTAATGTCGCCAGGTTTTAAGTGCATAGACTACAGCTGCAAGCTCTAGATCATGAGTAGGATAATTCTCCTCATGTGGGTGCAATTGCCGTGAGGCGTAAGCAATTACATGTCGATCTTGCATGAGAATACAGCCTAGTCCTTGTCGCGAGGCGTCGCAGTAGATAACAAAGTCCTTAGAGAAGTCTGGCGGTACCAGAACGGGAGCAGAAGTCAGGCGTCTTTTCAGTTCCTGAAAGCTGTGCTCACATTGTGGAGTCCATTCGAACTTTTTATCTTTCTTGAGGAGTTCGGTTAGGGGTTTAGCAACTTTGGAGAAGTTTCGACAAAGCGACGGCAATAGCTCGCTAAGCCCAGGAAAACTCCGAACTTGCTTGACCGATTCAGGTGGAGTCCAATTAAGGACGGCTTGAACTCGCTCAGGGTTAACAGCAATACCTTTACCAGATATTACATGACCCAGATAGGTCACTTCTGACAACCAAAATTCACATTTAGAGAATTTGGCATAAAGACGATGCTCTCGAAGTTTCTTCAACACTAGCCTTAGATGTTCGGCATGTTCTTCCTCGTTCTTGGAGTAGATGAGTATATCATCGAGGTAAACCACGACGAATTTATCCAAATACTCCATGAAGATTGAGTTCATTAACCGAGAAAAGGTGGCTGGAGCGTTGGTTAAACCGAAGGACATGACGGTGTACTCGTATTGGCCATAACGAGTAACAAAGGCCGTTTTAGGAATGTCCCCGTTCCTGATTTTGATTTGATGGTAGCCCAACCTCAAATCCATTTTGGAGAAGACTGAGGATCCAGCGAGCTGATCATACAGGTCGTTGATCCTGGGGAGCGGATATTTGTTCTTGATTGTGACCAAATTGACAGGTCGATAATCTACAACCATCCGGTCCGTACCATCCTTCTTCTTGACGAAGAGGACGGGGCAAGCCCACGGAGATGAACTAGGTCGGATGAAACCCTTTTTCAAGGACTCATCGAGTTGTTTCTTAAGCTCGGCTAGTTCTAGTGGTGCCATCTTATAAGGTCTTCTAGCAATCGGGACGGTTCCTGGAATGAGGTCTATTACGAACTCAACATCCCTGTCGGGTGGAACACCTGGCAATTCCTCTGGGAAGACATCCGGAAAGTCACGGACTACCGGGACGTCCTCAAGGTCTGGCAAAGGGCTGGCGTTAAGAGAATATAACTGTCGCTTGGCTATTCGGGTCAAGACATTGACTATCTTCCCCGAAGGATGGGTAAGTTGAACAGTCCTAGAGAAGCAATCAATTTGGGCATGATGAACTGACATCCAGTCCATACCCAGAATGATATTAATATCTGAAGATTTAAGGGCTATCAAAGATGCGAGGAAAACAAGTCTGTCGACTTGGATTTCATTTCCATGGCTTACTCTAGAAGTTTGCCATTTGGATCCCGGAGTTTGAATTACCATAGAGGTTGGCATGTCACAGAATGCGATGTTATGCAAACGAGCATAATTTTCGGATATAAAAGAATGAGAGGCTCCTGTATCGAAAAGAACAGATGCCGGGTGGCAATTAACAAGAAGCGTACCAAGAACGACGTTGGGATCCTCTTGAGCTTCCTCGGCAGAGATACAGTTGACATGGCCACGTGCAGCGGTGGCCGGCTTGGCGTGGAACACTTTCCCTGTCGGCTTGCCACGGCCAACAGCTTTAGCAGATTGGTTGGGGTTGGTCTGGGGACACTCACGCATATAGTGGCCAGATTCCCCACACTTGAAACAAGTTACGGAACTGGTACGTGGAGGAGCATTGTTGGTTGGACCACCATAGGGCTTGGCTGGTGCAGACTGTTGAACGGGGCGAGGCGCCTGGAAGGATGGCCTCGGTGTGAACCTGGGTGGCAGGGCAGTGTTGGGCACCCACACGCGGCGCTTCTGAGGACCAGCACCGGATGAGGAACCCACGTCACGGCCATGCTTGCGTGTTGCGTCATAATCAGTCTGACCAGTCTCAGCACTGATGGCCTTGTTAACAAGTTTCTGAAAGGATGTGCACTCATGCAGACGGAGGTCGCGGCGAAGCTCAGGACTAAGCCCCTTACGGAACCTTGCTTGCTTCTTGGCATCGGTAGAAACTTCCTCAGTGGCATATCGTGCGAGGTTACCAAACTCCCTGCTGTAAGCATCCACAGAGAGTCGGCCTTGGGTGAAATTGCAAAATTCCTCACGTTTACGGTCCATGAGACCCTCCGGAATGTGATGTTCACGGAAAGCCTCGCTGAATTCAGCCCAAGTAGTGACATGGCCCGCTGGGCGCATAGCTCCATAATTCTCCCACCATAGACTGGCGGGGCCTTCAAGATGATATGCAGCAAAGGTGACCTTGTCAGCCTCAGCTACTAGCGCAGAACGCAGTTTGTGAGAAATACTGCGAAGCCAGTCATCAGCGTCGAGAGGCTCGACGGAGTGGTGGAACGTGGGTGGATGTAACTTAATGAAATCACTGAGCGACACCACGTTAGTCCTCTGATGGTGTGCTGTGTTCTGTTCAATACGCTCCAACAAACGGTTGGTCTCCCGTTTATTTCTCTCAGCTTCCATCATAACCTCGGCTAGGGAAGGAGGATGAGGCAGATTTGCATTCCTGACTTCACTGCCTTCGGCCTGCTCTTGAGGAGCAGGGTTAGTGCGCGTGTTGACCATCCTAGGTAAACAAGACAATGATTTAGTCAGAATGATAAGATTCCGACATAGGATACAGAATGTAAGGAATAACTCGGAATGCAAGATGATCATCCGTATGACATGGTAGATACAGAAACTGCTTCTTTATTCCATCGTCATACACACCATACAAGGTTTAGTACAAAACCAAACAAGGTACTATTACGGTGAAAGGAAGATTACATCACATCGGAGGCATCCCAAGCTCCTATACATTATTTTTCTACACCTCCGGAAGCGGTACAAACTAGGTCATATCCCACGAGTCACGCAGGACGATAGACGACACAGCTAGTACAAACTAGTGATACCACCACTAACTCAGACCGATCCGTAGTAGTCCTCGTAGAAATTACCTCCATAGCCTGGAAGCTCAACATGATCATCCGGGAACAGACGATCTCGCGGAGCTTGTGGACCATAGGGGCTAGGATGGGGTCTTGGACCAACAGACGGTGGCCTGCGGGGACCGCGAGGTGGGGTGATGCCTCCTACATCACGCCAACCCATCACGTCTGGCAGAGCAGATCTCACAGGATAGAGATCGCGCATATCCGAATATCCAGCTTGCACCGCCGGTGCAAACCGAGTCAACGTGGCCCAATGGTCAGCACGGGTATTAAAAAGCTCTAGCCTCAAGGCCCGATTTTCACGGTCCTTATCCTCGAGCATCTCAGCAGTGGTGCGAGTCCGTGAATCCTCCTGAGTGGGGTCAGCATAAATAGCCTGGAGATACCCTTGTGCTCCCGGAAGTGATCCTGGCATATACCGGAAATCAGAGTCCCGAAATAGGCCAGACCTGACTCGCATGATGGTCATCATAGAGTAGGCGGCGTCCTGCACAGCCATCTCAATAGTAACCCCGAGTCCATAGGAGCAGTGAAGGGGCTCGGTGGATCCAGGATAAGATGGAAATATCCTGACAGTGCAGAGATACTGACTTTGATTAAAGTCTCGGAATTGCTCTTCGACCGTGTACTCAGGATACCAACGGTATCCAGCCTCAGTCATTACCCTGACCAACATGGCGGTATGGCCGGGTACATCTAGGCATCGAGTCAGGCGAACCACTTGATTGAGGTCGCGAGTGGCCATCTGAAAGCACAACCATAATGCAAAGGCATTAGAATTTCTAGCAAAATTTCGGCAGCATAACAGCTGTAAATGCTCAAGAAGGATTTTGAGACATTTGACAAAGGATTTCATACACACTCAACATCATCATATCAAGTTCTGAGTCCATCCTAGCAACATGATGTGGTAGTAGAACTGTGCTAGGCTTGTATCCATCAAACCTATAAGGTACTACTGATTAGTAACACGTGATCCTGATAGAGAGAATAGATCCTAATTCCTTAACCCCCGGTGGAAGAATAGACTGACTCAGATCAGAATGTCATAAGATAAAGGAGTAAAAAGAGCCTTACGTTCCAACCCACAAACAATTCCCCTACATATAACTAAAGAATTTCTAGACTCGACATCGACCAGTTTGGCTTGGAGAACCTACAGGCAGTCCGGCTCTGATGCCAACGCTGTCAGGACCCCGACTCGATGACACATCGATCTAGCCTGTAACACCTCATATCACTTTGCGGCCTCACGCACGGTATCCCCACGGGTGTCGCCTTACCTTTGCCCGGGACCGTTTGCGCCTTTTGGCTCACGTATATGATAGTGTCGCTAGCATCCATATGTTAAGGAGCCCGGGCTGACATGACTAGTTGTAAACCCAAAGTGGCACAGACTTACAGGGACAGGCATCCATGACCCAGCTTCGAACGTGTCGGTCATCAGCAAGAGGGTCCGGGCTGTAGCACTGGGCTAGCAGGACTCCGGTAAACCGGGCTGTAGCGGGCTAACAGGACTCCGGTACTCAATGCGTGACATTTCCCCGAAGGGACAGACACCGGAACGAAGAAGGACACATGCCGGCCAGCCTAAGTGTTCCAGAGCAGTAGCAAGCTACCATGGCTCAGTGGTAACACTAGGAGACATTTCCCGGTAAGAGAGGCTACTAAAGATAAACAACTAGATAGTCAGATCCCACACATACCAAGCATTTCAATAACATACACACAGTATGCTCGATATGTGCAAATACAACATGGCATCACAACATGACTCTACGACACAAGTACTTTATTTAAGGCTCAGGGAGCCATACATAATCATACACACAGGTACGGGTCACACGACCCAGCATTCAAGTCATACAGTCATACAAACCAGCAGCGGAAGTAACTTGTCTGAGTACAGACAACTAGTAAAATAAAAGAGGCTTGGAAAGCCTAGCTATACTACGTGGTCCTTCACAAGCTCAGGATCACCACCTGGGCCTTAGCCTACTCATTGATGTCAACGTCTACGTAGAACCCATCAGAAGGGGTTGCAGCGTCTTCTGTAAAAATGTAAATTATAGCAACATGAGTACAAAGGTACTCAGCAAGACTTACATCAGATCCTACATACATGCATATTATCAAGAAGGGTTGGTGGAGTTGTTGCAGCAAGCCAGCTTTGACTCTTGGCTAGGCTAACCTACGAGACTCCAACTTGAAATGGTTTTGCGTACACGAGTCCACTACTCACCACTTCAATACACTACCGAGGATCCACCTCCGTCTTCCTACGGAAGAGCCATCCTCGGCACTCACACTTATCTTGAGGCTTTTAGTAGTTTCCATTTACTTGTCTATGAACTGTATAGGCAACCAAGTAGTCCTTTACCGCGGACGCGGCTATTCGAATAGATCATGATAACCCTGCAGGGGTGTACTTCTTCATACATGTTTCCACCACTTAGCGTCTGCACACGACATGTGCTCGGCAGACTTCAAGCGAAAGCCGACGTGGGTGTAGACCACGACCTACCTAAACACCTAAGTCTCTAGTCCAGGTTTATCGCCTATCCAGGTTCCATCCGCAGGGAGTCCGGCCGAGGTTTCCCATACGGCCCCGAACGATGTGAACAGGGTTCCCGAGATACCTAACGGGTATTCGGTACACCGTGCCACGTACCTACCGCATCACAGCCCACCCCTACGGTCAGCGCTGTCCACGGCCTCCAGTAGGCTACAAACACCAGAAACTACTTGCAACTCCTGGACAGAGAACTAGGGTGGATAAGAAGTCGAGCGGGGTCATATTTCAGGGCCCAATGCATGGTAGTAGCTGTATCTTAAATCACACATACAGATCTCAGTGCTTAAGGTCGGTTTCAATGAAACAACCCACCATGTACTCCTACATGGCCTCTCATCGATACCTTTACCAAATCGTGTTTACCACACCATTCTCATTACCGACATAATCATTTCACTCTAGCCCATCACCCAGATGAACCAGACCTGACACGACTCTAAGCATAGCAGGCATAGCAAGGTAGGAACAACACATACATATGGCTCAATCAACTCCTACACATGCTAGTGGGTTTCATCTAGTTACTGTGGCAATGACAGGTCATGCAGAGGAAATGGGTTCAACTACCGTAGCACACAGCAGTTTGAAACGCGTTGTCTTAATGCAATAAAAGAGAGCAGGAGCGAGAACATGGGATTGTATCGATATGATCAAATGGTTGGTTGCTTGCCTGATGATTCGATGCACTGATACGGTTCTTCGTTAGGGTAATCACGGTACTCCTCAGAGGCAGAACCTGCCGCAAAGAACACCGATACACAACCATCACCAAACAATGTGCAACAATATGATGCATGCATGAAACATGGCAATATGAGTGAGTTGGGCTAATGCAACTAGGACCAGAAGGGTTTGAACCAATTTGAATCAAAGATTCAAATTTTAGACCCAAACATGGCCCTTTAAAGTGTTTTTCCTTGTTCTGCATTAAACATCAGGTTAACTTGTTTAATCATGCATGAAAATAGTACAGATGGATAGATTGGATTTTTCTGATCATTTTTCATATATAATTTGTCTGATTTGGAGTTACAGAATAAAAGTTATGAATTTTTTAAAGTTTAAACTATATTCTGGAATTTCCTATATTAGATTAAATCCAGAAAATCAATTATTGCGTCAGCCTGACGTCAGTGTGACATCAGCAGGTCAACGGGACACGTCCGGGTCAAACCTGACAGTGGGTCCCGCGTGTCAGTGTGATTAATTAAACTAAAATTAATTTAAACTAATCCTAATTAGTTAACAGGGCTGGGCCCCACCTGTCATTGACTCAGGGGAGTCAACCAGGGCCCACCCGTGGTCAAACCCGGGTCGGCTGCACCGGCGTTTAGCCGCCGGCGAGCCCGACGCGGCGGCGGAAGTGATTTTGGCCGTTCCGGCAACCAAATGAGCCGCGGAGGCCACCGGAGAGGAGCTGAGGTCGAGCCGCAGCTCTTGGTGGAGTCCGTTGGGGTCGGGGTGGCCGGAGTTGGCGCCGGCGACGACTTTGGCGGCCACCGGAGTTTGGCCAAAGTCGAACTTGTCGCTAGGGGGATCGGTGAGGTGCGGGGAGTAGCTAGTTAGGTGCTACGTGACGCGGTGAGCATGATGGACACCGTGGAGTGGCCGGAGGATGACCGGGAGCACGTCGGCGACGAGCTCCACGGCGGTGGGTGCGGTTGAGCTCCGGGAGGTCGCTACACGGCTCGGGAGCAAGAACGGAAGGGAGGGGAAGATGGCTAAGCTCACAGTGAGTGCGACGAAGCCCTTGGTGCGGCCGGGGATGGACCGGAGCGACGACGGCGTTGAAGGGGATCTCCGGCGACGGCGGACTCGGGCGAGGTCGGTGCGGTGGACTCGGGCGTTGCGAGCGCTCGGGGCTCGGCTTGCTCGATGAAGTGGACAGCGGCGGAGCTCCTGGACACGACGAGAGGACGCACGGGCGGCGGGGAGCACGGCTACGACGTAGGCACGGCGGTGGTGGCGTCGGTCATGGCGGGGGAGCGCGAGGGGGAGGAGCTGGAGAGGAGAGGGGGTGTCTGGGGGGTTCGGGGGAGAGAGGGAGGGCGATCCACGACGTCACCGGGCGAGGGGAGCGGCGAGGCGGCGAGCAGGTGCGTGGCGCGCGCTGCGGTCGCCGTCGGGCACCTGCCTGCCTGCCTGGCCGGCAAGCAGCTCGCTGGAGCGGCGCTGGGCTGGGCCGGCAGGTGGGCCGGGTGCTGGCGCCAGGTAAGCTTTTCTATTTTTCTCTGTTTTCTGTTTTTTAATACTTCTGCAACTTTGTTGAATTAATAAAAATACTTAGGCAACTCCTAAAATCACCAAACTACTCCTGGTCCATAGTTGGATTATTTCCAACATGAAACATTTTAGTTTGGGGATATTTGAGCATCTGAATATTTTATATAATTTTAAATGCCCAAACTCAAATATCTATGATTTAATTCAAAGACCCTAAGATGACCTAGGAAAATGTGCATCACTTTTGGCAGAGGTTCTGAACCAAGACAAAAATGGTGGGCATTTTAGAAGGGCATTTCAGGTTCATTGAAAAAGTTTTTAGTAAACCCTAATTGGTTTCAGAGGAGACTGGGGGTTCTGTCATCCCCATTTCAGGTTTCTGATGCAAAAATAAACATGATGCAACACTCTAATGCATGACTAGCTAGGGTGTGACACCGGACTCCGGAGCCCTTGCGGGTTCCGATGTGGAGTCCGGCGCAAAGTCCGAGAGGCCGCCTTGTGGCGCCTCCGGAGACTCCCCCTGATGGGTCCCTCCTTGGGACCCCACCTCGGCGTCCTCAGTGGCGCGAGGGGTAGAGGCCGTCGGGATGGAATCCACATCCGACGGAGCCAACGACCCGCTTGAGGAAGCGGGAAGATCATCATCGGCCGGACTGCAGGCAGTATGCGGCGTTAGAAGGATGCTATGTGACATAAAAAGAAACCATAAATCATTCAGGGATTCGTATACTTACGATCTTGCCGGAGGCCTGGCCCTTGAAGGCCATTTTTCCTCGCCAACGTTGATGTTGGCGGAGCTGTCCGGTGGGATAGTCCTTCCCCTCTTGGACCCTTCGGCCTCCCCTGTTGGGGAAGCCTTCCTCTTCCTCTCTCCCTCCTCTGGGAGAGAGTCCTCTTTCTCCTCCTCATTTTCGGGGGAGGAGTCCGCCTCGGAGTCATCGGACACCCGTGGCCTCCTTCTTCGCCTTCTTCTCCGGCACCACGTGCGGTGCCGGGACCAGCAGCCTCGCTAGACGGGTGTCTACTGGGTCTTCTGGCATGGGAGCCGGGCAGTTGATCTGCTCCGCCTTCCTCATCCAGTCCTGTCAAAGGAAAGGGGGAAATCAAAACCCGCATAGAGTCAAACTATGAAAAGCAAGTGTCCCATAAAGGGGTAGAATCACTTACCTCGTCAGCTTGGCGCTGCGAGCGAAATCCGCGATCTTCAGTCACGGATGTGGGGGCTTCGGCGCCCTTAAATAGCACCCTCCAGGCGCCTTCGTACGTCGTGTTGAAGAGCCCGCTCAACGCCTGGTGCTGTTCCGGATCAAACTCCCACAGATTGAATGCCCTCTCTTGGCATGGGAGAATCCGGCGGACGAGCATGACTTGGACCACGTTAACCAGCCTGAGCTTCTTCACCAGCTTCTGGATACAGGCTTGGAGTCCCATCACCTCCTCCGAACTACCCCACAGCAAGCCCTTCTTTTTCCAGGAGGTGAGCTGCATGGGGATACCAGATCTGAACTCGGGGGCCGCCGCCCATGTAGGGTCGCGCAGCTCGGTGATATAGAACCACCCCGATTGCCATCCCTTGACGGATTCCACGAAGGCCCATTCGAACCACAGGACGTTGGGCATCTTGCCCAACATGGCGCCTCCGCACTCCGCTTGAGTGCCCTTCACTACCTTCGGCTTGACATTGAAGGTCTTGAGCCATAAGCAGAAGTGGGGCTGGATGCAGAGGAAGGCCTCGCACACGACGATGAATGCCGAGATGTTGAGGATGAACTTCGGTGCCAGATCATGGAAATCCAGGCCGTAGTAGAACATGAGCCCCTGGATGAAGGGGTGAAGTGGAAAGCCCAGTCCGCGAAGGAAATGGGGAAGGAAAACGACCCTCTCATGGGGCCTGGGGGTGGGGATGAGCTGCCCCTCATCAGGCAGCCGATGCACGATGTCGCCGGACAAATAGCCGGCGCCGCGCAGTCTTTCGATGTGCTTCTCCGTAACAGAGGAGGTCATCCACTTGCCTCCCACTCCGGACATGGTTGGAGAAGGTCGAGGCGAGATGTGCGAACTTGGGTGCTGGAGCTCGAGTGCGCGGAGAGGAATAAGCAAAGGAGGAAGAAGGCGTAGGTGAGAAGGTGAATCCTTATCCCTTATATATAGGCGGATGAAGACTATGCGTCCCCGCTAGCCTGGTAAAACTCGCTTATCTCCCAAGCGCCACCATCAATGGCGCGGTTGGGTTACCCATGTCCGTATTGATGAGAATCCCGGATTAAGGGGAAACACGATCTCTGCTTCGACAAGACGTGCCAAGGGAACCGCTTCGCTAAATGCGCTTAGGTGGTATAATAAAAAACATAATGGCTTGGTAGTGGTGTGACGTCACGCCACAAAAAACGTCAGCAGATTGAACTTGTGTATATTTATATATTATTCTCTCTACGGTGGAATGTGGAATTTATTTTGCAGAGCCGGACACTATCCTGGTGTTCACAATCTTCTATGAATTATTCGGAGGAGGAACCCGCCTTGCAATGCCGAACAATATGCGCGCCGGACTCATCGTCATTGAAGCCTGGTTCAGGGGCTACTGAGGGAGTCCTGGACTAGGGGGTGTCCGGATAGCCGGATTACCACCATCGGCCGAACTATCATCGGCCGGACTATCATCATCGACCGGACTCCAAGACTATGAAGATACAAGATTGAAGACTTCGTCCCGTGTCCGGATGGGACTTTCCTTGGCGTGGAAGGCAAGCTTGGCGATACGGATATGTAGATCTCCTACCATTTTAACCGACTCTATGTAACCCTAGCCCTCTCCGGTGTCTATATAAACCGGATGGCCCTAGTCCGTAGGACATACATTACAACAATCATACCATAGGCTAGCTTCTAGGGTTTAGCCTCCTTGATCTCGTGGTAGATCCACTCTTGTAAACATCCACTATATCAATATCAATCAAGCAGGACGTAGGGTTTTACCTCCATCAAGAGGGCCCGAACCTGGGTAAAACACCGTGTCCCTTGTCTCCTGTTACCATCCGCCTAGACGCATAGTTCGGGACCCCCTACCCGAGATCCGCCGGTTTTGACACCGACAACTTCCTTTACCCAACTTTGATAAACCTTGCGGTTATGGCATAGGAGGTGTGTTGATGCAAGAGAAGCACCCCATAGCTTACTTTAGTGAAAAACTTTCCGGAGCGCAACTTAACTACCCCACCTATGACAAAGAGCTATATGATTTAGTGAGAGTCTTGCATGTTTGGGAGCATTATCTCTGCCCTCATGAGTTCATTATTCACATGGATCATGAAACACTTAAGTACCTTAAGGGTCAAACTAAGTTGAACAAGCGTCATGCTAAGTGGAGTGAATTCATTGAGTCTTTTCCTTATGTCATCATGTATATCAAAGGCAAAGAGAATGTTGTGGCGGATGCGCTTTCCCGTAGATTGATATGTATCCAACATATCTATAATTTTTTATGTATTCATGGCATGTTTATATTATTTTTACATGCTTTTGGTATGATTTGGTTAGAACTAACCCGGACTGACGTTGTTTTCAGCAGAATTACCGTGGTGTTGTTTTTGTGCAGAAATAAAAGTTCTCGGAATGCGCTGAAAATCAATGGAGATTTTTTCTGGAAAATATAAAAAATGCTGGAACAAAAAGTTATTAGAGAGGAGTCCTGTGGGGCCCATGAGGGTGGGGCGTGCGCCCCTGTGCCTCGTGGACTCCTCGAGGGTCCCCCTAACTTGTTCTCGATGCCAAACCCTCCTATAAAAATAGAAACCCCCCAGAAAATAACCTAGATCAGGAGTTCCGCCGCCGCAAGCCTCTGTAGCCACCAAAAACCAATCGGGACCCTGTTCCGGCACCCTGCCGGGGGGGGGGAATCATCACCAGTGGCCATCTTCATCATCTCGACGCTCTCCATGACAAGGAGGGGTTAGTTAACACTCGGGACTGAGGGTATGTACCAGTAGCTATCTATTTGATCTCTCTCTTGTGTTCTTGATTTGGCACGATCTTGATGTACCGCGAGCTTTGCTATTTTAGTTGGATCTTATGATGTTTCTCCCCCTCTACCTTCTTGTAATGGATTGACTTTTACCTTTGAAGTTATTCTATCGGATCGAGTCTTTAAGGATTTCAGAACACTTGATGTATGTGTTGCGTGGGATGCCCATGGTGACAATTGGGTATTCTATTGATTCACTTGATGTATGTTTTGGTGATCAACTTGCGGGTTCCGTGTCCTCAGGAATCTATCCATACGGGTTGGCACACGTTTTCGTCTTGACTCTCCGTTAGAAACTTTGGGTCACTCTTTGAAGTTCTTTGTGTTGGTTTGAATAGATAAATCTGAGATTGTGTCATGCATATCGTATAATTATGCCCGCGTATACTTGTGGTGATATTGGAGTATCTAGGTGACAATAGGGTTTTGGTTGATTTGTGTCTTAAGGTGTTATTTTACAACAAACTCTAGGGCTATTTGTGACACTTATAGGAATAGCCCAATGGATTGATCGGAAAGAATAACATTGAGGTGGTTTCGTACTCTACAATAATCTCTTCGTTTGTTCTCTGCTATTAGTGACTTTGGAGTGACTTTGTTGCATGTTGAGGGATTGTTATATGATCCAGTTATGTTATTATTGTTGAGAGAACTTGCACTAGTGAAAGTATGAACCCTAGGCTTTGTTTCGAAGCATTACAATACCGTTTTCGCTCACTTTTATCGCTTGCTACCTTGCTGTTTTTATAATTTCAAATTACAAAAACCTATATCTACCATCCATATTGCACTTGTATCACCATCTCTTCACTGAACTAGTGCACCTATACAATTTACCATTGTATTGGTGTGTTGGGGACACCAGAGAATCTTTGTTATTTTGTTGCAGGGATGTTTGAGAGAGACCATCTTCATCCTACGCCTCCCACAGATTGATAAACCTTAGGCCATTCACTTGAGGGAAATTTGCTAATGTCCTACAAACCTCTGCACTTGGAGGCCCAACAACGTCTAGAAGAAGAAGGTTGTGTAGTAGACGTCAAGGTCTTTTCTGGCACCGTTGCCGGGGAGGTTAGTGCTTGAAGGTATATCTTTAGATCTTGCAATTGAATCTTTTAGTTTCTTGCTTTATCACTAGTTTAGTATACAAAAGAAAACTACAAAAAAATGGAATTGAGGGTGCCTCATATGCTTCATCTTTTTAATGTCTTTCGTGAAAATGATGGAAAGGAAAATTGTGCTCAATTGTTAGAGGAAGAATGCATTAAAATGTTTGGCACTAAATCTTTGAATGATGAGCATGATTGCAATGTTGGTAGTATGAATTCCTTGAATATCCATGATGCTAATGATATGCAAAGCCACAAGCTTGGGGATGCTATATTTGATGAATATGGTATTTTTAGTCCCCCCAAGTTTTGATTAGCAAATTAATTATGATGAAAGCATGCAGCCTATCTATGGTGATTATTGTGATGACATATATACTATAAAGAATAATTATAACCATGAAACTTGTCATCTTGATCTTAATTTTCAATCTCATGATAGTTATTTTGTTGAGTTTGCTCCCACTATTCCGAATGTGAAGAATTTTGCTTATGTGAAGAGTAATAAAATTTCTATGCTTGTAGATCATGAAAAGAATGCTTTATGCGATAGTTATATTTTTGAATTCATTCATGATACTACTGAAAATTATTATGAGGGAGGAATATATGCTTGTAGGAATTGCAATAATATCAAGTTTCCTCTCTATGTGTTGAAAATCTTGAAGTTTTGCTTGTTTTGCCTTCCTATGCCAGTTGATTCTTGCTCCCATAAGTTGTTTGTTCACAAAATCCCTATGCATAGGAAGTGGGTAAGACTTAAATGTTCTAGTCATATTCTTCATGATGCTCCCATTATGTTTCAATTCTTATCATTTATGTGAGCATCATTGAAATCATCATGCCTAGCTAAAAAGGCATTAAAGAAAAGCGCTTGTTGGTAGACAACCCAATATTTACCCCTACTGTTTTTGTGTGTCCACATGATCAATCTACTGTCTTAATCATCTTTTATAGATTTTGTTTCAATAAAGTGCCAAGTAGAACCTTTGGGAAGACTTGGGTGAAAGTTAATGTGATCTTGCTGTAAAAAACAGAAACTTTGCACTCACGAGATTAGCTGTAATTCTTTACAGAAGAGTGCTTTTAAGTTGATTATTTTTTCAGAAGATTAATAGACAAATTCCTCATGTCCACCAATTTATTTCAGAATTTTTGGAGTTACAGAAGTATTTGAGTAACATATTACTACACTGTTCTGTTTTTGACAGATTCTGTTTTCATTGTGTTGTTTGCTTATTTTGATGAATCAATGAGTAATATTGGAGGGTATTAACCATACAGAAGTTGTAATACAGTAGATATTACACCAATATGAATTTATAATGAGTTCACAACAGTACCAAAAGTGGTGATTTATTTTCTTATACTAACGGAGCTTACAAGTTTTTTGCTGAGTTTTGTGTTGTGAAGTTTTCATGTTTTGGGGAAAGATTCGATGGACTATGGAATAAGGAGCGGCAAGAGCCTAAGCTTGGGGATGCCCAAGGCACCCCAAGGTAATATTCAAGGACAACCAAGAGCCTAAGCTTGGGGATGCCCCTGATGGACTCCCCTCTTTTGTCTTCGTCTATTGGTAACTTTACTTGGAGCTATATTTTTATTCACCACATGATATGTGTTTTGCTTGGAGCGTCATTTTATTTTATTTTGTTTTGCTTGATGTTTGAATGAAATACCAACATCTGAAATTCTTAAATGTTAGAGATTCTTCACATAGTTACATAATTATTCGACTACTCATTGATCTTCACAAATATCTTTTGGAGTAGTTTGTCATTTGCTCTAGTGCTTCACTTATATCTCTTAGAGGAGGTTTTATTTTGAAGAAATAGATGAACTCTCATGCTTCACTTATATTATTCTGGGAGTCTTTTAGAACAGCATGGTAATTTGCTTGGGTTATAAAACTAGTCCTAATAGGATGGGCATCCAAGAGGGATATAATAAAAGCTTTCATATAAAGTGCATTGAATACTATGAGAAGTTTGATTACTTACGATTGTTTTGAGATATGAAGATGGTGATATTAGAGTCATACTAGTGGAGTAGTTGTGAATTTGAGAGATACTTGTGTTAAAGTTTGTGATTCTCGTAGCATGCATGTATGGTGAACCGTTATGTGATGAAGTCGGAGCATGATTTATTTATTGATTGTCTTCCTTATGAGTGGCGGTCGGGGACGAGTGATGGTATTTTCCTACCAATATATCCCCCTAGGAGCATGCACGTAGTACTTAGTTTTGATAAATAATAGATTTTTGCAATAAGTATGTGAGTTCTTTATGACTAATGTTGAATCCATGGATTATACGCACTCTCACCCTTCCACCATGCTACCCTCTCTTGTACCGCGCAACTTTCGCAGGTACCATACACCCACCATATACCTTCCTCAAAACAGCCACCATACCTACCAATTATGGCATTTCCATAGCCATTCCGAGATATATTGCCATGCTACTTTCCACTGTTCCGTTTATTTTGACACGCTTCATCATTGTCATATTGCTTTCCATGATCATGTAGTTGACATCGTATTTGTGGCAAAGCCACCGTTCATAATTCTTTCATACATGTCACTCTTGAGTCATTGTACATCCCGGTACACCGCTGGAGGCATTCATATAGAGTCATATTTTGTTCTAAGTATCGAGTTGTAAGTAAATAAAAGTGTGATGATCTTCATTATTAGAGCATTGTTCCAGTGAGGAAAGGATGATGGAGACTATCGGTGTACAAAAGTAGGGGCCCTGCTTTTGACCCCTTTACTTGTGCACGTGCAGTTAGAGCCTCCCGCCACGGCCACGCATCACCGGGCAGGAAAGGGGAGCCAGGGAAAAGCCGAAGCCATAAGGCAAACAGAGCAACGACAAGAACCAAGGCCATGAAGATCAGATGGACAGAGCAGGTTTCCCCGGCAAGGACTCTTGCCGGAGGAGCCTCAGCGGCCCCGGCAATACCCTTGTCGTGTGAGCCCGCCCCCACCAGCCGAGCAAGCCACCTTTGAGCCCACCAACGCTAGACGAATGCGTTGGGACAGGGCTCGGGAGGCACCTCCGTGGTGGCATGCAGATCTTTGTGAAGACATAGAATGCTCAAGATCAAAAGAGGATAGGGAGGCAACTATCCTCATCGAAGGAACCCGCAAGACCCCCGACAGGATCCTTGTCGGGGA
The DNA here is from genome assembly GCF_018294505.1 of Triticum aestivum. Taxonomy (NCBI): domain Eukaryota; kingdom Viridiplantae; phylum Streptophyta; class Magnoliopsida; order Poales; family Poaceae; genus Triticum; species Triticum aestivum. The sequence continues at coordinate 218,446,353 of NC_057807.1, read as the reverse complement.
AGCCAGCGCGCCACGGCAAGACCCTTGCCGGGCCACCCGGCAAAACCCTTGCCAGGCCACCCGGCAAGACCCTCGCCAAGCGCACCGGCAGGGCCACTACCAGGCCCGAGGCAGCCAAGTCTTCGCCGCCGTTCGCATGCAGCTGCCGACCCAGCCAGCTGGGCAGGCACTTGCATGGCAACATGCAACCTTCGTGGAGGCTCCACCACCGCGCCACCTCAGCTGTCTGCCTGCCAACATGGCACCGCATGCATTGCTGGCCAGGGCGCGTGTCGAAGGGAGAAGGGGCGGCGACGGACGGGATGGGCCTCGCCCCCGTAACCAATAAAGCAAGAGGACACCTAAGCCACGCATTAAATGCGCATTGTCCTATAATACCAGCGATAAGCTCGTGACTCTGTAGCACTTTCCATCTCCTCTGTGCCACTATGGCAGCCCCTTCCGCCTATAAAAGGAGGCCCATGGCATAGGGGGAAAGGGTTCGGCTCTTTAGAACCACACAACACCCAGAGCTAGTTCAAGAGATCAAGAACACTAAATACATCCACCAAAGCAAGATCGTAGGGTTTTACGCATCTTTGCAGCCCGAACTTGGGTAAATCCTTTTGTGTCGTCTGTTAGTCCCGCTCTCCTCACGATCCCCGCGCCTCGCAACTGTAGAAGGGATTCCAGTGAACCCATAGGTGTCGTTTCCCACCGACATCTTTGGTGCGCCAGGTAGGGGGCGCAATCGTGAGGATCTGGTCTAGCAGTTGACCTAGCTGTCCTTCATCGCCATGTCTCCTAAGAAGAAGACGACCACGGCGATCGGTTCGTCCGGGACCGGGTTGGTACTGGCGTGGACCGGCAGCGGGCCAGTCGCGGAGAGAACCCGTGGCGCGGCCCATGAACATCTACATCACCTCGATGGTCCCGGCTTGGGAAGTGGCGTTGTTCGCACACCAGGCGGCGAGCTGCCAGTCGCGGGCTCCGAAGGTGGAGTCGGGCCCCCCACAAGCGACGCGGGGGCCTCCAGGGGTGCCGCCGTCCCGCCCGGCGGTGGCACGACGACCTCCACGACGCCAACACCGGCGCCCACGGCGCGCTCTTCTCAGGTTGTGCATGATGAGCAGCATCGCCCTGCCAGTGGCCCTGCGCGCCTCCCTGGGAAGAGTCATGTGCGTCCTCACATGAAGAAGAGGGCCAGCATGCGCGCCAAAGTGCTGATGCAGGTGGCGAACGGTTGTGGAGCCGTGACACGGCTCCTTCTAACGCGGTTAGAAGTCGAGGCGCATCGCGGTCCACCCAGCTCTCGCCGCCACCCAAGCCAGCGGAAGCCCTAGCGCGCTCACAGCTGCTCCTTGATTTTCCTCCCGCCGCGGAGAAGCTCAATGAGTGGAGGGCCCACCATGCGGAGCCTCATCGGCATCGCCAACAACGATGAGTTGCGGCCGGCGGGACCCGTAGGTCGTCGCTCCACCGAGCCACCGCATGCCAGCGGAGACCGTGCTAGAGGCGATGCAGCCATGGTGCACTCCCCTCCTCCGTCCCGGCCACCCTGGGCGTCGATTCGTCGCGACAACGCTCGAGACGATATCTCCATCGCGTCTTCCGACCCGCGAACCAACCGCGATCAACGTCAAGTCCTTCGGGAGCGGGCTCATGAGGACGCTCGAACTACGATCGAGCGCTGACGTGACGCATGCCACCAGTCGGACAGGCGGGCAGGGCCCGCTACGGACCACCTAGCGCCGGGAGGCTACAGTGGCCTAACTTATGAGGTGGGTTGTCTGGCTTTCACCCGTAAGCTGCGGTAGTTCCAGTGGCCCTCCCACCGTACATTCAAGCCCGACGTTGGCGAGAAGGACAATGGCAAGACTCACCCATCAGAGTTCCTCGGCATCTACACCATCGCGATGCAAGCTACTAGGGCCCGCGTCGATAAGGTGCTTGCCAACTACTTCCCGTTGTCACTCAAGCCTAATGTTATGTCATGGTTGATGCACTTGCCGGTGGATTCCATCTCTTCTTGGGCAGATCTGTGCCATGAGTTTGTTGGTGCCTTTACCGGAGGTCACCAAGCTCATGGCCAGGCGAGTGATTTACACATCATCCCCCAGAAGGAAGGAGAAAACCTGCGCAAGTACATCCAAAGGTTCAGCCGAGTGCAGCACAACATCCCCGACGTTCACCCTGCCGCCGTGCTCAGTGCGTTCCATCAGAACGTGCACAATCGCAAGATGCGTGAAGAGCTGGCGATGAACAAGGTTAAGGATGTGGCCGAGCTCTATGTTTTGGGCGATTGATGAGCCCGTGTGGAAGAGGGAAGGAAGTACCCCGACGAAGACACCGGTGCGGAAACCGACTCCACGGATGACACCGCCACCCCTGCGAAGAAGGGTCGGCGCCGTAATAGGAAGCACAAGAGCAAGACCGTTCTTGCCGTCGAGGGATCCGACGATACCGGCGCCACCAAGAAACCCAAGGTAAGCGACCCCGGCAAGGAGGCTGCCGGGTGTGCCGCTTGCCGGGCCTTGGCAGCCGCCGATAAGCTAGGAGGCTCCGACAAGCAGTATTGCAAGATCCACCGCACCAAGGGCCATGATCTCCAAAACTGCCGGCAGGTAGAGCTGCTTGCCGAGAAGCAGAAAGCCGAGTATGAGTGGCAGGACAAGGAGAAAGGCCCAGATGGCGCCGAGGGATCCGACAAGAAATGTGGCGGCGAAGGAGGCTGCCACAGCAAGGATAATCAGCAAGAGAGGCCTGTCCAGGGCCGCAACAAGAAGCAGGAAGATGATGATCATGACGAGGACGAAGAGTCCGGCGACCACGAGTTTCAGAAAGCCACAGAGGCCATGTGCGTTGATGATGGCGCCTCGCTGCATACGTCCCACCGCCAACTCAAGCAGTGAGCGCGTCAGATCACAGCGGTGGAGCCATTGTTTGATGCACGGAAGCCGCTGAAATGGTCCAACACGCCCATCATCTTCGACACCGAGGACTACCCAGACCACACCACTGCGGTCGGGTGCTTGTCGTTGTTGGTTTCACCAACAATCCGCAACCTCAAGGTGACAAAGATGTTGGTTGACAGCGGGGATGGCCTAAACTTGATCTCGCCTGTTGTGGTCAGAAGGCTACAGATCCCTGATGGAGACCTCGAGGAGACAGGTACGTTCCAAGGGGTTAACCCGGGGAGGAGCTAGCCAAAGTGAAAGATCACACTGCCCGTGACATTCGGAGGCGAGCTGAACCACGGGACAGAGAGGATTGTTTTCGACGTAGCCGAGATCCCCTTGCCTTACAACGGGATCCTCGGCCGTCCGACGCTAGCCAAGTTCATGGCGGCTTCACACTACGCCTACAACATGCTAAAGATGCCCGGGCCGATGAAAATCATCACCGTCCCCTCCGACAAGAAAGATGCACTAATCTGCGCCGACCAACTCTACCGGGGAGCAGTTGCAGCAGCCGCCGCTAAGGCACCTGCTCCTGTCGACGGAGCCTCGGAAGAGAAGAAGACCGGTGAGACCCCTCACACCCACTCCGGCAAGTGCACCTCTTAGGGGTGTTGTGCGTCCGTTGAGAACGTGCCAGAGAGCTTTGCCGGCAAGAGCAAGAAGTACAGAGCCACGCCACCAAAGACCAGGAGGGTGCTCGTCAAGGAGGACTGCACGGGGGGGAACCTTTACTCTAAGCTCCACCCTCGACGGCAAATAGGTAAGTGAGCTCTTCACCTTCCTGCAGGCGAATGTTGATGTGTTTGCATGGCAAGCCTCGGACATCCCTGGCGTTCCCAGGGAGGTGATTGAGCACCACCTTGTTGTCTGTCCTCATGCGCGGCCCGTCAAGCAGAAGGTCAGGAAGCAAGCTCTGGAGAGGCATGAGTTCGTCACGGAGGAAATCAGAAAGCTAGAGGCGGCAGGCTTGGTGAGAGGAGTACTCCATCCGACGTGGTTGGCCAATCCGGTAGTGGTGAGCAAGGCAAATGGGAAGTGGAGGCTATGTATTGACTACACAGACATCAATAAGGCATGTCCAAAGGATCCCTTCCTGTTACCACGCATCGACCAGATTGTTGACTCCACGGCTAGCTGTGACCTGTTATCATTCCTTGACGCCTACTCGGGATACCACCAGATCTTCATGACGAAACAAGACAAGGAAAAGACAGCATTCCTCACCCCATGTGGTATGTACTGCTTTTTACGGATGCCTTTCGGGTTGAAGAGTGCTGGCTCAACCTTTGCAAGAGCAGTCCAAATTGGTTTTGTACCCTAGCTGCATAGAAATATGGAATCCTATATGGATGACATAGTGGTCAAAACCAAGGACAAAGCAACACTGGTGCAAGATGTGGAGGAAACATTTGGGAATCTACGCAAAATCAACCTCAAATTGAACCCTAAGAAGTGTGTCTTCAGTGTCCCGTCCGGCAAGCTTCTCGGGTTCTTTGTGTCCCAGCGCGGGATTGAAGCAAACCTAGATAAGATCAAGGCCATCGAGTAGATTGAGGCACCCAAATGGATAAAGGACGTGCGCTGGCTAACTGGTTGTGTTGCTGCCATGAGCCGGTTCATCTCCAAATCCACGGAGTGTGCCCTTCCTTTTTTCAAGATCTTGAAGAAGGCCGTGGAGTGGACCCCAGAGGCCGAAGCAGCGCTACAAGACTTGAAGAAATACCTATCCTCTACCCCACTGCTGGTTGCGCCCAAACCACAAGAACTGTTGCTGCTTTACCTAGCATTAACAAATTAGGTGGTTAGTGCCGCACTAGTGGCGCAGAGGGAGGTTGATGAGGAGGCAGCAGCAGCGGTAGAGTCATTGGTTGGTGGGCCGGAACCCTCCCCGGCAGGGCTCAGTCCCGGCAAGATTGAGACCCCGGCAAGGCTCGGTCCCGGCAAGACTGGCGCCAGTACGATAGGACCCATGCGGTCGGGTGAAGAGGCGCAGAAGAAGAAAATGGTACAGCACCCAGTTTACTTCGTCAGCTCCCTCTTGCAGGGGGCTAGGTCGAGGTACTCAGGTGTGCAAAAGCTGCTCTTCGGCCTCCTTATGGATTTGAGGAAGCTGCGCCATTACTTCCAAGCGCACGAGATCATGGTGGTCACCCGCCTCCCGTTGCAACGGATACTGCATAACCCAGATGCAATGGGGAGAATCGTGGAATGGGCCCTGGAGCTGTCAAGTTTCGGTTTGAAGTTTGAAAGTACCTCGAAGATTCAGAGCAGAGTCTTAGCGGAGTTTGTTGTGGAATGGGCCTGGACGCCTGACGAAGAGGTATAGGAGACAGCTCTCCTCGGTGAGGAAATGAGCCACAACCGGATCATGTACTTTTATGGTGCCTTCTCGCTGCAAAGCGCCGGTGCTGGTGTACTGCTTGTCGCACCCACCGGAGAACACCTCAAGTATGTCATCCAGATGGACTTCCCCCCGGATATGTCGACCAACAACACCGCCGAGTACGAGGGTTTGCTTGCTGGTCTTAGGATCGCGGCAGACCTCGGAGTGAAGAAGCTCATCGTCAGGGGCAACTCACAGCTCGTCGTCAGGCAGATCAACAAAGATTATCAAAGCCCATTGATGGAAGCTTACATAGATGAGGTGAGGGAACTGGAGGAGCACTTTGACGGTATACAGGCGGAGCATGTCCCTCGAGCGGAGAACGACATCGCTGACTACCTGTCAAAGCGCGTTGCCCTCAAGCTACCTATGGAACCAGGTACTTTTGTGCTTCAGTTGACCCAACCATCCGTTGAGCCGTCGACCAGGAAGAACAAGCGGAGGAAGCTAGGCCCCGGCAAGTACTTCCCCACCGAGTTCCCTGGAGCCGCCAGCGAAGATGTTGCCGTGGATGCCGATCCTGCCGCAGGACAACTGACTCTGGCAGGACCTCAGGTCGTAGTCGTGGAGGCGGCCGCTCCCGTGGCAGAAGATATGCCTTTGGTCCTTGTCGTCGAGCCATAGGCTCCGGCATGGGCACATCACACCGTCCGATTACTTCAGCAAGGAGAGCTTCCTGAGGAGCAGGAAGAGGCAGAAAGAGTAGCCCGCCGGTCTGCTCTGTAACAATTCATTGATAACTTATTGTACATAAGAAGACCGAATGGGGTGAAATTGATGTGCATATCCCGGGAGGAAGGTCTAAAGTTGTTGGCAGAGATACATGGAGGCATATGTGGCTCCCACATAGGGTCGAGGGCCCTTGCCGGCAAGGCTTTCCGGCAAGGTTTCTTCTGGCCCACCGCCCTCCAGGATGCGACGGCACTAGTAACCAGGTGTGAAGCGTGGCAGTTCCATTCGAAGAAGCTCCATCAACCAGCTCAAGCCCTTTAGACTATTCCTCTCTCCTGGACCTTCTCGGTCTGGGGCATCGACATATTGGGCCCTTTCCCCCGTGCTGTCGGGGGCTTTGAATACTTGTACGTCGCGATCAACAAGTTCACAAAGTGGCCAGAGGAGGAAGCGGTGAGGAAGGTGACAACGCAGTCAGCCATCAAGTTCTTCAAGGGGCTAGTGTGCCGTTTCGGGGTACCCAACAGGATCATCATCGACAACGGCACACAGTTCACGAGCCATGCCTTCATGCAATACATTGAAGATCTCGGCAGCAGGGTCTGTTTTGTTTCCATGGCACACCCACGGAGCAACGGCCAAGCGGAGATAGCAAATGCTGAAGTCCTGCGAGGCTTAAGGACGAAGACTTTTGACAGACTGCGCAAGAGTGGAAGGTGCTGGATTGATGAGTTGCCGGCGGTTCTTTGGTCGATCAAAACGACGCCAAATCAACCCACCAGCCAGACACCCTTTGCCCTGGTTTACGGGGCAGAAACAGTTCTCCCCACAGAACTCATATACGAGTCACCTCGAGTGCTCGCTTATGATGAGCTTGAGCAAGAGCGATTGCGGCAAGATGACGCGACGCTCCTTGAGGAAGATCATCCCCGGGCGGCTATAAGAGCAGCACGCTACCAGCAAGCTTTGCGCCGCTACCATAGCCGCAAGGTTCATGCCAGGAGCTTTGAGGAAGGCGACCTTGTTCTTCGGCACGTTCAGTCGGCCAAGAATTCCAACAAGTTGACGGCAAAGTGGGAAGGCCCTTATCGGGTAACACGAGTCACCAGGCCTGGCGCAGTCCGGCGGGAGACCGAAGATGCCATTCCAGTGAGCAACTCCTGAAACATCGAGCATCTTCGAAAGTTCTACCCATAAGGTGTGGCCGCCGGGCCTCCCGGCAAGCCACCCTTTTGTACAAGCATTGCCGGCAAGGCATGTAACCCTTTGTACAAAGCCAGGCGTAGACCCTGAGCATAAATAAACGAAGCGCCGGCGCCCTAAGTTATAGCATGCATGCTTGGTTGAGTCTCTTCCTTGGTTAGGGTTGATAGTGCTTAGCGGCGGCTAACCCCTAGCTTAGAGGTCGAGTGTGCGTCTCTCTGTTTTTCTATGTCTTCCTTGGTTCGCAGGACACACGAATATCCTTGCCGAGCTATTTTGGAGAAAAGGGGACAGACTGGCGTCTGGACCCCGGCAAGCCAGAGTTGCCGGGGGCTGCAAGAACAAAGATCCATCCGCGGCAAGCCAAAATTGTCTGGGGCTGCAGATCCAGATAAGTCCTCTATCCCCTGTCGTACATTTCGTTACGGACTGGGATACATGAAGCCCCGTTCTATCTCTGAGCTATCGTGCTCCCCCTTTTTCGGCACCCAAGGATTATCCCCTGGCTCTGGATTTGGTCGTAGCCGCGGCAGCAAGGAAGAGGAACGAGGGGCCTAAGCCCACCTCATCCATGCCTCCGCCAAGAGCGCGAGAAAGGTCGAGCAAGGTGGGGAAACGACAAGGCCTGTTGCCGGGTGAAAAAGCATTTGTCTTAAAGACAACAAGGAATCACTCCTTGTTGTGGATTCCTCCCGCGAACGAAAATCCCGGCAAACATCCCTTTTTCATTAAAAAACATCCCGTACAGGTATAGTTCAGACGAAATGAAAAACATGAACAAGGGGATTACAAGTTCTAAAGCTAACAAAGGCCCGAAGGCTTACAAGGCTAAAAAGATATAAGGTGCCCGTAATCCCTTTCTTGTCCCTCTCCTCAGGAAATGGAACAAGAAAGCAGAAGGGCAAAAGGGGCGCTTATGCAAGCTACGAGTGGTAGAAGACACCAAGAGAACATCTCGGTGGCCGTCCAAGGGCTGGATGGTGGTGGCGGCGCCGAAGGTAGAGCTCGAAGATGAGGCGACAGGACGTCAACATGCGATGAAGGCGTCGGTGCCCACGTACTCTGACTTGACGGCCTTGCCACTCGCCCTATTCTTCTTCCGCAGCCTCCCTACACCAGCTGCCCAAGGAGACGACCTCGAGAAGTTCAAGGAGCCGGTGACACGGATGATGGGGTCGCCGGTGCCGCCCGGAGCGGCGCCCGACACCTAGTCGGACCTGTCATCCTGCCGCCCGCTGCCCTCGTCATCACTGCCGTTGTCTTCCTTGCCACTCTTGCTTGAGGAGGAATCTTCATCATCGGAGGAGCTCTCCACGCAGCACCTCACACGGGTCCCGAAGTGCCCGAAGATCTTGACGGAGAGGAGGCCACCCTCCATTAATTTGAAATGCAGAGCGAGCCCATCCGTCAAGCTGTGGAGGCGAGCGAAGGTCTTCCACCCTCGGTGAAGATACATGACGTGAGGGGCGAGGAACTCGACGTCAGCCCAGGTGCCACTGTTGCCACAACCCCTCATGTGCAGCCGCAGCGCCCGCGGCGGATCCAGCTCCATCTCCCGCGCAAATGGAGTCGGGAGGCGGAGGCGACGGTGCGGTGGATGGCGCAGCCTGACGAAGAATTCACAGGGGTTGTCCCCGGTGTGGCCCTCCATCGGAGGAGGGGCCGCTGGAGGAGGCGAGGCTGATCTGCCGCCCCGTCCTCCTGTCCCTCGGGCACCACGACGGCCTCAACCTCGCCCCTCCCCCTTCCTCTAGTGGCCGTCTCCGTCGCTACGAGCTCTTGGGGACGAGCGATGCGCTGCCTGGACGAAACCCACGCCGACACCGATGAAGCGTCGCCACGCCCCCTCGCCATGGCACAAGAAGAAAGAAAGTAGGAATGGGGAGAGGCAGATGGCGAAAGGATGAGGGGCACCGTTCCTCCCGCTACCCTCTTTATAAAGGGGCGGGGGCGAGGCTCGGCCGCCCCCTCTTGGCCAATCCAGCTTCGCGAAGTGACAGCAAGCAGGGCCGTCAACCGCCCTCCCCGCTCCATTGAAGGCGCGTGGGTATCGACCCGCACACGCGCGACTACCCACGTCCCGTGCGCCTGTCATTCGCTCTGGGTTATGCATGTAGCGAACTTGGCGCAAGGGGTGGGCGTAGTGAGATGCATGGAACGATGGTTCCCGAGCAAGTGCAATAAATGGGAGGCGGCCCTGCGGTCTCGAAGAGACACGCAAGCCACCTCTTTACTGTCCACCACAAGGTGACACCAGCATACTCACGTCATGCACACGCACGACCACCACGTCGCGCGTTCAATGCGGGTCATGGGGAAGCGCATCGGACGAAACAGTGGCTACGGTAAAAATCCGCCCCAACTGCCCGCGCACCGTTCTGGGCCTGGCCCAACAACGTGATGCGCTTATGTATGGCCCAGGCCCGGGGGCTCCTATCGGTGTACAAAAGTAGGGGCCCTGCTTTTGACCCCTTTACTTGTGCACGGGCAGTTAGAGCCTCCCGCCACGGCCACGCATCACCGGGCTGGAAAGGGGAGCTAGGGAAAAGCCGAAGCCACAAGGCAAACAGAGCAACGACAAGAACCAAGGCCACGAAGATCAGATGGACGGAGCAGGTTTCCCCGACAAGGACTCTTGCCGGAGGAGCATCAACGGCCCCGGCAAGACCCTTGCCGGGTGAGCCCGCCCCCACCAGCCGAGCAAGCCACCTTTGAGCCCACCAACGCTAGACGAATGCGTTGGGACAGGGCTCGGGAGGCACCTCCGTGGTGGCATGCAGATCTTTATGGAGACATAGAATGCTCAAGATCAAAAGAGGATAGGGCGGCAACTATCCTCACCGAAGGAACCCACAAGACTCCCGGCAGGATCCTTGCCGGGGAAGCCCGCACACCGTGGAAAGACCCTTGCCGGGCCACCCGGCAAGACCCTCGCCAAGCGCACCGGCAGGGCCACTGCCAGGCCCGAGCCAACCAAGTCTTTGCTGCCGTTCGCATGCAGCTGCCAACCCAGACAGCTGGGCAGGCACCTGCGTGGCAACATGCAACCTTCATGGAGGCTCCACCACTGCGCCACCTCAGCTGCCTGCCTGCCAACAGGGCACCGCATGCATCGCTGGCCAGGGCGCGTGTCGAAACGAGAAGGGGCGGCGACGGACGGGACAGGCCTCGCACCCGTCCCCCATAAAGCGAGAGGACACCTAAGCCGCGTATTAAATGCGCCTTGTCCTATAATACCAGCGATAAGCTCGCCACGTTGTAGCACTTTCCACCTCCTGTGTGCCACTATGGCAGCCCCTTCTGCCTATAAAAGGAGGCCCATGGCATACGGGGAAAGGATTCGGCTCTTTGGAACCACACAACACCCAGAGCTAGTTCAAGAGCTCAAGAACACTAAATACATCCACCAAAGCAGGATCGTAGGGTTTTACACATCTTTGTGGCCCGAACCTGGGTAAATCCTTTTGTGTCGTCTGTTAGTCCCGCTCTCCTCACGATCCCCGCGCCCCGCAACCGTAGAAGCGATTCCAGTGATCCCATAGGTGTTGTTTCCCACCGACAGAGACTATGATTCCCCCACAAGTCGGGATGATACTCCAAACAAAAAATAAAAAAAGAGGCCAAAAAAAGAGAAAGGCCCAAAAAATGAGAGAAAAAGAGAGAAGGGGCAATGCTACTATCCTTTTACCACACTTGTGCTTCAACGTAGCACCATGATCTTCATGATAGAGAGTCTCCTATGTTGTCACTTTTATATACTAGTGGGAATTTTCATTATAGAACTTGGCTTGTATATTCCAATGATGGGCTTCCTCAAAGTGCCCTAGGTCTTCGTGAGCAAGCGAGTTGGATGCACACCCACTTAGTTTCTTTTTGAGCTTTCATACACTTATAGCTCTAGTGCATCCGTTGCACGTCAATCCCTCCTCACTCACATTGATATCTATTGATGGGCATCTCCATAGCCCGTTGATATGCCTAGTTGATGTGAGACTATCTTCTCCTTTTTGTCTTCTCCACAACCACCATTCTATTCCACCTATAGTGCTATGTCCATGTTCACGCTCATGTGTTGCATGAAGATTGAAAAAGTTTGAGAACATAAAAAGTATGAAACAATTGCTTGGCTTGTCATCGGGGTTGTGCATGATTATATACTTTGTGTGATGAAGATAGAGCATAACCAGACTATATGATTTTGTAGGGATATCTTTCTTTGGCCATGTTATTTTGAGAAGACATGATTGCTTTGTTCGTATGCTTGCAGTATTATCTTTTTATGTCAACATTAAAGTTTTGTTTTTAATCATATGGATCTGAATATTCTTGCCGCAATAGAGAAGATTACATTGATAAATATGTTAGGTAGCATTCCACATCAAAAATTCTGTTTTTATCATTTACCTACTCGAGGACGAGCAGGAATTAAGCTAGGGGATGCTGATACGTCTCCAACGTATCTATAATTTTTGATGTATTCATGCCATGTTGAGAATATTTTTACATGCTTTTGGTATGATTTGGTTAGAACTAACCCAGACTGATGTTGTTTTCAGCAGAACTATCGTGGTGTTGTTTTTGTGCAGAAATAAAAGTTCTCGGAATGTGCTGAAAATCAACAGAGATTTTTTCTGGAAAATATAAAAAATACTAGAACAAAAAGTTATCAGAGAGGATTCCCGTGGGGCCCACAAGGGTGGGGGGTGTGCCCACCCCCTGGGGCGCGCCCCTGTGCCTCATGGAATCCTCAAGGGTCCCCCTAACTTGTTCTCGACGCCAAACCCTCCTATAAATACATAAACCCCCAGAAAATAACCTAGATTGGGAGTTCCGCCGCCGCAAGACTCTATAGCCACCAAAACCCAATCGGGACCCTGTTCCGACACCCTGTCGGAGGGGGGAATCATCACCGGTGGACATCTTTATCATCCCGGCGCTCTCCATGACGAGGACGGAGTAGTTCACCCTCGAGGCCGAGGGTATGTACCAGTAGCTATGTGTTTGATCTCTCTCTCTCTCTCTCTCTCGTGTTCTTGATTTGGCACGATCTTGATGTACCGCGAGCTTTGCTATTATAGTTGGATCTTATGATGTTTCTCCCCCTCTACCTTCTTGTAATGGATTGAGTTTTTCCCTTTGAAGTTATCTTATTGGATTGAGTCTTTAAGGATTTGAGAACACTTGATGTATGTCTTGTATGGGATTGTAACACCCTCGATGCGACTATGTCTCCTACGTGTCGAGGCACGACTTAGAGGCATAATCGCATTGAAGGCATATGTCGCAAGTGAGGTAATCTTCACACAACCCATGTAATATATAAAGGAAAGAGATACATAGTTGGCTTACAATCGCCACTTCACACAATTACATGAGTAAAGCATTACATCATCCAGATACAATCAAGGTCCGACTACGGAACCAAAATAAAAGAAGAACCCCAAATGCGACAAAGGTCCCCGATCGACCCCAACTGGGCTCCACTACTGATCAACTAGAACGAAACAACACAAAGGGCAAGATCTTCATCGAGCTCCTCCTTGAGCTTGGTTGCGTCACCTGTTCGGTAACATAGGCACCTGCAAACTGGTTTTGGAAGTATCTGGTGAGCCACGGGGACTCAGCAATCTCGCACCCGCGAGATCAAGACTATTTAAGCTCATAGGTAAGGTAAAGGTATGAGGTGGAGCTGCAGCAAGCGACTAGCATAGATGGTGGCTAACCTACGCAAATGAGAGCGAGAAGAGAAGGCAAAGCACGGTCAATAAAAGTATGATCAAGAAGTGATCCTATAGCAACCTACGTCAAGCATAACTCCAACACCCGTGTTCACTCTCCGGACTCCGTCGGAAAGAGACCATCACGGTTACACACGCGGTTGATGTATTTTAATTAAGGTCGACTTCGGGTTTTCTACAACCGGACGTTAACAAATTCCCATCTGCCCATAACCGCGGGCACGGCTTTCGAAAGATAATACCCTGCAGGGGTGTCCCAACTTAGCCCATCACAAGCTCTCACGGTCAACGAAGGAATAGACCTCCACCCGAGACATTCCGATCAGACTCGGTATCCCGGTACAACAAGACATTTCGACAGGGTAAAACTAAACCAGCAACACCGCCCGAATGTGCCGACAAATCCCGATAGGAGCTGCACATATCTCTTTCTCAGGGCACACTCAGATGAGACTAGCTACGAGTAAAACCAACCCTCAAGTTTCCCCGAGGTGGCCCCGCAGGCAGCTCAGTTCGGACCAACACTCAGAGGAGCACTGGCCCGGGGGGGTTAAAATAAAGATGACCCTCGGGCTGGCCGACCCAAGGGAAAGAAAAGGCTAGGTGGCGAATGGTAAAACCAATGTTGGGCATTGCTGGAAGAGCTTTACTTAAGGCGAACTGTCAAGGGGTTCCCATTATAGCCCAACCGCGTAAGGGACGCAAAATCCAGGAACATAACACCGATATGACGGAAACTAGGGCGGCAAGAGTGGAACAAAACACCAGGCATAAGGCCGAGCCTTCCACCCTTTACCAAGTATATAGATGCGTTAATTAAATAAGATATATTGTGATATCCCAACAAGTAAACATGTTCCAACAAGGAACAACATCTCCATGTTCCAACAAGGAACAAACTTCAATCTTCACCTGCAACTAACAATGCTATAAGAGGGGCTGAGCAAAGCGGTAACATAGCCAATCAACGGTTTGCTAGGACATGGTGGGTTAGAGGTTTGACATGGCAATTTGGGAGGCTGACAAGCAAATGGTAGGCATCGTAGCATTGGCATGGCAAAAGAGCGAGCAAACTAGCATAGCAAAGATAGTAATGATTTCGAGGGTATGATCATCTTGCCTGAAATCCCGCAAGGAAGAAGAACGAGTCCATGAAGAAGACAAACGGACGTAGTCGAACGAATCCTCACAACTCCGGAACGAAACCGAAGCTAACGAGAGAAGCAACCCGGAAAGAAACAAACAACATAGTAAACAAACATCACATAAACATGGCATGATGCGCAAACAAGTATGATGCATGTCCGGTTTAAAGAGGCATGGCATGGCAAAGAGCACAAGCAACCCTACAAATTAAGTGGAGCTCAATATGCAACGAGTTGCATATTGACGAAACACCACATGCAATTATTTAGTTCTCTCTCGGTTATGTACTCAACAATATTAAATGTTGTTAAACGTGGCAAGGGGTGAAGCATAATGGAAACTAACTATTTAAGCAAGTTTAAATGAGGCCGGAAGAATAAACAACAATTCCGGAAAATCCTCATGAGCAATATTCAAATTTGGTACTGTTCTGCCCTAAAACATATTTTATTGTTTTTAAACAGGAAAATAAAGTGGACCATGTTAAACTAGGCATTTTTCCACCCCAAATACATATAAAGTTTATTTAATTCCGAGTTACGGTTATTTAGTTATGAAATAAATCATTTTAACATGGCATTTGAGAAAATTTAAATAAACAGCAAGTTAAACATTTTAAACATGGATGAAATTGACATATTGTTAAACTACACAAAATTCTAAGCATTTTACATGTTAAAAGTTTTTACATATGATGCACAGATTATGAGTTATTATATGCATGAAGTGCAAGGGGGTTTCTGCAAATCTGTAATTCCTCGGATAATGCTAAAATCGTAGGACTGGAAAAAAATGATATGGGCCAAAACTGGCTGGGCCACAACAGGAGAGAAAAAAAAAGGAGGGGGCACTAGGGGTGGCCTCACCATGGGCCTTGGCCCGGACGGTGGAGAGGGAGGAGGCAGATCGGGCCGGTGGATCTGGACTGGGCCTCGGCTCTTGGGGCCCACGGCGGTGTGGTCAACGGGCACCAGGGAGCGAGCGGCTCCTCTGCTCGCTCCCGAGTGGACATGGCGGCGGCGGTGAAGGTTCCTCGCGCGGCTGCGCGAAGGCGGGGAGGACGCCGGGAGGCACGGGACTCGCCGGGGACGGGTGCCGGAGGCCGAGCCTCGGTCGGATCTGGCTGGAAGGAGGGCCGACAGAGAGGGACGGCGACTCCGGCGGAGTTCCATGGCAGCACAGGGGGTTGGCGACGGCGGGCGGCGGAGAGACACCGAGGGGCGACGGTGAGGCTGCGCAATGGCGGGGTGCCCGGGCGACGACGGATCTGGGTTCCGGCGAGGCCACAGCCTTCCGGCGAGGCGACGCAGACGATGGCCGGCGGCGGGTCGACGGGGAGCTCGGGATCGAGGGGCTCCTCCCCTCGATCCAGATCGAGAGCGGGAGGCGCGGGGCGCTCGGCCCGGATCCAGCCCGGGGCGGGCCTCGGATGGGCCGGCCGGGCCCTGGGCGGCGCTAGGAGGCCAGGGGGACGCGTGGAGGGCGCGGGTTGGAGGAGGCGAGCGTTGGGGCGACGTGGCGGCGCCCGGTTGGCCGGGGCGACGCCTCAGGTGGCGGCGCGGCGATTGGCGGCGCGCCAAGTGGCGAAGGGGGAGCGCACCGGCGCTGAAAACGAGGAGGGGGCGGCGGCTGGCTGCGGGAATAGAGGAGGGGGGTAGGTAGGAGGCCAAAACTGGAGAGAGGGGGTCTATATATAGAAAAAGAGGCTAGGGTTGGGGGGTTTTGGGGGCTTTTGGACCGTACGATCGCGATCGTGCGGCTCTGGTCAGAGGGGGAGGTTAGAGGGCTGCGGGAGGGATTAGTGGGCTGTGTAGAGACCATGGGCTGCAGGAGAGAAGAGGGAGAGAGGCCCGACAACGGTTTTCGGAGACCGAAAACACCCGACGAATATACCGACTATATCGCGGTTATATATTTAACGGTTGGGCAGTCAAACGAACTCCGAATGCGACGAAATTTGGCAGGCGGCCTGTCTACACTATAATAAGACCGCACACCAAGTTTCATCCCATTCCGAGAACATTTTTCGGCCATTTATAAAATAATATTTCGGGGGTGCCGCGGGCGCGTGCGAGTGTGGTCTGGACACCGAACGGACAACAGAGAGAACCAGGAGGAACCCGAACGGATGCAAGTTTTTGAAAAACATGCGGATGAAATGCAGATGATGACATGGCAAAATGCAACACGCAAGCAAATGACATGGCAACTACAGCGAATAACTGGAGGACACCTGGCACATCAGTCTCGGGGCGTTACAGGGATGCCCGTGGTGACAATTGGGTATTCTATTGATTCACTTGATGTATGTTTTGGTGATCAACTTGTGGGTTCCGCGACCTTGGGAATCTATGCATAGGGGTTGGCACATGTTTTTGTCTTGACTCTCCGGTAGAAACTTTGGGGCACTCTTTGAAGTTCTTTGTGCTGGTTTGAATAGATGAATCTGAGATTGTGTGATGCATATCGTATAATCATACCCGCGGATACTTGTGGTGACATTGGAGTATCTAGGTGACATTAGGGTTTTGGTTGATTTGTGTCTTAATGTGTTATTTTACTATGAACTCTAGGGCTCTTTGTGACACTTATAGGAATAGCCCAATGGATTGATCAAAAAGAATAACTTTGAGGTGGTTTCATACCCTACAATAATCTCCTCGTTTGTTCTCTGCTATTAGTGACTTTGGAGTGACTCTTTGTTGCATGTTGAGGGATTGTTATATGATCCAGTTATGTTATTATTGTTGAAAGAATTTGCACTAGTGAAAGTATGAACCCTAGGCCTTGTTTTGAAGCATTACAATACCGTTTTCGCTCACTTTTATCGCTTGCTACCTTGCTGTTTTTATAGTTTTAGATTACAAAAACTTATATCGCTGAACTAGTGCACCTATACAATTTACCATTGTATTGGGTGTGTTGGGGACACAAGAGACTCTTTGTTATTTGGTTGCAGGTTTGTTTGAGAGAGACCATCTTCATCCTACGCCTCCCACGGATTGATAAACCTTAGGTCATCCACTTGAGGGAAATTTGCTACTGTCCTACAAACCTCTGCACTTGGAGGCCCAACAATGTCTACAAGAATAAGGTTGTGTAGTAGACATCATATATGCATGCTTGTTACCCAACTATAATTGCATGTCATTGGCTTTGAGCACATAAAAGACTTGTGTGCGCATGATCGAACTTTTGCTATTCCATGCGCCAAATGTTTGATGCATAAATCTTGGGAATGCTATTACATCAAAGAGCATTATCTTATGGGGGCTAACAAACTATGTATTCCCGAGTCTTCTCTTGGTTTGTTACTTTTGCAAGAATCTCATGGAGGAGGACTTATGGGACACTTTGGACGCGACAAGACTTCTGCTACGCTCTCAAAGAACTACTATTGGCCCAAGAAGTTCCGCGACATCTCACGCTTCACCAACCGATGCTCTAAATGTCACAAAGATAAGTCTAAAGCTCAATCCCATGGTCTCGATATGCCACTTCAATTCCATATCATCATTGGGAAGATATTGGTATGGACTTTGTGCTTGGTTTGCCTCGAACTCGAAATGGCAAAGATTCCATGTTTGTTGTTGTGGACCGATTCTCTAAAATGGCTCATTTCATCCCGTGCAACAAGATAGACGATGCTTCACATGTTGGAAATCTCTTTTTTAGGTAAATTTTACGCCTACATGGAGTGCCAAAGACTATTGTCTCGGACCGCGACATCAAGTTCCTAAGCTACTTTTGGAAGACCTTATGCGCCAAGCTCGGAATCAGGCTCTTGTTTTCTTCGGCATACCATCCCCAAACCGACGGCCAAACGGAGGTCACGAACTAGACGCTATCTACGCTCCTATGCGTGTTGATCAAGAAGAACATCAAAGAGTGGGAGGAGTATCTACCCATCGCCGAGTACGCCTACAATCGAGCACAACACTCTACTACCAGCAAGTCCCCCTTCGAGGTCATCTACGGCTTCAACACGTTGTCCCCATTGGACATTCTACCCCTACCACTACAAGAGCACATCAACATGGGCGCAAGTGCACGAGTGAGCTACCTCAAGAAAATGCATGAAGATACACGGCACACCATCGAGCGCCAAGTACAACGACTCACGACCAAGCTCAACATCAACAAGCAACCCATGATATTCAACATAGGAGATCTTGTGTGGCTACACCTTCGCAAGCACCGCTTCCCCAACAAACGCAAATCCAAGCTTCTACCCTGAGCCGATGGACCCTTCAAGGTGCTAGCATGGTACAACAACAATGCTTACAAGATCGATCTCCCGCATGACAAGTACAACATGAGCGACGTCCTTAATGTCAAAGATCTCTCTGCCTACCATGGTGATGAGGCTTTCGATCCGAGGTCGGATCTTTCCCAAGGGGAGGAGATGATGCGGAGCATCCCACGGTCATCTCCATGGACCTACCTACGTCTCTCATGACACCAGTTGGACAAATGACAAGAGCTCGAGCAAAGGCTATTGAAACTTAGGTGAACTCGCTCCTCTCTGTATTGCCACTTTATTCATATGAGACATGGCTACTACCTCAAGCGGAGACCCTATGTGTGATCAGGTAGTTGGAGGAGGGCCACAGAGCTACCGCACCCAACGGACAAGACAACGAGGACACCAAGTACAAGGACCAAGAGAACGTGCTGCCAGGAGTTCTACAGCCACCGGACGACCGGATCTCACCGGACGTCTAACGCCTGAAGCACCATCCCGCCAGCCAAGTCTCAGCTTGCGACTGATACAGCGGCCGAACGACCGACACAGAAAAGACATCTGACACACCCTAGCGACCGAACGACCGAGCCCCTCCGGACATCCGGTGTCACACAAGGGAAATTAACGGAAATTCGAGACCCCGGACGACCGACGATCGGAGGACCAACGGCCTTCGGATGTCCGATGCCACCTGATGAGAGCCAAAACACCGGACATTTGACATCTACCGGACAACCAGACCCTCGCGAGCCACTGGACATCCGGTAGCTGCCGAACGACCGACGCCTATCTGTGCACAACGTGTTGGGCCGAGGCCCATGTACCCTTTCGCCCCCTAGACTATATATACTTGATGTAGGGAGGATCCCTATATGGCCGATCTTTCACGTTTGGAGTGGATCCTATGGGGAAACATGAAGAACGCGCGGAAAACAAAAGGGAAAACACGGGGAGAAACGAGAGAATCACTCAACCGACAAGTAACTGATCACACAAGGGCTAGATCACCGAGCACACGAGGTAGCACAAGATTCAAAATCAACAAAGGAAAGATACAAAGGTAGCCGTTCTTCTCTGTGAGGAGGTCTTGATTGTCTTCCCTTGAAGGGGTCTTGAATCCACTTGGGGGATCTTCTCCGAAGAGGTCGTGAGCTCCGAGGAGAAGTAACCAAGTGGATGAGCAAGGCTCTCACACAAAATATGAGCTAAACCAATGCTAACCCTAACTAGGAGGAGGTGGGGGAGCATATATAGGCCTTAGCCTCTAAGGGGTAAGTGAGAGGGATACATGGGCCCTTGGCCCGTTCACTGTGCGTAGACAGGCGCCGGATATCCGGGCTGGGGGCCGGATGTCCGGGGCTTCACGACGGGCCGGATGTCCGGGCGGGGAGGCCGGATGTCCGGGCTGGCCTGGGTGCCCTGCGGTTGCTCTCTGGACACCAGGGGCCGTGTTTCCGACGAGGAGGGCCGGATGTCCGGGGCTTCGGGAGGAGCCGAATGTCCGGGGCACGGGACCGGATGTCCGGGCTGTCAGGGTCGCCTCCAGATGCATTCTGTGATGGAGGTCGGATTTCCGGTGGTTGGGTTGGATGTCCGGGCAGGGCCGGATGTCCGGGACATGGCCAGATGTCCGGCTGCTGTAGCAGCAGACTCTTCTTCCTTCTTCTTCCTTTGCTCCCGCGCACACTTGGCCTTGGTCCTTGGGCTCTCCATGGTCTCCTCGGGTGTACCTGAGTATGCACAAGGTTCGCGCTTGAGGTAGCATCCATATCTTGCATGCGGAAAGGGACGGTTCGAAGAGGAGTGAATTCACCTTGTGTGCAATGGTGCATAGTCGAGGCCTCGTCTTATGTATCCTTGGGGCTTGGAGAGTAGTCGGAGTGTACATGGGGATGAACATGGGATGCTCCGCATCATCTCCCCCCCTGGGAAAGATCCGACCTCGGATCGTGATCCTCATCACCATGGAAAAGGTTGTTGTGGACGGACTTGTAGTTGGACGAAGTTGAATGCATGGCGTAATCCAAGTATTCCAAGGTGTCGCCGGAGTGGTATACATGCAAAAGGAGCAAACACAAACAACACTCGGAAATACAATGGTTAGCGCACACAAAGTGTCCATCATGTAAGAATGAGTCCGTGCGGCAAGATAGTTCGTGACAAAGCGCATGAAGCTTATCAAGATGATCTAGAATGGTATGCAAAGCATTCATGGGAACAAATGCAATCATTGTGCACACAATTGTGTTATGAGTATGAGCAATGCAACCACAGTGCAAAATGATGTCATAATGGAATGGTGCATCAAAAGCATGAACATAGCAATGGATGCTCAATATGTGAATGTCATCATGCAATTGATGGAGGACCATATGATCATGATGTATGAAAATGCCATCAAGGAAGATCACAACAAATTTGCTAAGGAAGTGAACAAGCTCATATATCATGGATGACATGGGAATACAAGATGCAACAAGGCAATCATAATGTGAGTCAATCCATGCATAGGGTGCAAACTTGTGGTGACTATGATATGTCCATCGAGCATGACATGTATGAGCACAATCAACAAATATGGATGTGTGAGTGCAATGTGTCAAAGGAGTGTTGATGTACCAATGCTCGATGTCGTGGCATGAGTGGAATTCCGAAGGTGCATCCCATAAGTGCGAGCGCTCCTCAATGTGAAGGTCCGTGTAGCCAATCTCCAATGTCGCTCCTCCGGTCGCGAGATGTATCATGTAGACAACAAGAAGGAAACAACAATAAAAGAGTAACCCATTCAATATGCAAACTTGAGGATGGCTCAAAGGGAAGGAGTTCACCTTTAGTAGATTCTCGCAAATGTTGGTGTTGCACATCGTGTATGCCTTCGCATGACCAAGTTATCGCATAACGGCATCGCCTTGTGAAACCTCCAAAATGAAAGAACATGACAAACACTCGGAAAAACAAATGAGGTTAGCGGAAATGCAAAACCTATCATTCGAGTGGTAAGATACCCAACAAGTGTATGCATCATGCTCGTCATAAGAAAGTACAAGGGAGCGTGTCATAGTATGGAGGCATATGATGCAAGAACAACCAAGTACAATAGGCTCAATCAAACAAGCATGCATCACAAGTAAGGTGCCAAAGTCTCCAAGATCAATAAGCATAGTATGGTTGCACTCAATACAAGTGGATATGAAAGAGGCAACTAATGGACACAAGAGACAATGATCAAGATATATCATGTGAGAGGCATGAGCATATATGTCATCAACCCAAGAAAGCAAGTAATATTGGAACATGGGTGATGCAACATAGGAAGCAATCATAGCGATCAAGTCAAGCATGCTAGTAGTGCGAAGATGCAACATACTAGAAGGAATCATGGCAAGCATGTCATGTGTGCAAATAGTGGGCATGAATAATGCACATGACATATCACAAGCGTGAAAGCAAGATATGAGAAAAATATCATCAATGTATTGGTGAGAAGCCATATGTAAATAGCAATGGGTCATCATGACTCTCCCAACACAACAAGCATCAATAGCATGGGGCACATGATAAACATGGCAATAGCAACAAGGATCTCCACCAAGCATGCAAATACACATAGGAGTATCATAATGGTGAAGCATGGGTATATGCAAGCAAGGGTCACAATTGCATCGTAAAGGCATAGAAGCAAGCATAACATGCAAAGTGAACACAATAGTATGGGCATAAGGTGACAAGTGGTAAATAGCCCATAGCCATGTGAGAGCCAAGTAGAAGAGATGCGCGTAGTCCTTGCGCGAAGGGAACGGTGATAAGGATAGTCCACGGGATCCCAAGTCGTCGTTGCTCTCAAGATCTCATTTCGTCAACTCTTGGGATTGAAAGGTTGACGAGTATATGTGAGTACCTACACAAACAATGATAAAGGAAAATTGTGTGTGTGGTATATGTACACATCATCCATCATGATGCGCACGTGCTTGTGTTGGTTAGCACTAAATAGCCAATGCTCAAATAAATGAGATGCGTCATATAGAAACATGTCATCCATCATGAGAGGTTGTTATTATGTATAGCATAATGGAGACTCAAATTGTGTAATGCATCATGAGAAATATCTAGAGAATTGTTGTTCATGGAATGCATATGGTGCATGCAGTCATGGGAATCATGCAAAGTATGGAATGCATCAAGAACTCCTAATATGTATGAGGAAACTATGGGGATCTCCTCATGAGCAAGAGTAGAAACATCACGTGGAGAATATTGACAACATCCAAAACAATGCATATTTGGAACAATGTGATCATGGCATGACATAGTACATGAATTGCGCAAATCATGTAAAGGAAGCATGGAAATATCATCACAAGAGAAGCAAAAGCCTATGACCATCATCTCGTCATCTATGCCATAAGTGCAAATGGGATTTATTTTAATGGGGCATGCATAGTTACTATGTTGAGATTGAAATGAGGCAATATGGGAGATCTCACTCATAGCATATGACAAGTTCAATGGATTGTCAAACATGAAGTGACCAAAAGAATTTTCACATGATATCCTATGAAGCATAGCATCACAACTAGGCAACTCAACATGCTCATCATCATATTCATCATATATAGGTAAGTCAAGGCATGAAGAAGTCTCACTAGCATGAAGCATAGAAATAGGTGGGTCAACATCATGTGAGCAATCAATGTCAATAGAGTCCACTAGTGGGACAAGAGAAGCACCATCACCTATGTTACCTTTTGAGCATCGCTCATGTGTTGTAGGTGAGGTGTTGAAGATCCACTCGTTGTCATCTTCATCTTGATGGAACCATGTGGGCGGTGCAACATCGTCCACCATGGCCATCGTTGTCTCCATTGGAGGGACGGACTTGTCAAGGATAGGCATGTCGTTATGTAGGAGACCTAGCACCAAAGAAGAAAACACACTAGGAGTAGAGGTTAAGTAAGTAGAAATCATAGTGGCCTCACGTGCCCTCTCAACTACCTCACTCTCTAAGTGTTGTGGCTCATTCACTCCCTCAAATATGCTCTCACTCATATGGTTGGTGGAGTCACTCAAATGGCTCTCAACCTCACATAGGATGTGTGGCATGCTCTCATGTGTGGGGCTAGTGGTGGTCACACTCATCCTCTCATAGGAAATGCTCTCAATGTCATGTATGGTGGAGTCACTCATGTCACTCATGGGGTGGTGGCTCTCCTCACATGGAAAATTGGGCATCTCAACATATGTGGGTGTCGGAGAGGTGTAGGTGCAAATGTCTCCATGAGCAGTCTTGTAGCTTGACTCGGAGTATGAGTACAATATGGGCGCCGTCTTCATGTTGTTGAAGAGGTTCACGCTCGGTGCCGCGGTCGAAGGGGATGGCCCTTGCTCGACCTTCTTGTCACCGTCTTGGTGTGGGAGGCCCATATGATGTGGCACCTTGTATCTCGTCTCCATGACCAAAGGGAATTTCCCATGCTCGGCCATCTTCCTTGAGGGGCTTCCGAAGATGGAAGTGTCGCCCTCGCTCATAGGTAGTCGCCTTGGACTTGATGAAGTCGATGTAGGCGTACATGTGGGAAGTACTCGAAGATGTCGTACGTCCAAAGGTGAAGATGCCTTGAGAACACTTGGCGAAGATGCTGAAGTGGTTGATGTAGCCGTAGCGCCATCTTGGTGGTGGTCGTCTCACGGTCTTCTTTTGTGCTCTTGAAGCTTGGACTTGGCGTGAAGTAGGGCTTGTTGGGACTTGTGCACTTGTGCTTGTGGAGCATCTTCATGATGATGATGTCGTTGTCGTGCTTGAGCTCGTAGTAGATGTCGTTC
Organism: Triticum aestivum; assembly: GCF_018294505.1. Taxonomy (NCBI): domain Eukaryota; kingdom Viridiplantae; phylum Streptophyta; class Magnoliopsida; order Poales; family Poaceae; genus Triticum; species Triticum aestivum. The sequence continues at coordinate 218,422,203 of NC_057807.1, read as the reverse complement.
GTCGTCGTCGTGCACATGACACTTGGAGGTGACTTGCCCTTCATGACGATGTTGATCACGAACGTGATGGTGGTCGCCATGTAGATGTGGACGAGGACGATTTGCACTTGCATCTTTTTCGTGCTCCGAAGACTTGTGGCTTGAACGTCGCCGCCTAGAAGATGACGAAGGGGAAGAAGACTTGATCAAGGCTCTAATCTCCTCCATCCTTGCATCTTGCTCCTCTTTATGTGCGGAAAGCTTCTTGTCGATGTAGTCCCTTTTCCTTGCTTCGGAGTGACGAATTTCGATGGAGATGTTCTCGATGCGCTCTCGCAATCTTGACTGTGCGCCTTGTATTTGTCGTTGTAGATCGAAGATGGATGCTTTGTTGATGTAGTTGTTCACGCCGTCGTTGTTGTCATAGACCGGAGATGAAATGCCTTGCCTATCCATCACAAGACTCGAGCAAATATGAGTGGGAGAAAGAGAAGAAACTTATACCAATGTACCTTGACCGCTGTTGACAATGAATCAAGTTCACTCAAATGCGGACAATGAAATAGCACTATTGGTACCAATCCTTGTCGGTTCTCACACCTACACAAGTAAAGCTTATGGAGGAGCTCGGTGAGGATAGTGGCACAAAAATTTAATGCAAAATGTTAGCAAGAGTCAATAATGTTGAAAGAGATTCACAAATTTGCAAGCGAAACAAGTAGACCAATAGCAATGAAAGGTACACGGAAACGCACACACGGATAGATAAATGGGGTCGTGCAACCAAAGAATGAGCACAAAATGTGGAATCCATGGAAAACGCCCATGTTGCACAACTCAAGAGAGACAGTAACACGATTGCTCAATAGGCGGATACGACACTTGTGCACAACCTATAAGATGCAAAATGTAGCAACTTTTATCCCGAGTATGATATGTATGTACGATTCCCGGTGTTTCTCTCAAGATGATCCAAGATGATCGGATATGTCTTATATGCAATGTGGTATGATGCTATGGCACTTGCTTACAAGCTTCTTTGCTCTCTTTCTCTTTTGCTTAAAAGCTTTTTTTGTATGGCCATTTTGCACAATGCACAAACCAAGATAGCAATTGTGTATATGCGGGAACAAACTTGTGACACAAGATATGATACCAATATATGAACCACGATGGTATGGTATGTATGCTATGGGAAGTATGATCACTAATGTGCACAAGTAACGTTGCCGACAATACTCAAATGGCTAGTCTCGATAGGCAAGTAACGCAAAATGGGCTAGGGGTTAACAATGCAATGGCAAGGGGAATATACAATGGAGGGATACCACGATACCAAGATGATATGGAGGTTACCGTCCGGCGATGATGAGTAGCGGTGTTCTTGATGTAGAAACCAAGATGATGGAATCTCGTCCCTAAGTAGCCGAAACACCTTAGGAAACGGAAAAACCGCGAACTCAAAATCTCAAACGTCAAATGTCAAAATGGTGGTAGCAGAAAGCGGTGGTGGTTTGCACTTGGCAATTCGGACGTGAAATGAATGGGCTATACACGTGTCGGAGTTGAAGTTGCCGTCCCTAAGTAGCCGAAACACCTTAGAAGACACAAGCCACAACTCAAACAAAATTGGGTTAAGTTGGGGTGGAAATGTATGGTGGGCACGTCTATGCGGAAGAGGTGGGGGTGGTTGATGAAGAAGCAACCGTCCCTAAGTAGCCTAAACACCTTAGGAGACTCAAATCACAACTCAAACAACCACTAATGCTATATGGAACAAAATGGGTTAGGATGCGGAAGTCGGTGGTGGTTATGCGGATGATGTGGTGGAGGGCCTAGGCAAACTTGCCAAATTTTCGAAAATTTGATGGAGGCAAATGATATTGGCGGTATTTTTGTGGGAAGGGGGATGTCAAGAGCTTCAAAACGAGCTAAAGAACGTCAAAATCGGACGCCGGTTGAATTAGTTATGGCCGAAACGGTGAAACGGGAAAAGCTGAAATGACTAGGGCCGGACATCCGGGGATCGGGCCGGATTTCCGGGACCTGATGTCCAGAACCGCGCGCGAAAATGCGCTCCAGGAGCCAGATGTCTGGGCTAATGGGCGGATGTCCGGGCTGCCGGATGTTCGGTGGTCGGGCCGGATGTCCGGGCTCCAAATCCGAGGATGCACTCAAGGAACTCGATTTTGGGGCGGAAATTGATGATTTCGGGGGCAGAATTAGAGAGATTTTGTGGATGAAAGATGGGAAAACTTGGGGAGATGCTAGATTCACTTGAAACCAAACAAATCCATGGATCAAAATCAACGAAACATCATCAAACCAACAAATCACAAAAAAAATTGGGGGCTATTTTTGGTGGGGATTTTCGGATTTAGGATGAAATCAACAAAATCAAGCTAGAAAACACGGGGTAGGGGCTCCAAAAACGTGATCAACGTGGCTCGTGATACCAAGATGATGTAGGGTGGATCCCTATGCGGCCGATCTTTCACGTTTGGAGTGGATCCTACGGGGAAACACGAAGAACGCGCGGAAAACATAAGGGAAAACATGGGGGAAAACGAGAGAATCACTCAACCGACAAGTAATTGATCACACAAGGGCTAGATCACCGAACACACGAGGTAGCACAAGATTCAAAATCAACAAAGGAAAGATACAAAGGTAGCCGTTCTTCTCCGTGAGGAGGTCTTGATTGTCTTCCCTTGAAGGGGTCTTGAATCCGCTTGGGGGATCTTCTCCGAAGAGGTCGTGAGCTTCGAGGAGAAGTAACCAAGTGGATGAGCAAGGCTCTCACACAAAATATGAGCTAAATCAATGCTAACCCTAACTAGGAGGAGGTGGGGGGGTATATATAGGCCTTAGCCTCGAAGGGGTAAGTGAGAGGGATACATGGGCCCTTGGCCCGTTCACTGTGCGCAGACAGGCGCCGGATGTCCAGGCTGGGGGCCGGATGTCTGGGGCTTCGCGACGGGTCGGATGTCCGGGTGGGGAGGCCGGATGTCCGGGCTGGGCTGGGTGCCCTGCGGTTGCTCTCTGGACACCAGGGGCCGGATTTCCGACGAGGAGGGCCGGATGTCCGGGGCTTCGGGAGGAGCCGAATGTCCGGGGCACGGGACAGGATGTCCGGGCTGTCAGGGTCGCCTCCAGATGCATTCTGTGATGGAGGCCGGATTTCCGGTGGTTGGGCCGGATGTCCGGGCAGGGCCGGATGTCCAGGACATGGCTGGATGTCCGGCTGCTGTAGCAACAGAATCTTCTTCCTTCTTCTTCCTTTGCTCCCGCGCACACTTGGCCTTGGTCATTGGGCTCTCCATGGTCTCCTCGGGTGTACCTGAGTATGCACAAGGTTCGAGCTTGAGGTAGCATCCATATCTTGCATGCGGAAAGTGACGGTTCGAAGAGGAGTGAATTCACCTTGTGTGCAATGGTGCATAGTCGAGGCCTCGTCTTATGTATCCTTGGGGCTTGGAGAGTAGTCGGAGTGTACATGGGGATGAACGTGGGATGCTCCGCATCAATACTCCTCCTCCTCCTCCCTCTTATTAGGTCAGAAATGTGATAGCTCATTTGAGAGATAGAGCTTTTCTCATCCACTTGATTACTTCTCCATCGGAGTTCACAACCTCTACGGAGAAGATCCCCCAAGTGTATTCAAGACACCTCACGGGAAGACCCCCTCAAGATCTCCTCACGAAGAAGAACTACCGCCTCGTGTATCGTCCTTTGTTGCGTTTGGATCTTGTATCACTCTGTATGTTCATGGATCTAGCATATGTGTGATTGGATCTCGTCAATTTGAGTGTTTTCCCCTCGTGTTTCCCCTCGTGTTCTTCGTGTTCATGGTAGGATCACCTCACAAATCGTGAAAGATCGGCCCTAGGGTTTCCACCCTACGTCATCCCTTGTATCGAATGAGGCCAGGCTCCTTGGCGTTGGCCACCCCTGGTCCAGGACCCTGTCAGGGCATATCGATGAACTTAGGCATTCTCACCTCGGATGGTCGCCCGGAACATCCAAAGCATAGAACCAACTCCGTTCCCATGATTTCATCTCAGCATTGGTCTCCAACTCGTAGCCCTTGGAGTCTGGGCATGGCTAGATGATAGCTCCCGGCGGGACGAAACCTTGCCCTCCTTCAGGCAGGGAACCCCCTCGATGAAGAACTTCCAGAGGCCAAAATATGGGAGGACTCCTAGGAAGCACTCGTAGAGGGTCATGAAGCAGGATAGATGCAGCACCGCGCTTGGGGTCAAATGATGCAGCTGCAACCCATAATGAGTCAGAACTCCCCCGGTGAAGGTGCTCAACGGAAGGTGCAGACTATGATAAAATGAAAGCCACGTGCACCACAAGGTTCCAAAGTAGTGGTCGAGGAACCTTGTCCTTGTGATGAGGCACTAGCCAAGCCTGTAATTCGACAGCAGGCTGACTTCCACCAGTTGATCCAGATCATGCATGGTGAGGAGGGACCCCTTCCAATCGCTAGCCCACTCCGGCGGGTTGGCCAGGACCGAGGGAGGCAGCAACTATGGATGACTCGCTGATCGTTTCTGACATTGGCTCTAGCCAGAAGGCTCGGAAGATGAAGCCATTGGGGGTTCCATTGCGCGGTTCCTGGAGTTTGGTAGCAGCGGGCAAAGACTTTATGAGGAAGGAGAACAAGAAACCAAAACGGTGTCCCTTGTCTCAAATTTATGGCAAAGATCCCCCACAACTCGCTAATGACAGTAAGGACACATGGAGCACCGATAATGGATTGTGTCGCGACGACGCTTGGTTTTTCAACGAAAAGCCTGGGCTCGGCGGGCTGGCCCATAACGGCCCAACCCTTCTGCCTGAAGAAGAAGCGTAATCCACACATGCCTGCAAGAAGGCCTTGGGGAATTAGGGAGGCCACAACTAGAAGATAAGAGCCTGTCGGAGGTCTAGGAGGTCTCCCCCTTCAGCATACCGCCATGCTTAGGGGCTACTAACGGGGCTATGCTTTGGGAGTGGCTCACTAGGATGGCCTAAGCTGGATGTGGGATCAAGGCTTGTGGCCCCCAGCAAAGGGGTGAAATGACTTACAAGCATCTCGCTCTCTAAGCCATAAAGTGCGGCGGCCTAGATTGCATCTCCTCCCTGTAAACGCTGGCATTCACCGCCTATGTAAGGGTAGGTTGGGGAGCACCCACCACATCTAATCTTAGAGGAAACAATAAGGTTGAACATGTATATAAAAATGTTCTTGATGGATATAAAAATGTACAATGTGTTGGAGAAAAGTAGGCATCAAAACAATATGCCCCCTTGCATTTGTGATTCCATCACCATGAATAATAAGAAGAAGCAAGATGTATTACTCTCCGGAGGCCCAAACCTGGGTAACTTGTGAATGTGGGCTTCGCTCTGATACTTTTGATCTTTTCAGGAACCATACCAAGGGATCTGACTATATTTTGCATCGTCACCAGGCTCGTAGATAGATAACTTACAATCTCTTAATACTTCGTACTTTTGATACACCCCAACACAATAAAACACAAGCATGACATAGTGTATTATTCATCTGCCGGATTTAGGTGACACACTGAGAATCATGACCAGCAATATATAGCTCTAGCGCGACCCGTTTAGCTATCGGGCACGACACGATCCATTTATAAATGGGTCGCCATGAACATTGGCGTGTCAGGCATGTTCAAGGGCGCCGACCCATGTCGTGCTCGTTGGCTAGGTTTGCCTCCACCTACGCGGCTGCAGACCAAAGGTGGCCAAATGGACCGATCCTAGCGTGCTGACCCAATAGCACACGTACCCGACCCATGGTGGGCCTGGCCCGATACATTTATAATCAGGTCATACCGACACGTGGCCCACCTACGGTCGTGCCTACACTGCAAAGCTGGGTATGACACAACCTGTTTATTTTTCCAGACTTATATATTTTGAAGAAAAAAAATATATTATCCCCTATCCCCAACAGCCGAGATAGGCCCAAAATAGCCCAAAATCAGGCGGGGCTGGTGGGCTAAATGTGGAGGTGAACCGCCTCGTTTTCTTGGGAGCCCCTAATCAGGGATCTCGACGTCGGTTCCTCGTGGCGCCCGAAGGCGATGCGACTAGACCTGCCCAACAAAAAATTAGCGGATAGAGCTCGTCTGCACGAAAAAACACCCAAAAATGTTCTACTAGGGGTTCAAACTCGCGCCGTCCAGGAGCGACCGAGCGACCGAGTAGGGCTAAACCACCAGGACTACCTCGCGCTACTGACCAATTCCATGGCAAATTGGAAAAGGACATTTGTAGTTGCGCAAATTATTACACATGTAAAATGTTTACTGTAGCGCTTTGATTTTTAAATTATTTGAAAACATTTGGAAAAAAATTCATGAATTATAGAAAAGTCCATTGGTTTTCAAAAAAAAGTGTATTTCGAAAAAAGTCCATCGATTTTGATAGAGGCAAAGTTGTCTCGCCTTTCGATGAGAAGGTGATTATCGTTTTCTATAGGAGTAGACTTTGTGATCTGACTACGAACATGCAAGACGTCGTGCCTTAGCAATCGCTAAACCAACTTCCGAGGGTTATTGACCACACCGGAGCATGATCAACCTGACCATGAGGGTCTATTTCCTGTGAAGAACAAGCAAGAAACTGAGATTGCAATCTGAAATTGCGAATATAAGAGGAAAGCTTTATTGATGAAACTGGGGTTCTATGACGTCTTGGTCTTGTCACTGAACACAAACGAAGTACGCCAAGTTGCAGCTATGGCGAACTTTAATCTAAACAAAACCCAAGAAAAAAGGTCCTAGATTGATCTACTTATATAGGGGCAAGGGGTGGCAGCCAAGGAGGTGGGAGGACATCCTAAGGCAGCCTAGAACTAACCATAGATCGTACAGGGCTCATGGGTCCAAGTGGAGGTGATGCAACACATTTGGACTTGTAGTGTGACTCGGATTCTACTGCAGCGTCAGATTGTTTCGTCAATATCTCAATGCTCCGGACGAATTTGAAGGTGAATCCAATTGAGTTGGAAAGAGCACGAATTCTACTTTCCAACAAAAAAAGAATCACCCAATTCGGAATCCGGATGAAAGAGATCTTGGCGTTTTGAGTCAAGTATGTCTGTGCAGTCCGAATCTAAGTCCAGAACGTGAGAGACTTGGACTCTGTCTTCTCTTGGCCCAAAAGTGGCGTGAGAGAACTTTTTGAACAACACTCAAACTTCTCTTTTTCTCTTATCTTCATATGTGGATTCCGCAAATGTCCCATACACATGTAATTAGACATGGAACAAAAGTCTGTCAAGTATTTTTGTCCTGGGTAACATAAATAAATTAGTACATAGTTTGCATGAGAAATCACCTCATCATCCTCCCCTTCTTGAAAACAAAGCCGTCCTCGGCGTTGCTTAATCTAAAATGTGGCTAACAAAATAGACAAGGTGTATGTTGTATATGTATATGTCATCCATTGTTACTTTCCTTGGTTTTTGCACGTATGACACATGTAAACATGAGTAACTTTCATTGTTCCTAACATATAACACCAAAATATTATCACAAGAAGTAGAAGGCATGAAAATATTGCAACTCAGTTCGCACATATAAGTGAAGCTCTTATTCATATCAAAATATTGACAATGTTAATCTTTAGACCATCCCAACATTGGTGAATAAACCTTACTTGCATCAAATTTACATGCTACAACATGCTTAAATAAGCAAACATGCAATAAGTCATTTGACATAGAATAATAAGTTCATATCAAAATGATTAAACATTGGTTCTTTTGCATCAACAGTTCATTCAGTGGGTGCACTCAAAATTGTTGGTATTTCAGCTATTTGATCACATGACGTAGTCATCACACTAACACGATTCTCTAAAATAGGTGGTGTATTCAAATCAACAGGTAACTCAACACATGATGTATTCAAGTTAACTAGGCAAGCATCATTCTTATGTGAAGTTATATCATCAATACCTTTACTGTTACTTTGTCGCAAAGACGTAGCTGACCTAGGTATGGATGATGACAATGCACCATACTTGATGCGGAGCATCCTTCGGTCATCCCCATGGATCTACCATCGTCTCACCAAGCACCAAGAGGACCCATGACAAGAGCAAGAGCTAGAGCTCTCGAGACCGAGGTGACTTCTTTCTTAGTGATATCTCATATGACCCTCTCGAGACATGGCTACTACCTACGTCCGGAATGTTGTGCATGATTAGGTACCAAGAGGACCATTCCGAGGATGCACATGAAGATGGTCAAGACCCCAAGTCCATGGAAGAAGACAACCAACGGGAGAAGGCGAGAACAACTTCCAGGCACCGGACATCTGGCCATGGCCCCAGACATCTGGCCCCTGGAGATCTACATGGCCAGGAGTCTGCAGAAGAAGCTACAGGGCCTGGACATCCGGCGTCCAGCCCGGACATCCGGCCCTCCTCACCGGAAATCCGGCCTCCAGCCCAGACATCCGGGCACGCTGTCGAGGGAGCACAGAAGCATTCCCAGACAGCCCAGACATCCGGCCACCATCCCGGACATCCGGACCCTCTTGAAGCCCCGGACATCCGTCCCCTCCGCCCGGACATCCGGCCCCGTCCATCCTGAGAGAAGCAGGGCCAACTCCACCAGCCCGGACATCCGGCCCATCAGCGAGCGCCCGGACATCTGGCCCGATGCCTGGACATCCGCCCCCTCCTGCCTGTGTGCAGCGCCTCCGGGCCGCGGCCCATGTACACCTTCGCCCCTTAGACTATATATACTCCCCCTCCACCTACGTTCTAGGGTTGGCATTGGTTTAGCTCATTTGGATAGAGCATTGCTGATGTAGGGCGGAACCCTAGGGTGACGATCTTTCATGTTTGGAGTGGATCCTATAGGGAATCATGAAGAACACGCGGAAGCACAAAGGGGAAACACGGGGAAAACAAGGGGAATCATGAAACCGACAAGGAATCAATCACACAAGTGCTAGATCACCGAACACAAAGAGTAACACGTGATCCACAGTCAACAAAGGTAAGGATACAAAGGAACCGTTCTTCTCCGTGAGGAGGTCTTGATGGTATTCCCTAGAAAGGGGTCTTGAATCCGCTTGGGGGATCTTCTCCGAAGAGGTCGTGAGCTCCGAGGAGAAGTAACCAAGTCGATGAGCAAGGCTCTCACACTACTATGAGCTAAACCAATGCTAACCCTAATACGAAGCTAGGAGACAAGTATATATAGTGCTAAGCCACGAAGGGGTAAGTGGGAGAGGATACATGGGTCGTCTACCCTTTCTCTGCGCACAGGCAGGCCGGTGGTACCGGTCACGGGGGCGGTTGTTCCACTGGTAACTCATGCAGGGCGGAAGTACCGGACGGGGAAGGCAGTACTACCACTAGGAGGTCAGGCACTGGCTTCTGTAGATGGACGTCGAAGGGGCCAGTGGTTGTACCGGTTGTCGTGGCGGTTGTTCCGGTCTTTGGGCAGAAACCGGTAAAACCGGTGCAACACCGACCTTGCTCCGCTCGATCACAGAAGGTGGGCCGGTTGTTGGGCGCTAGCTGGCCGGTTGTTCCGCCCGGGCGGTGGTCGGGCGGTTGTTCCAGTCCTTCTGGGCTGGGCCGATTGTCTACATGCTCTCGATGTCCATCTTGCGTCGTAACTTCTCCTTGGTTACTTTCTTGGTACTTAAGCACACAAAGCATCTCCGTTTGAGGTAGTAGCCATGTCTCAAGTGGGTCAAAGGGAAGTTCAACAAGGAGAGAGTTAACCTCGGATTGAATAGCACGTGCTCGAGCTCTCGTCATGGGTCCACTTGGAGCTTGAGTAGTCGAAGTAGTGTCCATGGGGATGACCATAGGATGCTCCGCATCATCTCCCCTCCCTTGGGAAAGATCTGACCTCCGATCGAAAAAATCCTCATCACCATGGTACGGGGAGAGATCAGAGACGTTGAAGATGTCGCTCACGTTGTATTTGTCGCGTGGGAGGTCGATCTTGTAAGCATTGTTGTTGTAGTGTGCTAGCACCTTGAAGGGTCCATCGGCTCGAGGGAGGAGCTTGGACTTGCGTTCGTTGGGGAAGCGGTCCTTGCGAAGGTGTAGCCACACGAGGTCTCCAATGTTGAATGTCTTGGGTTGCTTGTTGACGTTGAGCTTGGACGCTAGTCATTGTACTTGGCGCTCGATTGTGTGCCTTGTATCTTCGTGCATCTTTTTGATGTAGTTCGGCCATGCACTCGCATCCATGTTGGTGCATTCTTGTAGAGGAAGGGGTAGAATGTCCAAAGGGGACAACGGGTTGAAGCCGTAGACGACCTTGAACGGGGACTTGCCGGTAGTCGAATGTCTTGCACGGTTGTAGGCGTACTCGGCGATGGGTAGACACTCCTCCCACTCCTTGATGTTCTTCTTGATCAACACGCGAAGTAGAGTGGAGAGTGTATGGTTCGTCACCTCCGTTTGACCGTCGGTTTGAGGATGGTATGCGGATGAGAACAAGAGCTTGATTCTGAGCTTGGCGCATAGGATCTTCTAGAAGTAACTCAAGAACTTGACGTCGCGGTCGGAGACGATTGTCTTTGGTACTCCAAGGAGATGCAAGATTTCCCTACAAAAGAGATTTGCAACGTGTGAAGCATCGTCTATCTTGTTGCAAGGGATGAAATGTGCCATCTTACAAAATCGGTCCACAACAACAAACACGGAATCCTTGCCATTTTGAGTTCTAGGCAAACCAAGTACAAAATCCATGCTAATGTCTTCCCAAGGTTGATAAGGAATAGGAAGAGGCATGTAAAGACCATGGGATTGATCTTTAGACTTAGCTTTGCGATATGTAGAGCATCGGGTGGTGAAGCGTGAGACGTCACGGAACATCTTGGGCCAAAAATAGTTCTTGGAGAGCGTGACGAATGTCTTGTCGCGTCCGAAATGTCCCATGAGTCCGCCTCCATGAGCCTCTTGCAAAAGGAGCAAACGAAAAGAAGACTCGGGAATGCATAGTTTGTTAGCTCTCATAAGATAACCATCCTTGATGTAATACTGTTCCCAAGAAGTATGCGTCAAACACTTAGCATAAGGAATAGCAAAAGATGGGTCATTAGCATACAAGTCTTTGATGTGCTCAAAACCAATAACATTCAACTCAAGTTTAGTCACAAGCGTGCATATGCGTGAAAGTGCATCCGCAACGACATTTTCCTTACCCTTAATGTACTTGATCACATAGAGGAAAGATTCAATAAATTCACTCCATTTGGCATGACGCTTGTTCAACTTAGTTTGACCTTTTAAGTACTTAAGCGTTTCATGATCTGTGTGTATGACAAACTCATGAGGTCTAAGATAATGTTCCCAAACATGTAGCACACGCACTAAAGCATACAATTCTTTGTCATAGATGGGATAGTTAAGTTGAGCACCGGAGAGTTTTTCACTAAAATATGCAATGGTTCATTTTTCTTGCATCAAAACTCCGCCAATTCCGGTACCACTTGCATCACAATCAACCTCAAAACACTACAGGAATCCAGTACTTTGCCATCTGCCATGGCGGACGGCAAAGGCAGGGACGGCTGACGGCAAAGCACTTTGCCGTCCGCCGTGGACGGCAAACACAGACGGCAAAGATAGGGTCGGCAAACAGGTCCTTTGCCGTCTGCTTTCCAAGGCGGACGGCAAAGAGCCCTTTGCCTACAGCGGCGGACGGCAAAGAGGGGGGACGGCAAAATGTGGCACGTCCGCCATTGTCACTCCGTTAGGCGGCTAATGGGGCCTTTGCCGTCCACCAGCGGACGACAAATTAGTGCGCCTCTTTGCCGTCCGCCAGGTGACATCAGCAATACCTCAGCGCCCATTTTTTTTTTGTCGTCCGCCCGGCGGACGGCAAAGGCGAAGTCTTTGCCGTCAGCGAGGCTTTGCCGTCCGCCACTGTCGGCAAATTGGACAAATGGTCCACCCCAGGAAGCACAGGTGGGCGCCACGTGCCTTCTTTGCCGTCTGCCACCGACGGCAAAGGTATCTTTGCCGTCTGCCGCGGACGGCAAAGAGCCTACACTGCCTCTTTTTTTCCTCTTTTTCTTATATCCAACAATTATCACAACAAAAATTTCATAGCACATATATATCCATCACATCCATCACATCACATATATATCCATCAAAAATTTCACATCACATATATATCCATCACATAGTTCCATCGATCCATACATATTACAATATGCAAAGTTTCTTCATAGCAAGCCAGCAGAATACAAGTGCATCAAAGGAAAAAACAGGAAAAAGCAAGCAATCCATCATAGGAAGCTAGCTTCCGTGAAGTGAATGAAACCTGCAAAATGACAAATAAGAAAGTTAGAAAAAGAAGACTAGAAGAAGAATTAGACTAGAAGAAAAAGAATAGAAGAAGAAGAAGTATATGCCATATATTAGCTAACTTAGGTGAGATGTATCGTATATGAGCTAACCTAGGTGAAATGGGTAGTTTATGAGCTATCCTAGGTGAAATGGATCTTTTTGGAGCTAAGTTAGGTGAAATGGGTCGTTTATGAGCAAACATAGGTGAAATGGGTCATTTATGAGCAAACCTAGGTGAAATGGGTCGTTTATGAGCTAACCTAGGTGAAATAGGTTGTTTATGAGCTAACCTAGGTGAAATGGGTCATTTATGAGCTAACCTAGGTCAAATGGGTCGTTTATGAGCTAACCTAGGTGAAATGCCATGTTTTTGAGCTAACTAAGGTAAAATGGATCGTTTTGAGCTAACTTAGGTGAAATGGGTCATTTTGGAGCTAACCTAGGTGAAATGGGTCATTTTGGAGCTAACATAGGTGGAATGGGTCATTTTAAAGCTAATGTAGGTAAAATGGATCATTTAGGAGCTAATCTAAGTAAAATGGGTCATTTTCGAGCTAACTTGGATAAATTTGATCACTTGTAAGCTAACTAAGGTAAAATGAGTCATTTTAGAGCTAACTTAGGTAGAATGGATGGTTTATGAGGTCAGTAAGCTTATTAAGTCATTTTGGAGGAAAAGAAGCTAACTCTAGGTCATTTTGGTAAGCATATTGGAGGAAATAAAGCTAAGTCTAGGTCTTTATGCATTTGTTAAGCAAAACCCTAGAGAAACTTACCGTGATCACGGAGGTGTAGGAGCGGGCTGGCTCGCGCCGGTAGCTGAAGAAGGAGTGGGCTGGCTCGCGCCGGTAGCTGGAGAAGGATCGTGCGATGTGTTTCTGGAGTTAAGCTGCACCAAAGATCATTTCCAATGTCTCGTTAGCATTATGACACTCAAATGTTAAGACAAGCAAGTAATGTCCATTCAAATTAAACTCACCGTGCTCCCAGGAGCAATCACTGGCATCGGCGGAGCGGTCTGACCGGACATCTCGCACACAGACTGCACATTTGGTTTTCACAACAGAGTCATACTAGCTAGTTAGTAATGAGACTCAAATGTTAAGACTAGCAAGTAATCTGCAGAAGAAACTTACCACAAGGAGCTCGTACATGGCCCTTGCCTGCATGTCATTCCGTGCCCTCTCCTCCTCCAACATCTTTGTCGTCTTCTCCTCCAACTCCCGCTGCCTCTCCGCCGCCTCCGCCAAAAGTTTCTCCGTTCTATCTCTCTCACTCTGTATAGCAGCCTGCAACACCACTCACGTGACCATTTGTAATCATTGATGGAAGCGCACACAATGTAATGGAGAAAGATAGCTGAGTACGTATAAGTAACCTTGATGGCGAGTTGGACTGGCCGTTCACGAGGCCTTATCTCAGGAGCGGAGCTCGACTGGCGCGCCTTGATCTCCGGGAGAGTGCTAGGACAACGGATAAGTCCATCTCCCATGGCTATGGAGCCATGGGACCTCCCGCCACCAGATATCATCAGCAGCTCTGTATCAATGGGACCCTGGCTCGGGTTAAAGTCCTCCCCTTTCCTCGCCTTCCCCTGATCTCTATATTGCACGAGCTTCTCGTGGGCGGAGATGTTGGTGAAGTTCTTTGGATCATTGAGGTCAGACGCAGAGAATGCCTTGACTTTCTTGTAAGGGCCAGTGTGGGCCATGGCATACAGGTCGTACACCTCTGGCACCTTATCCGCCTTATTGTAGCGTGCCTGAAAGAGAGAAACAAAGTAAATTAGTAATTAAAGGGCTAAAGCTAGCATGATGAATGAATTGCATGAATCATGAAGCAAACCACATACCCAGTTCCGCCCGTACTGAAATAAGTTGGAGCTGCCTTGGTGGTGTGGCACACCTTCCATTTGGGCACGTTTGTCCTTGGCCTCTTTGTGGGTGGCCAGCCATTCTTCTGAGCACCACGCATTGACCAACACCTCCCAACAATCCATCCGATCCGCACACCATCTCGGAGGGGCCTAAGTTAGCAAATAGAAACTTGAGCGCTAAGGCTATGAATTACTAAATGAAGGAAGTAAGTACAAGGCCTTAAGAATTACCTTCATGTACTTCTCCTTACTCAAGAACTTATCGCGGCACTCCTGCTTGGGCTTCTTGATACCACGCCCGGCGTAGTAGTCTCGAACAGCCTGCACCCGAACCTCATGCCGTAAGTTCTGAAGTAGGCGCTTGCACTCCTTGTGGATAACATGATCCGCCTCCTCCTCGTATCCCTCCTCACACCTGTAGAATGTCTGCAATCAAATGAGACAATATTGATTAGTACAATTAATAACTAGCTTGTTGAAGATTTTAAATTACGTAAAGGAGCAATTACCCAGAACTTTCTGATCACAACGTCTGCCCTCGTCTTGCACAAGACACCGTCGATAATCTCACCCGGCGGGGCCGGGGCAGCCAAGTAGTGCTCCCAAGTCAATCCAACCTCTGGAAGCCGACCCTCACCAGGCAACGTGACAAACCCCGGGACGTTTTGCCGAATCAGAACTCCAAGGACGGAGTTGGGCCGGCGGACACTTTCATGGTGGTCCCAACCCCTACAGCATGACAAGGCCAACACATCAGTTATTTGAAGAAACGTGAATGCAGAAGGTACAAAAAGATTTACCTCTCCCCATCAGGGAAAATCAACCACCTTTTCTCGCGGGTCACCGGCACGGACGGGAGCCGTGTAGCACCACGCTGGTAGACGTTGCCCCCCTCCTCCCCCTCCTCATCAGTCGGCTCCCTGCCATCATCAGCATGGCCACTCGGCTCCCCGCTATCCTCAGGCTGACCCGACCAGGTACCCCATCCAGACGTGTGCTCCTCTGGGGTCTCGTGGGCCGAAGGCCCGTCGACCTGAGGCTCGTGGGCCGAAGACCCGTGGACTGGAGTCCGTGCAGCCTCCTCCTCAGCCGAGTCCACACTAGCAGTCACGTGCTCGGGTGAAACAGCTGGGGGGCGGCGAGGAAGGCGCCGTAAGAGCCACCCTACCTCCTCTCCCGTGACCACGTCCTCCACCTCGGCCCTTCTTCTAACCTCGTCCCCTGCTGGGCACCGCGGTCGATGAAGAAGGGCCCGGCGGTGTCGCCATACTGTCCAGCAACGCTCGGCGGAGAGGTGCGTGTGGAATGGAAGACCTCACACTACGCACCAACGAAGAAGGGGCCTCGGCGCGCTCCCGACCAGCGCCCACCATCTTTCAACACCTGCCATGACAAAGAATAAACGAAATTAGTACAACATAAAAGAAAGTACCAACATGAATAATAATATGTATATCACTTAAGTGTATCATCATCAAGTACAACATAAAAAAATTGAATACCTGACACTACTAATAATCTCGATCAGTATCATCAATAAATGCATAATCATCATCATCACTATAATCAATGATGGGCTCATAGGGTTCATTGGCATCAACATGTGCAAGGCCACCTTGACGTAATCGGTCAAGCATTGATAGGTCATCCGCAGCAGTAACCTCTTCTTGTTCCGGCTCTTCTTGTTCCTCCTCTGGGGTGATGTCGGATTCATTGTCGCTGTCTACTTCAATGTTTTGGGGTGAAGTATAGCGGTTCTTGAAACGCTTTTTGGAAAGACGTGTCTCTTGGAAGAATTCTCCTTCATATGTGTCTGGGTTAATGTGAGGTTCATAATCCTCTTCCTTTGGGGGAGAAAGTCTAGCACGTGGCGGCACTTCATAAACGACATCCCAACCTTTCAGATTTGGATTAGTTTGGCAGGCCCACGGTAGATAGAATACTTGGGTCGCCTGTTGAGCCATAATATAGACATCAGGAACATCTAAATGAGTTATTTGGTTGATTTCAACTAGCCCTATATGTTCATGAGTCCTTCTAGTCTCCTTCGGCTGAAACCAATAACATTTGAAGACTACGACATTCGGTGGGTTTTCACCATAGAACAGAAGTTCATAAATTGCTTCAACTCTCCCATAATACTCGGTACCTCCTTCACCGATAGCAGATACACAACAATTTGTAGACTTTCGGTCGGCCATAGATAGCTCTTTGCCATAGGTATGAAAGCGATACCCGTTGATGTCGTACTTGTCAAATGAACGGACCTTATAGTCAAAACCATTAGCGACTTGTCTCAATTCGGCGTCCATAGACTCTGAATTAGCCTACAAGTTTAATATGAAAGGGGATTGTTGCATTATGCACAAATTAGCGAATGTAATGAAATTGTCTAATAGAAATTACCATTTGTTTGAACCAAGAGATGAAACCGGGATAGCCACCTCCTTGCTTTGCGAGAAGCTCATACTCTTCGACGGAATCCTTTTGGATCTCCGCTCCATACGAGAATATGGCGACATATCGACTGTATGACATATCCAGGAATAAGAGTAGTTCAAAGGAAATAGAAGTTGCGAAACAATGTACCGAGAACTTACTCGATGTACGGCCGCACTTCTATCAGGTTGTTGAAGATATACAACGAAATGGTCCGCCATTCTTTGTTATCCAAAGATACTGGATGTGAAACACTAGCTGGTGCGAGATTCCCTTTGAATAGGCTGAGGTTGGATCCACCCTTTTTAGGCTCATCAGCATTGTACCGAGGCTTCGGATTATGCAAATGACGATTTTTGGCTTCGTAGTGCGCTGTTACGAAGTTTGCCGCCTCCTCTGTGATGAATGCCTCAGCCATCGATGCTTCAATTCTACGTTTATTTTTACATTTTTGTCGAAGCGTCTTCTACATCCTCTCAGTTGGGTAGCACCAACGATTTTGCACGGGCCCCCCCAATCTTGCCTCGATCGGGAGATGCAAAATCAAATGCTGCAGTGGATTAAAGAAGCCCGGTGGAAAGATCTTTTCTAACTTGCACATCAACTCCGGCGCCAACTCTTCCATTTCTTCTAGCACACCAGATGATAGTTCTTTTGCACAAAGAACACGGAAGAAATAGCTGAGTTCTGCCAGTACTAGCCATTCATCCTCAGGGATGAAGCCACGCAACATCACCGGCATTACCCGCTCAATCCATATGTGCCAATCATGACTCTTGAGACCAAATATCTTCAGTTTATCAAGATTCGCTCCCCTCTTTAGATTCGCTGCATACCCATCGGGGAACATCAACTGCTGTTGCACCCACAAGAGAATTTCCCTCATAGCTAGCCTTCCAAGATTGAACCATGCCTTTGGCTTTGTCCAGTTCTGCTTTCCTTTCGGTTCTTTCATGTTTTGTAACGGCCTATCACATAGCGCCTCCAGATCGACTCTAGCCTTAGTATTATCCTTTGACTTCCCATCTATGCCGAATAATGTACCAAAAAGTGCCTCGGCGATATTCTTCTCAGTGTGCATCACGTCGATGTTGTGTGGGCAAAGGAGGTCTTTGAAGTAAGGCAGATCCCATAAGCATGTTTTGTGAGTCCACGCGTGCTTAGTATTATACCCCTTGAAGTACCCTGGACGTTGTGGATCTGGCTCGAGAGCGTTTAACTGATCCAGGGTCTGTTGGCCTGTCAATGCAGGTGGTGCAGAGTTTTTGACAACTCTACCCCTGATGAAGTTCTTCTTGTCTTTCCTGAACTTATGGCGAGGATCCAGGAACTGTCTATGCATGTCGAAGCAAGAAAACTTGCGACCGGCCTGAAGCCAACGAAACTCAAGAGCTCCCTTGCATGTGGGGCACGGGAACCTTCCATGCACACACCAGCCAACGAATAGCGCATACGCTGGCAAGTCATGCGTCGAATACATGTACCAGACACGCATTATGAAGTTCCGTTTGCTAAAGGCGTCGTATGTCTTGAACCCATTATCCCAGGCTTCTTGCAATTCGTCCTTAAGCGGCTGCATGCACACATTCATATTTTTGCCCGGATAGTTGGGTCCTGGAATTATCAACGTCAGGAAAATGTTCTTTCTTTGCATAATCTGTCCGGGGGGAGATTGAGTGGAAAGACAAATACGGGCCAACAACTGTATTGGGCTGCCGTCATACCAAACACACTGAACCCATCCGTGTTGATGCCGACTCGAGGATGCCTCGGATCTGCCGCTTTGTCAGCATGTAATTCATCAAACTTTTTCCATGCACACCATCCGATGTGTGTACCATCATCAGATTCCCATCTGCATCTAGTTCGGTTCGTTTGCCTGTTTTGTGCCATGTCATCTGTCTGGCCGTCTCTTCGACCATGAAAAGACGTTGAAGTCTTGGTACGATTGGCATATACCGAAAAACACTAACGGGGCATCTTCAGTGCACGGAGGATTTTGTCCGACTGGTACAGGTTTGCAGGCATTACATGGCCTTTGGGTAGAAAGCGTCCAAATACTGTCATAATTGCGTCATAGCATTCTCTGCCCAAGTTGAACTGAGCCTTCAGAGCCATTACTTGTGAGATGGCATCCAACTGACAAAGCTTAGTGTGCTCGTGGAGAGGACGTTTTGAAGACTCCAACATTTCATTGAAAGCCTTTGCAGATTCCTCCATCTCCTCGTCTGAATCCCGAGCATCATCATAGCCTTGCACCATGTTTTCCATCCCGGTACCATGCTCGTCAGTGCGACGATGATCCACCTCAGCTCGGTCACGTTGGGCAGACTCACCATGAAATGTCCACACCGTATAATCGGGCGTAAAACCACTCTTCTGCAGGTGTTCGCCCATTTCAGCCTCTGTCTTCTTTTCCCAATTGCCGCACCAGAAACAGGGGCACCAGGTTTTCTTTTGGCCATTTGCAAATGCGGCTTGCACAAACCCCTTGGTTTTTGTGAACCATTCAGCGCTCCATTTGTTCTGACCAGTGTGACCGGTATACATCCACGCACGGTCACTCATCTTGACTTTCAGAGCTACTGGACACACAACAATTATATATGTAATTCACCATGTATATATTCATCAGTTTATCTATTTTGTCAATTTTATTACGTCCATGCAACCTACACTATAATAGGTAATGATAGGTCCTAATCCCACCCGTGTATGTGTAGATTGAGTTCATTTTCCCATGCTATGCTCCGGATCCGGCGCAAAATTTCGGCAGCACCTCCCCGCTGTTCTCCTGATACACGTCTCTGCAATAAACAGAGAGGATGTGTACCCGGAGAACAACAGGGGAGGCACTGACAAAATTTATGCGTCGGATCCGGCGCAAAGCATATGGGAAAATGAACCCAATCTACACATACTCGGGCTGTCCATGGATAGCATTGGACAATTCGAAAGAATCAAGGTTATAAATATGCAAATGCATGCATATTTATAACTATGACGCTTTCGAGCGGGAGACACATATTGGTTACGCATACTGATGATTCAAGACACATATATAGCTAGCTATCAAGTTTCATCGGAATAGATCAAATAATTAATGGGGGAGGAGGACTTGTCATTTGTGCTCACCCACGAACGAAGGGGCAGAGCTCGTCAAACGCATTTTAGCCCGAGGGGTGCCGTGTCGGGGTCGGGGTGCTGTTCCGGGGTCGGGGGGTCGGGGTCAGGGGGTCAGGTTGTCGGGGTGTGGTGTCGGGGTCGGGGTGTTGGGGTCGGGGTGTCGTGTCGGGGTCGGGTGTCGAGGTATCGGGGTGTCATGTCGGGGTCGGGGCGTGGTGTCAGGGTGTCGGGGGTCGGGGTGTCGGGCCGGGGTGTCGGGGTGGCGTGTCGGGGTCGGGGTGGCGGGGGTCGGGGTCGGCGTGTCGGGGGTCGGGGGTCGGGGGTCGGGGTGTCGGGGTGGCGTGTCGGGGTCGGGGTCGGGGTGTCGGGGGTCGGGGTCGGGGTGTCGGGGGTCGGGGTCGGGGTCGGGGTGTCGGGCCGGGGTGTCGGGGGTCGGGGTCGGGGTGTCGGGGGTCGGGGTGGGTGTGTCGGGGGTCGGGGGTCGAGGTCTGGGTGTCGGGGTGGCGCGTCGGGCTCTTCTTCTTCTTATTATTCTTTCTTCTTCTTTCTTCTTCTTCTTTTCTTTCTGCTTCTCCCTCGTCCTCTTCCTCCTCCTCCTCCTCCTCCTCCTCTTCTTTCTTCTTCTTCTTCTTCTTCTTCTTCTTCTTCTTCTTCTTCTTCTTCTTCTTCTTCTTCTTCTTCTTCTTCTTTCTTCTTCTCCTTTTTCCTCTTCTATATTGTTATGTTTTTCAACTTTCTTCTTATTCTTCTTCCTTTTTTTTTCCTTTTTCCTCTTCTTCTACTTCTTCTTTTTTTCAACTCTTCTTCTTCTAATAATAATCTAAACCTATATCTAGCACTAACCTAAACCAACCACTAACCTAAACCTATCAATAACCTAATTAAACCTAAACAGCAAAAACAGTAGAAAAAAACAAAAAATGCTCACCTTGGCTCCTCTCGATGAAGGATGGAGGGGGCGGCGCGGGCTCCGGGGCGGCGGCGAGCCTGGCTTCGGGGCGGCGGCGAGCCTGGCTCCGGGGCGGGGGGCGCGAGGCGGACGCACTGGCGGGGGGGTGGGGGGTGCGAGGCAGACGCAGGCCTAGGGGCGAGCCTGCCTCCGGGGGCGGCGCGGGCGCAGGGGCGGCGGCGAGCCTAGCTCCGGCACGGGCGACGGGACGCCGGGGCGGTGGGGCCAGGAGGCGGTGGCGGGTGGTGGCGGCGGCGGAGAGTGTTTAGGACGGTGGGGCGACGGGGCAAGGGGGCGGCGGTGGGCGGCGGCGGGTGGCGGTGGTCGTCGGGGAGGAGAGGACAGATCGAACAGAGAGAGATGGGCGGGGTGGGGCGCCGTTAGTAACCTAAACGTTTGCCATCCGCCCCACTTTGCCGTCCGCCCCACTTGCTCTTTGTCGTCCGCTAGCGGACGGCAAATAGGGGGGGCGTTAAGTTTTTTTAAACCAGCTCGTCGGTGGGGCCCCTCCCTCTTTGTCGTCCGCTAGTCGACGGCAAAGCTTCTTTGCCGTCCGCTAGCGGACGGCAAAGATCTGGCTGATGGCAAAGAGCTTCTTTGTCGTCAGCTAGTGGACGGCAAAGAGCTGGCAGATGGCAAAGTAGCTATTTCCAGTAGTGAAAGTTTTGTCAAAATTGGGCAAAGCAAGAATAAGAGCATGAGTAAGCAAAGACTTGAGCTCATCAAAAGTCGTGGATTGCAAAGATCCCCAAACAAAAGGAGTATTCTTCTTACTCAAGGCATGCAAAGGAGCGGCAATAGTGCTTAAGTCTTTCACAAAGCGACGGTAAAAACCCGCAAGAGCAAGAAAACTACGCACTTGTTGCAAATCGGTGGGTTGGGGCCAAGTTTTAATTGCTTCAATTTTAGATTCATCAACATGAACACCCTTGGATGATACAACAAAACCCAAGAAAACCACTTTGTCAACACCAAATGTGCACTTTTACATGTTGGCATAAAGACGTTCCTTGCGAAGGGTTTGAAAAACAGCCCTAACATGATTAAGATGCTCTTTCATGGTTTTGATAAACACAAGAATATCATCGAAGTAAACCACAACAAAGACTCCAATATAAGGGCAAAGCACATAATGCATGAGACGCACGAAAGTACCGGGAGCCTCCGATAAACCCATAGGCATGACTAACCACTCATATAGGCCAAATTTGGTTTTGAAAGCAGTTTTCCATTCATCACCCTCTTGTATGCAGATTTGGTAATAGCCACTTTTAAGATCAATTTTTGAGAAAAAGTTGGCTCCGCTAAGTTCATCAAGCATATCATCTAAGCGAGGAATGGGATGCCTATAGAGAACGGTAATAGCATTTATAGGTCTACAATTGGAACACAAGCAGAAACTTCCATTGGGCTTAGGCACAAGTATAACCGGAACGGCACAAGGGCTTAAGCTTTCATGTACATGATCGTTGTCGATTAGTTGTTGTACTTGCCGTTGAATCTCCTTGGTTTCTTCGGGATTGACACGGTATGGAGCTTTGTTTGGAAGTGGTGCTCCGGGGATGAGGTCGACTCGATGCTCAATGCCTCGAAGAGGAGGTAGACCCGGAGGTAGCTCATCGGGGAAAACATCTTTGAATTCCTGCAAAATAGATTGAAACACTAAAGGTAGCTCGTGAGAGGTGTTAGTTTCTGGTTCTCCATCCTTGCACACAAGGACAAAGTGCATAACACTCGATGGGTTCTCACACACTTCTCTCATCTCACTTTTTGTGGCAAATAATATGAGGTTTTTCTATCTAGGCGAAGAGGCGCTCAAGTTTGGCTTGTGGCTCTCACTCACTTTTGGGTGGATCACTTTCTCACTCTTCTCTCCATGATGGGTGGCTTGCTTGTCGGCTATCACTTGACTAGGAGACATAGGTCGTAGCACATATTCCTTCCCTTTCATTTTGAAGCTATAGTGCTTGGTACGCCCATTGTGGATGACACCATGGTCGAATTGCCATGGTCGACCAAGAAAGAAGTGGCAAACGGTCATTGGGACCACATCGCACTCCAAAGTGTCCTCATATGCACCAATTTTGAAAGAGACTTGGACCGTATGCTCAACTCGTATAGTGCCGGAGTCACTTAGCCATTGAACCTTGTAGGGGTGCGGGTGCTTCCTCTTGACCAATTGAAGCTTGGAGCATAGTTCTTCACTTGCCAAGTTGTGGCAACTATCTCCATCGATGATGACCTTGACGGACCTTCCATTGATGCTTGCCTTTGTGTGGAAGATGTGGCATCGTTGGTCTTCTTCTTGTTGATGTTGAAGAGTCAAGACCTTGGAGACAACGAGAGCGGGGCTCGAGTCCTCATCACAAAAGACTCTATCATCTTCATCCTCGTTCACTCGCCGGTGCATGGCCACTTGCTCAAGAGCTTCCATCTCCTCATCACTCATGGAGTCGTAGGTGCCATCGTCGTTGAGGATCATGGTGCGCTTGTTTGTGCATTCATAGGACTTGTGGCCTCGGCCGCCGCAAGTGAAACACTTGAAGGAGCTTGTTTTGATGGTCTCATCGATCGGAGTAGATGAAGAAGCACGCGGCTTGAAGTTTCTTGTAGTAGGAGGAAGACGACTTGAACTTGACGAAGTTTTCTTGTAACTCGGCTTGTCGTCGTTGCTTGGAGAAGGTTTGGTTGATGTAGACGTAGAAGGGGTTGCTGAATCTTGGATGTTGGAGAAGCCGTATGTCTTGGATGAGTACTTGGCGTACTTGAAGTCATCTTGCACTTGACGTTCCGCTTTTGTAGCTTGATGCACGAGCTCGATGAGGTTGGAGTAGGGTTGGAAGTCGGCGATCTTATTGATGGGATGATTGAGTCCATTCAAGAATCGTGCCATTGTTTGCTCATCATCCTCCGTGACATTGGCTCGAATCATGGCAATCTCCATTTCCTTGTAGTATTCTTCAACACACTTTGTTCCTTGCTTGAGTAGTTGTAGCTTCTTGAAGAGATCGTGGTTGTAGTAGGTTGGCACAAAACGTGCTCGCATGACATCCTTCATTTGAGCCCAAGTGGTTATTGGAGGTTCACCTCTAGCTTGTCGGCGCTCAAGGACTTGTTCCCACCATATGAGCACATAGTCTTGGAACTCAAGTGATGCCATTGCGATCTTCTTCTCTTCTTCATAGTTGCGCAAACAAAAGATTTTGTCGACCTTCAATGCCCATGAGAGGTATTCTTCCGGATCATTGCTTCCATTGAACTTGGGCATTGTGAATTTGAGCTTTCCATAGCGTTGCTCTTCATTGTGTTGTTGGCGATGGTGATGATGACACCCTTGACGTGGAGGGTAATCATCCTCATATTGCTCTTGGCGTGGAGGAAGTCCATGATCAACGTGGTCTTGTTGAACTTGAGGTTGAGGTGGAGCTTGACGAGCTTGTGGAGGACCTTGAGGGACTTGACGGTGCACACATGGTTGGTAGTTCCTCTCTTGGATTTCTTCTCGAAGGGCTTCCTCTTTATTGCGTCATTCGCGATTGCGGTTTGCGATTGCTCGACTTGATTCTTGAAGGGCACGTTGCGCCTCAAGAGCTTGCGCTTCTTGTTGTTGTTGTTGAAGATGTTGGGCCTCGGCGTCTTGCTGCTCTTGGTGTAGACGCGCTCGTTCTTCTTCTTCTTGACGACGAAGACGTTGTCGTTCTTGAGCTTGAGCAAAAGCGACTTGGTTTGATTGAGGACAAGGAACTTGCTCATCGACTTGCTCTTGTGAATGCTTGACGTGTAGCGGGTTGCGAGATGCATGACGGTCTTGCCGCACAGCTTGTCGAAGGGTGTTTGATGACGGTGTACTTGAGCTGTAGAAGGAGTCGTCGGAGTGTCGACTTGAGTGGCTCCGTCTTGAGTATGACGAAGTTGAAGGAGGATGGTTCACCAACAAGGCGCGGATCTCGTCCATTCTTCCATCATTCCCTTGATTGTGCGCGTCAAGCTTGTTGTCGAAGTAGTCTCGTGTACGTTGGTCGGAGAGTCGCAAGTCGGTGGCGAGGTTGTCGATGTGGTGGTTCATTGCTTGTTGCTCTTGATGCAACGCTCGTTGTGCACCAAAGAGGTGGCTCTTGGTGACATATGATGACATGTCATCGTCTTGCTCAATGAAGAGTGGGTTGGTAGAAGTACTTGGCCTATCCATCATTTGAAGCAAAAATGTGAGTGGCAGAAGGAGAAGAACTTATACCAATGTACCTTTGACCGATGTTGATGATGAATCAAGTTCACTCAAATGCGGACAATGAAATAGCACTATTGGTACTAATTCTTGTCGGTTCTCACACCTACACAAGTAAAAGCTTATGGTGGAGTTTGGTTAGGATGGTGGCACAAAATTGATTGCAATCATTAGTTTGACTCAAAGATGTTGAAAAAGATTTGCAAATTCGTAAATGCAACAAGTAGACCAAGCAAGTAGTGGTACACGGAAACACACACGCAAATAGATAAGTGGGATTGTGCAAACCAAAAGTGAGCCAAAATGTGGAATCCACGAAAATGCTCTTGTTTCACAATACTAGAGAGACGCTAGCACGATTGCACAATAGGCGGATACGGAGCTTGTGCACAACCTACTAGGCAAAAATGCAACGATCTCTATCCCAAGTATGATATATGTATGGTATTTCGGTGCTATGATCCAAGATGATCTTATGTGACAATCTTAATGTAGTATGATGCTATGGTTCTTGCTTATAAGCTCTTTTCTTATCTTTCTCTTTTGCTTAGCTTGATTGGCTCTTTCTCTTTTGAGCTCTTTTCTCATGCAAAATTACACGAACCAAGATAGCAATTGTGTATGCGATGACAATTTTGTGACACACAAGTTTATGCCAAAATATGCACCACTTTGGTATGGTATGTATGCTATGGAGTATGATCACTAATGTGCACAAGTCACGTTGCCGACAATACTCAAAGGCTAGTCTCGATGGGTAAGCAATGCAAAAGATGGGCTATGATGGTTATCAATGCAATTGCAAGAGATGACAAAGATGTCGTCGAGGTTACTGTCCTTGGCGATGATGAGTCCTTGACGAAGGTGAGCGGTGGTGATGTTGACGTCGAACCGTACCTATATAGCCGAAACACAATAGGACACAGGAACGACAACTCAAATTCTCAAAGACCAAACGCAACAATGGTGGTAGCGGAAAGCGGCAGTGGTATCGCGGATGATGTGGTGAAAGACCTAGGCAAAGATACCAATGTTCTAAAAATTAGATGGTGTCCAGTGGTGTGGTAGCCTATCTTGGTGTATGGGGGATGTCAATAGCTTCTCAACGAGCTAAAGAACGCGAAAATCGGACTCCGGATGTGGAAGTTATGATGAAAATGGTGAAACTCTGAATGCTGAAACTGGCATGGGCGGTAGTACCGCTCAAAAGGGCGGTAGTACCGCTTGTGGTACTCAGCGGTGGTACCGCTTGGAGGGTCGGTTGTACCGCTCGTGTCGGGATTCGTCATAGATCGAATCGGGGCGGAATTTTGGGGCGGAAATGGATGATTTCGGGGGCAAAATTGGATGGATTTCGTGGATGGAAAGAGGGGAAACTTGGGGGAATGCTAGATCCACTTGAAACCAAGCAAATCCATGGATCAAAATCAACAAAACATCATCAAACCAACAAATCACAAAAAAAATTGGGGGCTATTTTTGGTGGGGATTTTCGGATTTAGGACAAAATCAACAAAATCAAGCTAGAAAAAGAGAGGTAGGGGCTCCAAAAACGTGATCAGCATGGCTCATGATACCAAGATGATGTAGGGCGGAACCCTAGGGTGACGATCTTTCACGTTTGGAGTGGATCCTACGGGGAATCACGAAGACCAGGTGGAAGCAGAAAGGGGAAACACAGGGAAAACAAGGAGAATCAGGAAACCGACAAGGAATCAATCACACAAGTGCTAGATCACCGTACACAAAGAGTAACACGTGATCCACAATCAACAAAGGTAAGGATTCAAGGCATCCATCCGGAGAAGACAATCAAAACCTCCTCACGGAGAAGAACGGTTACTCTTGTATCGCCCCTTGTTGACTTTGGATTTCGTGTTACTTTGTGCCTCGATGATCTAGCACTTGTGTGATCAATTTCGTGTCGGTTGATTGTTTCTCTTGTTTTCCCCCGTGATTTCCCTCGTGTTCTTACGCGCGTTCTTCGTGTTCCCCGTAGGGATCCTCTCCAAACGTGAAAGATCGGCCCCATAGGGTTCCGCCCTACATCATCTTGGTATCATGAGCCACGTTGATCACGTTTTTGGAGCCCCTACCCCGTGTTTTCTAGCTTGATTTTGTTCTTTTCGTCCTAAATCCGAAAATTACCCACCAAAAATAGCCCCAAATTTTTTTGTGATTTGTTGATGTGATGAAGTTTTGTTGGATTTGATCCACGGATCTGCTTTGCATCAAGTGGATCTAGCTTTTCCCCATCTCTCCCGCGATTTCGATCCACCAATTCGTCCGAATTTTGCCCCAGAGTTGCCCTTCTTCCCGTGGAGTTCATCGAGTTCGTCCCCGATCCAGGCGCCCGGACATCCGCCCATATCCTCGGACATCCGGTGGCCCGGACATCCGGCTGCTGGCAGCACCAACTCCATCCCCCGCGCCCATTTCCGCATAGTTTTGCCAATTTTTCCCCGGTGCCCACGCTTACTTCCGCATACCACCACCGCTTTCCGCAAGCACCACCTCCTCTCACCGCTACCTCCTATGACAATTTTGACACGTTTTGGTCTTTGAGATTTTGGGTTGTGGTTCCCGTGTCCTATTGTGTTTCGGCTATATAGGTACGGTTCGACGTCAACATCACCACAGTTCATCTTCGCAAAGGTCTCATCATCACCAAGGACGGTAACTTCGACGACATCTTTTTCATACCTTGCAATTGCATTGATAACCACATGGCCTTACATTTGCGTAGCTTACCCATCAAGACTAGCCATTAAGTATTGCTGGCAACGTGACTTGTGCACATTAGTGATCATACTCCATAGCATACATACCATACCATAGTGGTGCATATCTTGGCATCATTTTTGTGCCACAAAGTTTTCATCACATACACAATTGCTATCTTGGTTCGTGAAGTTTTGCATGAGAAAAGAGCTCAAAAGTGAAAGAGCCACCCAAGCTTTTAAGCAAAGAGGAAAGATAATCAACGAGCTTATAAGCAAGAACCATAGCATCATACAACATTAAGATTGTCATATCCGATCATCTTGGATCATTATCACCGAAATACTATACATATAGCATACTTGGGATAGAGGTCGTTGCATTTTTGCCTAGTAGGTTGTGCACAAGTTCTGTATCCGCCTATTATGCAATCGTGCTAGCGTCTCTCGTGTATTGTGCAACAAGAGCATTTTCGTGGATTCCACATTTTGGCTCATTTTTGGTTTGCACAATCCCACTTATCTATTTGCGTGTGTGTTTCCGTCTACCTCCACTTGCTTGGTCTACTTGTTGCATTTGCAAATTTGTGAATCTTTTCCAACATTATTGAAGCTCACTTACAATTGCATCAAATTTTGTGCCGCCATCCTAACCAAGCTCCACCATAAGCTTTTACTTGTGTAGGTGTGAGAACCGACAAGAATTGGTACCAATAGTGCTATTTCATTGTCCGCATTTGAGTGAACTTGATTCATCGTCAACATCGGTCAAGGTACATTGGTATAAGTTCTTCTCCCTCTACCACTCACATTTTGCTTGGAATGATGGATGGGCCAAGTACTTCTACCAACCCACTCTTCATCGAGCATCACGACGACATGTCATCATTCGTCACCAAGAGCCACCTCTTTGGTGCACAACGAGCGTTGCATCAAGAGCAAGAAGCTATGAGCGACCGCATCGACAACCTCGCCACCGACTTGCGACTCTCCGAGCAACTTACAAAGGACTACGTCGACAACAAGCTCGACGCTCACAAGCAGGAGAACGATGCAAGAATGGACGAGATCCGCGCCTTGTTGGTGAACCGTCCTCCTTCTACATCTTCATACTCAAGACGGAGCCGCTCAAGTCGACACTCCGACACCTTCTCTGGCTCAAGTACACCGACATCAAACACTCTTCGACGAGCCGCACGTCAATACCCTCATGCATCTCGCAATCCTCTACACGACAAGCATTCACAAGAGCAAATCGATGAGGAAGTACTTCGTCCTCCACCACACCAAGTTGCGTTTGCTCAAGCTCAAGAACGACAACGTCTATGTCCACAAGAGGAAGAACGAGCGCGTCTACATCAAGAGGAACAAGACGCCGAGGCTCAACGTCTTCGACAACAACAATGTGAAGCACAAGCTCTTGAGGCACAACGTGCCCTTCAAGAACCAAGTCGAGCCATTGCCAACCACAACCGAGATCGGCGCAATCAAGAGGAAGCACTTTGAGAAGAAATCCAATAGCGGAACTACCAACCACGCGTGCAACGTCAAGTTTCTCAAGCCCCTCCACAAGCTCGACAAGCTCCTCCACAACCTCAAGTTCAACAAGAGCAAGTTGATCATGGACTTCCTCCGTGCCAAGAGCAACATGAGGATGATTATCAAATCCGCATACAAGATGGTGATGAATGGAAAACTGCTTTCAAAACCAAATTTGGCTTGTATGGGTGGTTGGCTATGCCTATGGGTTTATTGGAAGCTCCTGGAACTTTCATGCATCTTATGCATTTTGTGCTTCGACCTTATATTGGAGTGTTTGTTGTGGTTTACTTTGTTGATATTCTTGTGTTTAGCAAATCCATGAAAGAGCATCTAAAGCATGTTAGGGCTGTTTTGCAAACGCTTCGCAAGGAACGTCTTTATGCCAACATGAAAAAATGCACATTTGGTGTTGGCAAACTTGTTTTCTTGGGTTTTGTTGTTTCTTCCAAGGGTGTCCATGTTGATGACTCTAAAATTGAAGCAATTAAAACTTGGCCCCACCCCACCAATTTGCAACAAGTGCGTAGCTTTCTTGGTCTTGCAGGGTTTTACTGTCGCTTGGTGAAAGACTTTAGCACTATTGCCGCTCGTCTGCATGCCTTGAGTAAGAAGAATGCTCCTTTTGTTTGGGGATCTTTACAATCCACCGCTTTTGATGAGCTCAAGTCTTTTCTTACTCATGCTCCAATTCTTGCTTTGCCCAACTTTGACAAAACTTTTGAGGTTCATTGTGATGCAAGTGGTACCGGAATTGGCAGAGTTTTGATGCAAGAAAAATGAGCCATTGCTTATTTTAGTTAAAAACTCTCCGGTGCTCAACTTAACTATCCCATCTATGACAAGAATTGTATGCTTTAGTGCGTGTGCTACATGTATGGGAACATTATCTTAGACCTCATGAGTTTGTCATCCATACCGATCATGAAATGCTTAAGTACTTAAAAGGTCAAACTAAGTTGAACAAGCGTCATGCCAAATGGAGTGAATTTATTGAATCTTTCCCCTATGTGATGAAGTACATTAAGGGTAAGGAAAATGTAGTTGCGGATGCACTTTCACGCATATGCACGCTTGTCACTAAACTTGAGTTGAATGTTGTTGGCTTTGAGCACATCAAAGACTTGTATGCTAATGATGCATCTTTTGCTACTCCTTATGCTAAATGTTTGATGCATACATCTTGGGAACAATATTACATCAAATATGATTATCTTATGAGAGCTAACAAACTTTGCATTCCCGAGTCTTCTCTTTGTTTGCTCCTTTTGCAAGAGGCTCATGGAGGCAGACTCATGGGACACTTTTGGTCATGACAAGACATTCGCCACGCTCTCCAAGAACTACTTTTGGCCCAAGATGTTCCGCGACGTCTCATGCTTCACCAACCGATGCTCTACATGTCGCAAAGCTAAGTCTAAAGCTCAATCCCATGGTCTTTACATGCCTCTTCCTATTCCTTATCAATCTTGGGAAGACATTAGCATGAAATTTGTACTTGGTTTGCCTAGAACTCAAAATGGAAAGGATTCCGTGTTTGTTGTTGTCGACCGATTTTCTAAGATGGCACATTTCATTCCTTGCAACAAGATACACGATGCTTCACATGTCACCAATCTATTTTGTAGGGAAATCTTGTGACTCCATGGAGTACCAAAGACAATCATCTCCGACCACGACGTCAAGTTCTTGAGTTACTTTTGGAAGACGCTATGTGCCAAGCTCGGAATCAAGCTCTTGTTCTCATCCGCATACCATCCTCAAATCAACGACCAAATGGAGGTGACGAACCGTACGCTCTCCACTCTACTTCACGTGTTGATCAAGAAGAACATCAAGGAGTGGGAGGAGTGTCTACCACTCGTCGAGTACGCCTACCACCGTGCAAGACATTTGAGTGGGAGGAGTGTCTACCACTCGTCGAGTACGCCTACCACCGTGCAAGACATTTGACTACCGGCAAGTCCCCCTTCGAGGTCATCTACGGCTTCAACCCGTTGTCCTCATTGGACATTCTACCTCTTCCTCTACAAGAGTGCACCAACCTCGACGCAGGTGCCCATGCAAGCTACATCAAGAAGGTGCATGAAGATACAAGGCACACCATCGAGCGCCAGGTACAACGACTCGCGACCAAGCTCAACATCAACAAGCAACCCATGATATTCAACATCGGAGATCTCATGTGGCTACACCTTCGCAAGGACCGCTTCCCCAATGAACGCAGGTCCAAAATTCTACCTCGAGCCATTGGACCCTTTAAGGTGCTAGCACGCTACAACAACAACGCTTACAAGACCAATCTCCCATGCGACAAGTACAACATGAGCGACATCTTCAACGTCACCGATCTCTCCCCGTACCATGGTGATGAGGATTTCGATCCGAGGTCAGATCTTTTCCAAGGGAGGGGAGATGATGCGGAGCATCCTTCGGTCATCCCCATGGATCTACCATCATCTCACCAAGCACCAAGAGGACCCATGACAAGAGCAAGAGCTAGAGCTCTCGAGACCGAGGTGACTTCTTTCCTTAGTGATATCTCATATGACCCTCTCGAGACATGGCTACTACCTAAGTCTGGAATGTTGTGCATGATTAGGTACCAAGAGGACCCTTCCGAGGATGCACATGAAGATGGTCAAGACCCCAAGTCCATGGAAGAAGAGAACCAACGGGAGAAGGCGAGAATAGCTTCCAGGCACCGGACATCCGGCCATGGCCCCGGACATCCAGCCCCTAGAGATCTACATGGCCAGGACTCTGCAGAAGAAGTTACAGGGCCCGGACATCCGGCGTCCAGCCCGGACATCCGGCCCTCCTCACCGAAAATCCGTCCTCCAGCCCGGACATCCGGACACGCCGTCTAGGGAGCAGAGAAGCAAGCCCAGACAGCCCGGACATCCGGCCGCCACCCCGGACATCCGGTCCCTCCTGAAGCCCCTGACATCCGGCCCCTCCGCCCAGACATCTGGCCCCATCCATCCTAAGAGCAGCAGGGCCAACTCCACTAGCCCGAACAACCGTCCCGTCGCGAGCGCCCGAACATCCGGCCCGATGCCCGGACATCCGGCCCCCTCCTGCCTGCGTGCAATGCATCTGCGCCGCAGCCCATGTACCCCTTCGCCCTTTAGACTATATATACTCCCCCTCCACCTACGTTCTAGGGTTAGCATTGGTTTAGCTCATTTGAGATAGAGCATATCTCATCCGTACCGGATCTACTCCTCGTGAGGGATCGCACCTCTTCGGAGAAGATCCACCCGGATTCAAGGCCTCCATCCGGAGAAGACAATCAAGACATCCTCACGGAGAAGAATGGTTACTCTTGTATCGTCCCTTGTTGACTTTGGATCTCGTGTTACTTTGTACCTTGATGATCTAGCACTTGTGTGATCAATTTCGTGTCGGTTGAGTGTTTCTCTTGTTTTCTCCCGTGATTTCCCTTGTGTTCTTTCGCGCGTTCTTCGTGTTCCCCATAGGGATCCTCTCCAAACATGAAAGATCGGCCCCATAGGGTTTCGCCGTACATCAATACTCTTGAGATGATGTCGTGCTCACAATCTAAGGTGTGGCTCCTCTAGTAGGTGCAACGATGGAGGAACCAACAGGTGATGGTGAGCATGAACTGGAATAGTAGTTGTTGTAGTCACCCAATGCATCCTCCTGTATCTGTCTCTCAATGGTACAAGCGAGAACATACATACCAGTAATGCAATGAGGAATATACTGAAATCTTGCATGAATATTATGGTTCAAACCACCAAAAAATCTATTCATTGCATCATCCTCAGATTCTTCTATGTCACAATGATGCATATAAGATTTGAACTCTTAGTAGTAAGCATGAACGGTGTTACTGCCTTGTTTTAATTGTTCCAATTTGCGAAGCAATTCATGACAACGGTAAGGAGGAAAAAATTGTTATCTCATTGCAACTTTCAAATCTTTCCAAGTTGTGGGTTGGTTAACAATGTTTTTCTTGTGTGAAGAAAAACCAGCAACTGTTGTAGTGGCAGCTCGTACTCTCTCAAGTTCAGAAAAATCCTGGTGACTAAAAACTTGTTCTACTTCAAGCTCCCAAGCTAGATAATAGCAGGATTAAATCTACCCTCAAATGACGATAAAGAGATAACCTCAACAACTAGGGAAAACCTTATACACAGAATCTTAGCAGCAGCGCATCTCAAAAAGAGGCGCTACTACTACTTAGCAGTAGCGATCTTCAGAAAAGCACGCTGCTGATGAAAACTTAGCAGTAGCGCTTGATGGATAAACCGCGCTGCTACAAAAATGTACCGACAGAACCAAACAACCTCATTTTACCAGCAACACGGTGGTGTGATGCGCGCTAGTGCTAAAGCAATGGTAGTAGTGCGCTTTTTCGTCACGTCACTGCTGCTAATTTTGAAATTGTCCTCACGGTTGGCCCGTTTAGCAGTAGCGCATGTTTGTAAAGCGCGCTGCTGCACACCCTTAGCAGTAGCGCTCTTTTCCTCCCGCGCTACTGCTAAGGCGCATCACCCCACCACCTTTTCCCCACCCGTCCTCCCCTCCCCCATCTCCTCTCCACCCTTTCCCCTACCTCCCACGTCCTCCCTCTCTCACTCTTCTTCTTCCTCAAGACTTCTGCCCCATTACTCTCCCTCTTCTACCTACCTTTCTCTCTCTTCATTACTCCTAGCTAACTACACCACCTCCATTAATGCATCTCCTTTATCTTTTTCCTTCCCTCCACTAGTTGAAGTTGTCTCCTCCCAAATTAGCTATCTAGGTAGATGTAGCATTTATTCAAGTGGCCTATTTGCCCCCCTAACTAGATCTATCTTTGTCAAGAAGAGCTTTGTGCACTTTTGATCTCCCTACATCATCATCTCCACCGTGTGCTTGATCTCGAGATAGAGGCGATTAAAATTTCATGCTTTTGCAAAATGAAATATGTGTATGTGTGTGTGATATGATAATTGGGCAATATTATGGAAATTGTGTGTGTGGCATGAGCTGACGCCAAATTGTGCTTTTGAGTTGCCTATGTTTTGCCGAAATGTCGATTTATTTGCGTTTCGGTGAATTACGGGCAAACTCTAGATCTATATATGTCCTATTTTTAGGGAAGGTCATGCCGAATTTTCGTATGACTTTGATGCATGCACGCATTTTTATAATCAATTTGTTTTTTATTACCGAGCAGACGTTCATGATGGTCAGTGGAACGATGGTGAACAGGTGGTTGCGGTCAGCGGTGCAGGACATGAAAGAAAATAACCGGTCAGAAGTTTTATGTCCGTGTCGAAAATGCAAAGGAATAGTTTGGCTCGACCCCTATGACGATGGTCGTGTTGAAGCGCACCTGCTCATGACTGGTTTCATGGATGGCTATACTCGGTGGATAATTGAAGATGAGGATGACGATGTTGAGGACGCCGACGGGGCACGCAATGATGACACGGTGCAAGACGATGAAGACATGATTGATAATGGCAGCAGGGAAGAGGCCGGACATGGCGGCGGAGAAGGGGACGGACATGGCGGAGGAGAAGGGGCCGGACATGGCGGAGGAGAGAACGACGTGGACTCCACGCAGCAGAGTTCGTCGATACTAAGTTCAATTGTGCGGGACCCTCATGTTCAAGCATTGCTTCGCAAGGAGACGATTACTGCGAGAGCTGCTTCTAGAGAGGAGGCTAAGCTGGAGCAACTGGTGGTAGACTCGAACACTCTATTGTATGATGGTAGCAATCCTGAGGTGGCCCGCTTGAGTTTCACGCTCCAACTCCTGAAGACGAAGGCTAAAAACAAATGGACCGACACTAGCCTCGATGAGCGTCTCAAGTACCTAAAGGATGTTGTTCCCGTAGGGAATCTATGTCCTACTAGTGTTGATGAGGCCAAGAAGATCGTGTGCCCTCTTGATCTGCCGCACGTTAGATACCATGCATGCATCAACGATTGCATAATTTATCAGAAGGAGCACGCGGAAAAAACAAGCTGTCTGGTGTGCAATGCTTCTCAATAAAAGAAGGCCGGGAAGCAATGTCCCCACAAATTTGTATGGTACTTACCGAGCACTCCCCGTCTCCAGCAGTATTTTGTAGATCCCAAGGAAGCAAAGCTAATGCACTGGCACGCGGAGAGGAAGAAGCCCGACGATGGAGATGACCCGAAGCTGAGACACGTCAAGGATGGAAGCCAGTGGAGAGCGTTGAATAGCTTCTATCGGTATTTCGAATGTGATGCAAGGAACATCGTGCTCGGCGCGTGTACCGATGGCATGAATCTGTTTGGCAACCAGAACACCAACCATAGCACATGGCCCGTGTTTGTATGGATGTACAACCTCCCCCCTGGTTGTACATGAAATCGAAGTACATTCACATGAGCATGCTTATTCAAGGGCCGGAACAACCAGGAAATAATATTAATTTGTATCTGGGGCTACTTCAAGAGGAGTTAGACACGTTATGGAAAACACCGGCCAAGACATGGGATGCCAGCAAAGGCGAGTATTTCAACATGAAAGCCGCGCTGATCACGACAGTGCAAGACTATCTCGGTTACGGATATGTGGTAGGCCAGGTGTGCCATGGATATTGCAGATGCACGTGGTGCATGGATGATACGACGTCTCAGCAGCTAACGTCAAGGAGAGATGGCGGGTCTGGGAAAATCATGTACATGGGGCATCGAAGATGGCTCGAACAGGACGACCCGTGGACAAACCATGGAGATCTATTCAATGGTCACGCTGAGCATCGAGGACCTCCATGTAAGTGGAGCGGTGCCGAAATCGATGAGCTGTTGAAAAACTGGAAGGAGTGCCCCGCGCCGGGAAAGACGATGAGAAAGGCGCTGGAGCCGCTGCTGAAGGTATGGAAAACTGGCACAAACTCGATACACCTCATTGCCTTGATCAAATGCATATCTGTAAGAATGTCCTTGAGAGCTTGCTCGCAACACTAATGAACATGCCGGATAAGACCAAGGATGGGCCGAAGGCAAGAAAAGACTTGCAAGATTTGAAAATCAGGGAAGATCTGCACATGCCGCCCCGTAAAATGTCAGACGAGACAGAGACGGAGACAGAGGCACGGGAGAAGAAGGGCAAGAAAATAAAGAAAGAGGATTATTGCCCCCCTTCTTGCTTCACCTTAAGTCAGGATGAGATCGGTCAATTCTTTAAGTGCCTTACTGGAGTCAAAGTTAGTTCCGGTTACTGTGGCAAGATAAGCAGATATCTAGACACGGACAAGAAAAGTTCAGCGGGATGAAGTCCCATGACTGTCATGTGATGATGACGCAGATACTACCTGTTGCCCTTAGAGGGATAATGGACAAGCACGTCTGTGACACGCTTATTGGTCTCTGCAACTTTTTCGACGTCATCTCTCGAAAGTCGATCAGTGTGAAGCAGCTCCAAAGGCTACAGGAAGAGATCATTGTGATACTGAATGAGCTTGATATGTACTTCCCGCCCACGTTCTTTGACGTGATGGTGCATCTGTGTGTCCATATTGTGGACAACATAATAGACCTTGGGCCGTCATTTCTGCACAACATGATGCCGTTTGAGAGGATGAATGGGATCATCAAAGGATTCGTTCGTAACATGTCCCGTCCAGATGGAAGCATCGTCCAGGGCTATCTGACACAAGAGTGCATCTCTTTCTGCGAGAATTTTCTATATGGCGCAGACCTGCAGCCGCCTGGTGTTAGTGTTGGTTTGCCCGTTAACAAGCACGATGGGAGGCTCGAAGGAGAAGGTCACTCCAACGGTCGCAGGGAACTGCACGTGGCATACTCAGATCGACACAGCGACTTTGACAGAGCAAACTTGGTAGTGCTACAACACCTAGACGAGGTAGATCCTTTCGTGGCACTGCACAAAGAAATTATCGCAAAGAAGTATCTTGACCGGGGGTATGCAGGACGGACGCCGAAGTTACTAGAGAGCACAACTCCACTTTCCTGCATTGGTTCAAAGAGCATATTATTGTTAATCCCCCGGAGGAGGGCTCTAAGAATGGATTGCTCATATACGCCTTAGCACATGGCCCCTCGCCCAACCTCGTAACCTATCAGGCATACGATATCAACGGATACACGTTCTACACGGAGGCCAAAGATATGGAGAGTGATGATCAGAACTCAGGGGTGACGATAGAATGCATGACCGGCAGCGACAATGGCACAACTGAAAGATTTTACGGAAGGGTCGAGGAGATCTGGTAGCTTGACAACGCTGGACTGCACAACACGATGATGTTCCGTGTTAGATGGGCTAAGAATGTCGAAAGAGAAAACCGGAATTTCACTACCATGACTATACCCGACGCCAAGAGCGCTACCGTGAACGCTATC
Organism: Triticum aestivum; assembly: GCF_018294505.1. Lineage (NCBI taxonomy): Eukaryota > Viridiplantae > Streptophyta > Magnoliopsida > Poales > Poaceae > Triticum > Triticum aestivum. The sequence continues at coordinate 218,384,632 of NC_057807.1, read as the reverse complement.
GCAAAAAACGAGCCATGGGTACACGCTAAGCACGTGACACAATGCTTCTTCATAACCGACCCGTGCAATCCCAGCCGTGTTGTCGTGAGGAGAGGCAAAAGGAACATCACTGGAATGGATGGAGTCGCCAACGAAGAAGACTATGATCGTACGACAACCCAATGAGGGAAGATGACGATGATGATGAAGTATACGTCAAAAGAAGAATCAATACTAAATTACCTAAGAAAAATCATACTCCATGGAAAAGGCAAAGTCACAATGAGGGGCTCAATTATTCTTCAATGAACAATAAGGGAAAGGAGTTGACTCAAAAACGAAAACGTCAACGCTGAGGAACAGTATGTTATCGGTCAAATGATGCAATATATATATATATATATATATATATATATGTTCCTATTTTGTATACACACTTAGCCATTATTATGCATGGGTCCAATGATGTAATATATATGTTCCTATTTTGTATACATATTTAACCGTCAAATGATGCAATATATATCACCTTCCCATTGTTCACTGCTCTCGGAAAAAAAAGTGAGGGAAAATAAAGGAAAAGAAAAAGGAAAACTGGTTATAGTAGTAGCGCTTGACTGAAAAGGAGCTACAGCTAGTCAAGGTAGCAGTAGCGGTTTCCGTATAAAACCGCTATAGCTGCCTATAATAGTAGTAGCGCGTTTGGTCTAAACGCGCTACTGCTACGTCCACTTAACCCAAAATCCTCACCCTCTTTGCTTCATCCCGCCTCTTTTCCCCCCAAATCTCCACTCTCTCTTCCCCTGTCGCATCGCCGCGCCCCGGCGCTCGCCCCCGACCCTGGCGCTCGACCTCGACCCAGCGCTCGCCCTCGACCCCGGCGCTCGCCCCCGACCCGACGCTCGCCCCCGACCCCGACGCTCTCCCCCGACCCCGGCGCTCGCCCCCGACCCTGACACGCCACGCCTCCCTCCTCTGCTTCCTCCCCTCCCAACCTCGGCCATCGTCGGGCCTGCCTCCTCGCCCCTGCACCCTCTGTAAGCCCCCCTCTCTCTGCTAGCTAGGGTTCTTCTGTTAATTTACTTAGGTTTTAGTTAGGGAAGTAGGTTAATTAGGTTGTCTATTTAATTATGAATTTAGGTAGGTTTTAAAATAGGATAGAAATTTAAGGTTAAGCAATTGTAGTTAAAAGAAAAGGCAGCATTTAAGCAATTGTCCAAATCAATATCCCTTGTTAAAGCAAATTTAGGTAGGCTGAATTTATATGCAAATTTGAACTGGAAATGTGATATGTGTACATGTCATGTTTTGGACATGTCATATTTGGAATTTGGACATGTCATTTGGACATGTGATGTTTTGGTTCAATTTTGGTAAATGATCCGAGTGGCCTATGTTACGCCGGATGTTGATTCATTTCCGTTCCGGTGAATTTCAGGCGCTCGATATGTCCATTTATTAGCAAAGGTCATGCTGAAATTTTCCGTGAATTTTGGCATGATTTGTGCAAGATAGTAGGCATATCGAGTGCTGGCACATAGATTTCTTTTTTATGTCATTTCTCGTTTTTTTTCATACTTTTAGAAATAAACGAGGAGACTTAATCATAGGAAACATGTCGAACAACGAAGAAACTGGGCCTTCTGACCAAGATGCAGACGAGATGGATTATGAGGGTGAACAAGAGTACCTCGACAATTTGACTACTAAGCAAGGTTTGCAGGTCGGCCTCGATGATGGTACTGACGCCGACATCGACACCGACGGTGCCGGCACCGATGGCAGCGCCGAGACCAGCGGGGAAGGTACCGGCGGGGAAGGTACCGGCGCCGATGCCGCTACCGAAAAGAAGAAGCAGAAGAAACAGAGGATACGAAAACCTAACAAACTAGGGATTGGACGACTAGTGATCACAAAGATGGCACCTGGCAAGTTTGAGCCATTAGAGCCGGAAGAACCTCGCAAGTGCTATGGGAACCAAGTAGGATGCATTCTACGGAATGCGCGAGCATCAATGACGACGACTTAAGGAGTAAAGAACATTTGACGTAGTTGCTCCTGACGAAGTTGCACAAGAGATTCAAGTTCCCCGATCGGGATGATAACATAGAACAATTGTGGGATGATTCGAAGATGAAAAAGATTAACAATCACGCCATGGGCATGTTCAGCAATGATTTGGCCTCCTGGAAAGGGAGGGTGAAACGAGCTATTGAGGCTGAGGAACCCCTGTCCAAGATTCTGGGGGAGAATCCGACACTTATGGAAGAGGAGTTCGAAAAGTTCAAGGACACTTGCGCTACCGAGGCAGCCAAGGCTAAGGCTGCGAAATTCAAGAGCCTTCAGCAAAGGAACACGGGGAAGCATCGCCTCGGAAGCCGTGGCTACCTCGATAAATGGCCCATATGGGATAAGGAGGACGCGGAACATGAAGCCGCGGGTATCCCAGACCCCTTCGCGAAGTTCACCAACCCCTTGGAGCATGACTTCATCAGGTCCCACTACAAGTGGGACAAGGAAAAAAAGGTTTTTACATGGACCAGATCACGAGGAAATTGATTAGACTACTGGTAATATCTTTACCACCTTACATTAGCTCAATCTAGTCGCTACACATTCCTAACGGTCACTCTTGGCCCAGCCAAAAGCACTACTTCTCCGATGAGTCCCAAGTGGGACACCCCTCTCAACCGGGCCTTAAACGAACTTAAGGGACTCCCTTTGGGCCAGCGGCCGCAATATGGTCGTGTGCACGGCGCTGGAAACGGCGCCACGTTGAAGGTGTTTTACAACGAGGGCCCGGAGGCCAAGAAGCAGAAAAAGAAGTTTAGTCAGGCGGACATCGACGCGAAGTTGAAGCTTGCGGTCGAGAAAAAAGCAGTTGAGGATGCGGAAAAAACAGCCGAGGAGAAAAATGAGTTGCTACAGCAGGCAGTCAATGTAGTTGTAACTGCCTGCAGAAATGATTTTGCTACTAACTTGGTTCCAGCTATCATCAACTAGACGAAGGAAAATCCAGACAAGATGGTACATGATTTCCGATGCCCAGTTTCGTCGGGAGCAACTCCATGAACAACAACAACACCACACCATCACTTGTTCACGCAACCGGGCCTCCTCTCGCGGTTGCTCCCACTCATAGCAGCCCGTCCTCAGTCTCTGGCGCACTAGGTGGGCCTTTCGTCTTTGGGTGAGCTCGACGCCGTCACGGTAATTACATGTCGCACCAACATATATATATATATATATATATATAGAATATTCCATTTTCGTTACCTTTCGGATGTTTTACGCCATAGACATATGTGTTTGCAGGGCGAAGAAACCCCGTGCACCATAGTCTACTTGATCAGAAGGTCGATGTGGGAAAGGGGATTATATTGAACCCCTTGAAACCCATGTTCCACAACCAGCCGATCCCCGCTGGGCACTTCAGGGTTACCTTGTCCAGTGTGAAATTGGGGCACGAGGCGTTGCCTCCTCCAGTAAAGCATGTGGGAGAGGACGATGAGACCTCGCTGCAGATTGGAAGCTGCAAGGGTTGGGTGCTGCTATGGCCAAAGAATCTTATTCGTCTAGAGCCGGCCGAGAGCACACCAATAACCACACATCAGCAAGCATGTGCGGAGACCACCACCCCGCCTACGCAATTACCAGCTCATGTAGTGCCGGGTGAGAGTGGTGGACGACGTGATGAAGGGGTGCAATAGTACTGGCTGATGTAATCGGTCCTGTAGAACAGAGAATGGATGATGAGACGGAGGTCGGCCCAATGGGTTTCCTCAATACAAATGTGTATGACTGTGACATAGATATGATGAGTCAACCATATGATGAATCGGGCTATCAGCATGCTAATGAGGATATGGATGATCTGCCCGGGCAGGAAGGTCATTGGAAGGATTGCAAAAAGTCTTTCTTCATGAATTCCTCACAAGACACGCCTAAAGATGCCGCCTCAACACAGGCTCAACTAGCCAGGGGTCGTATAGTGCCTAGCTCGGGAACCCTGGGGCAGGGGTTAAGGAAGGGTCTGGAAGGTGTGCCCAAGAAAAAGGAGAGGAAGAGATCGGGGAAGATAACTGCCTCCAAACAAGCCAGAGCACATAGCAGCCAGACGATGGACTCTGAAGAGCGTGTACCCGTGAAAGGTGCGGCCATGTTCCATCTCACGGGCGAGCCGATGCTACCGCCGAAACCGCTGGAGGCACTATCAAGGGATCTCAAGAGACTGCACGACCATGTGCTGTCGACTGAGAAAAGCCTACTAGCCTCAAAGGATCTAGGATATCCGACATACGCGGCTCGTGTGCCTAAGGGGAAGCGCTACATCGAGACATGGCCCACGGAGGTGTTCTTCCTGCGGTTTGACCATATCTTTGAGATGTTTCTGACATGGCAGCTCGATTTTACAATCGTTCGCCTTTTTGCGCTACATATGAGCTCCGTCATGAAGAGTGAAGAAGTCTCGCAAATCTGTGTGGCGGATGCATACTACATGCACGAGTCTTTCTTGAGTCTCGGCAACTTTGAGCGTGAAACTGCTAGGGAGTACCTCCAAAACTTCATGGTACAAAATAAGGACCGGGAATTGTCCTCGTGCCTTATCATCCAAAGTAAGTCAGTTCCGGACAACCCTTTCGTACATTTCAATCATTCCTTCTCGCTCATATGGAGAATAATTTGAGGTGTCTTTTCCCCACAGCAACGGGTGCCCGTCCTTATCGTTCTTTACCCGCGAGTCTCCCACGCCGTGTATTTTGACCCTTCCAGAGACTACGAGAAAAAAGGACTACACCCACATAATGAATATTCTAGATGATGCTCTCCAAGGCTTCAGCATTAGAGGTGGCCACATGTAGATCAGGAAACAAAGGAACAAGAAGATGGGTTTCGCGCATAAAACTAACTTCTCCTACATCCATGTCCCAAAACCAAGCAAGAAGGATGGATTCTACATCGTCCATCTCATGATTCAGTTCAGCACGGATCACCAAAAGCTTCGCATGACAAGCAGAAATGATGATCATATCCACAAGTGGCTAGAATCTCATGGAGAAGCGGATTATAAACTTAGAGATGACTTCTTTCGCATCCAAAGGGACATTGCGACGATCATCATGAAATGAAGTCGTCGATGAGAAGGGGATGTTCCACCACGGCCCTATATCGCGAGCTGACGTCCGAACTCGCATAGGCATGCAACGTCTAGACCTCACGCCATTCAAGAAGCTAGGGTCCATCCTCGATGATGTGTAAGGATGGAACTTCTAGTGATTTATGATGCCGATGATGATGATATGTGTCGGTTGAACTTGTATACTTTTTGTAGCGATGAAACTTTGTGATGTCCATGGTCCCTGCCGAACTTGCGTAACGCTACTTTGTTAGTTGCGCATGATGACATGCGTACCTCTAGTTAATTAGTTTGTGTACTGTATGTTGCATCTAGTTGCTAACCCTTTCTTTTTCGGTGTTGCTCTAGTATATTTTGTTGCATATATATGATTGTACATCCTCTTCATGAACATGCATCTCTAACAGGTACCTAGTTTCTTGATGGCGAGATGGAAGTGCTACGTCGTGTACAAAGGGAAGGTTCCGGGGGTGTACAACGAGTGGCCTGAGTGTCAGGCGCAAGTGAATGGGTTCTCGGGCGCCAACCATAAAGGCTTCAAAAGTAGACAAGAAGGAGAAGCTAGTTACTTGAGGTTCACGCTAGCGCGAGAGAGGACTCGTAACCGCCGCCTCATGTGCTGCATAGTTCCGCTCTCACTCATAGTGATAACTCTTCTCATGTATACCTTTGTTTAGATGGATGATGTTGTAGTTGCAAGTATTCTATAACACCCCGAAAATTTAAACCTTGTTTTGATTATTAAAATTTTGCCACGAGTTTAAACTTTTTGCTTTCTGGATTTTCTTTTGATTTCAGAACTCCTTTTTCTTTAATATTGTGAAGTTTTAACTCAAGTGGGAACTTTCCAAAAATATTATTGGACTTGTATACCCTCTCAAGGAAAACAATTCTTTTATCAATGGATTTATTGGCATAATTATTTTTCCCAAGCTTTATTCTTTTAAAGTGATTTTCATAAGTTTTAGAGCCCCTTTTGCACTACAACCATTTGATAAATGCATCTAAACTTTTCACCAAAATTTGGGGATGTCATGTGATATTTTTAAATCACTTTGATGCAAAAATATCTTTTATTCATTGAAATTTTTGAGCCCTACCCCAAGTTTTCTAAACTAGTCCAGTTGGTACCTTTGCACTATAACCCCTTTAAAAAATTCTTTAAAAAATTTACCAAGTATTTGGAGATGGCAGTAGATGCATATAATTAATTTTTATGCAAAAACCCATGAATGTTCTTTGCAAAAATTGAGCAAAACATCCTCTTTTGTTCTCTGGACCAGTTTGGCCTTTTCTACTGCAACTCCATTTTGCATTGCTCTGTTACACATGATTCTTTTTCCTACCTATAGTCCTTCCTACAAAACCCTTAAGTCCAGGAGAGTGGACCTATTGGAGTATACTTAGTGCATAAAATGATAGCCTTTAGGTTCTGTCCAGAATTGATTTTCTCAAATTTTTGCACTAACAAGTTTCTATATTGGACAAACTAACTTGGCCACCATCACCTACACCTAATGAGACACTGATCTAGAGATTTTGGCCACTCCAAGAACTGCCTAGATGCCTCTAGCATTTTGTCAAACACCTTGTGTGCATGGCTAGTTTTGGCATGGTTTTTAGTTAGCATTATAAACTTGATCCCCTAACTGTCGGCGTTCTGGGAACGGGGGTCCCCAGACTTGCCTGCCTGCGGCCTGCAGCGTGGCTCAAAGGAGGGCCAGCACAGCCCATCTTCATCATTGCAAGCTTAAGTCCCTCGCGAGGGGCCAAGCCTCGCGGGGCGGACGACAAGGAGCTTCGTTAGGCACGGCCTCGTCAGGCTGGCTCATGAGGAGTCGGAGAGTTCAAGGCGGGGTACCTCGTGAGGTGCCCATGACGCAAGCCATGACGACCAAGGGCGCCAGTCGGGCGCCAGCCCGCGCAGTGTCCTCCTTTCCTCTTTGGTGCAAAGGGGGCAAGCGCAGAAGAGAGCATCAAGCAAAGGCGTCCATTTCGGTGCAACAAGATCAGGACCAGCCCAACGGCCGGAAGGAAGTCATTGTGGAGCCCAAGTCGGCGTCACCACCAGCGCTTTTGACAAGCGAGGACCAACTTTAGTCAGGATAAGTGTACCCGTTGTTCCCCTTCAAAATGGCCAATTGTTGGCGCCCTTCCCGCTCAATATTTGGGAAGAGGCCCAGGGCCTTTGCCTATAAATAGGACTATCCACCCCCAGAGTAGAGGCGGCTGGACCTGACCTAGCAATCGGGATCCTCACCAAGAAACCAGTAGATAGAGCGATTGAACTCCTCCCAGCAGTTCGTCGCACCAACCAAGAATAGCCCCTCGCGAGGCTGTTTTGCCTTGTATTGTTCATCATCAAGCCCAAGAGGCAATCCACCACACCACACACTGGAGTAGGGTATTACACCACAATGGTGGCATGAACCAGTATAAACCTTGTGTCTCTTGTGCCGTTCAGTTTGGTAGCTTAGGTCCTAGCGATTCGGCAAGGAGCAAGACAGTAGAGGGTTGACTCTCCGCACGCACCCCAGCGTTCGAACCTCAAGGGTCTGCCGGAACCCAAAATCTGACATTTGGCGCGCCAGGTAGGGGTGCGCCAGAATTTGCCGTCCGTCGTCTCGTTCTTCCCCGACCATCGCATCCATGTCTGACGCTCGACGGGCTCGCGCCGAGCGCCGAGCCGACCTCGCTTCCCATGTCGCCCAGATGGCTCCCGTCGGCAGGCGCCCTCGTCGTTCCCCGTCACCTGCCGTCAACACCGCCACCGGCCCGACGGGGAACAGCAGCAAGCATCATCCCAGCATTCCCCAGTGACCTCTAGGGAGGAGCCGCGCAGCTTCTTCCTCACCCACCCCGTCGCGCTGGCTCCCTCGGTCGTCATGGCCCTCCTGGGAGACTCGCAGGCGCCGCTCTCCAGCCGCCACGTCAAGCCATTCACCCGCCGGGTCGGCGCCGCCTCCACGAGGCATGGGGCTCCTTCGGGCCGGACGGAGCCGTCGGCCGGGCTGACCTTCGACTCTGAGGACCACCCCACCAACTCGGCCTGCTCGGGTGCGCTCCCCATGCTCTGCACGCCCACCATCTGCCAGGTGGCCGTCACCAGGACCCTCATCGACGGTGGCGCGGGCCTCAACGTGCTCTCAGTTGAGGCCTTCAACCTCCTCTCCATACCCCGGGAGCGGCTGCAACCAAGCTGGCCTTTCTTGGGCGTCGGAGGCGGGTCATCCAGCTCCTTGAGGCAGATCCGACTCCCAGTAACTTTCGGCACCTACGACAATTTCCGCACGAAGCTGGTCGATTTCGACATCGCCCCCATCGGCCTCCCCTACAATGCCATCCTTGGCTATCCAGCATTGGCCAAATTCATGGCCGCGACTCACCCAGGGTACAACCTCATGAAGATGCCCGGGAGCAACAGCGTCCTCACCGTGCCCGGGAACACCGAAGGTGCGTTACGAGTACTCAAGCTCGCCCTCAAGACGACGGCGGCGGTGCAGCCCGCCGACGCTGAAACCCCCAAGCCCAAGGGGGCTGCGCCGACCAAGAAGAAGCAGTTGTTCACCCAAGACAAGGCGGAGACCAAGCAAGTACCTGTCGACGAGGACGGGTCCACTAACGCCACTTTCACCATAGGCGCCAACCTCGAGCCTGGGCAGGAGTAAGCCCTGGTCAAGTTCCTGCGTGCAAACAAGAAGGTGTTCGCCTGGGAGCCCGATCAACTGGTAGGGATCCCATGGGGCATAATCGAGCACCACCTCAACGTGTGTCCCAACGTGCGTCCTGTGAAGCAGAAGGCGAGGAGGCAGTCCACTGAAAAGCAGGCCTTCATCGTCCAAGAGACCCGCAAGCTAGAAGCCGCGGGGGTTATTCGCGAGGTCCGATACCCGGATTGGCTGGCCAACCCCGTGGTTGTGCCAAAGAAGGGAGGAAAGGAATGCATGTGTGTCAACTTCACCAACCTCAACAAAGCATGCTCGCAAGATCCGTTCCCGCTCCCTCGCATCGACCAGATCGTCGATTCCACCGCTGAGTGTGACCTGTTATGCTTCTTGGATGCCTTCTCCGGGTATCACCAGATCAAGATGGCGGTGGAAGATGTGGAGAAGACGGCCTTCCTAACCCCGTGTGGGGTGTACTGCCATACATGCATGCCATTCGAACTGTGCAATGCGGGGGCAACCTTTTAGTGGCTCATGCACATCACCTTGGGCCCACAGCTCGGGAAGAATGTGGAGGCTTACGTCGACGACATTGTAGTGAAGTCTCGCGAGGCCAAGACCCTGATACAAGACCTGGAGGAAACCTTCGCGAGCCTCAACGCAGTGAGCCTGCGACTCAACCCGGAGAAGTGTGTGTTTGGAGTCCCCTCGGGCAAGCTCTTGGGTTTCCTCGTGTCCCACCGAGGCATCGAGGCTAACCCATAAAAGGTCAAGGTAGTTGAGGACATGAGCCCACCAAAGACCCTCAGAGAAATGCAGAAGCTCACGGGGCGCATGACGGCGCTGGGGCGCTTCATCTCCCGATTGGGGGAGCGGGTGCTGCCTTTCTTCCAGCTGATGAAGAAAAAGGGGCCCTTTGAATGGACTGAAGAGACTGACAAGGCGTTCCAAGACCTCAAGAGATACCTAACCAGACCTTCGGTGATGGTGGCCCCACGCCCTCAAGAGCCCTTGGTACTCTACCTTGCCGCCACTCCCTACTCCGCTAGCGCAGCCCTGGTGGCAGTTAGAGAGGAGCGTCGGGCCAAGACCACGTCCGCCACCTGTGCCAAGGAAAAGCTGGATCAAAAGGGACTCGCGGAAGTCACCACCATGACTGAGGAAGATCAGCTGCCGCAGCAGAGCGCACCAGGGGAGGGAGAGGCCCTTCCCTAGGCAACCAGCTTCGGGAGGCTCCACCACCTCAGGAGGCACCACGGCTTCCGGAGGACACCACCAGCACCGACGCCCCAAGCCTCGTCGAGCACCCGGTGTACTTCGTCAGCACGGTGTTACGGGATGCGAGGGCACGGTACCCCATGCCACAGAAGCTCCTCCTCGCGCTGCTGGTGGCTTCGCGCAAGCTGTGGCACTACTTCCAGGGTCATCCGATCAAGGTTGTCTCGGCATACCCCTTGGAAAGGGTGCTCAGGAGCCCTAACTCAGCCGGAAGGGTCGCCGAGTGGAACATTGAACTGCAAGCATTCCAGCTCAAATTCAGCACGACCAGAGTCATCAAGGGGACTGCACTGGCAGATTTCGTGGCCGAATGGACAGAGGCACCGGGCCTCAGGGCCGGCGAGGATCGATCCCTTTCCCCAGGAAGCGAGGCGCCAGAAGGCTGGGTCATGTACTTTGACGGAGCGTTCTCCAGGCAGGGCGCTGGGGCTGGGGCGGTGCTCATATCTCCCACTCAGGACAAGCTCTACTACACCATGCAGCTCTGTTTCCAGCAAGGCGAGAAGGTCTCCAACAATATAGCAGAGTACGAGGGATTGATAGCGGGCCTGAAGGCCACCGCTGCCCTGGGAGTGAAGCGTCTTACTATCAAGGGCGATTCGCAGCTCTTGTCAATTTCTCCAACAAGGTATACGAGCCAAGAGATGAGCACATGGAGGCCTACCTTGCGGAGGTCCGCAGGATGGAGAAGCAGTTTTGGGGGTTGGAGCTACAGCATATGCCCCGCGGCACTAATCAAGAGGCCGACGACATCGCCAAACGAGCCTCCAGGTGGTTGCCCCAGGAGTCGGGCGTCTTTGAGGAACGGCTCTTCAAGCCTTCAACCCCGCCACCATTGTCGAGCACAGCGCAACCTCGGGTGGAGCTTCCTCAGCCACCTGCCTTGGGAGCCCCAGCCTGTGGCCCAGCCTCAGGAGCACGCCTGCTCCTAATGATGGAGCCTCAGGAGGGGTGCTAGATCACAGAGCTCAGGAGCTACTTAACGCAAGGGACCTTGCCGGAGAAGGAGGAGGAGGCAGAGCGTGTGGCGCGGCAAGCCACAGCGTACTGCATCATGGATGGAGAGCTCTACCGGAAACGACCGAACGATGTGTCCCTGCGTTGCATCACCAGGGAACAAGGAAAGGAGCTGCTGGAAGATATACACGGTGGAGACTGTGGGCATCATTCATTGTCACGGACCCTCATCGGCAAGGCGTTCCGCAGCGGTTTCTATTGGCCCACTGCGCTCAACGACGCTGTCAAACTTGTGAAGGCTTGCGAGGCCTGCCAATTCCATGCCAAGCAGATCCATCAGCCGACAGGAGGTCTGCAAACCATACCCCTCACATGGCCATTCGCGGTCTGGGGCTGGATATCCTGGGCCCTTTTCCTCGGGCGCCAGGGGGCTATCGCTACCTCTATGTCGCCGTGGACAAGTTCACCAAGTGGGCCGAAGTCGAGGTTGTCCGCACCATCCCTGCTGGCTCTGCGGTCAAGTTCATCAAGGGCATTGTGAGCCGGTTCGGAGTGCCGAACCGCATCATCACTGACAACGGTTCGCAGTTCACCAGCAACCTTTTCAAAACATATTGTGCTAACCTTGGAACGCAGATATGCTACGCTTCGGTGGCGCACCCCCGAAGCAACGGCCAGGCCGAGCGGGCCAACGCAGAAGTCCTGAGGGGCCTCAAGACCAGGACATTCAAGAAGAAATTGGAAGCCTGCGGCAGAGGCTGGTATGACGAGCTTCAGTCCGTGATGTGGTCCATCCGCACAACGGCGACCAAGCCGACTGGGGAGACCCCCTTCTTCCTGGTCTACGGAGCCGAAGCGGTCCTCCCTCACGAGGTCAGGCGTCGATCCGCATGGGTCCTGGCGTTTGATGAGACGCTACAGGACGCCATGCGGGGGACGGACCTCGTGCTGGGGGAGGAGCGTCGTCAAGAAGCTGCACTGCGAGCGGCAAGGTACCAGCAGCCACTCCGGCGATACCACTGCCGCAACATCCGCCCCAGAACTCTCGAGGTAGGGGACCTCATGCTCTGGCGGGTCCTTTCCAGGGAGGGACTGCATAAGCTCTCTCCTATGTGGGAGGGCCCGTTCAAGGTTGTTCATGTTTCCAGGCCCGGCTCCGTGCACTTGGAGACTCAGGAGGGAGTACTTGTACAGAACGCGTGGAACATCCAGCACCTCCGGAGGTTTTACCCCTGAAAAGGCCCAGAGCCTGTGAAGAAGGCAAATGCCTGTGAAGCTCATCTTTTTGGAAAAGGCCTAGAGCCTGTGAAGAAGGCAAATGCCTGTGAAGCTCATCTTTTTGGAAAAGGCCCAGAGCCTGTGAAGAAGGAAAATGCCTGTGAAGCTCATCTTTTTGGAAAAGGCCCAGAGTCTGTGAAGAAGGCGAATGCCTGTGAAGCTCATCTTTCGGGAAAAGGCCCGGAGCCTGTGAAGAAGGCGAATGCCTGTGAAGCTGTCGCGTTTTGGAAAGGGCCCAGAGCCAGTGAAGAGGGCCAACGCCCGTGAAGCTCGCTTACCCGAAGAAAGGCCCAGAGCCTGTGAAGAAGGCCAACGCCTGTGAAGCTCGCCGCCCATGACACTCTCACGTAATAATGAGTTGGGGCTGTACATGCCCCGGAGTCTCAGGGGTGCCGGCCTCAGGCCCTGGGGCTCCCTCACATGCCCAGTGGGAGCACTTAGCTCCGCGCTGGTGAGAAGATGTCGAAGACTAGACTAGGTGCGGGATGCAACTTTTTCATTTGCTTTCTGCAGTTGGCTAGTTCATTCCCATTTGGAGTTTTTATCGAAATTGTCGCCGCCTTTTGACCTGTGGTTCTTCGACTTTTTCCGCTCTCCTGCCTCGATTTCTCTGGCACGGGGGCTCGCGAGGCGGAAGCCCCGGGAGCCCTCGCGAGCGTTCCTGCCACTATCGCTTAAGTTTTCACGGCCCAGGTCCAGTACCGGAGCACCCCTCCGGACCATGCCTCACGGGCACCACGACGCGAATACAGGGCCTGGGTCGGTCGCCCCCGCGGCTAAGGCTAAGAATTACTTGCGAATGGGCACACAACAGAAAGGAACAATATCAGGATAACAAGAAACAGTACGATGATTGACGATGTTAACCCAAACGCGCCCCCACGAGGCCACACATTGCTGTCTTTTTGCGCAGGAGAAAAGAAAGGAAAGAACAAAAGCAGGCGAAGCACGTCCCGCGCCGGTCCTCTTAGAAGACTCGAGCCGCCTCCGGAGCTCACGCGGACTCCCTCTCGCGCTTCACCGGGGCGCGACGGTGAGCAGACCCGCTGCCACCCTCCAAGCAGGCGCGACGGCGTGGATGCTGGCCGCGGCCGCTGCTAGAAGGGTCGCTACCCGAAGATGAGCTGGTGAAGCTTGAGGAGTCATGGGCGTCGCCGACCGCCCGCGCACTCCCCTCTCCGTCCTCGCCGGGGCTGAGTCCCCGGCCGCGGTCGTCATCTTCAGGGCAGCACCCCACACGGCGACCATCTTCCCCAAACACCCTCACGTAGAGGGTGGCGTCGCCATCGAACTTGCAGTGCAGAGAGCACCGGCGGCGGAGACCACGCGCGCGAGCAAACGTCTGCCAGCCGCGGGTCAGGGCTAGGTTCCCTGCAACGGAGACCTCCAGCGAAGCCCACGAGGCCCGGCTGCAGCAGCCATCTGCCTGGAGCCAGAGGCCACCCAAGGCGCCAGCTGGGAGCTCACCCGGGAGGAAGCAAGGGAGCTGAAGCCGGGTGCCGGCCGGCTCCACCACCCACACAATGAAATCCGGCAGCACCTCCGCAGTATGGAGGCGCGGCCTCGGCGGTCGCACGGCCAGAGCACGCCCGTCTACCACGGCCAGCCGCTCATCGCCGCGCAGAGAGCCCCCCCCCCCCCCCGCGACCGCGGGGGGCCACCGTGGAGGCCACAAGATGCTTGCGAGGGCGACCACGACCGCGCTTGGGCGGGGGAGAGGAAGACTCGACCTGGCGGGCTTTTCCTTTCTCCGCGGCCGAAAACTTCCTCGGTGGAGCCATGGAGAAGAAGGAGAAGCAAGGGGGGGTAGGCTGAAAGGGCGCAGGCCGTTCCGTACTTATAGCCGGTGAAGGCCAACCGTCGACCTCCACGATCGCAGGTAATCATGACCCGCTTTGCATGCAGGGACTTGTCGAATCCGTGCGGTTACCAAAGTGTCATGGGGAAGCGGAGTCGCCCCCGACCAATCGACTGCCACGCGGCGCCCAAGGACGCAGGCTATTAGGGCCCGCGGCGCTTCGCACTTGCCCTTTCGCCTCTCTGCTCGGCCAAGTTCGAGCACGCCATGGGCCCGGGGGCTACTGTCGGCGTCCTGGGAACGGGGGTCCCCAGACTTGCCTGCCTGCGGCCTGCGGCGTGGCTCAAAGGAGGCCCAGCACAGCCCATCTTCATCAATGCAAGCTCAAGACCCTCGCGAGGGGCCAAGCCTCGCGGGGCGGACGATAAGGAGCTTCCTCAGGCACGGCCTCGTTAGGCTGGCTCATGAGGAGGCGGAGAGTTCAAGGCGGGGTACCTCGCGAGGTACCCATGACGCAAGCCATGACGACCAAGGGCGCCAGTCAGGCGCCTGCCCGTGTAGTGTCCTCCTTTCCTCTTTGGTGCAAAGGGGGCAAGCGCAGGCGAGAGCATCAAGCAAAGGCGTCCATTTCGGTGCAACAAGACCAGGACCAGTCCAACGGCCGGAAGGAAGTCATTGTGGAGCCCAAGCCGGCATCACCACCAGCGCCTTTGACAGGCGAGGACCAACTTTAGTCAGGATAAGTGTACCCGTTGTTCCCCTTCAAAATGGCCAATTGTTGGCGCCATTCCCGCTCAATATTTGGGAAGAGGCCCAGGGCCTTTGCCTATAAATAGGACTATCCACCCCCAGGGTAGAGGCGGCTGGACCTGACCTAGCAATCGGGATCCTCACCAAGAAACCAGTAGATAGAGCAATTGAACTCCTCCCAACAGTTCGTCGCACCAGCCAAGAACAGCCCCTCGCGAGGCTGTTCTGCCTTGTATTGTTCATCATCAAGCCCAAGAGGCAATCCACCACACCACACATTGGAGTAGGGTATTACACTACAATGGTGGCCTGAACCAGTATAAACCTTGTGTCTCTTGTGCCGTTCAGTTTGGTAGCTTAGGTCCTAGCGATTCGGCGAGGAGCGAGCCAGTAGAGGGTTGAATCTCCGCGCGCACCCTAGTGTTCGAACCTCAAGCGTCTGCCGGAACCCGAAATCCGACACTAACCAAACCATCATGTCCACTAATCCCCTAGCTAGCGATAACCGAGCCCTGTTAATTTGTGTTTGCATCCCAGCCTCCTAGATCACCAGGACATTTCGTCGAACGGTCACCGTGCGTGCTCTGGGCGCGGCCAGAGTGCGTGTTTTGCACGTGCGTGCGCCAGAGCCGCCGCGTCCCACTGCCGCCTCCCCGCGCTCGTTCTGGCCACTCCCCTCCCACAGCATGCATGCTCAACCTCTCCCTCGCCGCAGAGCCCCCCCTGGAGCCCTACTGCGCCGCCGTCAGGTCGGCCGTGGCCACTAGCGGCCGGCCACAGCAGGACCCGGGTGTGGCAGCGCCGCCCAAGCCACCCGCACGCGCCAGCTCGCCCCGTGAGCAGTGTGGAGTTCGTCGGAATGCGCCGGCCAGCGCCACGTCGCCCTGCTAGCTACAGCGAGGCGGTTCGCCGATCTTATCTCCGGCCGTCGTGGGAACCGACCTCGGCCGTCTATAAAAGGAATCCCCCGAGCGCGTCCACTCCCTCAGGAAACCTCACACCATCCTTCTAGTGCTTCCCTAGCCTGCAATCGACCTGGGAAGGCCATCTTCCCCGTCTCCGGCCAGCGCGGCCGCCGCCGCCCTACGGTGCCCTTCATCGCAACCAGGCCCTCCCCCAACCATCCAACACCAGCACCCGACTCCCCTCGATCGTGCAGAGCCACCCATCACGTCAGCCCCGACTGGGAGCCACCATAGCCCAAACCACCAATCCCTCCTGAAGCCATCTCCGCCGTGAAGCTCGCCGCTGGCGACTCCCTCCGTCCTCGCCGGCCAGTCGACAACCGGGAGGACCGCCATGGTCTGGCGGATCGATCCCTGTCCTTGGATCCCCGTGTGGAGCCGCCGTTCATCGGTGGCGATCGCCGGAGCCCCGCCCCGCTCGGACAGAGGAGGAAGCAGAGCGCGGGCGACTGGTCAAACCTGACCAGTGGGCCCAAGGGATCCACTGTCAGTGAGCCAGCGCCGGTCCACGTAGGCGTAAGTGAAGACGTAAACCCAGAGTACGCCTTCGACGTGTTTAGTCTTCGAAACGTTTTTCTTTTTCTGTTTTATTTTAAAAACAGAATTTGACCAAAACTTTGACTCGCTATAACGTTTTAAATATAACTCCAAATGAGTTGATTCTTTTTCCTACCTCTCTCAAATATTGTCTAGTTTATTTTCAGATTTATTTGAAAAAAATTCAGACAACTTTTTTGTACTGTTTTTAAAACTATGTATTAATTCAAATTTTTAAATAGGATTTTTGGAGAGAGGAGAAAACTTTCAAAAGTTTTGGAATGCACCCTGCCTCCCCACAACTTGAAGGCAAGCATTCTGAACCCTGGCATAATATTGTGTGTGTTATCTGACACGGTTACAATACCACCTCGACATAGAGTATCCGTTATTTTATGTGATGATATGTTCAAACTCATGAGTGCATATTGATGATTTCATTCTATTGGAGTTTGATATGTTTAGGATAGTAGTCACCAGCATATGCCTTTCATGCATGCCGGAGGGGACCCGAGAAAGCCTCTGTCTTGGGTAGACACGGGCTTGTCTCTAGTCCTCTGTCGAGACGGTTGTGTCTGGTATGACATGATGGGGTATGTCAAGTGGTGATTCTGTCTGTTGGTTGAAATATATTAGTTATACTAATCATGTAGGGTATACTTAAACCTCCTGAGTCGACCGTAGATCGAGTCTTGTTCCAGTAACCCCCATACTTGTTTTGTACTACCACTTGTCCCTGCCGTAGGTAGGGTCCGGTTTAGTAAGTTGTCAACCCCTTTCTAGCACACACCATACAGAGAGGCAATGGTGGAAGATACCAGAGGCATCCGATAGGCAGGCCACCTAGTCCGGGGGCATGGGTGCTTTCGGTTGTAGCCGAAGGGGTAGCTCCCCTAGTTTGCGCGCGGTATAAATTTTGTGATCCCATGCTAATCGAGGTTGTAGCCTCCCCACTTATAGTTTTTCTTAAACAGGTGACATGGGTGATTCCAGACACCGACAAGTCAGACTAGTGTGTGTGGTTAGGTGTGTTTTCAATTAAAAGACCGTAGACGGAATTAGTCCGAATGGACTAACGGAATCCGTTACTCGTGGGTAAAGAGTACACCCTCTGCAGAGATTATATCTATTCGAATAGCCGTGTCCATGGTTAAGGACTAATGTCTGGGTTGGGTCAAGTGTCGGTCTTAGTGTCGGTCTTCAGAGGAAAAACTACTAAGTCGGAACATTGATTATGACCGGTGACATATGATGATTATGATTGTTATTGTTGTGGACTAACTGTTTTCATTATTTGATTTATTGAGTATCCTTGGGACGGTTCTACCTCCTGGATATTCACTGTGATTATTCTGTTATAAGCCCTTTATGTGGTGTCGCACAGACGCCCGACTGTGGCATGTTTATTATTGATTTACTTTATAAGCCCTTTATGTGGTGTTGCACAGACGCCCGACTATGGCATGTTTGTTATCTATTTACCATATAAGCCCTTTTATGTGGTGTCGCTGAGACGCCCGACTGTGGCATGCTTTTTATGTATTTACTTTATAAGCCCTTTATGTGGTGTCGCACAGACACCCGACTGCGGCACGTTTGTTACTTATTTCACTTATGAGCCCTTTCTGTGGTGTCGCTCTGACGCCCGACTGAGGCATTCTATTTCTACTCCCTAATTGCATTATTCATGTGTTATGTGAATAACTTGTTTGCGTGCATCATGGATTTTATTTCTGTGACTGACGTTGTGATTAGAGAATATTTTAGAGCATGATTATCATTTGAATAATTATACCTAAGCTCATAATGTTTGCGAGTACATTCAAAAGTACTCACTGGCTTGTCCCTGGCTATTGTCTTGGCCAGATTCCTTGCATGGAAAGGAGCGTTGCGCTGACAGCCCCGAAAACCACGCGCTGGTGATAGCAGCCTCGCGAAGATAGGAGTTATCCAGGTCAGCTGTTCCTGTGGGAAATGGAGTTCCACAAACGCCGATGACCACGAACCGCTTCCTCCATCAACCACTAGAAACCTTGTGTTGTACTCATAGGCCGGAATGGTCTTGTACTACATATTATGTATTTTGCTTGGAGTTATTGTATCAAGTTTGTGTCTTGCCAGCTAACAGTAATCCTGGGGCTGGTGAGCACAAGGGCCATTTTCTGGGAAATTAATATCCCGAAATTCGGTCCTGACATATTCGAGACTTGCATGTATCACTATTTTCGAGATGATGATAAGATACCACTTTGTGTTGGATGATGATTATGATGAGACTATCTGTATGTACATGTTATGATTACATTTGTGGACTCGCAACCATTTATATGTGTATCATGATGACATTTGTATGCGCTAAAGATTCTTCTATAAAGCCTGTGGAGAAAAGTTAGCAGCAACACGACAGTAGTAGTAGCGCGCACCGGAGAAGCGCGCTATAGCTATTAGCAGTAGCGAGCTCCCGGGAAGAACGCTGATGCTACACTTGTATAGCAGTAGCGCGGGCTCGCACGCGCTGCTGCTACGGGTTACCTGTAGCACCTTATTAGTATCGTCATGTCCCGTGCTACTAATATACCTAGAACCCGCACTGCTGCTAGGCTTTTCCCTAGTAGTGCCATGTGCCTGTGTGTGTGTTGTCCCAACTCTCATGATGGTGAAGATGTATCCATCATCCAAGAACTTCTATCTCTAGAACCTGTCATGATTAGTAGAAACAAGAAACAAAATTCAAGAATAACGTTCCTATGAACTACTAGGATGTGGTGGTAAAGCGCTCACTGCAAATCAAATATCAATATCTTACAAGTTCTTACCATGCAGCAGGTGGTGACAGGCAACCAGCGGTGTCAAATAACTCTGAAGATTGAGTAAAGCGATTGCCAGGGGAACACACGTATACATGGTGTAGAAATATGTGGAGCTTGGAAGGCTTAAATATATGATAGCAAAAGATTAGCACTAATCAATTCAAAGATGCAATGTTGAACAAATGCTCAACGACGGTATTGTGCTGGTCCTAGCTAGGCTAGACCGGACTAGATACGCGAGCCTAGAACACTAATGAGGTCACAACATAGCACAACTAGCATCAATAAATGATATGAAGTAGCTCTGGACAACAAGATATAAGTGAAGATCACAATGGCGGTAAAGATAATGATGAGAAACATCTGCCAAGTAGGATATACCAACAACGCTCTCTCCAACTTTCCTCTGCAGAAGTTTGTGCCAATTTTATGATACTTTTTTCTCAAGAATGGCACTAACTCAAGCTTTCAAAAGCAAAAAGAATCACTCAATTCTGATTTGATATGAGGAGTCAAAAAATTCTAAAGTTGGCTTGAAAAAATGGAACAAGCTGTGTTTGCAAACTTCGGAGGGCAAAAATACTTATTTAGAAACCAATTTTGAGGTGTCGAATATTGAACTATCTTCTGCAACTATTCAGATGCCGCTCGTTGCCAGCTTTAATTTGAGTACTCGCGGAGCCAAAATGGACTTTGTATGAGGAAGATATGACTGTTTTACTGAACAATGCACAAAACGGATTCCAATCCTAATTCAGCTATGAGATTGAGTCTAGATAGATCTGATTTTTTATTTTCTTTATTTTTCTCCTTTTTTCTTTGACTTTTTTAGACTTTTATCTTTATTGTTTTTTGTCTTTTTTTTCTCTCTCCCTCTCTCCAAAACAAACTAGATGATGCAGATTGGATCAAGCGAAGATGTGAACGACATCAACTATGATTATGACAATGAACAGTGGGTAGCACATGGTGGAAATTGATGGAAGGGGTGGTGGACAGCGAAAGGGATAACCATGCAGCGGCGACATGACTAATGTGAATAAAACTCGAAATTCTAAACGAACTAGACACTAAGACCAGCAACTCGACATGATAATGCAACCGATAATTCAACTATGCAAGCAATGAAAAGAAAATTGCAAAGGCTCAGACTGGGTTGGACAAAGGATGAACAGATCTAACTTTTGTTATGGCTTTTCCTAGAGAATAGGTATGAAAATAAATCTAATCTATGGATAACTGGAAATTCTCACCGAGTAACCTAAAAGCCGATACCACTTGATAGAGGCAAAGGTGTCCCGTCTTTTTGATGAGAAGGTGATTATTGTTTTCTGTAGGAGTAGAGTTTGGCGATCCGACTATGAATGTGTGATACGTCATGCCTTAGCAATCGCTAAACCAACTGCCGAGGGTTATTGACCACGCTGGAGCATGATCAACCTGACTAATACGTCTCCAACGTATATATAATTTTTGATTGTTGCATGCTATTATATTATCTATTTTGGATGTTTTATATGCATTAATATGCTATTTTATATTATTTTTGGGACAAACTTATTAACCTAGAGCCTAGTTCCAGTTTCTATATTTTCCTTGTTTTTGAGTTTTATAGAAAAGGAATATCAAACCGAGTCCAAACGAAATAAAACTTTCGCGATGATTTTTCTTGGACCAGAAGACACACGTAGGACTTGGAGATGAAGTCAAAGGAGTCCCGAGGCGGCCACAAGCCTCAGGGGCACGCCCTAGGGGGCGTGCCCTGAGGGCTTGTGAGCCCCACGAAGCTCCTCCAACCCTAATTCTTGGCCTATAAATTCAGAAATATTCCCAAACCAACAGAAGCGTCGACCAAAATATTTTTCCACCGACGTAACCTTCTATACCCGTGAGATCCCACTTGTGACCTTTTACGGCACCCTGCCGGAGGGGGATTCGATCATGGAGGGCTTCTACATCAACTCTATTACCTTTTCGATGAAGCATGAGTAGTTTACCACAGACCTACGGGTCCATAGCTAGTAGCTAGATGGCTTCTTCTCTCTCTTTGATCCTCAATACCATGTTCTCCTTGATTTTCTTGGAGATCTATCCAATGTAATATTCTTTTGCGGTGTGTTCATCGAGATCCGATGAATTATGGATTTATGATCGGTTTATCTATGAATATTATTTGAATCTTCTCTGAATTTTCATATGCATGATTTGATATCTTTGTATTTATCTTTGAATTATCGGTTTAGCTTGGCCAACTAGATTGGTTGTTCTTGCAATGGGTGAGGTGCTTAGTTTTGGGTTCAATCTTGTGGTGTCCTCACCTAGTGACAAAGTAGGGGCAGCGAGGCACGTATTTGTATTGTTGCCATCAAGGGTAAAAAGATGGGGTTTTCATCATATTGCTTGAGTTTATCCCTCTACATCATGTCATCTTGCTTAAGGCGTTACTCCATTCTTATGAACTTAATACTCTAGATGCATGTTGGATAACACTCGATGTGTGGAGTAATAGTAGTGGATTCAGAATCGCTTCGGTCTAGTTGACACGGACGTGATGCCTATATTCATAATCATTGCCTTGGATATTTTCCATCATATATTTTCAGATCTACAAACCAAAAACCCAAAAATACCTCACTGCAATTTATTTACTTTTATTTTGTTTTATGTTTTAGTAATCTTTTATATCTATCTTTATCAGATCTCACCTTTGCAAGTGAGTGTGAAGGGATTGACAAGCCCTTTATCGCGTTGGGTGCAAGTGTTTGTTTGTGTAGGTGCATAGATTGGAGACTTTTTTGTATCTCCTACTGGATTGATACCTTGGTTCTCAACTAAGGGAAATACTTATCTCTACTTTGCTGCATCACCCTTTCCTCTTCAAGGGAAAAACCAATGCAAGCTCAAGAAGTAGCATGAAGAATTTCTGGCGTCGTTGCCGAGGAGATCTGCATCAGGCCTACCAAGTACCCACCATAAACTCTCATCTCTTGCATTACATTATTTCCCATTCGCCTCTCGTTTTCATCTCCCCCTCTCCTAAAATGATTTCAGAAAAATACAAAAATAATTGCCTTTTTATTTGCCTTCTTTTCGTTTGCCTTTATGTCTTACTTGGTTGTTTACTCGTTTGCTTGGTATAATAGTGTATTTATTTCAGAACAGAAAGCAAAAAAAATTATGGATCCTCATCTACTTGCTAATCTTTTTAAAAGATCCAACTATGATGAACCAATTTCTAGTGAGTTGAGTGCACTAGATTATCTTAATTTATGATGTTTTGCTTGAAATTTGTGAATCTGAAAATTGTGATGAAGTGCTAAAAGAAGACATTTATGAAGTGATTCACAATAGTTCCTTGAATGAAAAGCATGATTGCAATGATGTTATTATAAATTCTATTAATTTCAATTGTGCTAATAATATGCAAAACCCTAAGCTTGGGGATGCTAATTTTGCTATGTCCACTACTTATTGCAATGATCAGGATTGGGGTGATATTGTTCCTTATGACCTTGAAAATTTGTTTAAGCCTCATGATGAATATGATATTAATAATATTTGCAATAATATTGGCAGTGGGTTTGGAAAAGTGTCAACTTTAGGAAATAATGATCCCACTACTTAGGAGATTGATCAATCTTATCAAACTTTCGATAAAAGTGGGCTTGGAGAAGTAATGACTGTATTTTATGTTGATCCCACTATTTTGGAAGAGTGTCAACTTTGCATGCATGTGGATCATGAAGATAAAAAATTTATGTGATAGCTATATTGTTGAATTTGATTATGATCCTACATGTAATTACTATGAAAGAGGAACATATGGTTGTAGAAATTTTCATGTTACTAAATTACCTCTCGTTATGTTGGGATTGCTATTGTTTCTTTCTTCTTCCATGCATATGCTAGTTTTACTTGTTTTGATAATTTGTTTGCTTATAAAATGCCTATGCATAGGAAATATGTTAGACTTAAACTTGTTTTTCACATGCTACATGATGCTCTCTTCGTGTTTCAATTGCTATCTTTCATGTGAGCATCATTAAAATTATCAACGCCTAGCTAAAAGGCTTTAAAGAAAACCGCTTGTTGGGAGACAACCCAATATTTTTATTTTCTGTTTTTATGAGTTTACACATTATTACCTCTATAGTAATTGTGTTTCGGTGTTTTTAATTAGTGTTTGTGCCAAGTAAAGCCTTTAGGATACTTTGGTATATCGTTTGATTTGATCTTGCTAAAAAAGAAAACTTTTGTGCCCAGAAACATAATTGATCTGAGCTGCTGGAACGTGATAAAATCTTGAATTATTTACACAAGATTTATATGTGATTTGCATCTATTGTCCTAATTTTTCAGAATTTTTGGAGTTACATAAGTGTATGAAGTTTATAGATTACTACAGACTCTTCTGTTTTTGACAGATTCTGTTTTCTATGTGTTGTTTGCTTATTTTGATGAATCTATGGGTAGTATCGGGGGTATGAACCATGGAGAAGTTGGAATAAAGAATGAGTTCACAACAGTACCAAAAAGTGGTGATTTATTTTCTTATACTAAAGGATATTATGAGTTTTCTGTTGAGTTTTGTGTTGTGAAGTTTTCAAGTTTTGGGTAAAGAGTTTGATGGACTATGGAATAAGGAGTGGTAAGAGCCTAAGCTTGGGGATGCCCTTGGCACCCCAAGGGAATATTCAAGGACAACCGAGCATCTAAGCTTGGGGATGCCCCAGATGGCATCCCCTCTTTTGTCTTCGTCTATTGGTAGATTTACTTGAGGCTATATTTTTATTCACCACATGATATGTGTTTTGCTTGGAGCGTTTTGTATGATATGAGTCTTTGCTTTTTAGTTTGCCACAATCATCCTTGTTGTACACACCTTTTGAGAGGGACACACATGAATTGTGATTTATTAGAATAATCTATGTGCTTCACTTATATCTTTTGAGCTAGGCAATTTTGCTCTAGTGCTTCACTTATATCTTTTTAGAGCACGACAATGGATTTATTTTATAGAAATTGTTAAACTCTCATGCTTCACTTATATTATTTTGAGAGTCCCTCTAAACAGATGGTAATTTTCTTAGGTTATGAATTTAGTCCTAATATGATGGGCACCCAAGAGGGATATAATAAAAAAACATTCATATAATGAGCATTGAATACTATGAGAAATTTGATTCCTTTGATTGTTTTGAGATATAAAGATGGTGATATACCTTTATCTAGTATATTTCAGATCAGTTCAACAATGGCATGGCATGGAAAAAGGATGTTGAACCCCTTCAAAATGCTAAGGAGAAAGATTGGCAAAAGCTCAAGACTCTTCATTTTCATTTTAGTGATCCAAGATCACATTGAGTCCATAGGAAAGCCAATACTATTAAAAGGAGACGAGGTGTTGCTTAATGCTCTACTTTCTCAAAGTGCTTAGTGATATTGCTCCAAAACCCTCAACCACTTTCTCGTTTCCACATATGTCCAAGAACCCAAAGTCAAACCGAGTTTCATCTATCCGGCGCCACTGAGTTCAGTTGACATAGCCACTGCCAGAAACCCTAGACAATTCGGTCTCACCGATACAGATCTCGGTCTCACCGAGATGGCCTTGCAAACTCTCTGTTGCCTATTGTAATTATTTCGGTCTCGCCGAAATGTGCAATCAGTCCCACCGAGTTTTCTTGGCCAACTCTTTATTTGACGTTTACTGAAATCGATCTCACCGAGTTCATGCAATCGATCTCACTGAGATGAGGTTCTGGCCTAGCCCTAGCACATCGGTCCCACCGAGTTGATCATGTTGGTCCCACTGAGATTCCTAACGTTCACATTTTGAACTAAATCGGTCTCACCGAGTTCTTCTATTCGGTCTAACTGAGTTGGGTCAAATGTGCGTAACGGTTGGATTTTGTGTGGACGCTATATACACCCCTCCACCCTCTCCTCATTCGTGTGGAAAGCCATCAGAACATGCCTACACTTCCAGCATTCATTTTCTGATAGACAACCACCTACTCATGTGTTGAGTCACCAATCCTACCATATGAATCTTGATCTCTAGCCTTCCCCAAGTTGCTTTCCACTCAAATATTCTTTCCACCAAATCCAATCCTATGAGCGAGAGTTGTGTGTTGGGGAGACTATCATTTGAAGCACAAGAGCAAGGAGTTCATCATCAACACACCATATATTACCTTTTGGAGAGTGGTGTCTCCTAGATTGGTTAGGTGTCACTTGGGAGCCTCCGTCAAGATTGTGGAGTTGAACCAAGGAGTTTGTAAGGGCAAGGAGATCGCCTACTTCGTGAAGATATACCCTAGTGAGGCAAGTCCTTCGTGGGCGATGGCCATGGTGGGATAGACAAGGTTGCTTCTTCGTGGACCCTTCGTGGGTGGAGCCCTCCGTGGACTCGCGCAGCCGTTAGCCTTCATGGGTTGAAGTCTCCATCAACGTGGATGTATGATAGCACCACCTATCGGAACCACGCCAAAAATCTCCGTGTCTTCATTGCGTTTGCACACTCCAATCCCATCCCTTTACTTTCTTGCAATTAGGATGCTTTACTCTTTCTGTTGCTTATACTCTTTCCATGATTGCTTGAAATGTATTTTGTGTGCTTAAATTTGTGCTAAAACTCCACCTCAACTTGAAGAATTTAAAAATTGTAACTTTTTCTTGTTAGTGTCTAATCACCCCCCTAGACACCTCTTCTCGATCCTACAATTGATTTGGTCAGTTTCTTTGGTTTAATCACCATTGGAGGAAGATGGATGAATCTACAGTTGGGAGTATTAGACGTAGAGTTCCTATGCTTGACGGAGAGTTCTATTGTGCTTGGAAAAGTGAGATGCTTGAGATTTCTAATGAATATAATTCAAACAAGTATATTACTAGACCTTGTGCACCTCCTATTTGTCGGCGTTCTGGATACAGGGGTACCCAGACTTGCCTGCCTGCGGCCTGCGGCATGGCTCCATCGATGGCATGGTATGGCCCAATTTCGACATCGACAACTCAATACCCTCGCGAGGGGCCAAGCCTCGCGAGGCGGACGACACTAAGACCTCCAAAGGGAGCAGCCTCCTCAGGCACACTCCCGAGGAGCAGAGATTTCTATGCAAGGCACACCTCGTGAGGTTCAGGTGACGTGAGCCTTGATGATCGAGGCCAGGCGGGCGCCAGCGGGCGCAGTGTACCAGTTTCCTCTTTGGTGCAAAGGAGGCAAGAATCAGGTGCGGAGTCCCGAGGAAGCAGCCAAAGGTTTCCATTCCTATGCAACAAGACGAAGACCGCAAGGACGGCAGGACGGAGGTCATCACCGAGCTCACCGCGGTGTCATGACCAGAGGCTTTTGCAGGCGAAGACCACTTTAGTCAGGATAAGACGTACTAGTTATCTTCCTTCAAGATTGGCCGTTGTGGCATCTCTTCCCGCCTTCATTTGGGAAGAGGACCAAGGCCACTATAAATAGGACCTAACCACCATGGGCAAGGGGAGGGACGACGAACGACGAACAAGGGACGACGGGTCAATCGACCACATCCATTCCACCCTCACCAGCTCACTTGAGCCTAAGAACACACCTCCTAAGGTTGTTCTCACTATACTAGTTCATCCTCAGCCCCTCGAGGCAAATCCACCACAAAGCAGGAGTGGGGTTTTACACTGCAAGGTGGCCCGCACGTGGGTAAACTGTTGTGTTCCCTTTTCTTCGAGCTCGACGCGCTAGGCTGTGAGATTGGCGAGTAGGCAGACTGGGGAGGTTCAGATCTCCTCACGCACCCTAGAGTTCGGACCTCTCAAGGGTTTGCGGAACTCGAAATCCGACCTTTGGCATGCCAGGTAGGGATGCGTCGGAATCTCTCTTCCACCGGTCGACTCGCCGCTACTCCACCGCTTCCATGGCTGATGTGCACCGAGTTCGTGCTACGCGACAGGCAGCTCTCGCTGCCCGCGTTGCTCAGACAACACCGGCGGGCCACGGGTGGCCTCGCTGACCCCCGTCGCCGGTGTCGAACGCCGCCACGGGCCCCATGGGCCTCGAGCAACAGGCATCATCACTGCATCCTTCTATGCGCCGCGACGGGCGCACCGCTACTCCGTCGCTGACTCCGGCCGCTTCGTCCTCCCATGCCTGTCGCGGCCCGGCGAACGCACAGGCTGCGCTGCTCATGGCGGGCGAGCTCCTGCACTACCTCCCGATAGACGACCTCTACAAGGACTGTCTCGATCGCATCGCCGAGCTCATCACCGCCGCTGGAGATTCTGTTGCACCATCTCGCTCGCTGCCTCAACCACCACCTGCTACGGGAGATGTAGCTCACGGGGCGCAGCCTCCGCCTCCGAGGCAAGACGCCATCATCAAGCCAAGGCGCGTGGTGCCTCAGCGTGATTCATAGCTTCGGGCGCCCGCGCGTGATGAAGCAAGCTGTCAGGTGGTCCAGCGGCCACAGGAACATGTGCATGCGCTCCCGGCACTGCCACGTCAAGAACTCGCGTCACTAGTGGTGGCGGTGCGCAAGCGCCAAGACCAGGCTCCACCTCAACAGCGGGCTCTCGTGACCATAGGAAGGTGCCGCGTGTTCACTCCGGAGTTGCGCAGCATCATATGGCCAGGGAAGTTCAAGCCTGACCTGCCTCCACACTACGACGGCACCGCCGACCTTGCAGAGTTCCTGCAGCTCTACGAGCTGAGCATTGAGGCGGCTAGCGGCGACGAGAAGGTCATGGCGAACTGGTTCCCCATGGCCCTCAAGGACGGCGCATGCTCCTGGCTCCTGAACCTCCCCGTGGGATCAATCTCCTCCCGGGACGAGATGCGGGAACACTTCATCGCCAACTTCCAGGGCACTCACGACCGCCCGCCGGCCACGGGTAACCTGTGACGCGTCAAGCAGCAACCAGGAGAGACCCTGCAGAAGTACATCCAGCGCTTCAATAGCATTCGCCTCAAGATCCCCAAGGTGTCAGACGAAGCCATCATCTCGGCGTTCACCGACGTCGTCCGTGACGTCAAGATGAAGGAGGAGCTCGCCATACACGAAGACCTATGCACGGCCCTGGAGATGTTCAACATGGCAACCAAGTGCGTAAGGGCTGAGGAGAGACACCTCTCCCTCCTCGAGCTCCCTGACGCAGACCTAGAGGACAAGAAGGCCAAGGCCAAGGACGTGAAGTGCAAGGGACCGGTCGTACTCACAGCTAAGCCAGAGATGAAGCACGTCTGTGGTCACCCAGAGTCATCCAAGGGCAGCCGCTCGTTCTGCGTCTTCCACAACGTGTACAACCACAACATCAATGACTGCCAGGAGCTCAGGGCTATCTGCGATGGGCGCCTCGGTCGTCGCCTCGAGCGCAATGATCGAGGCTACGGCCGCGGAGGAGGCCAAGGTGGAGGATGCTGGGACGGCCATGACCATCGTCAGGAGTGGCACGACCAACCTCGAGAGGACCGCTGGCAGGGCCAGCCTCGCGAGGGCTCCTGGAGGGGTTAGCCTCGCGAGGGCGCCTGGAGGGGTCAGCCTCGGGAGGACCAGCCTCAAGGCAACGCTGGCATTCCCCCGCTACCGCCACCACCAAGAAGGAACGAAGACCACCATAAAGATGAAGCGGCTGGGGGTTTCTAAGAGCCTCGTGCCATCGCATGCATCCTGGGCGGCTCCCAGGCCCCGGCCTCTCATCGCATCTTCAATCAGTTCACGCGTGAGGTGAACGCAGCCCTTCCCAAGCTCAAGGAAACGCGCCCGCTTAGTTGGTCCAAGTACGCCATCACCTTCGACTCCTCCGACCAGCTCAAGTGCGCGGCCACAGCCGGCGCGCTCCCAATGCTCTGCTCGCCCATCATCAGCAACGTACTCATCACCAAGACACTCATCGATGGCGGTGTAGGGCTCAATGTTCTCTCTGTCTAGACGTTCAACAGGCTCCAAGTGTCGTTTCACCAGCTTCAGCCTACCAAGCCCTTCTGAGGAGTAACCGACGGCTCCATGCATCCGATTGGGTAGGTCCGCCTCCCCGTTACCTTCGGCAAGCGTGACAACTACCGCACCGAGCTCATCGACTTCGATGTCACCGACATTCGCGTACCGTACAATGCCATCCTCGGGTACCTAGCTCTTGCCAAGTTCATGGCGACAAAAGCACCACGGCTACAACGTCCTCAAGATGCCAGGAAATTGCGGCATCATCACGGTTGCCTGCGAAGAAAAGGACGCGGCGTGATCTCTCGAGAATGCCTACCAGGATGCAGCGGTTGAGAACCCTGACAACGAGGGCGTCGTCCTCGCTCCTGAGGTCGTTCCCAAGAAGAAGAAGCAGCTGCTCCACAAGAGATCCTGGGAGGATGGGGCGTCCGATCGTGTCGCCTCAAGCCTTGCGTCCGTGGACGAGGCACCTTTCCCACTCGCATAGGAAGGCGTGCCCGGCGCCCCCCTAGGCTAGGCTCAGGGGCTCTCCTCTGGAGGGCCTCTGACCTAGCCAATGTCACAAGGGAGGCGCTCGGGCACCATGTGGAGGCATGCTTCAGTGCGCGCTTCCGCGGAGAGAGCGTGGGGCGCGAGGCACCAGGCGCTCAGGAGTTCATCACCAAGGCAGCCAAGGAGATTTAGGAGGCGAGAGCTATGCGGGGCGATCGCCGCCCACCACCAGACGCGGCTCCTTGCCCAGACGCAGACGGGGAGCTGCGCGTCTGTGTCGACATCCCGAGGCTCAACAGGGTCGCGTCTCAGCAGCTCTTCTGGCCGTCCCATGTTGGCCGATGCGAGGGGCCCCCTCACAGCTACGTTGGCATGCCCTTTGGTTTGCCGAACGCGGATGCTACATCCCAGTGCCACATGCGGGGCATCCTAGCGGCCAAGGAGGCCAAGCGCCAGGCGATCCAGGCGGAGATAGCGATGGATCCTCACGAGCCCCCCGGACCCCCAGAGCCTCCCGAGGTTCAGGGCCAGGGTGGCTCATGAGGAGCGACTTCTGCAGTGCACGCCTTCTACTACTCCAACACCTCTTCAGCAACGGCGCCAAGTGACATCTTTTAGTTCGTTCACTTGGGGGCTCCCCTCGGGCTGCACTATCCCCAAGTCGCGTGGGTCCGTCCCTGTGGCATTTATCCTTCTAGCATTTATCAGAACTGGCTTACCTTCTTCCATGAGTTACTTTATGATTATCACCCACTCGCTTTAAGTTTTATTGCCCCTCGCAGCCTCCCCGCATTGCTAACCCGCCTCTTGCTCATCTTGCAACGGGAGCTTCACATGCTGGCACGGTACTTGTGCTCGGGTCCGTCCCTGCAATGCTGATAAATCCGAGAGATCGAGCTCTGGCTAGCGGCCTGCCCCACGCACGTCTCCTCACCAGGTCCTCGGTGCCTTCATCTTCTTGCGGAAAGGTCAATGTACAGAAAGCAAACAGGATTCAGGGTCATATTCTCCTCCACGGGCTAACTCGCAGGAATATCCGGAGCTTAACTATGGGCAGGCCCGACGGCCACCCCCTTCTCATGCAAGTCGCTTGCACGTTAAAGGGGGGCTCATGAGCATCGCACCTCAGGAGCTCCTACTGGCACTCCAGCCCTCACCCCTTGGCCTTCACCACGGCATCACGACCTGGCATACCAGTGGCGGTTGAGCCTCACTCGAAGGCCGAGACCTAAGGACGGAGAGCATCTAGATGAGCAAGAAAAGGGGATGGCCGTCGCGAGCCCTGCCTAGAGGCGTCATCCTTAAGGCACGAATGGGCACCTCGCAAGGGAATCGCCGCAGGCTCACTAACATATGGCACTCGCGCATATCAGCGTGAACCTCACGACTCAATCCCACGACCTTCGCAACCTCGCTCGGGCAATGTCGCTTTCCTTTCCGGCCCTGACGGAGCTGCTTGCATGCCAAAGGGGACCTCTTGAGCATCACGCCTTAGGAGCTCTCACCGGACCTCGGGCCACTCACCTCCTGGCCTTGACCACAGCATCACGACCTGTCATACCAGCGATAGCTAAAGCCTGCCTGGGGACTAGGTCCTGTCGGCGTAGAGCACTGAGCTCCCTCGAGAACGGAAAGTGGGAATCGTGCCGGAGCGGGATACACAACTTCAACACAGTACTAGGAAGAATAACATTGAAACAAAAGCATTATGGTTTTTTACATACCCCCACGGGGCTTGTCACAATTCCGCGTAAGGAAACAAAAGAAGGAAGACCTCGAAGGACCGGGCCGATGGGCATCACCGGCGACGCCGAGCGGATGCCGCTGCCGCACTCCGAGCGCGGCGAGAGCTTGGCAGCACGTAGCTATCGTCGCTGGACTCCGGAGAAAATCGCTAGGCTCGGGAGACTCGCTGGGTTCCCAGGAGTCATCGTTGTTACTGGAGGGGATGCCGGCGAGGTCGGGGGTGGGCTCGACGCCCGCAACTGTGCCCCGCGGGCTGCTTCCTCCAGGGCAGCACTCCAGCCGCCGGCCCTCCCCCTTGAAGACCTTGAAGAGCAATGTCGAGGCGTCGTCGTACTCAATGTGGATGGCGAGAGCCCCTTATGCGCGATAGGCACGGGCAACCTCGCCCCATCCACGGGTCATGAAGATACCACCCGGAGGCACTACCTCGACCTTTGCTCCGATGGCCAGGCTGCACCACCCACGTGTTGCAGCCACAGCTCAAGTGGACCCCTCAGCGACATCTCGTCAGCGAAGAACCTCGGGAACCAGATCCACGAGCGAGGCGGCATTGTCGCCCACACCATGAACTTGCGCGAGCTACCCTCGACGTGAGTTCGTGGCTCTCCGGGCCGCTCGAATTCGGCCTGCCCGCTGCTGCCCCGCATCGCACGGCAGTGGGCATTATCGTCCTGCGCGCGGGCGTACAAGGGAAGCGGGAAGCCAGGCGGAGGCCGCTCGTACCAAGGTCGGGTCTCCCCTTACCTGCGTCGGCATCGCGAGGACAACAGAACCTTTTCTTCAACGGAAGCGGTTCGGGCTCCTCCTGAGGGGCTTTTCCCTTCTCCGCTGCAGAGAATCTTCTGATTGGCGCCATGGACGATATGACATAACGGAGAAGAAGAAGGAACAGGCAGCAAGAAGACGGAGATGAGCAAGGGGGGCTTTGCCCCTCCCCTCATTTATAGCCAGGGGAGGCCAACCGCCGGCCTCCATGATCCCACGCAATGATGGTTTTCTCTACATGCAGTAGCGACTCGTCAAGTCGGACAGTTGCCGAGGCAGCGTGGGGAAGCGGAGACGCCCACGTCCCGTCAATCGCCATGCATTGCCCAAGGCCATAGGCGGTTAGGGCCCGCGGCACTCTGCACTTGCCCTTTGGCTTCGCCTAGAAGTCAAGTCCGAGCGTGCCTTGGGCCCGGGGGCTACTGTCGGCGTTCTGGATACGGGGGTACCCAGACTTGCCTTCTTGCGGCCCGCGGCATGGCTCCATCGAGGGCCTGCTACGGCCTGGCTTCGACATCGACAACTCAAGACCCTCGCAAGGCGGACAACACGAATACCTCCAAAGTGATCAGCCTCCTTAGACTGGCTCCCGAGGAGCGGAGATTTCTATGCAAGGCTCACCTCGTGAGGTTCGGGTGACATGAGCCATGACGATCGAGGCCAGGTGGGCGCCAGCGGGTGCAGTATACTAGTTTCCTCTTTGGTGCAAAGGAGGCAAGCAACAGGCTGGGAGTCCCAAGGAAGCAGCCAAAGGTTTCCATTCCTGTGCAACAAGACCAAGACTGCCAGGACGGAGGTCATCACCGAGCCCACCACAGCGTCACGACCAGAGGCTTTTGCAGGCGAAGACCACTTTAGTTAAGATAAGATGTACTAGTTGTCTCCCTTCAAGTTTGGTCGTTGTGGGATCCCTTCCCGCCTTCATTTGGGAAGAGGACCAAGGCCAATATAAATTAGACCTAGCCACCATGGGCAAGGGGAGGGACAATGGGCGACGAACGGGGTATGACGGATCAAGTCGACCGCATCCATTCCACCCTCACCAGCTCACCTGAGCTCAAGAACACACCTCCTGAGGTTGTTCTCCACTGTAGTAGTTCATCCTCAGCCCCTCGAGGCAAATCCACCACAAAGCAGGAGTAGGGTTTTACACCACAAGGTGGCCCAAACCTGGGTAAACTGTTGTGTTCCCTTTTCTTCGAGCTCGACGTGCTATGCTATGAGATTGGCGAGTAGGCAGACTGGGGATGTTGAGATCTCCGCCGCACCCCAGAGTTCGAACCTCTCAAGGGTTTGCGGAACCCGAAATCCGACACTATTGATCCCTTGCATCCTACCCCCGATAAGTATCTTGACATGACCCACAATCTTAGAGCTATTGATCTTATCATAAGAGGATTGCCTAGAAATTTGCTTGTATGCTTGCCCACATTTGAATGTGCTTATACCATATAGAGATATCTTGAGAAACGCTTTCCAAACTATTCTTTGAAAAATCTAGATGAGATTCTTCAAAAGTCCGTAGCTTTTCATAAAATGAATCCTAGTGATCCTAAATTTGGTGATTGTCTATTTGAGCTTCGTGACCTAGTGCATGCTAAAGGAGATGTTGGAGTCATTAGTAGCATCACACAAGTCATTAGAAATCATAAAGATGCACATTGTCATGGTCATAAATCTAATGATTCACTCTCTCTAGGTGATGATCCATCACAAGACGATGTTGAACATGGATATTATGACGAGGATGATGATAGTGGTTTTACCTAGATGAGTCAATGAGACACTTTGGTCTTATGGCTAACCTTTGTGGTTACATGACCAGAGTAAAGGAGTGGGTTCTTGATAGTGGATGTACCGATCACATGACCGGAGACAAGGATATGTTTCGCGAGCTTGCTGAGAACAACGGTCCTCAAAAGTATGTCATTTTTGGTGATCACTCAAAGGGTAAGGTGGTTGGCCTTGGTAAGGTGGCCATCTCACATGACAGCTCCATCCAAAACGTTATGCTCGTTGAATCTCTTGGCTACAATTTACTTTCTATATCTAGACTAGCCGATTTCGGTTTCAATGTTCTATTCACTGAAGTAGATTGCCAAGTGTTTAGAAGAGGTAATCATAATATGGTCTATACATTGTTGATTTCAATAAAAGAGCTCAACCTAGAACTTGCTTAGTTGCTAAATCTTCTAAAGGTTGGTTATGGCATAGAAGGTTAGGTCACGTGGGCATGCGAAATCTTGATAAGCTTATTAAAGGTGATCATATCCTTGGTGTTCAAGATGTCATATTTGACAAGGATATACTTTGCAGTGCTTGTTAAGCAGGAAAACAAGTTGGAGGAAGTCATCCTTTGAAGAACATCATGACCACAAGAAGACCACTCGAGCTACTTCATATGGATATTTTTGGTCCCAACGCTTACAAGAGTCTTGGTGGTAACTCATTCGGTTTGGTCATCGTTGATGATTTTTCAAGATTTACGTGGGTGTTCTTTCTTGATGATAAATCGCAGGTTCAAAAGATCTTCAAGACGAGGAAGGCCTAAAATCAATTTGAAGTGAAGATCAAGAAGGTTCGGAGCGATAACGGAACGGAGTTCAAGAACGCCAATGTGGATGCCGTTCTTGACGAAGAAGGGATTTCACATGAGTTCTCGGCTACGTACACACCTCAACAAAATGGAATTGTTGAGAGGAAGAACCAGACACTTATTGAGATGGAGAGAACGATACTTGAGGAATACAAGACACCAAGACACTTTTGGGCGGAAGCGGTTGAGACAGCTTGTCATGCAACAAAACGACTATATGTTCACAAGCTTCTCGGCCAGATGGCATGTCACGCCCAATATGCGACCCTATCCAAAAGGAACTCGAAGGTCCCACCAAGGATAAACCCGCATATTGAAACGCTTGTGCAAGGTGGATATCATTACATCAACATTACATAATAGGTAGGGGTACATACATAAGGCATACAATGCCACACGAATACGACATCACATCATACATAAGAGCAACATCCGACTACGGATGAAACACAAACAGAAGCTCAAACGACATCCACCCTGCTAGCCCAGGCCGCCGACCTGGAACCTATCCCCTGATCAAAGAAGAAGCAGAAGAAGAACTCCAAACAAGCAAATATCGCTCTCGCGTCATGATCATCGCAAAACCTATACCTGCAACTGTTGTTGTAGTAATCTGTGAGCCACGAGGACTCAGCAATCCCATTACCATGGGTATCAAGACTAGCAAATCTTAAAGGGAAAGGAAGGGTAAAGTGGTGAGGTTGCAGCAGCGACTAAGCATATATGGTGGCTAACATACGCAAATAAGAGCGAGAAGAGAGCAAAGGAACGGTCGTCAACTAGTAATGATCAAGAAGTGACCCTGAGCTCCTACTTACGTCAATCATAACACAAAAACCATGTTCACTTCCCGGACTCCGCCGAAAAGAGACCATCACGGCTACACACGCGGTTGATGCGTTTTAATTCGGATCTGGTGTCAAGTTATCTACAGCCGGACATTAACAAATTCCCATCTGCCACATAACCGCGGGCACGGCTTTCGAAAGATTATAACCCTGCAGGGGTGTCCCAACTTAGCCCATGATAAGCTCTCGCGATCAATGAAGGATATTCCTTCTCCCAAGAAGGCCCGATCAGTCTCGGAATCCCGGTTTACAAGACATTTAGACAATGGTAAAACAAGTCCAGCAAGACCGCCCGATGCGCCGACAATCCCGATAGGAGCTGCACATATCTCGTTCTCAGGGCAACACAGGATGAACACTACGTACAACTAAAACCAGACCTCAAGTTTCCCCGAGGTGGCGCTGCAAGTGGCTCTAGTTTGGACCAACACTTAGACAAGCATTGGCCCGGGGGGGCTGAATAAAGATGACCCTCGAGAGAGAAACTCCCAAGGGAAAAGTAGCTGGTGGTGAGGCAAATGGTAAAACCAAGGTTGGGCCTTGCTGGATGAGTTTTATTCAAAGCGAACTGTCAAGGGGTCCCATAAATCACCCGACCGCGTAAGGAACGCAAAATCCGGGAACATAACACCGGTATGACGGAAACTAGGGCGGCAAGAGTGGAACAGAACACCAGGCATAAGGCCGAGCCTTCCACCCTTTACCAAATATATAGATGCATTAATTAAATAAGAGATATTGTGATATCCCAACATAACCCTGTCCACCATGGAGCAATCTTCAACTTCACCTGCAACTAGCAACGCTATAAGAGGGCTGAGCATAACATAGCCAAGCAATGGTTTGCTAGGAAGGGTGTCAAAGGTTAGAGGTTCATGGCAATTTGGGAGGCTTGAAGAACAAGTTATAGGAAGCGCAGCAAAGCGATAGAACGAAGCAACTAGCATAGCAATGATAGTAGTGAGATCCAAGGTGATGGTCATCTTGCCTGAAATCCCACAAGGAAGAAGAACGAGTCCATGAAGAAGATGAAGCCACGAAGACGAACCAAGCGTAGACGAACGAATCCTCACGATCGCAACGAAACGGGAACCATCGAGAATCACACAACATAGTAAACACACCACACATAAACAAGACATGATGCACAACAAGCATGATGCATGACAAAGCTACATGGAGCTACTCATGGCAAGAGATGATGCAAACAAGAACAACACATCAAAGCAAGTTTAAATGAGGCCAGAAACAACATATAACAATTCCGGTAAGTCCTCATATGCAAATTTAGAAATTGGTCCAGAACTGAACAAACCTTAAGTTGAAGTTGTTAAACAGCAAGTTAAAGAGCAACAAGAGGATCTACACAAAATTCTAGTCAAGTTACATATAAAGTTCATTTAATTCGGAGCTACGGTCTAGAAGATATGAGCAACACAAGTCAAACATGGCATTGATGCAAAATGCATCCAAACATCAAACAAACACCTCAAAACAAGGACACAACAAGATAATATGAAACTACATGCAAAAACAAGCAAGTTTCATATAGATCACACTCAAAACGGAGCAACGGTTCAACACATACACTCTATACAAGTTTAAAGGACAAGCTGTCCAAAACAGCAACTAGGCATCTTGCAAGCATCAAAACAATAAGCTACAGCACCCCTACATAAGAAAAAAAAAGGCATGAGCATGAAGTACAGGTAAAGCATGACAAAACATGAACACTGAGCTATCTCCAGAAACTACTGGAACATGCTCAAACACGCATGGCAAGATTGCAAATAATAACAGTTTCAGGCTTAGCAGAAATAACATCAGGTTGCAATGTTTAGAGCTCTCAAACAACATGTTATAGGAACTTATCATGGCAAACAAAGGCATGGAATGAATCTACTAGTTGCATAGAACAAAAGTCCCTTACTGACATGAGCCAAAAAGGATCAGAAGATATGATGACACCCATGTAAACGTGGCAAGTTATATGACAGATTCATACATGGCAGGAACAACAATAAGTAGGCATGTTGGTGAGATTGAACCACTCACCACAGAGCAATACATGGCATGGAAAGGCAACCAACAGTAAGAAGACATGTTTATGAAGCTAAGCATGGCAAGAGCAAGTTCATAGAGTGCATGGATCACTAGAAAAGCACATGGCCAAAACTGAACGTAATGTTAACAGGCTGACAGAAACATTATTTAGCAAGTTTGGAGCAAGATTTCAACAAGTTACAGCAAGATATAAATGCAACTAGGGGCATGAATGGATAGAGAATGACATGTATAACAAAACATCCTTAGTGAACATCTCCAGATTATGCATAGAATGACTAGTAGCAGCAGGTTTACCTAGCAACAAAATATAGCAGAAACAGTCTAGCAAAATAGCAACAGCAAGTACCCTACTTAATAAGCTCGATGCACTCGGCACACAACTCCCAAAAATACATGGATAGCACCCCTGTAAAGATGGCATATCATAGATCAAAACACATGTAGACATCAACCTCATAGGATGCACACATCAAACATGGCAAAAATGACAAATCATCAAGTTATAACAGTTCCAGCAGATTAACATCAACATGCATTCTTGCAACGATGATTTAGGCATCAAGATGGACTCAAATGAACCTGATGCAATGGAAGCAAATGAATTACTCGTCGAGGCGAACAATTTGACATATTACACGCACGAAATGGAGCAGTATGCAGCAAGTTATGATGTGATGAACATGGCATGATAATGTCAAAATACAGGGACTTAGTGGAATTTCATACCGACGAAAACGGGACGACGAGATCCGGGACGGGGCACGGGCGTTTGGATCGGGGACTGGTGGATCTGGTCCATCCTCTCCGGATCTCACCGGATAGGAACTCCGGCGAGCTACGGAGGTGCTCCGGCGACGGCGGGGGTGCGCGGGGACGCGGGATCCGCGGAGGAGGCGAGGGGACGGCGCGGGGACGCGGTGGAGGCGCGGGTCAGCGGGGATGGCGCGGGGCGGATCCGGCGAGGAGCGGAGCTCCGGTGGTGGTGGTCGACAAGGCGGCGGGGCGATGCGGTCGGCGGCGAGGCAAACGGGAGGAGCTCCTCTCCTCCCTGGATCAGGACGAGGCGCAGGGGCACGGGCGCCTCGGGCGCGGCGCGCCGGCGGTGAAGGGCGGCGGGACGGCGGCAGTCGCCGGCGGAGGCGGCGGGCGGCGGCGCGAGAGCCCTCCGGCGAGGCGGCGGCGACGGGCGGAGGCGCGGGCGCGCGCGAGTGGAGGCGCGGGCGCGCGGGCCGCGTGGGCCAGCCGCGTGCCGGGCGGGCCGGACGGCGGAGGAGAGAGAGGGGGCCGGCGGCGGATGAGGTGGCAACATGCGATAGGGCGAGGCGGCGGTGCTGCTGACGTGGCACGCCCTGATTGGGCCGGGCGACGTGTCCGGCGGACATGTCCGGCGGCGCGGGGAGGAGTTTGCTAGGGTTTGATCCGCGAATTGCGGGGGAGGGGGTGTTTATATAGGTAGAGGGAGCTAGGAGACTCCAAATGAGGTGCAGTTTTCGCCCACACGGTCGTGATCAAATGACCGAGAGCATGGAGGGGGTTTGGATGGGTTTTCGGCCACTTTGGAAGGGGTGTTGGGCTGCAACACAACAAGGGCTTTTACGGTTACCCGGTTAATCGTTGGAGTACCAAACGACCTCCAAATGGCACGAAACTTGACAGGCGGTCTACCGGTGCTATACCAAGGCCGCTTGGCAAACCTCGGGCCATTCCGAGAAAGTTTAACACCCGCTCACAACAAGAGACAAAAAGGGGGACGCCGGAGGACATAGGAGTGTCGGATTGCAAAACGGACAACGGGGAAAATGCTCGGATGCAAGAAACGAACACGTATGCAAAATGAGATGCCAATGATGACATGATATGAAATGCAGATGATGGCATGGCAAAATACAACACGCAAGCAAATGACATGGCAACGACGATGAATAACTGGCGGACACCTGGCGCATCAAATCCGGGGCGTTACATGGCATACTAGCTTCTCACCGGTAACAAACACCAAGTTGGATACTTTTGAGTATTTGGCTCAAAGTGTTACATTCTTGATAAGCATCGTCATTCGAAATTTGCCTGAAATCCCATGAAGGTTTCCTACTCTGTTATGGCTCAAACTCTCACACTTACCATGTCTACAACAATTTCACCCGAAAGGTTGATGAGACAGTAGATGGGAAGTTTGATGAATCTAACGGCTCGCAAGTAGAGAAATTGCCAATTGATGTAGAAGATAATGATCCCTCGGAAGCAATCCAAGACTTGTCTATTGGCAAGATTCACCCAACCGAGGTGAAGGAGAGTACCTCGTCCATTCAAGTGGAGGCCTCAACTTCATACCAAGGTGAACCACAAGTTGACTTGGAGGCATCCACAAGTGGAACACATCAAGATGAAGGAAATGAGGAAGTACAACAAGATGAACCCCAACGATCTCCTTCTCCTACGCCACAAGAGAACAACAACGCCAACAACAATGAAGAAGGACAAGAGGAAGAACAAGACAATGAAGAGGATGTTCCACCCCGACCAAAACAAAAGCTCTCACGAGTTCGAGCAAGAGTCTCAAGAGATCATCCCGTCAAACAAATCTTTGATGATATTCAAACCGGGAGAATTACTCGCTCTAAAACTCGTTTGGGTAACTTTTGTGAGCATTACTCATTCATTTCTAGTATTGA
Organism: Triticum aestivum; assembly: GCF_018294505.1. Taxonomy (NCBI): domain Eukaryota; kingdom Viridiplantae; phylum Streptophyta; class Magnoliopsida; order Poales; family Poaceae; genus Triticum; species Triticum aestivum. The sequence continues at coordinate 218,344,366 of NC_057807.1, read as the reverse complement.
ACCTATGAAGGTTGAAGAAGCTCTTGACAATCCGGATTGGGTGAATGCTATGCATGAAGAGCTACACAATTTCGAGAGGAATCAAGTGTGGACATTGGTTAAAAATCGGACAACAACCATAATGGCATTGGAAACAAATGGGTGTTTTGGAATAAGCAGGATGAGGATGGACAAGTTGTATGCAACAAGGCCTGTCTCGTCGCCCAAGGCTACACTCAAGTCGAAGGTATGGACTATGGTGAGACATATGGCCCCGTTGCTAGACTTGGGTCCATACGCATCTTACTTGCTTATGCCAATCATCATGATATCAGTTTGTACCAAATGGACATAAAAAGTGCTTTTCTAAATGGTGAAATTGAGGAGGAAGTTTATGTTAAACAACCTCCCGGCGTTGTTAATCCTAAGAAACCTGATCATGTTTACAAACTTCACAAAGATCTTTATGGTCTTAACAAGCTCCTGGAGCATGGTATAAATGCTTGACCAAGTTTCTTATTGAAAAAGGCTTTGAAATTGGGAAGATTGATTCTACACTTTTTACTAAAAGGGTTAATGGTGAATTATTTGCGTTCCAAATTTATGTGTATCATATCATATTTGGTTCGACTAACCCTCATTTTAGTGAAATGTTTGGAAGGATAATGTCGCAGAAGTTTGAGATGTCTATGATGAGTGAACTCAAATTCTTTCTTGGTTTGCAAATCAAGCAAACTAAGGAGGGTACCTTTGTTTCTCAAACAAAGTATACCAAGGACTTATTCAAGAAGTTCATGATGCAAGAAAGCAAAGTATGAAAACACCCATGCCTACAAGTGGACATCTTGACTTGACTAACGATGGCAAACCGGTTGACCAAAAGGTTTACCGCTCTATGATTGGTTCATTGTTATATCTATGTGCCTCCCGTCCCGATATTATGCTAAGTGTGTGCATGTGTGCACGATATCAAGTGGCCCCTAATGAATACCGTCTTAAGGCTGTGAAAAGGATAGTGAGATACTTAATTCATACACCAAATTTTGGCACTTGGTATCCTAAGAGGTCTTCTTTTAATCTTGTTGGCTACTCCAATTCGGACTATGCCGGTGACAAGGCTGATAGAAAGTCCACTTCAGGTACTTGTCAATTTCTTGGTAGATCTCTTGTGTCTTGGTCCTCTAGGAAACAAAACTCGGTATCCTTATCCACCACTGAAGCGGAATACATTGCCGCCGGATCATGTTGTGCTCAATTACTTTGGATGACCCAAACCCTTAAGGATTATGGGATATATGTGAAACATGTTCCATTGCTTTGTGATAATGAAAGTGCTATTAAGATTGCTCACAATCCCATGCAAGATGCTCGAACTAAGCATATTAAAGTTCGTCATCATTTCATTCGAGATCATGTTGCTAAAGGAGACATCAATCTTAAGCGTGTCCGTACCAATAAGCAATTGGCGGATATATTCACCAATCCGCTTGACGAGAAAGTATTTTGCCATTTGAGAGGTGAATTGAACATCATTGACGCCTCAAACTTGGAGTACAAACTCCATTTGGATACATGCAAGGCATGAGCCTTTTATGACTAATCCTTAATATTTCTCTTATAATGATGATCATATGTCTTGGATCTATACTTGTACCCTTGCATGTTATCTAACCCTTGTAGGTACTTGGATGAATCCAAATCCATGAGATTGCAATCCACTCACATTTTGACCAATCTCTACATCACCAAGTTCGTATTATATGGTTGTTGAATATAGGGAAGCATGAACCCACTCAACATATCCTTTGACAATTTCTATATATCAAATTTCATTTGGTATCAAGCTTCATGATAGTCATTATGGATACACAAGTGCTCTTCCTTGCAAGACTAACCCATGTAGGAAAATGAACTCAAACTACAAGTGGTGCTCCAAATTATTAACGGACTACATCAACCTTGAGCATCCAACACATGTTCGACTACATGATTAAGATCAACACAACCCAAGGTTTGTTATTCCATATCAGAGAAGCTTTTACCCAAGTCATGAGTCAAAGCAACTCAACGAGATGTGAATACATCAAAATGCTTAAATGAAAAATGGCAATCCCATTTTGAGCTTAAAAGATGAGTATGACCTACGACCAAGTGTTATCACTTGACTCCTCAGTCAATATACTCTAACATAGGTGACTTTCTCGCCGGCCCCTTCTAGATGAAGTTCTCTAGTGTTTCTTTGTTCACTTTCTTTGTGTTTTTGCATATGTTTCTTGCTATTTTGTTTCCCCTATCAAAAAAAACTTCATCTAGATCTCTTTTCCTTTGTATATTTCTTTGTATGTTCAGCATCAAATTCATTGCAAATCCTTGTGAGATTTAATTTGTTAAGAGAGCTAAGTTGACAAAAAATTTCCTCTCCATTGAACTCAGCCTCACCGATTCATGCTTATTGGCTAGACCGAACTTCAAAAATATCTTGAAGACAGTTCATCGGTACAACCGACATGGACTAACCCGGTCTAACCAATATGCATCATCCATGACACTTCCCACTTGGTGTCACCGATGAAAACGGATTGGTGGTACCGATTTCACTGCTGAGAAAACTTTTTGCCATTGCATATTTTCATTGCTTCTCCAGCTCCACTCAATGATTCTTATCCTCTACCCGCATCTTAACCTACATGCTGCTTTGTAGTCTGTCTCAAGGACCAAACCTATTTGACTCATGCTCCCGAAGTTCCCTTCTTGGAAATGATGTCAAAGGGGGAGAGAGAGCACATCAAAGCTTATCACATGGGAGAGAGAGAGAGAGAGAGAGCACATCTTAGCTTCTCCACATGCTTGTTAACAAAAGAGGAGACAAGTCACATGTTTTGCAGAGGGGAAAGACATATTGATATACGGTTGTTTGTTTCATGCTCTGTTTTTCTTGCTCTAATTTTCTCTTACCCTACCTTCTCCCATTATCTAATATCAGATTCAGGGGAGAAAGCGTCCATATCTAGGGAAGAAAATCTCTGGAATTCATTGCATATATTTAATCTTTGAGGACATGACTATATCCAAATGAAGTACTTAGTACTCACCCATTACATGTCATCCCAGTCTTGGTACTCTTGTCGTTTCCTGAAATTGCTTTAATTAGAATGTTCTTGTGTTATCTAATCCTGTTTCCTCAAGATCATCTCTTCCAAAGACAGCTCAAGACCACAAGGTAAGTATATGCATCACACTCATGTGCATGATGATCTCTTGCTGATGTACATATTATTTTGCAAGAAGGATTCATGAACATGAAGGTACACTTCTTTTTATCTACATCATTTGCTCTGATGGATATAGCCAGATATGTGTAACTCATTGCTTGTTCTGACATGCTTATACATTCACATGTTCTTATATTCTATCTTTACATGCTTGCATACATGTAGGGGGAGCCGGTGCATGTTACATGTCTTTCCAAAGCTTTACTTGTTACTCTTCATATCTTTTTATCTAAAGCTTTGATGTATGTTGTCATCAATTACCAAAAAGGGGGAGATTGAAAGCATGAGTGCTCCTTGGGTGATTTTGGTAATTAATGTTGACAAATGTCTTGTTGGACTAATACCTTTATCTAGAATATTTCATATCAGTTCAACAATGTCATGGCAAGGACAAGAGGGCGTGGAACCCCATCAAAATGGTAAGGAGAAATATTGGCAAAAGCTCAAGACTCTTCATTTTCATTTTAGTGATCCAAGATCACATTGAGCCCATAGGAAAGCCAATACTATTAAAACAGGATGAGGTGTTGCTTAATGGTCTACTTGCTCAAAGTGCTTAGTGATATTGCTCCAAAACCCTCAGCCACTTTCTCATTTCCACATTTGTCCAAAACCCAAAGTAAAACTCGGCCCCACCAATTTGATCTATCCGGCGCCACCGAGTTTACTTGACATAGCCACTTCCAGAAACCCTAGACAATTTGGTCTCACCGATATGGATCTTGGTCTCACCGAGATGGCCTTCCAAACTCTCTGTTGCCTGTATTATTTCGGTCTCACCGAAATGTGCAATCGGTCCCATCGAGTTTGCTTGACCAACTCTCTGTTTGATCTTTGCTTAAATAGGTCACACATAGTTCATGCAATCGGTCTCACCGAGATGGGGTTTTTCCCTAGCCCTAGCTCATCGATCCCACCGAGTTGATCATGTCGGTCCCACCGAGATTCCTAACATTCACATTTTCAACTAAATCGGTCTCACCGAGTTCTTCTATTCGGTCTAACCGAGTTAGGTTAATGTAGGGTAGAACCCTAGAGTCCGATCTTTCATGTTTGGAGAGGATCCCTACCAGGAACACGAAGAACACGAGGAGGGGAATGAGAGAGAAACACTCAACCAACAAGAATAAAAGTCACACATGTGCTAGATCATCAAAACACAAGGAAAGATACAAGATCCAAGTCCAACAAAGGACGATACAAAGGGTAACTGGTTCTTCTCCGTGAGGAGGTCTTGATGATGGTCTTCTCCGGATGGAGGTCTTGAATCCAGGTGGATCTTCTCTGAAGAGGTGTTGGTCCCTAATGAGGAGTAGATCCGGATGGATGAGCGAGGCTCTATCTCACAAATGAGCTAAATCAACGCTAACCCTAGCTAGGAGGTGGGAGAGGTCTATTTATAGTCATAGTGCAAATGAGGGGTGAAGTGAAAGTGTACAAGGGCATCAGCCCGAAACTAGACGCAGCCAGGGTCCGGACTTCCGTGAGGCGCCGGTCGTCCGGAGGCTCGGGGGTCCCGGATGTCCGTGGTTCTTAGGATGCCCACAGATTCCGTTCTGTGGTCACTGGCACGGTCGTCCGGACTTCTTCGGTTTTCCGTAATTTCTATTCTGTTGGCGGAGTGTTGGACGTCCGGAGGGGCTCGGTCGCCGGAGCCCGGCAGTGGCCGGACATCCGGGCTGGGCCGATCGTCCGGAGCCTGTAGCTCTGGTAGGCCTCTCTTCCCTTGGCTGTAGCGACCTCCAGGGGTCGAACGTCCAGCTGGGCCGGTCGTCCAGAGCCTATAGCTTCCAAAGCAGCTCTTCTTCTTGTCCTTCACGCTTGGTGTCCTCGCCTTCTTGGCCATTGAATGTAGTTGGTCCGTGGCTCCCTTCCAAGCACCTGATCACACATAGAGTCTCCATATGAGGTAGTAGCCATGTCTTGTGAGTGGGAGAGGGAGTTTAGAGAGGAGCTAGTTCACCTTATCTTCGATAGCCTTTGCTCGAGCTCTTGTCATGGGTCCATGTGGTGTCGAGGGAGATGTAGGTACGTCCATGGGGATGAGCGAGGGATGCTCCGCATCATGTCCCTCCCCCCTTGGGAAAGATCTGACCTCAGATCAAAAGTTTCATCACCATGGTATGGCGAGTGGTCTTTGAAGTTTAAGATGTCACTTGCAGTGTACTTGTCTCATGGGAGGTCGATCTTGTAGGCGTTGTTGTTGTAGCGTGCTAGCACCTTGAAGGGTCCATCAGCTCGAGGTAGAAGTTTGTACTTGCGTTCATTGAGGAAGTGGTCCTTGCGAAGGTGTAGCCACACGAGATCGCCAATGTTGAAGATCATGGGTTGCTTGTTGACGTTGAGCTTTGTCGCTAGTCGTTGTACTTGGCGCTCGATGGTGTGCCTTGTATCTTCGTGCATCTTCTTGAGATAGCTTGCTCGTGCACTCGCGTCGAGGTTTGTGCGCTCTTGTATAGGAAGAGGTAGAATGTCCAATGGGGACAACGGGTAGAAGCCGTAGACAACCTCGAAGGGGGACTTGCCGGTAGTCGAATGTCCTGCACGGTTGTAGGCGTACTCGGCAATGGGTAGGCATGCCTCCCACTCCTTGATGTTCTTCTTGATCAACACGCGAATTAGAGTGGAGAGCGTATGGTTCGTCACCTCCGTTTGGCCGTCAGTTTGAGGATGGTATGCGGATAAGAACAAGAGCTTGATTCCGAGCTTGGTGCATAGCATTTTCCAAAAGTAACTCAAGAACTTGACGTCGCGGTTGGAGACGATTCTCTTTGGTACTCCATGGAGGCGCAAGATTTCCCTACAAAAGAGATTTGCAACATGTGAAGCATCATCTATCTTGTTGCATGGAATGAAATGTGCCATCTTAGAAAATCGGTCCACAAAACAAACATGGAATCCTTGCCATTTTGAGTTCTAGGCAAACCAAGTACAAAATCCATGCTAATGTCTTCCCAAGGTTGATAAGGAATAGGAAGAGGAATGTAAAGACCATGGGATTGAGCTTTATACTTAGCTTTGCGACATGTAGAGCATCGGTTGGTGAAGCGTGAGATGTCGCGGAACTTATTGGGCTAAAAGTAGTTCTTGGAGAGTGTGGAGAATGTCTTGTTGCGTCCAAAGTGTCCCATGAGTCTGCCTCCATGAGCCTCTTGCAAAAGGAGCAAACAAAGAAAAGACTCGGGAATGCAAAGTTTGTTTGCTCTCATAAGATAATCATCCTTGATGTAATATCGTTCCCAAGATGTATGCATCAAACACTTAGCATAAGGATTAGCAAAGGAAGGACCATTCGCATACAAGTCTTTTATGTGCTCAAAGCCAATAACATTCAACTCAAGTTTAGTGACAAGCGTGCATATGCGTGAAAGTGCATCCGCAACTACATTTTTCTTACCCTTAATGTACTTGATGACACAGGGAAAAGATTCAATAAATTAACTCCATTTGGCATGACGCTTATTCAACTTAGTTTGACCTTTTAAGTACTTAAGCGTTTCATGATCGGTATGTATGACAAACTCATGAGGTCTAAGATAATGTTCCCAAACATGTAGCACACGCACTAAAGCATACAATTCTTTGTCATAGATGGGATAGTTAAGTTGAGCACCGAAGAGTTTTTCACTAAAATATGCAATGGGTCGTTTTTCTTGCATCAAAACTCCGCCAATTCCGATACCACTTGCATCACAATGAACCTCAAAAGTTTTGTCAAAGTTGGGCAAAGCGAGAATCGGAGCATGAGTAAGCAAAGACTTGAGCTCATCAAAAGCGGTAGATTGAAAAGATACCCAAACAAGAGGAGCATTTTTCGTACTCAAGGCATGCAAAGGAGCGACAATAGTGCTAAAATCTTTCATAAAGCAACGATAAAAACCCACAAGGCCAAGAAAGCTACGCACTTGTTGCAAATTGGTGGGTTGGGGCCAAGTTTTAATTGCTTCGATTTTAGATTCATCAACATGGACACCCTTGGAAGAAACAACGAAACCCAAGAAAACAAGCTTGTCAACACCAAAGGTGCACTTTTTCATGTTGGCATAAAGACGTTCCTTGCGAACAGTTTGCAAAACAGCCCTAACATGATTTAGATGCTCTTTCATGGATTTGCTAAAAACAAGAATGTCATCAAAGTAAACCACAACAAACACTCCAATATAAGGATGGAGCACAAAATGCATAAGACGCATAAACGTACCGGGAGCTTTGGACAAACCCATAGGAATAACCAACCACTCGTACAAGCCAAATTTGGTTTTGAAAGCGGTTTCCCATTCATCACCTTCTTGTATGCAGATTTGATAATAGCCACTTTTGAGATCAATTTTTGAGAAAATGGTGGCACCGCTAAGTTCATCAAGCATATCATCTAGGAGAGGCACGGGATGCCTATAACGAACGGTAATAGCATTGATAGGTCTACAATCCGAGCACATGCGAAAACTACCGTCTTGCTTGGGCACAAGTATAACGGGAACGACACAAGGGCTTAAGCTTTCACGTACATGTCTGTTGTCGATTAGTTGTTGTACTTGCCATTGGATCTCCTTAGTTTCTTTGGGGTTGACGCGGTATGGAGCTTTGTTTGGTAGGGGTGCTCCGGGGATGAGGTCGATTCAGTGCTCAATGCCTCATAGTGGAGGTAGACCCGGAGGTAGCTCATCCGGAAAACATCTTGGAATTCTTGCAAAAGAGAAGAGAACACTAAAGGCATCATGGCCAACTCAAAAACCATTTATCCCATACTTCTTCTTTTCTTGTTCCTTCGTATGAATAACAGGAATCCCGGTTCAGATCTGTTATCCACCAACGACGACCCCTTCTCTTTACCTTTATCGGCTCATACCTCAGTCCATTGCTGGCTTGAATGCTGTCTCTCTTCTTGTTTGCTTCTCAAACTACGGAACCAACTGCTTTCGCGCCGGGGGGAGGGGCGAGATCCAGAGCAAGGTAGATCGTGAGAGGTGTTAGTTTTAGGTGCCTCGTCCGTGCACACAAGGACAAAGTACATAACACTCGATGGGTTCTCACACACTTCTCTCATCTCTCTTTTGGTGGCAAATAAGACTAAGTTTTTCTTGTCGCTCATCGTGGAGGCACTCGGTTTTGGCTTGTGGCTCTCACTCTCTGTTGGGTGGATCACTTTCTCACTCTTCTCTCCACGATGGGTGGCTTGCTTGTCGGCTATCACTTGACTAGGAGACATAGGTCATAGCACATACTCCTTCCCTTTCATCTTGAAGCTATAGTGATTGGTACGCCTGTTGTGGATGACGCCATGGTCGAATTGCCATGGTCGACCAAGAAGGAGGTGGCAAACGGACATCGGGACGACATCACACTCCAAAGTGTCCTCATATGCACCAATTTTTAAGGAGACTTGGACCGTATGCTCAACCTTTATAGTGCCGGAATCACTTAGCCATTGGACCTTGTATGGTTGCGGGTGCCTTATCTTGACCAATTGGAGCTTGGAGCATAGTTCTTCACTTGCCAAGTTGTGACAACTACCTCCATCGATGATGACCTCGACGGACCTTCCGTTGGTGCCCGCCTTTGTGTGGAAGATGTGGCATCGTTGGTCTTCCTCTTGTTGATGTTGAAGAGTCAAGACTTTGGAGACAACGAGAGCGGGGCTCGAATCCTCATCACAAAAGACTTGATCATCTTCATCCTCGTTCACGCGCCGGTGCATGGCCACTTGCTCAAGGGCTTCCATTTCTTCTTCACTCATGGAATCATAGGTTCCATCATCGTTGTGGATCATGGTGCGCTTGTTTGTGCATTGGAAGGACTTGTGGCCTCGGCCACCGCAAGTGAAACACTTGAAGGAGCTTGTCTTGATGGTCTCATCGGTCGGAGTAGATGATGAAGTGCGCGGCTTGAAGTTGCTTGTAGAAGGAGGAAGACGACTTGAGCTTTTCGAAGGTTTCTTGTAACTTGACTTGTCGTCGTTGCTTGTAGATAGCTTGGTTGAGGTAGAAGTTGGAGGAGTCGTTGGAGGTTGGGTGTTGGAGAAGCCGTAGGTCTTGGATGAGTACTTGGCGTACTTGAAGTCATCTTGCACTTGAGGTTCGGCTTTGGTAGCTTGATGCACAAGCTCAATTGGGTTGGAGTAGGGTTGGAAGTCGGCGATCTTATTGATGGGATGATTGAGGCCATTCAAGAAGTGTGCCATAGTTTTCTCATCATCTTCCATGACATTGGCTCGTATCATGGCTATCTCCATTTCCTTGTAGTATTCTTCAACGATCTTTGTTCCTTGCTTGAGGAGTTGGAGCTTCTTGAAGAGATCGCAGTTGTAGTAGGTGGGCACAAAACGTGCTCGCATGACATCTTTAATTTGAGCCCAAGTGGTGATTGGTGGTTCACCTCTTGCTTGTCGGTGCTCAAGGACTTGTTCCCACCATATGAGCACATAATCGTGGAACTCAAGTGACGCAATAGCGATCTTCTTCTCTTCCTCATAGTTGTGCAAACGAAAGATTTTGTCGACCTTCAATGCCCATGAGAGGTACTCTTCGGGATCATTGCTTCCATTGAACTTGGGCATTGTGAATTTTAGCTTGCCATAGCATTGCTCTTCATTGTGTTGTTGGCGAGGGTGATGATGACGCCCTTGACGTGGAGGATAATCAACCTCATGTTGCTCTTGGTGTGGAGGAGGTCCATCGTCTTCTTGCTCATGTTGAACTTGTGGTTGAGGAGGAGCTTGTCGAGCTTGTGGAGGAGCTTGTCAAGCTCGAGGCGGAGCTTCAGGAACTCGATGTTGCACTCTTGGTTGGTAGTTCCGCTCTTGGTTGGTAGTTCTCGAAGTGCTTCCTCTTGGTTGCACCGATCGCAGCCGCGCTTGGCAATGGCTCAACTTGATTCTTGAAGGGCACGTTGCGCCTCAAGAGCTTGTGCTTCACGTTGTTGTTGTTGAAGACGTTGAGCCTTGGCGTCTTGTTCCTCTAGATGTAGACACGCTCATTCTTCCTTTTGGCAACATTGACGTTGGTGTTCTTGAGCTTGTGCAAAAGGGTCTTGGTGAGGTTGATGACGAAGGACTTGCTCGTCGACTTGCTCTTGCGGATGATTGTCGTGTAGAGGATTGCGGGATGCATGACAGTCTTGATGTGCGGCTCGTCGAAGAGTGTTCGATGTCGATGTACTTGAGCCGGAGAAGGTGTCGTTGGAGTGTCGACTTGAGAGGTTCTGTCTTCAGAATGAAGAAGTTGGAGGAGGGCAGTTCACCAACAAGGCACGGATCTCGTCCATTCGTGCATCGATATCTTGCTTGTGAGCATCGAGCTTGTTGTCGAAGTAGTCCCTTGTATGTTGCTCGGATAGTCGCAAGTCGGTGGCGAGATTGTCGATGCGGTCGGTCATTGCTTGTTGCTCTTGATGCAATGCTCGTTGTGCACCAAAGAGGTGGCTCTTGGTGATGAATTATGACATTTGATCATCTTGCTCGATGAAGAGTGGGTTGGTAGAAGTACTTGGCCTATCCATCATTTCAAACAAAAATGTGAGTGGTAGAAGGAGAAGAACTTATACCAAACGTACTTTGACAGATGTTGGAGATGAATCAAGATCACTCAAATGCGGACAATGAAATAGCACAATTGGTACCAATTCTTGTCGGTTCTCACACCTACACAAGTAAATGCTTATGGTGTAGCTTGGTTAGGATGGTGGCACAAAATTTGATGCAATTGTAAGTGAGCTTCAATAATGTTGGAAAAGATTCACAAATTTGCAAATGCAACAAGTATACCAAGCAAGTAGAGGTACATGGAAACACACACGCAAATAGATAAGTGGGATTGTGCAAACCAAAAATGAGCCAAAATGTGGAAACCACGAAAATGCTCTTGTTGCACAATACAAGAGAGACGCTAGCACGATTGCACAATAGGCAGATATGTAACTTGTGCACAACCTACTAGGCAAAAATGCAACGACCTCTATCCCAAGTATGCTATAAGTATGGTATTTCGGTGATATGATCCAAGATGATCCGATATGACAATCTTAATGTAGTATGATGCTATGGTTCTTGATTATAAGCTCTTTGCTTAGAAGCTTGTTTGGCTCTTTCACTTTTGAGATCTTTTCTCATGCAAAACTTCATGAACCAAGGTAGAAATTGTGTATGCAATGACAACTTTGTGACACAATAGAGGATGCCAAGATATCACTATGCTATGGTATGTATGCTATGGAGTATGAACACTAATGTTCACAAGTCACGTTGCCTGCAATACTCAATGGCTAGTCTCGATGGGTAAGCAATGCAAAAGGAAGGCCATGTGGTTATCTATCCAATTGCAAGGTATAACAAAGATGTCGTCGAGGTTACCGTCCTTGGCGATGATGAGTCCTTTGCGAAGATGAGTGGTGGTGATGATGATGTCGAACCGTACCTAGATAGTCGAAACACAATAGGACACGGGAACCATAACTCAAAATCTCAAAGACCAAAACGTGTCAAAATCGTCATAGGAGGTATTGGTGAATGATGGTGGTGTATGTGAGCAGCTATGGTGGCATGAGGTTTTGGAAGATGTGGTGGAAAGTGGAAGTGGTGGTGGCCGAATTGGAAAATTTCAGTTTCCTCAGAGTTTCTTGGACGTCCGGAGTGTCACGGTCGTCCGGTCGTCAGATGTCCGGCGGGGTCCGGTCGTCCGGTGCCTGGGCGAAAATCTGGCACGGGATGAACTGCTCAATTTCGAGGTGGAGGGAGGTGGTGATGTCGAATTCGAGCGAATTTGTGGATGGAAAATGGTGGGGAGGGTGGGGAAAGCTAGATCCACACGTGGCAACACAAATCCATTGATCAAATCCAACGAAATCTCAACACACCAACAAATCACAAAAAAAATTGGGGCTATTTTTGGTGGGGATTTTCATATTTAGGATGAAAACAACAAAATCAAGCTAGAAAACACGGGGTAGGGGCTCCAAAAACGTGATCAACCTGGCTCATGATACCAAGATGATGTAGGATATAACCCTAGAGGCCGATCTTTCACGTTTGGAGAGGATCCCTACGAGGAACACGAAGAACACGAGGAGGGGAACGAGAGAGAAACACTCAACCAACAAGAATAAAAGTCACACATGTGCTAGATCATCGAAACACAAGGAAAGATACAAGATCCAAGTCAAACAAAGGACGATACAAAGGGTAACCGGTTCTTCTCCATGAGGAGGTCTTGATGATGGTCTTCTCCGGATGGAGGTCTTGAATCCAGGTGGATCTTCTCCGAAGAGGTGTCGGTCCCTCACGAGGAGTAGATCCGGATGGATGAGCAAGGCTCTATCTCACAAATGAGCTAAATCAACACTAACCCTAGCTAGGAGGTGGGAGAGGTCTATTTATAGTCATAGTGCAAATGAGGGGCGAAGTGAAGGGGTACAAGGGCATCAGCCCGAAACTGGACGCAACCAGGGTCCGGACGTCCGTGATGCACCGGTCGTCCGGAGGATCGTGGGGTCCCGGACGTCCGTGGTTCTTCAGATGTCCGTAGATTCCGTTCTGTGGTCGCTAGCTCGGTTGTCCGGACTTCTTCGGATTTCCGTAATTTCTGTTCTGTTGGCGGAGTGTTGGACGTCCGGAGGGGCTCGGTCGTCTGGAGCCTGGGAGTGGCCGGACGTCCAAGCTGGGCCGGTCGTCCGGAGCCTGTAGCTCTGGCAGGCCTCTCTTCCCTTGGCTGTAGCGACCTCCAGGAGTCGGACGTCCGGGCTGGGCCGGTCATCCGGAGCCTGTAGCTTCCAAAGCAGCTCGTCTTCTTGTCCTTCAGGCTTGGTGTCGTTCTTGGCCATTGAATGTAGCTGGTCCTTGGCTCCCTTCCAGGCACCTGATCACACATAGAGTCTCCGTATGAGGTAGTAGCCATATCTCGTGAGTAGGGAGAGGGAGTTCGTAGAGGAGCGAGTTCACCTTATCTTCGATAGCCTTTGCTCGAGCTCTTGTCATGGGTCCAAGTGGTGTCGAGGGAGATGTAGGTACGTCCATGGGGATGAGCGAGGGATGCTCCGCATCATAGGTCAAATGTGTGTAACAATTGGATTTTGTGTGGAAGCAATATATACCCCTCCGCCCCCATCTCCATTTGTGAGAGAGCCATCGGAACATGCCTACACTTCCACTACTCATTTTCTAAGAGAGAACCACCTACTCATGTGTTGAGACCAAGACATTCCAATCCAACCACAAGAATCATGATCTCTAGCCTTCCCCAAATTGCTTTCCACTCAAATCATCTTTCCACCATAGCCAAATCTATGAGAGAGAGAGTTGATTGTTGGGAAGACTATCATTTGAAGCACAAGAGCAAGGAGTTCATCATCACCACACCATCTATTACCTTTTGAGAGTGGTGTCTCCTAGATTGGTTAGGTGTCACTTGGGAGCCTCCGACAAGATTGCGGAGTTGAACCAAGGAGTTTGTAAGGGGAAGGAGATCGCCTACTTCGTGAAGATCTACCCAAGTGAGGCAAGTCCTTCGTGTGCGATGGCCATGGTGGGATAGACAAGGTTGCTTGTTCGTCGACCCTTCATGGGTGGAGCCCTCCGTGGACTCGCGCAACCATTACCCTCCTTGGGTTGAAATCTCCATCAGCATGGATGTACGATAACACCACCTATCGGAACCATGCCAAAAATCTCTATGTCTTCATTGCGTTTGCACACTCCAATTCCATCCCTTCATTTTCTTGCAATTAGCATGCTACTCTTTCCACTTCTTATACTCTTGACATGCTTGCTTGAAATGTATTGTGTATGCTTAAATTTTTGCTAAAACTCCACCTCAACTTGAAGAATTGAAAATTTTGCACTTTTGCTTGTTGAATGTCTAATCACCCCCCCCCCTCTAGTCACCTCTTCTCGATCCTACATTATGTGATCAAGTTTGAGCGTGATTTATTTATTGATTATCTTCCTTATGAGTGGCGGTCGGGGACGAGCGATGGCCTTTTCCTACCAATCTATCCCCCCTAGGAGCATGTGTGTAGTACTTTGCTTCGATAGCTAATAGACTTTTGCAATAAGTATGTGAGTTCTTTATGACTAATGCTGAGTCCATGGATTATACTCACTCTCACCCTTACACCATTTCTAGTCTCCCTAGTACCGCGCAACTTTCGCCGGTGCATTAAACCCACCATATATCCTCCCTAAAAACAGCTACCATACCTCCTATTATGGCATTTCCATAGCCATTCCGAGATATATTGCCATGCAACTTCCACCATTCCGTTTATTATGACACGCACCATCATTGTCATATTGCTTTGCATGATCATGTAGTTGATATACTATTTGTGTTTTTATACATGTCACTCTTGATCATTGCACATCCTAGTACACCGCCCGAGGCATTCATATAGAGTCATATTTTGTTCGAAGAATCAAGTTGTAATTCTTGAGTTGTAAGTAAATAAACGTGTGATGATCATATTTTTTAGAGCATTGTCCCATGTGACGAAAGGATGATGGAAGCTATGATTCCCTCACAAGTTGGGATGAGTCTCCGGACTTTATAAAAATAAAGGAGGCCAAAGAAGCCCACCAAAAAATAAGAGAAAAGAGAGAAGGGACAATGTTATTATCCTTTTTCCACACTTGTGCTTCAAAGTAGCACCATGATCTTCATGATAGAGAGTCTCCTATGTGGTCACTTTCATATATTAGTGGGAATTTTTCATTATAAGAACTTGGCTTGTATATTCCAATTATGGGCTTCGTCAAAGTGCCCTTGGTCTTCGTGAGCAAGCGAGTTGGATGCACACCCACTTAGTTTCTTTTTGAGCTTTCATAAACTTATAGCTCTCGTGCATCCGTTGCATGAAAATTCCTACTCACTCACGTTGATATCTATTGATGGGCATCTCCACAGCCTGTTGATACGCCTAGTTGATGTGAGATCTCCTTCTTTTTGTCTTCTCCACAACCACCATATTCTATGCCACCTATAGTGCTATATCCATGGCTCACGCTCATGTATTGCGTGAGAGTTGAAAAAGTTTGAGAACATCAAAATTATGAAACAATTGCTTGGCTTGTCATCGGGGTTGTGCATGATTTAATACTTTGTGTGATGAAGATGGAGCATAGCCAAAATATATGATTTTGTAGGGATAACTTTCTTTGGCCATGTTATTTTGAGAAGACCTTATTGCTTTATTAGTATGCTTGAAGTATTATTGTTTTTATGTCAATATTAAGACTTTATTTTGAATGTTATGGATCTGAATATTCATTCCACAATAAATAAACTTACATGGATAAATATGTTAGGTAGCGGTCCACATAAAAATTCTGTTTTTATCATTTACCTACTCGAGGACGAGCTGGAATTAAGCTTGGGGATGCTTGATACGTCTCCACCGTATCTATAATTTTTGATTGTTCCATGCTATTATATTATCTATTTTGGATGTTTTATATGCATTAATATGCTATTTTATATTATTTTTGGGACAAACTTATAAACCTAGAGCCCAGTGCTAGTTTATGTTTTTTCCTTGTTTTTGAGTTTTACAGAGAAGGAATATCAAACAGAGTCCAAACGGAATAAAACTTTCGCGATGATTTTTCTTGGACCAGAAGACACACGTCGGACTTGGAGACGAAGTCATAGGAGTCCCGAGGCGGCGACAAGCCTTAGGGGTGCGCCCTGAGGGCTTGTGGGCCCCTCGGAGCTCCTCCAACCCTAATTCTTGGCCTATTGTGGGCCCCTCGATCATGCAGGGCTTCTACATCAACTCTATTGCTCTTTCGATGAAGCGTGAGTAGTTTACAACAGACCTACGGGTCCATAGCTAGTAGCTAGATGGCTTCTTCTCTCACTTTGATCCTCAATGCCATGTTCTTCTCGATGTTCTTGGAGACCTGTCCCATGTAATATTCTTTTACGGTTTGTTTGTCGAGATCCGATGAAATGTGGATTTATGATCGGTTTATCTATGAATATTATTCTAATCCTCTCTAAATTCTTATATGCATGATTTGATATATTTGTATTTCTTTCCGAATTATCGGTTTGGTTTGGCCAACTAGATTGGTTCTTCTTGCAATGGGAGAGGTGCTTAGTTTTGGGTTCAATCTTGTGGTGTCCTCACCCAATGACAAAGTAGGGGTAGCGAGGCACGTATTTGTATTGTTGCCATCAAGGGTAAAAAGATGGGGTTTTCATCATATTGCTCGAGTTTATCCCTCTACATCATGTCATCTTGCTTAAGGCGTTACTCCGTTCTTATGAACTTCATACTCTAGATGCAAGTTTGATAGCGGTCGATGTGTGGAGTAATAGTATTGGATGCAGAATCGCTTCGGTGTACTTGACACGGACTTGATGCCTATATTCACAATCATTCCCTTGGATATTGTCATAACTTTGCGCTTTTCTATCAATTGCTCGACAGTAATTTGTTCACCCACCATTTTATTTTCCTTCAAGAGCGAAGCCTCTAGTGAAACCTATGGCCCTCGGGTCTATTCTCCATCATATATTTTCAGATCTATAAACCAAAGCACCCCAAAAATACCTCGCTGCAATTTATTTACTTTTACTTTGTTTTATGTTTTAGTAATCTTTTATATCTATCTTTATTAGATCTCACCTTTGCAAGTGAGCATGAAGGGATTGACAACCCCTTTGTCGTATTGGGTGCAAGTGTTTGATTGTTTGTGTAGGTGCATAGATTGGAGACTTGCTTGTGTCTCCTACTAGACTGATACCTTTGTTCTCAACTTAGGGAAATACTTATCTCTACTTTGCTGCATCACCCTTTCCTCTTCAAGGGAAAAACCAACGCAAGCTCAAGAAGTAGCACTGACCACGAGGGTCAATTTCCCGCGAGCAAACGAAGAACAAGCAAGAAACTGAGATTGCAATCTGGATATTGCGAATATAAGAGGAAAGCTTTATTGATGAAAGTGGGGTTCTATAACATCTTGGTCTGGTCGTTGAACACAAACGAACTATGCAAAGTTGCAGCTATGGCGAACTTTAATCTAAACAAAACTCAAGCAAAAAAGCTTCTAGATTGATCTAATTATATATGGGCAAGGGGTGGCAGTCAAGGAGGTGGAAGGACATCCCAAGGCAGCCTAAAACTAACCCTAGGTCGTACAAGGCTCGTGGGTCCAAGGAGGTGATGCAACACCTTTGGACTTGTAGTTTGACTCCGATTCTGCAGCAGTGTCAGATTGTTTCATCAATATCTCAACACTCCGGACGATTTTGAAGGTGACTCCAACTTAGTTGAAAAGAGCACGAAATCTACTTTCCAACAACAAAAGAATCACCCAATTCGTAGTCCAGATGAAAGAGATCTTGGAGTTTTGAGTCAAGTATGTGTGTGTAGTCGGAATCTGAGTCTAGAACGTGGGAGACTTGGACTCTATCTTCTCTTGGCCCAAAAGTGATGTGAGAGAACTTTTTGAACAACATCTAAACTTCTCTTTTTCCCTTATCTTCATGCGTGGATTGTACAAATGTCCCATACATCTCCAATTAGACATGGCACAAAAGTCTGTGAAGTATTTTTGTCCTGGATAACATAAATAAATTATTGCATACTTTGCATTAGAAATCACCTCACAAATAAGCGTTTATGCAATATATTTGGTATTATCCAAGGTACTCATGTCCTCATCAGATTTTAAAAACAAAGTTCACGATATGAAAAATGTTCATCGGTTTTTAAAAAGAGTTCCTCGATTTCAAAAAAGTTCATCGATTTGGGGAAAAAGTTGATTGATTTTGAGAAACAGTTCATTGATTTTGAAAAGATTTCATCGGTTTTGAAAAAGAGTTCATCAATTTTGAAAAAATCTCATCGATTTTGAAAAAGGTTCATCAATTTGGAAAAAGAGTTCATCGATTTTGAAAAAGGGTTCATTTATTTTGAAAGGTTCATCGCTTTTGAAAAAGAGTTCATCGATTTTGAAAAGAGTTCATAGATTTTTTAAAAAGTTCACTCGGTCTTGAAAAAGAGTTCATTGATTTTGAAAAGAGTTCATAGATTTTGAAAAAAGTTCATCGATTTGGAAAAAGAAGTCCATCGATTTTGAAGAAGAGTTGATCGGTGTTGAAAAAGAGTTCATTGATTTTGAAAAGAGTTCATCGGTTTTGAAAAAGAGTTCATCGATTTTGAAAAGAGTTCGTCGATTTTGAGAAAAGTTCATCAATTTTGAAAAAAAAAGTTCATTGATTTTGAAGAAGAGTTTGTCGATTTTGAAAAAAGTTCATCGGCTTTGAAAAAGAATTCATTAGTTTTGAAGAAAGTTCAGCGGTTTTTAACAAGAGTTCATCGATTTTGAAAAAGTTCATTGGTTTTGAAAAGAGTTCATTGATTTTGAAAAAAGTTCATCAATTTGAAAAAAACAAGTTCATCGATTTTGAAAAATGTTCATTCAATTTCGAAAAATGTTCATTCAACTTGGCAAAAGTAAAAAAAAGAATCAAATCGTTCCAGTAAAAAAGGAACAAGAAAAAAAGAAAGATAAAAGATGAAAAGAAGGAAAAATATGGAATTGATCACATGATGTGTGGATGGCGTGGTGGTTAGTGCAGCTTAAGTAAGAGCAGGAGGTCTTTTGTTCGAAATCTACCTGAGACCTCAGGCTGGCTCGCCCCCCTCGCGTCGCCAACCTCTAGCGAGACGGAGGAAACCCTAGCCCCCGCTACAGGAAGCTGCCCTCGCCGTCCACCACTGCACCGCTGCTGCCGAAGGAATGACCAGCAAAGTTGCGCCGACCCCTAGGATGGCCGCGGCAGGGCGGATCTGGCCCCTCGCGCTCTCCCTCGCCACCATCCCGCTCGACCCACCTCACTCTGCCCCGCGGCTCTCCCGTCTGCTGCCTCCGGCTGTTTCGGCGTGGGCTGTGTTGTGCCCTGGCCGTGCTGTGAGGCGGGATCCGGCCTCTCCTCACCGGCCGCCCCTCGGCTCGACTTTGGGACCCCGCGCGTGGCATCGGGCTCTCTCCTTCGCGGCCTTCCTTTGGACGCGCGTGGTTGCGGCTCCACGCGTGGGGTGCTCCTCGCTGGCTCGTCTGGGCCACCTTCTGGCCGCGGCGCCCTGCCCCCACCCACACTGTCCACCCCCTGAGTTCCATTGATGGCAGCGGCATGGCGTCCCTCGAAGTGTGTCGGCTGGATTGCGTGGTGGCTGTGTTGTTCTCCATGGCGGCCCTCTTCCCCCTCGCGAGTGTGTTATAGCTTTGACCCCTGGCAACCATGAACCTTTGTCCCCTTCCTGTGTTAATGGTTGCCCGTGGTCGACGCTGGCACGACTCCGGACCCAACATGCTCCTGGAGCTGCGTTCCTCTTCCAGCTTCTTGGGCTTGCCAGGGTCCCGGTGGTTTTGGCCCCGGTGGCCCGGATCTGCGCTCATCTTCGGATCTTCGGCCATCTGCGTCGCCGTCCACCGTTGCATCCCCTTCGCCTTCGTCGTCGAATTCCCCTCCGCTCGGTCGCCCAACCTAGCTCAACTCTTTGTGCCGCTCTTGCTCCTGCCAGATTTGTATCTCGCTCTCCTATTGATGTCCGATGCCGGCTTCGATGACGGACATTGCTCCCCTCCCTGTGATTGGCGACTTCGACATGTGTTTCAACTTCCTCCACTCTGCCCCAATGGCTTAGGATTGCTTAGACAAAGACCGGGGGCGAAATCCCTGCTCGGCTTGCTGGTGCTGGTAGCGATGACACCTGCGGGTGTCGTTCCCTTCTTGGAGGTGCTGCCATGGTCTCCGTCTTAGCCCCTCTTTGAGCATCAGGGGAAACCCTAGGTCCAGGCTTCTAGACTGGACGACGACGGCGTCTTCACGCCATTCCCCTTCTTGAAGGCATCGTCTTTCTCGCTTGCGGCGTGCCCGACGGTGGAGTTGGACGTTGGTTGTCTTCACTGTGTTCAAGTTGCTTCTCAGGGCTAGGAGAGTTTGTTGTGTTGTTCTTTTCCTTTCTTTGGGCTGAGCACCCCATGTCCCTCTGCTCCGTGCACTGATACATCTCTGTCGTATCTATTATTTTTGATTGTTTCATGCTAATGTTATACAACTTTCACATACATTTGGCAACTTTTTATATTATTTATTGGACTAACCTATTGATCTAGTGCCCAGTGTCAGTTCCTATTTTTTGCATGTTTTTTGTATCGCAGAAAATCCATATCAAACGAAGTCCAAACGCGATAAAAATTTACGGAGAATTATTTTGTAATATATGTGACTTTTAGGAGGTGGAATCAATGCAAACAGGGGCCCATAGAGCCCACAACCCACCAGGGCGTGCCATAGGCCCTAGGCGCCCCCTGGTATCTTGTGCCCTCCTCGCACGTCGGTTAGAGCCCTTCTTCTGATGCAAGAAAGGTAATTTATGGAAAAACCCGTGTAAAAATTTCAGCGCAATCGGAGCTACGGATCTCCGAGAATTTAAGAAACCGTGAACAACCAGATCTGGGGAGTGCGAAACATAAGAGAATATAGAGGGAGATCCAATCTCAGAGGGGCTCTCGCCCCTCCGCTACCATGGAGTCCATGGACCAGGGGAGAACCCTCCTCCCATCTAGCGGGAGGCCAAGGAAGAAGAAGGAGGAGGGCTCTCTCCCCCTCTCTCCCGGTGGTGCCGGAGTGCCGTCGGGGTTAGGATCGTGACGGTGATCTACATCAACAATCTTGCTACCGTCAACATGAGCTCTCCCCCACTCTATGTAGCAGTGTAACACCTCTTCTCCCTGCTGTAATCTCTAATTAAACATGGCGCTCAACTCCATATATTATTTTCCAATGATCTATGGTTATTCTATGATGTTTGAGTGGACCTGTTTTGTCCTATGGGTTAATCGTGATCTTGGTTGGTATGATTGTATATTTTATTTATGGTGCTGTCCTATGGTGCCCTCTGTCTCGCGCAAACGTGAGGGCCCCCCATTGTTGGGTGTTGCAATATGTTCATGGTTTGCTTATTGTCAGTGTTGCGGGGGTGATAGCAGCCTAAACATGGATAAGTGAGTTATGGCGTATGGGAGTAAAGAGGACTTGATATTTAATGCTATGGTTGCGTTTCATGACCTTGATGTTCTTTAGTAATTGCGGATGCTTGCTAGGGGTCCAATCATAAGTGCATATCATCCAAGTAGAGAAAGTATATTAGCTCATGCCTCTCCCTCATATAAAATTGCAAGAATAATTACTGGTACTTGTTATCGATTTCCTAGGGACAAATGACTTTCTTGATGACAAAAGCTATCTACTTTTACTACCTTGAATTTTATTCATAGTTTTATTCTTGCAAAGTACTCGTAGTTTTATTCTTGCAAATTAGTTTCATACTTGTTCTAGGTAAAGCAAATGTTAAGTGTGCGTAGAGTTGTATTGGTGGTCAATAGAACTTGAGGGAATATTTGTTCTGCCTTTATCTCCTCGTTGGGTTTGACACTCTTATATATCTAAGAAGGCTAGAAACAATCCCCTACACTCATGGGTTATCAAGACCTTTTACTGGCGCCGTTGCCGGGGAGCAATAGTGTGGGGTGAATATTCTCATGTGTGCTTGTTTGGTTTATCACTAAGTAGATTTTATTTTCTGTTCTAAGTTGTTTCATATCTTTAGTTATGGATATGGAACACGAAACACCAAAAAAATTAGTTGTACTTGCTACTCATGGAGATGGGGAATCTCCTAAAACCCTCGATGATCGTTATGTGAAAAATATTATGCACTACTTTGATAATCCCGAGAAAACTCCACTCAACTTGATAATGGGAGTAACGTTGGATCAACGTGAATACTTTAGGGATTATCGCTTGACACAAAAAGGGAAACTTTTATGGGATCAAATTGATATGTTGCATTGGTATGCTTGGAATTTATGCCAGAGATGTGATTTTTTCCTTTTGCTCTAGGATGAATGCTCCACAACATCCCTTTTCATGCAAATTTAATGATAATGAAACATTGGCTTCTTATGCTAATGGTATATATGATTATTATGATGTGGAATGAATAGAGCAATTTGTTGCTTTTAAGGGTGCTTATGAAATTGAATATTTGTTTTTAAAGTATGAAGCTTTTGATGATGATGTTTATAGACCTGAAAATTTTGCCATCCTTAAATATTGCTATGATAATTACAAATACAATTCCGATATTGATGTATTTATTGAGAAAGTCTCCGCTGTCCAAGAAGAGACTAATATTTTGCAGGAGTCTATGGAAGAAGGAATTGAAGAAACTGTGAGCTCATTGGATAAAAAAGATGATGAGGAGAGCGAAGAACAAAAGGAGAAAGAGCGGACTAGCTACCCGTGCCCACCTTACGATAAGAGTAACTCTTCAACTCATACATTATTTAATTTCCCATCATGCTTACCGAAGGATGGATGTTATGATAATTGCTATGATCCCATTGATTTGTTTGAAATATCCCTTTTTGATGAACATGATACTTGCTATGCTAGTGGCCAAGATGCCAATATGAATTATGTTATTGGAGATGAACTTGCTATTGTTCCTTATGTTAAGAATGAAATTGTTGCTATTGCACCCACACATGATAGTCCTATTATCTTTATGAATTCTCCAAAGTACACTATATTGGAGAAGTTTGTTCTTATTAAGGATTATATTGATGGGTTGCCTTTTACCATTGCACATGATGATTTTGATGAATATAGTATGCATGTGCTCACTCCCCTACTTGCAATTATTATGAGAGGAACTACATCTCCACCTCTCTATGTTTCCAACACGATAAAATTGCAAGAAACTACTTATGCTATATATTGGCCTTTACTTGATGTGCATGAATTGTTCTTGTATGACATGCCAATGCATAGGAAGAGAGTTAGACTTCGTCATTTCTTGATATATGTTGCTTTGTGCTCACTACTAAATGAAAAATCAATGCTAATTAAAATTGGCTTTGATATACCTTCGGATCCGGGTGGATCCATTACTTGAGCACTTTATGCCTAGCTTAATGGCTTTAAAGAAAGCGCTGCCAGGGAGACAACCCGGAAGTTTTAGAGATTCATTTATTTCTGTTGAGTGCTTTTATAAAGTTTAAAAACAACAAAAATATAGAGGGGAACTTAAAACTTTTCACAAAAGAGAAGCGATTCGAAGTTATGCATTGGAGAAGTGAGGGTCGACCTTGAACACTTGTGTTCGTGCTCATGGAAACAATGTAGAATTTTACATGAAGATTCTCACCAAATAATTATCCCCTTGTACAAATCCATTGTATTATAAAAATAATGTGCCAAGATTTGCCTTTAGGATGATTAGATTCCTTGTTGGTATGTGCGGTGCATAAACAGAATTGGTTGTAGTGCATGAATTTTCAATTTTTTTACTGGAATGTCAAACGTTTCTGAAACTTTTTGCAAAGTCTTGCTATACAAATTTTTTATTTTGTCCTAATTTTTCAGAATTTTTGGAGTCCAGAAGTATGGTAGATGTTCAGATACTGTGACGCCCGGATAATTAAGCTACAATGATCCCACGCTAATGGTGCCACGTCACCACGGTTACTGCTGCTAATCTATCATTAGATCAAAACCGGTCCTAAATTCAAATTCAAAGTTTAGTAAATAATAAAAGTTTTCAAACATTAAAATAAAAATGTTCGGTCTGTATTAAATATTACATAGATAAATATGGCGTAGTAAACACATTTTTATAAAATGCCTAAATGATTCAAAACGATTTAAAATAGAAAAGTAAATAAATAAAAGAAAATACAAAAGAGAAAAACTAAACTAACAAAAAAAGGGAAAGCACCCCCCGCTAGGCCACGACCCAGCAGGCCTCTAGGCCGCCCGGCCAGACCACCAGGCCCAACCGGCCACCCCCCACTCCCTTATCCCCTCTCGCCCGAAACCCTAACCCCCCACTACTCCCACACTCCCTCTCCCTCGTCCCACTTCTCTGCCTTCCTCTCCCCAATCCAGATCGGATCGGGGCAATCGAGGCCCGATCCCGTCGCCCCATCACCGACCCCCGACGCCACCGTTCGCCGTCTCGGCCCTCATATCGTCGGACGCCTCCTCATCTCCTCCCCGACGGCCTCCTCCTCGCCTTGATGCCAACGCCGCGTCGCCGCCGCCCAGGGCCCCGACGTCGGAGGACCTCGGCGTACTACCTCACCGGCCTGCTTCCTCCTCCCCACCGGTCTGCCTCCCCGTCGCCGGCCGTCCCTGTCTTCCTCCCCGCGCCACATTGCTACTCCCCTACGGCCACAGTGAGCACACACCCCTCCTCTATTCCCGTCCCTCCCGGTCACCACGCGCCTTCGCGCGCTCGCCGCGGCGGACGTGTGCCCCGCCTCCGCCTCGACCCACTCCGGTCGTGCCCGCGCCCGAACTTGGCCGCCCCCTCTCCTCGCACTCCCCCTGGCCATTCGAACACCACGGCCGGGACGCGCCCTGGCCTTGCTCTTTCGCGTCCTCGCGCCCACAAGCACGCCTCCCCACTCCATCGCGGCCTTGCTGCACCGCGCACCTACCTGCACCGTGGCGCCTGCTGCCCGCGTCGCACGTTGCGGCCTCACGGCCCCGCCCGGGTTCGCCCCCGCTCCGGCTCCTTGCCCCGCTAGCCGCGGTGGCCTCACGTGC
Organism: Triticum aestivum; assembly: GCF_018294505.1. Taxonomy (NCBI): domain Eukaryota; kingdom Viridiplantae; phylum Streptophyta; class Magnoliopsida; order Poales; family Poaceae; genus Triticum; species Triticum aestivum. The sequence continues at coordinate 218,319,498 of NC_057807.1, read as the reverse complement.
TAGCCGCCCGCACCCGCGTCCCCTCGTTTGGGCGGTTACGCCCACCCAGATGCGCCCCTGCGCCCGATCCGCTAAGGCCCCCGGGGCCAATGACAAGTGGGCCCCTGCCCAGAACGTTTAAAAAAATATATAATAATAATGACTAAATTAATTAATTAATTAACTAAATTAAGTAAGTTAATTAATCCTACTTAATTAGTCTAAATTGACAATTTAGTCTAACTAAGCAGTAATTAGTTAACCTAACCCTAATTAACTAAATAGTGCATGACAGGTGGGTTCCATTGGGCCCACATGTCAGTTTGACTTAGTCAATCCATGTTGGCTACTGTTGTCAACATGACATCATGCTGAAGTCATTAATCCAATTTCGAATTAAATTAAATGATTAATTAAATTCCAAAAATTAGTAGATCTTTAGAAAACCATATCTTTTAATCCGTAACTCGGAGTAAATTATTTTCAACAGGAAAGTTGCTCAGAACGACGAGACGAATCCGGATACGTGGCCCGTTCGTCCGCCACACATCCCTAGCATAGTGAACCTGCAACATTTCACCTCCGGTTCATCTGTCCGAAAACGCGAAACACCGGGGATACTTTCCCGGATGTTTCCCCCCTCCACCAATATCACCTACTACCGCGTTAGGGCACACCGAACACCGCGTATTGTCTTGTTACGCTTTGTGATACTTTGATTGCTCTGTTATTTATTGTGTTCCCTCTTCGTTACTTCTTTCCGATAGACCCCAAGACTGCCGGCGACCCCTAGTTCGACTACGGAGTTGACGACCCCTCCTTCTTGGCAGAGAAATCAGGCAAGCCCCCCCCCTTGATCACCATATATCGCCTATTCTCCTCTATACTGCTTGCATTAGAGTAGTGTAGCATGTTACTGCTTTTCGTTGATCCTATTCTGATGCATAGCCTGACATTGTTGCTACATATGTTGATACCTTACCTGCAATCCTAAATGCTTAGTATAGGATGCTAGTTTATCATCATTGGCCCTACATTCTTGTCAGTCTGCCTTGCTATACTATCGGGCCGTGATCACTTGGGAGGTGATCACGAGTATATACTATACATACATACATACTACAGATGGTGACTAAAGTCGGGTCCGCTCGAAGAGTACCCGCGAGTGATTCACAGATTGGGGGCTGAAAGGACCTTTGTCCCGACGGCCCTCTGTGTGGATCTATGTGGCGGAGCGACAGGGCAGGTTGAGACCGCCTAGGCGAGAGGTGGGCCTGGCCCTGGTCGGCGTTCGCGGTTGCTTCATAATAACACGCTTAATGAGATCTTGGTATTTGATCTGAGTCTGGCCATTTGGTCTATACGCACTAACCAACTACGTGGGAAAGATATGGGCACTCGACGTCATGGTATCAGCCGAAGCCTTCTAGACGTTAGCGACTGAGCGGCGCGCGCCGGATTGGAACGTAAGCCTGCTCTTGTATTAGGGGGCTAGTTCTGCTTTCGGCCGCCCACGCAACATGCAGGTGTGCAATGGGCGATGGGCCCAGACCCCTGCGCCATAGGAGTTAGACCGACGTGCTGACCTCTCTGTTAGGCCTAGGTGGGGCTGCGACGTGTTGATCTTCCGAGGCCGGGCATGACCCAGGAAAGTGTGTCCGGCCAAATGGGATCGAGCGTGTTGGGTTATGTGGTGCACCCCTGCAGGGAAGTTAATCTATTCGAATAGCCGTGTCCCTCGGTAAAAGGACGACCCGGAGTTGTACCTTGACCTTATGACAACTAGAACCGGATACTTAATAAAACACACCCAGACAAGTTCCACAGACAACCCGGTGATCGCTTTTCCACAGGGCAACAAGGAGAGGATCGCCGGGTAGGATTATGCTATGCGATGCTACTTGGAGGACTTCAATCTACTCTCTTCTACATGCTGCAAGACGGAGGCTGCCAGAAGCGTAGTCTTCGATAGGATTAGCTATCCCCCTCTTATTCTGGCATTCTGCAGTTCAGTCCACCGATATGGCCCTTTACACATATACTCATGCATATGTAGTGTAGATCTTTGCTTGCGAGTACTTTGGATGAGTACTCACGGTTGCTTTCTCCCCCCTTTTCCCCCCTTTCCTTTCTTTCTGGTTGTCGCAACTAGATGCTGGAGCCCAGGAGCCAGACGCCACCATCGACGACTACTACACTGGAGGTGCCTTCTACTACGTGCAGCCCGCTGACGACGACCAGGAGTAGTTTAGGAGGATCCCAGGCAGGAGGCTTGCGCCTCTTTGGATCTGTATCCCAGTTTGTGCTAGCCTTCTTAAGGCAAACTTGTTTAACTTATGTCTGTACTCAGATATTGTTGCTTCCGCTGACTCGTCTATGATCGAGCATTTGTATTCGAGCCCTCGAGGCCCCTGGCTTGTATTATGATGCTTGTATGACTTATTTATGTTTCTAGAGTTGTGTTGTGATATCTTCCCGTGAGTCCCTGATCTTGATCGTACACGTTTGCGTGCATGATTAGTGTACGATTGAATCGGGGGCGTCACAAGTTGGTATCAGAGCCAACTGCCTGTAGGAATCCCCCTTCCACACTCCTTGGCCGAAGTTGAGTCTAGTCGATGAAAACTGTTTTACTAACATGGCTGTGCGGCCCATGGGCCCACGTCGCCATTTGGGTGGTATTAGGATCTTTTATTCCTCGCCTTTACTCTGGGACCCTGATCTCTCTTCTATTCGGGTTAAATGGTTTTGCTAACTCTAACTCTAGGTTCTCATAAATACTTTCTCCCGGAGAGCCCCTTCATTCCAGATGATGGCCTGCTTCACCAGAAGATTCCGAAGATACTCTTTGATATTCTCTTGAGACTTTGTGCCCATCACTTTTGCTATTCCCGACCACCGATAAATCCTTATGGATAACTACTTACACTTGCCATTCATACGATCATCCCCTATTGATCTTGTTATTACAAGATACCCCGAAGTTTTCTCTATTGTTCCGAGAATACTTTGTGCCTACTGCCTAGCAGTTCTTTTCCACATGAATACCCCTTCAGATAAATCCTCGCACTTGTCGAGTATCCGCTCATCCTCAGTTGTTCATATGTTTCACAAAAGTCTTCAAAATACTATTCGATCTCCCGAAAATTCTCTGGAGCCTTTTGCTCTTGAAATTCTTGCTTGCTTGCATTATGGTTAATCCCATAAGTCTCGTAGTCTTATTGACATTCCTTGTCATTATCATTTTGAGTCTGTTGACTCAATATGTTTGCGAATACACGCAATCATCATTGATCCTTATAAATTACCTTTCTGGCTGAGCTGCCATTCTTTTAACTGGAATTGGTTCTCGACCAATCCAATTGTCGTTGATTGTACCCTAAGGCTCTTCAACTTATCCATCCCTAATCAGAGCATTGCTTCTGATCCTTTGTTTTGGAAATCAAAATTCCTTTGTTATCTAAGCATCGAATTATTCCGATGTTCTATAATATGATGCTGGTGCATTCTTTCTTCCTCTGATGGAGTACCCATACTCACACCAGCTCCGTTGTGGATCACCCGATCCATTGTTGGATTGTTATCCGACAGTGTCCTTCATATTCAATCACCTTGTGAGTTCTTCCCCTGATATATAGTGCCTTTGGTAAATTGTATCATCTGCTTGGCCAACCATGCTTTGCTTTCGAGCTGGTGATGTTTACTATGAAGTTGTGGTATATGTTCCTATGATGCCCCGATGGGTTGAACCATTGCCTTACCTAATCTATGTGAGCCCGAAAGATTTCACGGGCCATACTCTTTTGGTATTTTGCTAGATAAAATTTCAACATCACAACTTCTTCGAAAATGGGAAGTGAATGGAAGGTTATGCATTGAGGAAGTGGGAGTCGACCTTGGACCTTTGTGTTCATGCCCATGGACACGATGTAGATCCTATCATGGAAGCTTCTTGTAATAATAACTATTTCCTTGATATAATATCCTTTGGTATCAGTGAATTGATCCTTTGCAATCGTGGTTCTGACCATATGTTCTTCTTTGATCCCATTTCTCGGGCAAGTTTAAGCACTTGTCTTCTGTGGATCAATACACCTGTCCAACCTTTACTTTTGTCTGTCGTCGGGTATTACCCCCTGGTATCTCGAGATTGTCACGGAACTGCATAACTTTTTATGAGTTCTACATCAAGTGTTACACTCTCATTGATTCCAATTTTTCATGGGCTCTGAGTTATTAAACACTCAAAGACACCGATAACTGACTCGAGTCCGCATCGCGATTAAGCAACTCTTGGTAACCTTCATTACTTACGAGTTTGAACTCAATCACGTCATTCCTAGCTTGTTTGGCTATATCCTTGTCGTGCCGATTTTAACTGTGCTACCTGGTCCTTCTTCACAGAGCATATTTTTTTCGACGATGAGCTAAGCTTACGTCGACTTTGCTCATCATATCATTTCGCCTTGAACAACAAGCTTGATTTTGAGTTGCGCCGTACTCGTGGTTCCAATAACCTTTCGCGTCATCATTCCTTTGACTTGATGTCATCGCCGATCTATTACATCTTCGTGGAGCCTATCGACAAAATTTGTCGTGATCATCATCAACATCTTGACTCCTTCCTGGATATCAATTGAATTCATGATGAGAAATACCATCCTTGCCCTCGATGATATGTGTTGTCATCGACCACCTTAATGCCTCCCCTCCAACACAAACTTGTTCGTGTTCTGTGTTATACCTTGAGTTCCTTGCTATCCAGCCTTTGTTCTTATTTACCTTGGAGTATTACCATCTGTCTTGTCAAGAATGTCATGAGACTTTCACCACCTCTTATGAATTATTGTTGCAAGTAATACTCCTCACCATAACCTTCCCTTCTTGGTTCCCGTGTTGATTCTAACCGGGATTCCAACAAGTGAACGGTACTGCATGGATTTTGTACTTCTAACAACCCTATTGCTTTGAAGTTGATGGTCGATAGTTCGTTCTTAGACTATTGCTTGTTGAACCACCATTCTAATGTTGATCATGCTACCTAAGCCCATCTTTCGGGTGCACCTTTCAATCAATGTTCAATCGGGTATGCTTTCCTCGAGCATACGTCATTATATCATTTGATCTGACAAATGTTATCTCCTCGTTCACATAATTGTGGAAACCCATCCTTTCGAAATCTCGATGAATTGTCACTGAGTTCATCAATTACCTCCTTATCCCTTCATTGGTTTAGTGATGAATGCTTGTTTCGGAACTTGCTTCCATAGTTCGTATCCCGAGAATCTTACAATGTCATCTCGACAATTTGTGTTACACCTTTCTTCTCAGGCATCCCGAGTCTGAGGTATCCTGCCACCTATCAGAACTGAATCTCGGTCTGATATGATGGTTGGAACATAATTCCAAGAGTTATAACTTTGGTCTTAATATGACCCGGTAAGGTGGTGTCATTCCTAGCCCACCTGGCCGGAGGCCCTATTGTTATAGTTTCCTTTTTAACAAGGTTAACCATTTTTCCATGACGAAATTGAATGCCTTGTTTAATAAGTTTATCATGATGGATCCTTTGTGTATCCAAAGTCCGACCTTTGCTTGAAGACCATGTCAATGCTATCTCGAAGCATGTCTGTGATACTCCAATTTTCAACAAGAACATTTAAAGCCCAATGCTAAATGTTTCTTTATCAATTATCCAAACACCGTTGTATGGGTAATGTCATGAAATTTCTCTCCCCTTACCTAAAGGGTTTTCTACATTATTTCCTATCATGGATATCATACTCTGCTTGTCCTTGGGAAGGATATATCCCCTGAAATATGTGTTTAAACACATTTTCCTTTCCATTGTTTTGCTTAAACCTTCTTGTGATCTATATAAGCAGTAATATTTCCCTGCTTATGTAAACACCAAGGTGTACCATCTTGTCTGGTGTAACCCTGTTACTATTGTTGATGACATTTCGGTAGCCATCGATGGACGAGAACCTTGCCTATTGGCCCGCCTCGTTCAACGAGCAGGAAAAATCGTTCTCTTCATCCCTCGCCCTTGGTATCGATGTTGTTGCCGACATAACTGATAGGCTACCCTCTGACACGCCTTACTATCGTGACCGTGCAAGATGTCGGCCCCCTTCCTACTTTCAACCACATGGTGGGCCCATAACCCACAGGTCCACTGGATCGAAACCTGACTCTTCTTTATAACCCGGATCCTAATGTGTCCTTTGCACCTGGCTTCGTATGTGATTCACGAGCTGAATGCTATACCATTGTTCATCCTGGAATCAAACACCAGGTTATTCTCGTTGTTCAAGCCCCCATTCCAGCTTCTGTCTAGTCATCGAATGATTGCCTACCCATTTGAAACTTTGGTACCATCGTATATTGCACTCAACGAATTCCCTAAAATACAACTCGTGGGGGTACCTTGTGTATTTCCCATTGAGTTCATCGTCATATGCCCAGCTTTGTGGAGACGCATTCTTCCGGAGTTTTTCCCTTTGGTCGCGTTCGTAGTACGATGGAGTTTCCGAAGAAAGGATGCCGACTTCGTCATGATGACATGAAGCAAAGAAATGGAGACATCAACGTAAAGGGTCAGCTACTTCTGGAAGTGCAACAAAGACCGAGAAGAACCGTTAGAATTTCGCAACCTAGTCTTTCCCCCTTACTCCCCTCCTAAATCTCGGGACGAGATTTCTTGTAGTGGAGAAGAATTGTGACGCCCGGATAATTAAGCTACAGTGATCCCACGCTAATGGTGCCACGTCACCACGGTTACTGCTGCTAATCTATCGTTAGATCAAAACCGGTCCTAAATTCAAATTCAAAGTTTAGTAAATAATAAAAGTTTTTAAACATTAAAATAAAAATGTTCGGTCTATATTAAATATTACATAGATAAATATGGCGTAGTAAACACATTTTTATAAAATGCCTAAATGATTCAAAATGATTTAAAACAGAAAAGTAAATAAATAAAAGAAAATACAAAAGAGAAAAACTAAACTAACAAAAAAAAGGGAAAGCACCCCCCCACTAGGCCACGACCCAGCAGGCCTCCAGGCCGCCCGGCCAGACCACCAGGCCCAACCGGCCACCCCCCACTCCCTTATCCCCTCTCGCCCGAAACCCTAACCCCCCACTACTCCCACTCGCCCCCACTCCCTCTCCCTCGTCCCACTTCTCTGCCTTCCTCTCCCTGATCCAGATCGGATCGGGGCAATCGAGGCCCGATCCCGTCGCCCCATCACCGACCCCCGACGCCACCGTTCACCGTCTCGGCCCTCATATCGTCGGACGCCTCCTCATCTCCTCCCCGACGGCCTCCTCCTCGCCTCGATGCCAACGCCGCGTCGCCGCCGCCCAGGGCCCCGACGTCGGAGGACCTCGCCAGACTACCTCACCGGCCTGCTTCCACCTCCCCACCGGTCTGCCTCCCCGTCGCCGGCCGTCCCCGTCTTCCTCCCCGCGCCACATTGCTACTCCCCTACAGCCACAATGAGCACGCACCCCTCCTCTATTCCCGTCCCTCCCGGTCACCACGCGCCTTCGCGTGCTCGCCGCAGCGGACGTGCGCCCCGCCTCCGCCGCGACCCACTCCGGTCGTGCCCACGCCTGAACTTGGCCGCCCCCTCTCCTCGCACTCCCCCTGGCCATTCGAACACCGCGGCCGGGACGCGCCCTTGCCGCGCTCGTTCGCATCCTCGCGCCCACAAGCACGCCTCCCCACTCCGTCACGGCCTCGCTGCACCGTGCACCTACCTGCGCCGTGGCGCCCGCTGCCCGCGTCGCACGTTGCGGCCTCACGGCCCCGCCCGGGTTCGCCCCCGCTCTGGCCCCTTGCCCCGCCAGCAGCGGTGGCCTCACGCGCTGGCCGCCCGCACCCGCGTCCCCTTGTTCGGGCGGTTACGCCCGCCCAGATGCGCCCCTGCGCCCGATCCGCTAAGGCCCACGGGGCCAATGACAAGTGGGCCCCTGCCCAGAATGTTTAAAAAATATATATAATAATAATAATAATGACTAAATTAATTAATTAATTAACTAAATTAATTAAGTCAATTAATCCTACTTAATTAGTCTAAATTGACCTATTAGTCTAACTAAGCAGTAATTAGTTAACCTAACCCTAATTAACTAAATAGTGCATGACAGGTGGGTTCCACTGGGCCCACATGTCAGTTTGACTTAGTCAATCCCTGTTGACTACTGTTGTCAACATGACATCATGCTGAAGTCATTAATCCAATTTCGAATTAAATTAAATGATTAATTAAATTCCAAAAATTAGTAAATCTTTAGAAAACCATATCTTTTAATCCGTAACTCGGATTAAATCATTTTCAACAGGAAAGTTGCTCAGAACGACGAGACGAATCTGGATATGTGGCCCGTTCGTCCGCCACACATCCCTAGCATAGTGAACCTGCAACATTTCACCTCCGGTTCATCTGTTCAAAAACGCAAAACGCCGGGATACTTTCCCGGATGTTTCCCCCCTTCACCAATATCACCTACTACCGCGTTAGGGCACACCGAACACCGCGTATTGTCTTGTTACGCTTTGTGATACTTTGATTGCTCTGTTATTTATTGTGTTCCCTCTCCGTTACTTCTTTCCGATAGACCCCAAGACTGTCGGCGACCCCCAGTTCGACTATGGAGTTGACGACCCCTCCTTCTTGCCAGAGCAATCAGGCAAGCCCCCCCCCCCTTGATCACCAGATATCGCCTATTCTCCTCTATATTGCTTGCATTAGAGTAGTGTAGCATGTTACTGCTTTCCGTTGATCCTATTCTGATGCATAGCCTGACATTGTTGCTACATCTGTTGATACCTTACCTGCAATCCTAAATGCTTAGTATAGGATGCTAGTTTATCATCATTGGCCCTACATTCTTGTCAGTCTGCCTTGCTCTACTATCGGGCCGTGATCACTTGGGAGGTGATCACGGGTATATACTATACATACATACATACTACAGATGGTGACTGAAGTCGGGCCCGCTCGAAGAGTACCCGCGAGTGATTCATGGATTGGGGGCTGAAAGGACCTTTGTCCCGACGGCCCTCTGTGTGGATCTATGTGGCGGAGCGACAGGGCTGGTTGAGACCGCCTAGGCGAGAGGTGGGCCTGGCCCTGGTCGGCGTCCGCGGTTGCTTCATAATAACACGCTTAACGAGATAATGGTATTTGATCTGAGTCTGGCCATTTGGTCTATACGCACTAACCAACTACGTGGGAAAGATATGGGCACTCGACGTCGTGGTATCAGCCGAAGCCTTCTAGACGTCAGCGACTGAGCAGCGCGCGCCGGATTGGAACGTAAGCCTGCTCTTGTATTAGGGGGCTAGTTCTGCTTTCGGCCGCCCACGCAACATGCAGGTGTGCAATGGGCGATGGGCCCAGACCCCTACGCCATAGGAGTTAGACCGGCGTGCTGACCTCTTTGTTAGGCCTAGGTGGGGCTGCGACGTGTTGATCTTCTGAGGCCGGGCATGACCCAGGAAAGTGTGTCCGGCCAAATGGGATCGAGCGTGTTGGGTTATGTGGTGCACCCCTGCAGGGACGTTAATCTATTCAAATAGCCGTGTCCCTCGGTAAAAGGACGACCCGGAGTTGTACCTTGACCTTATGACAACTAGAACCGGATACTTAATAAAACACACCCAGACAAGTTCCACAGACAACCCGGTGATCGCTTTTCCACAGGGCAACGAGGAGAGGATCGCCGGGTAGGATTATGCTATGCGATGCTACTTGGAGGACTTCAATCTACTCTCTTCTACATGCTGCAAGACGAAGGCTGCCAGAAGCGTAGTCTTCGATTGGATTAGCTATCCCCCTCTTATTCTGGCATTCTGCAGTTCAGTCCACTGATATGTCCCTTTACACATATACTCATGCATATGTAGTGTAGATCCTTGCTTGCGAGTACTTTGGATGAGCCAGACGCTGGAGCCCAGGAGCCAGACGCCACCGTCGACGACTACTACACTGGAGGTGCCTTCTACTACGTGCAGCCCGCTGACGACGACCAGGAGTAGTTTAGGAGGATCCCAGGCAGGAGGCATGCGCCTCTTTCGATCTGTATCCCAGTTTGTGCTAGCCTTCTTAAGGCAAACTTGTTTAACTTATGTCTGTACTCAGATATTGTTGCTTCCGCTGACTCGTCTATGATCGAGCATTTGTATTCGAGCCCTCGAGGCCCCTGGCTTGTATTATGATGCTTGTATGACTTATTTATGTTTTTAGAGTTGTGTTGTGATATCTTCCCGTGAGTCCCTGATCTTGATCGTACACGTTTGCGTGCATGATTAGTGTACGATTGAATCGGGGGCGTCATAGATACCTACAGACTGTCATGTTTAAGACAAATTCTGTTTTTTGATACATTGTTTTGCTTGTTTTGATGAAACTATCGATTTTTATCGGTGGTATGACCCATGGAAAAGTTATATTACAGTAGCTATAATGCAAAAACAAAATATGAATTGGTTTGCCACAGTACTTAGAGTAGTGATTTGCTTTATTATACTAACAGACCTTATGGAGCTTTCTGTTGAGTTTTGTGTGGATAAAGTGATCAAAGATCGAGGAGATCTCGATATGAGGAGAAGGAGGAGAGGCAAGATGTTGTAGGGTGGAACCCTATGGGGAGATCTTTCACGAATTGGAGGGGGAATCCCCAAGAACAAGATGAACAAAAGGAGGAAAACAAGAGGAACACTCAAGAACAAGTCCAATCACACATCCACTAGATAATCGAACACACAAGATCCACAAGGTACATGAACAACACAAGGAAAGATACAAGGTAGAGTTCATCCCAAATCCAAAGGTCATGGGGGCTTGAATCCTAGAAGCATCTTCCCACGAAGGGGGGCTTGAATCCCTCGGGATCTTCTCACATGGAGGTCTTGAACTCCATGGGAGTGGTCTCTCTCTCTCTCTCTCAGGAGGAGGAGGTAGGAGCAAAGCTCACCTAAGAATGAGCTATCACTTTGCTAAGTCTAAATGGAGGAGTAAGGGGAGTATATATAGGTCCAAGGGATGAAGGGGTAAGTAGGGACGGGATGGGGATACAAGGGCCAAGCCCAACAGCCACGCACAGGGGGCCCGTGTGCACGGGGTAAGTGGAGCCCGTGTGCACGGGGTAAGTGGAGCCCGTGCGCACGGGGTATCTAGAGACTTGACGCATGAGCCCATGCGCACGGGGTCCGTGGGTCCCGTGGACACGGGGGTCCCGTGGACATGGTACATGCCAGTGCGCATGGGGTCTTCAGGACCGCCAGCCTGGGAGGCCCATGGGCACGGGGTCGGAGGGGCCCGTGCGCACGGGGTCGCCTGGGAGTTGCTGCCTTCTTCTTGGCGCTTCCTTCTTCGCTTCCAGGCTTCCCTCTTGGATGGTGTAGATGTTCTCTTCCGCATGAACTTGTCCTCGCTATGTGTGAAGCTTCGACAATACCTATGCATGCACACGGAAGGAATGTCAAGTAGTATACCATCCTTAAAGGGGTCAAGTGAACACGTGTAAAGGAGAAGATTCACCTTTATGTATGTGAAGTAGATGTCGCACGTGTCACATGCCAAATGGACTCTTGACTTGGTGATGTCCATAGGATGCTCCCCATCATCCCCTCCCCCTTGGGAAAGATCCGACCTCGGATCAAAAACCACATCACCATGGGAAAGAGATAATGTCGCCGTGTAGAAGTTGACGATCACCAAGCATTCATCATCTTGTAGCTTGAAATGGGCACTCTCCAATGTCGCACCATCTTTTAATTCCTTCAAAAGGAGCAAAGATAACAAGCACTTGGAAAAACAAATGTGGTTGGCATTAGAGCAAAACCAAACATTCGAGAGGTGATTCGCCCAACAAGTGTTGTCATGAAGCATAGCATATGGTTTGACAAAGAAGTGTGGCATGGCATTTAAGCATATAAATTGAGCACAATCAAGTACATCATGGGAACAAGCATGCAAATGGGAGGTAGAGATGCCAATATATGTGATAAGTGAACAAACATCTACCTCAAGGTCATAGCAAGCATGCATAAAGTGCTCAATTAACGGTCTATGGTAGGCATAAGAGTCATTCACAACACCGAATATAGTGAAATGTCTAAACACATGGGGCAAGTGCAAGACAATCCAAGCATAACGTGTATAGGGTGTAGTGAAGATATCATGGAACTCAAAACAACGGAAAGAGCAATTGTTCAACTTTTGTGAGGCAATCAAGTCAACCATGTGATAACCAAAGGGACATGGCATATGTGAAGAACTAGATGCAACACACAGGGCATATATGTCCTGGGGCATGGCAATGTGGTAATGATAAGTCGAAGCAAGATCGCTAGCATGTGTGCAAAGTGTCATGGAGCAAGCAACACATGAAGTATGATCCACAATATGCATGCTCATGGTTTGGGTGTTCTCGAGATAGAAGGATATCACCTCGAAAGCATGTCCTTGTGCGTTCTTCAGAATGTCGAAGTGGTAGGAAATGTGGTGTAGAAGTGAGTCATGGTCGAATGTATGAGGCTCGCTCTCAAGAGCTCGAATGGTCAACTCATGTGAAGTGGAAGTCGACACGAAGTCCAAGTATCCTACACATGCACACGACAAAACAAAGAGCATATGGGCATGGTAGATAAACACATCATCCATCATGATGGTTCTCTTCTCTTGCACATAACCATTAGAAGCACAAGTGCATGAATAATATAATGCAACAATGGCTATATTCATGGCACTAGGTATATGGTGCAAAGAGGTAAGACAAGCATGCTTCACAAGAAATATGTCAAAATCTCCAAGTATATGCGAGAATGCTATGAGGCAATCTTATGAGCAAGACAAGAATCATTGTTGCACTCAATACATGGCAAATCATCTAGCATGAGAGAGGCAACACATGGAGATATATGACAAGAAGCAATATGAATCATGTGCAAAGCATATAGATGGTTGTCATCAACCGCATGAAATGAGCAAGTGTGAGTCATTGGTGATGCAACATAAGCAAGCATATCAATCAAGCCATGCAAACTAGTCGAGTGAAGATGCAACACACTAGAGTAAATCATGGCAATCATGTCATGTGAGCAAATAATACACATAGACAATGCACATGACATGTCGCAAGCACGAACACAAAGCAAGATCATAATATCATCATAGGAATGGTGCACAAAGCAAACATGGCAATAACAAGCAATATCTCCACCAAGCTTGCAAATACACATACAAGTATTAGAATCAATCATCATGTGTAATGCAAAGCATGGGTCACAAATGCATGGCAAAGGCATAGGAATAAGCATATCATGCAAAGTGAACATGGCAATATGGGCATATAATATGTAATGGACAATAACCCATAGCCAAGTGAGAGCCAAGTAGAAGAGATGCGCAAAGTCTTTTTGCGCGAAGGGAGTGGTGGGGATGAAAATCCACGGATTTCCAAGTCATCATTGCTCTCTAGAGCTCGTTTTGTCAACTCATGGGATTGTGAGGTTGACAAATATTCATGTGTACCTACACAAAATAGACACGAACCAGAGAAAGTGTGTGCGTGCTAAACATACACATCATCCATCATGATGTGTATATGCACGTGTGAGTTAGCACAAGATAAGCAATTCTCAAAGAAATTTGAGGCATGGTAGAGAAACATGTCATCCATCATGCAATGATAGTTATTGTGTTCAACATGATTAGGATGCAATTTGTAGCAAGTGTGAGGCACAACAATAGCATTTTTATTCATGGGGAGCATATGGTGCACACAATCATGGGAATCGGGCAAATCATAGGATGGATCAAAATCTCCTAAAATGTATGAGGAAACTATGGGGGTCTCCTCATGAGCAATATCGGAAACATCATATGGAGGAAATGAACAACATCCAAAACAATGCATATCCGAAGCTAGGTGGGCATGGCATGGCATATGAGATAAATGATGCAAAGGGAGCATATCAATATCATCACAAGAAAAACAAATGCCAATAACCATGGGCTTGTAATCTATGCCATATGTGAAAAATGGGTTTATTTTAATGGCATATGCATAGTCACTATTAAGAGATTGCAAATAAGACATATGGTTGATCTCATGCATAGCATATGACAAGTCAAGCGGATTATCAAACATGATGTGACCTAAAGAATTGTCACAAGAAATCCTATGTAACATGGCATCACAACTAATAGACTCCTCATGAGAATCATCATACTCATCATAAATGGGAAAATTATCGCATGGGGAAATCGTACTAGCATGAAGCATGGTACTAGGTGGATCAACATCATGCAAGCAATCAATGTCAAGAATGTCCACTAGTGGGACTAGAGCATCACCTTCACCTATGTTACCTTTGTCGTTCCACTCAAGTGGTGTAGGTGAGGTGGGGAAGACCAAATCATGGTCATCTTCATAGTGATGGAACCGTGTGGGGGTGCATCATAGTCCACCATGGCCATCGTCATGTCCAAAGGGAGGACGAAGTCGTCAAGGATCGGCGCGTCATCATGTATGGGACCTAGCACCAAATGAGAAGACACAATAGAGGTAGAGGTTAAGTTGTTAGAAAGCGAAATGGCCTCATATGCCTCATCAACTACCTCACTCTCTCTATGTGGTGGTGTCTCACTCACTCCCTCAAGGTAGGTGCACTCAAAGTCACATATGGTGGAGTCACTCAAATCACTCAAGTGGTGGTGGTGGTGGCTCTCCTCACATGGGAATTGGGGCAGCTCATCATATATGGGGCTAGTGGTGAAGTCACTCTCACTCTCAATATGGTGGAAAAAGTCACTCAAGTCATCATACGTCACCATGATCGAAGGGAAAATCCCATGCTCAACCATCTCGTAGTCGTCGCCGTGGATGAAGGCCGAAGATGGCACATCATCGCTCTTGTCATGGATGAAGGCCGAAGATGGCACATCATCACTCTCGTCGTCTAGTAGCATGGTCCTTGCAAAGTGAGCTCAGGGTCGAGTAGACTTGGCCTTCTTGAGTTCTTGCTCCGCCTTGATAGCACCAAAGTAGTTGTCATCAATGGACTTGTAGTTCTCTAGGAAGATAGTCTTGGAGATGTCGTTGTTCAATCCCATCATGAAGTAGAACTTCATCCAAATGGGGTCGTCCACGCTGGCACGTCGCAAGACTTCCTTCATGTTGTTGAATTACTCATCGGGGGACTAGAATCCTTGTATGGTGTTCTCCAATTCGCGTTGAAGATGTTCCGTGTAGGTTGGAGGCACAAACCCTCGCCACATCACTTTCTTCATCTTGGACCAACTCATGTCGAAGCTCCTCGAAGGTGTGTGAAGCCACCAAATCAACGCGTAGTTGTGGAAGGTACTTGTGGCGCACTTCACTTGAACTTTGGAGGGTAATTGATGTAGCTTGAGGTAGTCGTCCATCTTGCACTCCCACTCGAGGTATTCATCAGGGTCATTAGTCCCAAAGAATGGAATCCCCTCGGTGATGTCTAAGTCGTAGTAGCTCGAGGGAGTAGTGGACTTGAGCTTGTGGAGTAGGCGAAGATGCCGTGCATCCGAAGGCAAAGATGCCTTGAAGTCACTTGGCAAAGATGCCAAAGGTGTTGAAGAAGCCGTAGCCTTGAGGTTGATGTTGTGGCTCTATGTAGCCCGTGTGCACGGGGGTGCAGGAGGCCGTGTGCATGGGGGTCGAGGGCCCATGTGCACGGGGTTGGTAGAGCAGCCAACACGTGTCCTGAAGCTCGCTCTTCATGGTCATGTTGATGTCGATGCTTGTGTGTACTTGCCGGAGATGGTAGCTCGGGAGTCTTTGCACTTGAGCATCTTCTCGAATATGAGGAAGACCGCTTGCGGTTCTTGATGAGGGCCTTGAGCTCCTCCATGCAATTGTCCATCTTGGCATCGATGAAGTTCCTCATAGCAACGAACTCATCGCCGTGGTTGTAGACCGGAGATGACATGCTTTGCCTATCCATCACAAGACTCGAGCAAAGGTGAGTAGGAAATGAGATAAACAATACCAAGGTACCTTTTCCCAAAGTTGAGGATGTATCTCGTATCACTCAATGTGAGATGAAAGAATAGTGGAATTGGTACCGGACTTGTTCACTCACACCTACAAGTAAAAGCTTATCGAGTGGCTTGGTTAGGACAAGTGGCACAAATTTCATGCAAATTGAACTCTAAGATATTGTAAATGTTGAAATAAATCCAAAGGACTCAAAATGCAAAGCAAGTGATCACAAATATAGAGGAGGGCAATAAAGAAACACACACGGTGGGATAATGGGGCTTCTGCAACTATAGGGATGAGCAATACAAAATTTCCTAACAAAGACTAAGCTCATGTTGCATAAACACTAGGAGAGCACTAGCTTGATTGCACACTTGGGCATGATTCACCACTTGGCACCAACCTATATGTATGCAGGCTAAATGTTTCCTATTCCATGTATCCTCATGCACAAGTATCTCTTTTCATGATCAACTCTCTTTTGCTTATAAGCTTTCGATCTTTCTCTTTCTTGCTTAAAAGTTTTTTTTTCTTTTGCTCTTCTCTTCCTTTCCTCTTTTCTTATTGAGCCTCAACCAATTATGCAAGACAAGTATCACAAGATATGCACGGAGCAGGCAATTGCACTATATGATATATCCAATGATGCAACAATATGATATCGTATCACTAAGGTGCACAAGTTTTCGCAAAGCCCGGCAATACTCAGATAGCTAGTCTCAATAGGTATGAAGGTATGCACAAAGATGGTGGGGCTATCAAGATGTAATGGCAAGGAAGGAAAAGTTTATGACGGAATGGATACCTTCTTCACTCTTAACCTTTCACGAAGTCGGGGGTAACCGGCCTTGCTTCTGGTTGAAGATGGTCTCAAAGGATGGATGGTCGTCATCGACGTGGAAGCTCGTGGTGGATGTAGTCGATGGAACGATACAAGTCGCCGGTGGTTGATGAAGATGTAACCGTCCCTAAGTAGCCGAAACACCTTAGGAGACTCAAATCACAACTCAAACAACCACAAATATCAAAGGAACCAAAATGGGTTAGTTTAAGAAAGTTTTATGTGGTGGTGCGAAAGTTATGGCGGAGGGCCGAAATAAAAGATGCAAAATGGAAAACATTTGATGGAGTCAAATGGTGGTAAAACCAAGATGAGCAGCTCGTGCACGTCGCTAGCTTTTCAACGAGCCAATGAACACCCAAATCGGAGTTCAGATGCGAAAGTTACAGCCAAAACGGTGAAGTCCGGATGGCTGCTGTAGGGGGGCCATGCGCACGGGGTCTAGGGCCCATGGACACGGGGTCCCGTGCGCACGGTACACGTACCGATGACACGGGGTCACCAGGGACTTCGCGGGGGGCCGTGGGCACGGGGTGGGGAGCCCGTGGGCACGGGGTAGGCGGAAATTTCACGATTTTCTTGTCAAATTTGATGGGGGAAAGAAAAATTGGGGTATGGGGATGCAAGAGGGGGTAGATCTACTTGCTATACATCAGATCCACGGATCAAAATCAACAAAAACTCACAAAAACTTCAAATCACAAAAAATTTGGTATGGCTCTTTTTGTGGGGATTTTCGAAATTGGGCAAGAACAAGCAAAATTAGGCTAGAAAACTAAGAGGGGCACTCCAATTTCGTGAGAAACCATGGCTCATGATACCAAGATGTTGTAGGGTGGAACCCTATGGGGATATCTTTCACAAATTGGACGGGGAATCCCCAAGAATAAGATGAAAACAAGGAGGAAAACAAGAGGAACACTCAAGAACAAGTCCAATCACACATCCACTAGACAATCAAACACACAAGATCCACAAGGTACATGAACAACAAAAGGAAAGATACAAGGTAGAGTTCTTCCCAAATACAAAGTAGATGGGGGCTTGAATCCTAGGAGGATCTTCCCATGAAGGGGGGCTTGAATCCCTCGGGGTCTTCTCACATGGAGGTCTTGAACTCCATGGGAGTGGTCTCTCTCTCTCAAGAGGAGGAGGTAGGAGCAAAGCTCACCTAAGAATGAGCTATCACTTTGCTAAGTCTAAATGGAGGAAGAAGGGGAGTATATATAGGTCCAAGGGATGAAGGGGTAAGTAGGGATGAGATGGGGATATAAGGGCCAAGCCCAACAGCCATGCACAGGGGGCCCCATGTGCATGGGGTAAGTGGAGCCCGTGCGCACGGGGTATCCAGAGACTTGACGCATGAGCCCGTGCGCACGGGGTCCGGTGAGGCCCGTGGACACGGGGGTCCCATGGGCACGGTACACGCCCATGCGCACGGGGTCCCGTGGGCATGACCCAGGAAAGTGTGTCCGGCCAAATGGGATCGAGCGTGTTGGGTTATGTGGTGCACCCCTACAGGGACGTTAATCTATTCAAATAGCCGTGTCCCTCGGTAAAAGGACGACCCGGAGTTGTACCTTGACCTTATGACAACTAGAACCGGATACTTAATAAAACACACCCAGACAAGTTCCACAGACAACCCGGTGATCGCTTTTCCACAGGGCAACGAGGAGAGGATCGCCGGGTAGGATTATGCTATGCGATGCTACTTGGAGGACTTCAATCTACTCTCTTCTACATGCTGCAAGACGAAGGCTGCCAGAAGCGTAGTCTTCGATTGGATTAGCTATCCCCCTCTTATTCTGGCATTCTGCAGTTCAGTCCACTGATATGTCCCTTTACACATATACTCATGCATATGTAGTGTAGATCCTTGCTTGCGAGTACTTTGGATGAGGCAGACGCTGGAGCCCAGGAGCCAGACGCCACCGTCGACGACTACTACACTGGAGGTGCCTTCTACTACGTGCAGCCCGCTGACGACGACCAGGAGTAGTTTAGGAGGATCCCAGGCAGGAGGCCTGCGCCTCTTTCGATCTGTATCCCAGTTTGTGCTAGCCTTCTTAAGGCAAACTTGTTTAACTTATGTCTGTACTCAGATATTGTTGCTTCCGCTGACTCGTTTATGATCGAGCATTTGTATTCGAGCCCTCGAGGCCCCTGGCTTGTATTATGATGCTTGTATGACTTATTTATGTTTTTAGAGTTGTGTTGTGATATCTTCCCGTGAGTCCCTGATCTTGATCGTACACGTTTGCGTGCATGATTAGTGTACGATTGAATCAGGGGCGTCATAGATACCTACAGACTGTCATGTTTAAGACAAATTCTGTTTTTTGATACATTGTTTTGCTTGTTTTGATGAAGTTATATTACAGTAGCTATAATGCAAAAACAAAATATGAATTGGTTTGCCACAGTACTTAGAGTAGTGATTTGCTTTATTATACTAACAGACCTTATGGAGCTTTCTGTTGAGTTTTGTGTGGATAAAGTGATCAAAGATCGAGGAGATCTCGATATGAGGAGAAGGAGGAGAGGCAAGATGTTGTAGGGTGGAACCCTATGGGGAGATCTTTCACGAATTGGAGGGGGAATCCCCAAGAACAAGATGAACAAAAGGAGGAAAACAAGAGGAACACTCAAGAACAAGTCCAATCACACATCCACTAGATAATCGAACACACAAGATCCACAAGGTACATGAACAACACAAGGAAAGATACAAGGTAGAGTTCATCCCAAATCCAAAGGTCATGGGGGCTTGAATCCTAGAAGCATCTTCCCATGAAGGGGGGCTTGAATCCCTCGGGATCTTCTCACATGGAGGTCTTGAACTCCATGGGAGTGGTCTCTCTCTCTCAGGAGGAGGAGGTAGGAGCAAAGCTCACCTAAGAATGAGCTATCACTTTGCTAAGTCTAAATGGAGGAGTAAGGGGAGTATATATAGGTCCAAGGGATGAAGGGGTAAGTAGGGACGAGATGGGGATACAAGGGCCAAGCCCAACAGCCACGCACAGGGGGCCCGTGTGCACGGGGTAAGTGGAGCCCGTGTGCACGGGGTAAGTGGAGCCCGTGCGCACGGGGTATCTAGAGACTTGACGCATGAGCCCATGCGCACGGGGTCCGTGAGTCCCGTGGACACGGGGGTCCCGTGGACACGGTACATGCCAGTGCGCATGGGGTCTTCAGGACCGCCAGCCTGGGAGGCCCGTGGGCACGGGGTCGGAGGGGCCCGTGCGCACGGGGTTGCCTGGGAGCTGCTGCCTTCTTCTTGGCACTTCCTTCTTCACTTCCAGGCTTCCCTCTTGGATGGTGTAGATGTTCTCTTCCGCATGAACTCGTCCTCGCTATGTGTGAAGCTCCGACAATACCTATGCATGCACACGGAAGGAATGTCAAGTAGTATACCATCCTCAAAGGGGTCAAGTGAACACGTGTAAAGGAGAAGATTCACGTTTATGTATGTGAAGTAGATGTCGCACGTGTCACTTGCCAAATGGACTCTTGACTTGGTGATGTCCATAGGATGCTCCGCATCACAAGAGCTCAAGCTTGGGGATGCCCGGAAGGCATCCCATCTTTCTTCAACATGTATCGGTATGTTTTCGTCTTCATTTCGTTCATGTGATATGTGCAAATGTTGGAGCATCTTTTGCATTTAGTTATCACTTTTCTTTTATGCACCATGCTGGTATGAGATAGTCCATGGTTGATTTAGAGAATGCTCATTGCACTTCACCTATATCTTTTGAGTATGGCTTTATAGAATGCTTCATGTGCTTCACTTATATCATTTGAAGTTTGGATTGCCTGTTCTCTTCACATAGAAAACCGTTATTTGAAGAATGCTCTTTTGCTTCACTTATACTTATTATAGCATGATATTTTGTAGAAATAATTAAACTTTTTTGCTTCACTTATATCTATTTAGAGAGTCAACAGGAATTGGTCAATTGCATGGTTAGTCATAAAATCCTACATAAAACGTATGGATCACTGAATATGATATGTTTGATTCCTTGCAATAGTTTGGCAATATAGAGATGGAATATGTGGGAGTTACTAGTAAACGGTTGTGGTTAGTAAGGTTATTGGTGTCAAGCCTTGTGATTCCCGAAGCATGCACGTATAGTCTCTCGTTATGCTGTGAAGTTGGAGCATGATTTATTATTGATTGTCTTCCTTATGAGTGGCGGTCGGGGACGAGCTATGGTCTTTTCCTACCAATCTATCCCCCTAGGGGCATGCGTAGTAGTACTTTGCTTCGAGGGCTAATAAACTTTTGCAATAAGTATATGAGTTCTTTATGACTAATGTGAGTCCATGGATTATATGCTCTCTTACCTTTCCGCAATTTGCTAGCCTCTACGGTACCGTGCATTGCCCTTTCTCACCTCGAGACTCGGTGCAAACTTCGCCGGTGCATCCAAACCCCGTGATATGATACGCTCTATCACACATAAGCCTTATTATATCTTCCTCAAAACAGCCACCATACCAACCTATTATGGCCTTTCCATAGCCATTCTGAGATATATTGCCATGGAACTTCCACTGCTTCCATTTTGATGACTTGAGCATTCATTGTCATATTGCTCTGCATGACCATATAGTTGACATAGTATTTGTGGATCAGTCACCGTTCATCATTTTTTATACATGTTATGCTAGATCATTGCACATCCTGGTACATTGCCAAAGGCATTCATATAGAGTCATACTTTGTTATAGGCATCGAGTTGTAATTTTTATTTCTTTTGAGTTATAAGTAAATAGAAGTGTGATGATCATCATTATTCATTTTTAGAGCAGTGCCCCAGTGAGGAAAGGATGATGGAGACTATGATTCCTCCACAAGTCGGGATGAGACTCTGGACAATGAGAGAGAAAAAAGGGAAAAAAGAAAAAAAAGAAAAAAAGAAAAAAAGAAAAAAAGAAGAAAAAAGGAGAAAAAAGGGGAAAAAAGAGAGAAGGGGCATTGTTACTATCTTTTACCACACTTGTGCTTCAAAGTAGCACCATGTTTTTCATTTGGAGAGTCTCCTATGTTGTCACTTTCATATAGTAGTGGGAATTTTTCATTATAGGATTAGATGCACACCCACTTAGTTTTCATATTGAGCTTTCGTAAACTTATAGCTCTTAGTGCATCCATTGCATGGCAATCCCTACTCCTCGCGTTGATATCAATTGATGGGCATCTCCATAGCCTGTTGGTTAGCCGCATCGATGTGAGATTTTCTTACCTTTTTGTCTTCTCTATATTTATCCCTATCATCATACCCTATTCCACCCGTAATGCTATATCCATGGCTTGCGCTCATGTATTGCGTCAGTGTTGAAAAAGCTGAAGCACGTTAAAAAGTATGAACCAATTGCTCGGCTTGTCATCGGGGTTGTGCATGATAAATACTTTGTGTTAAGAAGATAGGGCATGATAAGACTATATGATTTTGTAGGGATAGCTTTCTTTAGCGTTGATATTCTGAAAGACATGATTGTTTGTTGGGATGCCTGAGTATTGATGTCTTTACGTCAAATTATAGACTATTGCTTTGAATCACCTATGTCTTAATATTCATGCCATGATTAGACATATGATCAAATTTATGCTAGGTAGCATTCCACATCAAAATTTATCTTTTTTATCATTTACCTACTCGAGGACGAGCAGGAATTAAGCTTAGGGATGCTGATACATCTTCATAGTATATATAATTTTTGATTCTTTCATGCCAATGTTATACAACTTTCACATACTTTTGGCAACTTTTTATATGATTTATTGGACTAGCCTATTGATCCACTGCCCAGTGCCAGTTCCTGTTTTTTGCATGTTTTTTGTATTGTATAAAATCCATATCAAATGAAGTCCAAACACGATAAAAATTTATGGAGAATTATTTTGGAATATATGTGATTTTTAGGAGGTGGAATCAACGCAAACGGGGCCCCACAGAACCCACCAGGGCGCACCATAGGCCCCAGACGTGCCCTGGTGTCTTGTGCCCTCTTCAAACATCGGTTGGAGCCCTTCTTCTGGCGCAAGAAAGATAATTTATGGAAAAATCATGTAAAAATTTCAGCGCAATCGTAGTTACGGATCTTCCAGAATTTAAGAAACCGTGAAGGGCCAGATCTGGGGAGCGCGAAACAGAAGAGAACAGAGAGGGAGATCCAATCTCAGAGGGGCTCTCGCCCCTCCGCCGCCATGGAGGCTATTGACCAGGGGGAACCCTCCTCCCATCTAGCTAGGGGGTGCCAAGGAAGAAGAAGGAGGAGGGGGCTCTCTCCCCCTCTCTCCCAGTGGCGCTGGAGTGCCGCCAGGCCTAGGATCATGACGGCGATCTACATCAACAATCTTGCTACCGTCAACACCAACTCTCTCCCCCTCTATGCAGCGGTGTAACACCTCTTCTCCCTGCTGTAATCTCTACTTAAACATGGTGCTCAACTCCATATATTATTTCCCAATGATCTATGGTTATTCTATGATGTTTGAGTAGATCCGTTTTGTCATATGGGTTAATCGTGATCTTGGTTGGTATGATTGTATATATTATTTATGGTGCTGTCCTATGGTGCCCTCCGTCTCACGCAAACATGAGGGGGCCCCACTATAGGGTGTTGCAATATGTTCATGGTTTGCTTATTGCCAGTGTTGCCAGAGTGACAGCAGCCTAAATGCGGATAAGTGGGTTATGGCGTATGTGAGTAAAGAGGACTTGATACTTAATGCTATGGTTAGGTTTCACGACCTTAATGATATTTAGTAGTTGCGGATGCTTGCTAGGGGTCAATCATAAGTGCATATGATCCAAGTAGAGAAAGTATGTTAGCTCATGCCTTTCCCTCATATAAAATTGCAAGAATGATTATCGGTACTTGTTATCGATTGGCTAGGGAGAAATGACTTTCTTGTTGACAAAATGATGCGGAGCATCCTACAGACATCACGATGTCAAGAGTTTGTTTAGCAAGTGACACATGCGACCTCTACTTCACATACATAAAGGTGAATCATCTCCTTTACACGTGTTCACTTGACCCCTTCGAGGATGGTATACTACTTGACACTCCACTCTTGTGCATGCATAGGTATTGCCGGAGCTTCACGGACGACGAGTGATACATCTCCAACGTATCTACTTTAACAAACACGTTTGCCCTTGTTTTGGACTCTAACTTGCATGATTTGAACAAAACTAACCCGGACAGACGCTGTTTTTAGCAGAACCGCCATGGTGTTGTTTATTGTGCAGAAAACATAAGTTCTCGGAATGACCTGAAAATCCACGGAGATAACTTTTGAAAATATAAAAAATATTGGCGAAAGAATCAAGGCCAGGGGGCCCACACCCTGTCCACGAGGGTGGGGGGCGCGCCCCCTCCCCCTGGGTGCGCCCCCTTGTCTCGTGGGCCCCCTGATGCTCCACCGACCTCAACTCCAACTCTATATATTCCTTTTCGTGGAGAAAAAAAATCAAAGAGAAAGTTTCATCATGTTTTACGATACGGAGCCGCCGCCAAGCCCTAATCTCTCTCGGGAGGGCTGATCTGGAGTCCGTTCAGGGCTCCGGAGAGGGGGATTCGTCGCCGTCATCATCATCAACCATCCTCCATCACCAATTTCATAATGCTCACCGCCGTGCTGAGTAATTCCATTGTAGGCTTGCTGGATGGTGATGGATTGGATGAGATTTACCATGTAATCAAGTTAGTTTTGTTAGGGTTTGATCCCTAGTATCCACTATGTTCTGAGATTGATGTTGCTATGACTTTGCTATGCTTAATGCTTGTCACTAGGGCCCGAGTGCTATGATTTCAGATCTGAACCTATTATGTTTTCATGAATATATGTGAGTTCTTGATCCTATCTTGCAAGTCTATAGTCACCTATTATGTGTTATGATCCGACAACCCCGAAGTGACAATAATCGGGATACTTCTCGGTGATGACCGTAGTTTGAGGAGTTCATGTATTCACTAAGTGCTAATGCTTTGGTCCGGTTCTCTATTAAAAGGAGGCCTTAATATCCCTTAGTTTCCATTAGGACCCCGCTGCCACGGGAGGGTAGGACAAAAGATGTCATGCAAGTTCTTTTCCATAAGCACATATGACTATATTCGGAATACATGCCTACATTACATTGATGAACTGGAGCTAGTTCTGTGTCACCCTATGTTATAGCTATTACATGAGGAATCACATCCTACATAATTATCTATCACTGATCCAATGCCTACGAGCTTTTCACATATTTCTCTTTTGCTTATTTACTTTACCGTTGCTACTGTTACAATTACTACAAAACTGCTACTGTTACTTTTGGCACTGTTACCGTTACTTCCATACTACTTTGCTACTAAATACTTTGATGCAGATACTAAGTTATGCAGGTGTGGTTGAATTGACAACTCAACTACTAATAATCAAGAATATTCTTTGGCTCCCCTTGTGTCGAATCAATAAATTTGGGTTGAATACTCTACCCTCGAAAATTTTTGCATTCCCTACACTTGTGGGTTATCAAGACTAATTTCTGCCGCCGTTGCCGGGGAGCATAGCTCTATTCTTTGAGTCACTTGGGATTTATATCTGCTGATCAGTATGAAGAACTTGAAAGACGCAAGAACTAAGATTTTCCCTCAACTGCGAGGGGAGGTAAGGAACTGCCATCTAGCTCTGCACTAGATTCTCCTTCTGTTTTGAGTAAGCTTGCGACACCTAAACCTGCTACTGCTATGAATTCTGATATGTCACATGTTATTGATGATGCCACTTCTGCTATGCATGATACTTATGATGAAACTACTTCTATGCTTGATACTACTATGTCATTAGGTGAATATCTTGATGAACAACTAGCTAGGGTTAGAGAGAATGAAATTATTAAAGATGAAATTATTGATGATAGTGATGATGAAGGTTCTCCCCCTAAGTATGAATTGCCTTTGTTCCAGAGGGTTATGTTATGGATGTAGAAGCTGCTAGAGCTATTTTTGCTTCCAATGATAGATATGATCTTAACAAGTTATTAGCTAAATGGAAGCAGCAATATCTTAATGCTAGAATGAAACCTGACCCTGCTTTTGCTACTCCACCTATCTGTGTTACTAATAAGGACTATGAATTCTCTGTTGATCCTGAGATAATTGCTTTGCTTGAATCTAATCCTTTTTATGGCAATGAATCTGAAACTGTTGTGGCACATCTTACCAAGTTAAATGATATAGCCACCCTGTTTACTAATGATGAGAAGTCTCGCTATTACTATATCCTTAAGATATTTCCATTCTCATTAAAGGGTGATGCTAAAACTTGGTTTAATTCTCTTGATCCTGGTTGTGTGTGTAGTCCCCAGGATATGATTTATTACTTCTCTACTGAATATTTCCCTGCTCATAAGAAACAAGCTGCCTTGCGGGAAATATATAATTTTGTGCAAATCAAAGAAGAGAGTCTCCCACAAGCTTGGGGGAGGCTTCTCCGATTACTTAATGCTTTGCTTGATCATCCTCTTAAGAAAAATGAAATACTTGATATCTTTTATAATGGACTAACCGATGCTTCCAAGGACTACTTGGATAGTTGTGTTGGTTCTGTTTTCAGGGAAAGAATAGTATAGTCGACCAAGCTGAATTACTATTGAATAATATGTTGACTAATGAAAATAATTGGACTCTTCCTGAGCCAATTCCTAAGGCAATTCCTGAGCCAGTTGAGCCAACTCCTGAGCCTATTC
Organism: Triticum aestivum; assembly: GCF_018294505.1. NCBI lineage: Eukaryota > Viridiplantae > Streptophyta > Magnoliopsida > Poales > Poaceae > Triticum > Triticum aestivum. Next base: position 218,292,885 of record NC_057807.1, on the reverse strand, counting down.
CTAAACCAACTCCGAAGAAGAGGGGTGTACTATTTCTCAGTCCTGAAGATATGTAAGAGGCAAAGAAATCAATGAAAGAAAAAGGTATTTAAGCTAAAGATGTTAAGAATTTACCTCCTATTGAAGAAATACGTGGTCTTAATATACCGCCTGTTGAAGAAACACATTGTCTTGATAACCCGACACAGGTAGTAAAGGTAAATTCTCTCTATAGATATGATAAAGTTGATATCCCATCTACTAAATTTCATAGCCAATGTTTAGATGAATTTGATTACTTTATGGCTAGACAAGAAAGTTAATGCTTGTGTTGGTAGAGAATTAAAGAATAATGCTTTCATGATAGGACACTTGAGTGATTATATGGCTAGAGTTAAAGGTGAACTTAAACTCATTAGCAAATATGCTTCTATGGTTACCACTCAAGCTGAACAAGTACTTAAAGCTCAAAGTGATTTGCTCGATGAATTAAATAATAAACTTGATTTTGATGTTAGAGTGTCTACTAGAACTGGTAGAATGACTCAGGAACCTTTGTATCCTGAAGGCCACCCTAAGAGGATCGAGCAGGATTCTCAGAGAAATAATTTAGAGGCACCTAGTTCTTCTGAAAAGAAGAAAAAGAAAAATGATAGGACTTTGCATGCTTCTAGTGAACCTGTTATAGACACACCTGAGAATCCCAATAATATTTCTATTTTTGATGCTGAAACACAATCAGGTGATGAACATGAACCTAGCAATAATGTTAATGATAATGTTCATGTTGATGCTCAACCTAGCAAAAATAATGATGTAGAGATTGAACCTGTTGGTGATCTTGATAACCCACAATCAAAGAATCAACGTTATGATAAGAGAGACTTTGTTGCTAGGAAGCACGGTAAAGAAAGAGAACCATGGGTTCAGAAACCCATGCCCTTTCCTCCTAAACCATCCAAGACAAAGGATGATGAGGATTTTGAGCGCTTTGCTGAAATGATTAGACCCATCTTGTTACGTATGCGCTTAACTGATATGCTTAAATTAAATCCTTATGCTAAATATATGAAGGATATCACTAAAAATAAAAGAAAGATACCGGAAGCTGAAATTTTCACCATGCTCGCTAATCCAGGGGTACCAACTATACCATGCTCCATTAAAAGAAATTATGTTAAAACTACTTTATGTGATCTTGGAGCCAGTGTTAGTGTTATGCCTCTCTCTTTATATCATAGACTTGAATTGAATAAGTTGACACCTACTGAAATATCTTTGCAAATGGATGATAAATCAACTGCTATACCTGTCGGCATTTGTGAGGATGTGCCTGATGTAGTTGCAAATGTCACTATCTTAACGAACTTTGTTATTCTTGATATTCCCGATGACGATAGTATGTCGATTATCCTTGGTAGACCCTTTTTTAATATTGCAGGGGATGTTATTGATTGCAACAAAGGCAATGTCACTTTTCATGTTAATGGCAATGAGCATACGGTACACTTTCTGAGGAAACAACCTCAAGTTCATAGTATCAATTCTATTGGAAAAAGTCCAACTATCATTATTGGAGGTTTTGAATTTCCTCTCCCTACTGTCAAGAAAAAGTATGATATTCCTATTGTTGGGGATGTTCATATCCCCATTGAGGTAACCTAGTGTTATTCGAAATTTCTCTGGTTCCATGTTATTCGGAATGAGTTTGTTAACAAGACTTGATCAACCTTGTTAGTGGATTCTTTTTGATGATCATGAGATGGATGAAACTAGAAGGCACAACCCTCTATACCCTCTTTTTACTTTCTGTTATTTAGAATAAATAAAGCAAAAATAGTATTATTTGTTTGTTTTCTGAATTATTCGTGCAATAAAAAAATATCCCGAAAATAAAAGTGCTTCGAATGCCCTGCAAATTTAGTGTGATTTTTTATGGAATATTTGAGGATTTTAGGCACTGAAAACACTGCACGGGGCAACCACCTGGCCACGAGGGTGGAGGGCGCGCCCACACCCCCTGGGCGCGCCCCCCTGTCTTGTGGGACCATGGTGGCCCCCTCCACTTATTCCTGCACCACACACTCCATCTTCCTCCCAAAAAATCCCCCATCCAGCTCAAGCACGAGTTCTAGCTCATTTTGCTGCAATTTTCGATCTCCTTGCTCAAAGCTCCATTCACAAAACTGCTTTGGGAGGTTGTTGCTTGGTATGTGACTCCTCCAATGGTCCAATTAGTTTTTGTTCTAGTGCTTTATTTATTGCAATTTTTTGCTGCATAGGTGACCCTGTTCTTGAGCTTGCATGCCAAATTTATGAGGTCCCAAGTAATTCTAATGCATGATATAGGCTCTAGGCACTTGTGGGAGTAGTTACTACCAATCTTGTTTAGTTTGATTCACTTTTATTTTGAAGTTACTAAAAATTTCAGAAATTTTCGGAAAATGATAAGGAGATTTTTGAGGCGCTCTTCTAGCCAAGGCTACAAGGATAAACAAGCTAAAGAGAAGAAAAAGGCCAAGTATAATCTTCCTCACGTAGCGGAAGTACGGCCGTGTGAATGGCCTTGTGATAATTTCTTGAGAGAAGCCGAGATTTATGAAGACTTTATTCTTTGGTTGAAAATGCGGGCCTCACCGACTTCCTCCACGACCAGATTGATCAGTATCTCTTACTCACCAAAACTTTCGTGCAAAACTTTTATTATTATCCCTATAATTCACCTCCTTCAGTATCATTTCAATTATATGATGAATTCAAGGAAATGTCTTTACGTAATTTTTGCGCGGTATGTAGAATACCGTTTGAGGGCAGCTTAGATGAATCACATCGTAAAGATGTGGATGGTTTTGTTAACACCACTACTGTAGGGGATTCGAAGAAGGGTTCTGATGCGAGAATCACTAGCATGCATTTTCCTGTCTTACGCTACTTTGCCATATTTGCTAGTCGATGCTTAATTGGTCGTGGAAATAGTGGAAACTTTAGTGTTCCTGGTATTATTATTCTGTTCCATGCCTTGTTTGGTGATAATAGTTTTAGTATGGGTGTCGTTATTGCTAAACGGCTAAGCCTGAACCGTACAAAGGGCCCCATCTTTGGAGGTATCTATGCTGCACGCCTTGCTAAACATTTTGAGATACCTATTAGGCATTATGAGAAAGAGGAGATGATAACCCACAAGTGTAGGGGATCGCAACAGCTTTTGAGGGTAAAGTATTCAACCCAAATTTATTGATTCGGCACAAGGGGAGCCAAAGATTATTCTTGAGTATTAATAGTTGAGTTGTCAATTCAACCACACCTAGATAACTTAGTATCTGCAGCAAAGTATTTAGTAGCAAAGTAGTATGATAATAAAAGTAGCGGTAGCAAAACTAATGTTTTTGGGTTTTGTAGTGATTGTAACAGTAGCAACGGAAAAGTAAATAAGCGAAGCACAAGATGTGAAAAGCTCGTAGGCAATGGATCAGTGATGGATAATTATGCCGGATGCGATTCCTCATGTAATAGCTATAACATAGGGTGACACAGAACTAGCTCCAATTCATCAATGTAATGTAGGCATGTATTCAGTAAATACTCATACGTGCTTATGGAAAAGAACTTGCACGACATATTTTGTCCTACCCTCCCATGGCAGCGGGGTCCTAGCGGAAACTAAGGGATATTAAGGCCTCCTTTTAATAGAGAACCGGAACAAAGCATTAGCACATAGTGAATACATGAACTTCTCAGACTACGGTCATCACCGAGAAGTATCCCGATTATTGTCACTTCGGGGTTGTCGGATCATAACACATAATAGGTGACTATAGACTTGCAAGATAGGATCAAGAACACACATATATTCATGAAAACATAATAGGTTCAGATCTGAAATCATGCCACTCGGGCCCTAGTGACAAGCATTAAGCATAGCAAAGTCATAGCAACATCAATCTCAGAACATAGTGGATACTAGGGATCAAACCCTAACAAAACTAACTTGATTACATGGTAAATCTCATCCAACCCATCACCGTCCAGCAAGCCTACGTTGGAATTACTCACACACGGCGGTGAGCATCATGAAATTCGTGATGGAGGATGGTTGATGATGACGACTGCGACGAATCCCCCTCTCCGGAGCCCCGAACAGACTCCAAATCAGCCCTCCTGAGAGAGATTAGGGCTTGGCGGCGGCTCCGTGTCGTAAAACGCGATGAAACTTTCTCTCTGATTTTTTCTCCCCGAACGTGAATATATGGAGTTAGAGTTGAGGTCGGTGGAAGTCCAGGGGGCCCATGAGATAGGGGGCGCACCCAGGGGGAGGGGGCGCGCCCCCCACCATCGTGGACAGGGTGTGGGCCCCCTGGTCTTGATTCTTTCGCCAGTATTTTTTATATTTTCCAAAAATTCCCTCCGTGGATTTTCAGTTGATAAACTCTCCCAAGCTTAAACCTTTGCTTGTCCTCAAACAATTCAGTTGATAAACTCAAAGTGATAAATAAAATCTTTTACAAACTCTGTTTGCTCTTGTTGTTGTAAACATGAAGAGCCAGCATTCAAGTTTCAGCAAATATTATGAACTAACCATACTCACAGTAACACTTAGGTCTCACAATTACTCATATTAATAGCATAATCAGCTAGCGAGCCATAATAATAAAAGTCGGATGACAACACTTTCTCAAAACAATCATAACATGATATAACAAAATGGTATCTCACTAGCCCTTTCTGAGACCGCAAAACATAAATGCAGAGCACCTTTAAAGATCAAGGACTGACTAAACATTGTAATTCATGGTAAAAGAGATCTAGTCAAGTCATACCCAATATAAACCAATAGTAATGAATGCAAATGACAGTGTGCTCTCCAGCGGGTGCTTTTTTAATAAGAAGGGTGATGACTCAACATAAACTTAAATATATAGGCCCTTCGCAGAGGGAAGTAGGGATTTGTAGAGGTGCCAGAGCTCGATTTTAAAATAGAGATTGAATAACATTTTGAGCGGCATACTTTTGTTGTCAACGCAACAACTATGAGATGGTTGTATCTTCCATACTACATGCAATATAGGCGGTTCCCAAACAGAATGGTAAAGGTTTATACTCCCCCAACCACCAACAAACATCAATCCATGGCTTGCTCGAAACAACGAGTGCCTCCAACTAACAACAGCCCTGGGGGAGTTTTCTTTAATTATATTGATTTGCTTTGATCTTTTTGGATCATGGGACTGGGCATCCCGGTTACCGGCCCTTTCTCGTGAATGAGGAGCGGAGTACACTCCTCTTGAGAATAACCCACCTATCATGGAAGATATAGGCAGCCCTAGTTTAAACATGAGCTGCTCGAGCATACAAAATAGAATTTCATTTGAAGGTTTGGAGTTTGGCACATACAAATTTACTTGGAACGGCAGGTAAATACCGCATATAGGAAGGTATGGTGGACTCATATGGAACAACTTTGGGGTTTATGGAGTTTGGATGCACAAGCAGTATTCCCGCTTAGTACAGGTGAAGGCTAGCAAAAGACTGGGAAGCGACCAACTGAGAGAGCGACAACAGTCATGAACATGCATTAAAATTAATTTACACCGAGTACAAGCATGAGTAGGATATAATCTACCATGAACATAAATATCATGAAGGCTATGTTGATTTGTTTCAACTACATGCGTGAACATGTGCCAAGTCGAGTCACTCAATTCATTCAAAGGAGGATACCATCCCATCATACCACATCTTAATCATTCTAATAGCATGTTGGCACGCAAGGTAAACCATTATAACTCATAGCTAATCAAGCATGGCACAAGCAACTATAACCTCTAAATGTCATTGCAAATATGTTTACTTCATAATAAGCTGAATCAGAAAGGATGAACTCATCATATTTACAAAAACAAGAGAGGTCGAGTTCATACCAGCTTTTCTCATCTCAATAAGTCCATCATATATCGTCATTATTGCCTTTCACTTGCACGACCAAACGATGTGTATAATAATAATAGTGCACGTGCATTGGACTAAGCTGGAATCTGCAAGCGTTCAACTCAAGAGAGAAGACAAGTAATATGGGCCCTAAGTTAAATAAACAATCATGCATATGAGAGCCACTAAACATTTTCAATATGGTCTTCTCAACCCCCAAAGGAAAGAAAAGAAAATAAAACTATTTACACGGGAAAGCTCCCAACAAGTAAGAAGAACGAGAAATATTTTTGGGTTTTCATTTTAATTCTACTACAAGCATGGAAATTAAACTAACTAATTTTTTTGGTTTTTCTTAAGGTTTATCAGACACACAAGAAGAAATCTAGAAAAATAAATTTAAACTACCATGGATAATACAATGAAAGAGTATGAGCACCGACGACTAGTGTGTGAACATGAATGTAAAGTTGGTGAGAAATACGTACTCCCCCAAGCTGAGTCTTTTGGCCTAAGTTGGTCTAGTACCAAGGACCGCCGCTACTCTCCCCGGTGTATTGGGAGGTGTAATCAGGATACCACTGCCTGGTCATCTCCGGATCCCACTAGACAGACGATGCACGATAAGGGTCCAGTTCAGGTTCCGGCTCAGGTTCATGTTTTGGAGTGAAAGCTTGGGCTCGATGATTGTACACCGCTTCAGGTGTAACAAGAAAATTATCTGCAGTCAAATCAAACAACAGAGGCACAGGCAGAATAATAGTCTCAATGTGTTTCTTATTAAATATAAGGTTATACAAGAGCATCTTGTCTTCGTTGTCAACAATAAACTTGTGTGCTACCATGCTCTTGTAATCTAAAATGTGAGGAGGCAATTTTGTCTCCTCTTTCTCATGGTGCCTAATGGGTATCTGAAAATGTCTAGCAAGACATGAAGCATAGATACCTCCAAATATGGGGCCTTTTGTACGATTCAGGGCTAGCCGTTTAGCAACGACGGCACCCATACTAAAACTATTGTCTCCAAGCAAGGCATGTTGAAGAATGATAATATCAGGAACACTAAAGTTTCCACTATTTCCACGACCAATCAAGCATCTACTAGCAAATATGGCAAAGTAGCGTAAAACAGGAAAGTGTATGCTAGAGATTTTTGCCTTGGAACCCTTCTTTGGCTCCTCTACAGCGATAGTATTAACAAAGCCATTCACATCTTTACGATGGGGTTCCTCTAATTCTCCCTCATAAGGTATCCTATTTATAGAGAGAATTTACCTTTACTGCCTGTGTCGGGTTATCAACACAATGTGGTTCTTCAACGGGCGGTATATTAAGACCATGCATTTCTTCAATAGGTGGTAAATTCTTAACATCTTCAGCTTTAATACCTTTTTCTTTCATTGATTTCTTTGCCTCTTTCATATCTTCAGGACTGAGAAATAAAACACCTCTCTTCTTCGGAGTGGGTTTAGGAATAGGCTCAGGAGTTGGCTCAATTGGTTCAGGAATTGCCTTAGGAATTGGCTCAGGAAGAGTCCAATTATTTTCATTAGTCAACATATTATTCAATAGTAATTCAGCCTCTTCGACTGTTCTTTCCCTGAAAACACAACCAGCACAACTATCCAAGTAGTCCTTGGAAGTATCGGTTAGTCCATTATAAAAGATATCGAGTATTTCATTTTTCTTGAGAGGATGATCAGGCAAAGCATTAAGTAATTAGAGAAGCCTCCCCCAAGCTTGTGGGAGACTCTCTTCTTTGATTTGCACAAAATTATATATTTCCCGCAAGGCAACTTGTTTCTTATGAGCAAGGAAATATTTAGCAGCTCCACCCTCAATAGCAAATAGGAAGGCGAGCTCGTCACTTTCCTACTGGCGAATGTCGATGTGTTTGCATGGCAAGCATCCGACATCCCCGGCGTTCCCAGGGAAGTGATTGAGCACCATCTTGCTGTCTGTCCTCATGCACGGCCCGTCAAGCAGAAGGTCAGGAAGCAAGCTTTGGAAAGACAAGAGTTCATCACAGAAGAGATCAGAAAGCTAGAGGCCGCAGGCTTGGTGAGAGGAGTACTCCATCCGACGTGGTTGGCCAATCCAGTGGTGGTGCGCAAGGCAAACGGGAAGTGGAGGTTGTGTATTGATTACACAGATATCAATAAGGCCTGCCCAAAAGACCCTTTCCCGTTGCTGCACATTGACCAGATTGTTGACTCCACGGCCGGGTGTGACCTGCTATCATTCCTCGACGCCTACTCAGGATACCATCAGATTATCATGACGAGAGAAGATGAAGAGAAGACGGCATCCATCACCCCATGCGGTACGTATTGCTTTTTACGGATGCCTTTCGGGTTGAAGAGTGTTGGCTCGACCTTTGCAAGAGCAGTCCAAATTGGTTTTGAGCCCCAGCTACATAGAAATATGGAAGCTTATATGGATGACATAGTGGTCAAAACCAAGGACAAGGCGACACTTGTGCAAGATTTGGAAGAGACGTTTGCAAATTTGCGCAAGATGAACAACCCTGAGAAGTGTGTCTTCGGTGTCCCGTCCGGTAAACTTCTCGGGCTCATTGTGTCACAGCGTGGGATCGAGGTGAACCCAGACAAGATCAATGCCATTGAGCAGATTGAGGCACCTAGGCGGATTAAGGATGTGTGTCGGCTCACCGGCTGCGTTGCCGCCATGAGCAGATTCATCTCCAAGCCTGATGAGTGTGCCCTTCCCTTTTTCAAAATCTTAAAAAAGGCGGGCCCAATGGTGTGGACCCCAGAGGCCGAAGCAGCGCTGCAAGACTTGAAGAAATACCTCTCCTCCACGCCGATACTGGTTGCGCCTAAACCACAAGAGCTACTGCTGCTATATCTAGCGGCAACGAATCAAGTGGTCAGCGCCGCACTAGTGGCACAGAGGGAGGTTGATGAAGGGGCAGTGGCGACGGTAGGACTGGTGGATGGTGAGTCAGGGCTCCCCCCGAGAAGGCCTAGTCCCGGCAAGGTAGGGCCCCCGGCAGAGCCTGACACCGGCGAGACAGGGCCTCCGCAACCAGGCAAAGTGGCGCAGAAGAAGATGATGATGCAGCACCCGGTTTACTTCGTCAGCTCCCTCTTGCAGGGGGCTAGGTCAAGGTACTCCATTGTGCAAAATTTTCTCTTCGGCCTCCTCATGGCCTCGAGGAAGTTGCGTCATTACTTCCAAGCACACGAGATCACCATCGTCTCCCACCTCCCGTTACAGCGGATACTACATAACCCAGATGCAACGAGGAGGATTGTGGAATGGGCCTTGGAGCTGTCGAGCTTTGGTTTGAAGTTCGAAAGTACTTCAACGATCCAGAGCCGAGTCTTGGCGAAGTTCATTGCAGAATGGACCTCGACGCCCGACGAAGAGATCCAAGAGACCACACTCCCCGGCAAGGAAACAAGTCGTAATTGGGTTATGTACTTTGACGGGGCTTTTTTGCTACAAGGCGCTGGTGCTGGTGTGCTTCTCGTCGCACCCACCGGAGAGCACCTCAAGTACATGATCCAGATGCACTTTCCCCGGGAGATGTCGACGAACAACACTGCTGAATACGAGGGATTGCTTGCCGGTCTCAGGATCGCGGTAGACCTCGGTGTCAAGAAGCTCATCGTCAGGGGTGATTCGCAGCTTGTCGTCAGGCAGATCAACAAGGATTATCAAAGCCCATTGATGGAAGCCTACGTGGATGAGGTGAGGAAGCTGGAGGAGCGCTCTGATGGTATATAGGCGGAGCATGTCCCCCGTGAGGAACCAGGTACTTTTGTGCTTCAGTTGACTCAACCATCCGTTGAACCATCAACAGAGCAAAACAAGCAGAGGAAATCAGGCCCCGGCAAGTACTTTTCCCACCGAGCTCCCTGGAGCCACTGGCGAAGATGTTGCCGTAGACGCTGAGCCTGCCGTGGGACAACCGACTCCGGCAGGGCGTCAAGCCCTGGCCGTAGAGACAGCCGTTCCCACGGCAGAGGAGATGCCTTTAGTCCTTGCCGTCAAGCCCCAGTCTCCGGCATGGGCACAACATACCGTCCGATTCCTCCACACAGGGGAGCTTGGAGCAGGAAGAAGCAAAGAAAGTAGCCCGTCGGTCTGCCCTGTACTAGTTCGTTGACAATGTTCTATACAGAAAAAGACCAAACAGACTGAAATTGAAGTGCATTCCTCGGGATGAAGGACTAGAGCTGTTGGCAGAGATACATGGAGGCGTATGTGGCTCTCACATAGGGTCGAGGGCCCTTGCCGGCAAGGCTTTCCGGCAAGGTTTCTTCTGGCCCACTGCCCTCCAGGATGCGACGGCACTAGTAACCACGTGTGAAGCGTGTCAATTCCATCCGAATAAGCTTCATCAGCCAGCTCAAGCCCTTCAAACAATCCCTCTCTCCCTGCCATTCTCGGTCTGGGGGCTCGACATACTGGGCCCTTTCCCTCGTGCCATTGGGGGCTTTGAGTACTTGTATGTTGCAATTGACAAGTTCACAAAGTGGCTGGAGGTGGAAGCAGTGAGGAACGTGATAGCGCAGTCAGCCATCAAATTCTTCAAAGGGCTTGTCTGCCGTTTTGGTGTGCCAAACAGGGTTATCACCGACAACGGCACGCAGTTCACAAGCCACACCTTCATGCAATACATTGAGGACCTCGGCAGCAAGGTCTGTTTTGCTTCTGTGGCACACCCACAGAGCAACGGCCAAGCGGAGAGGGCAAATGCTGAAGTACTGTGAGGCCTGAGGACAAAGACTTTTGACTGGCTGCACAAGAGTGGAGGCGCTGGATTGATGAGTTGCCGGCGGTTCTTTGGTCGATTAGAACGACGCCAAATCGAGCCACCGGCCAGACGCCCTTTGCCCTGGTATACGGGGTAGAAGCAGTTCTATCGACGGAACTCATATACGAGTCACCTCGAGTGCTTGCTTATGATGAGCTTGAGCAAGAGCGATTGCGGCAAGATGACGCGACGCTCCTTGAGGAAGATCGTCTTTGGGCGGCTGTGAGAGAAGCACGCTACCAACAAGCCTTGCGCCGCTACCATAGCCACCAGGTTCATGCCTGAAGCTTTAAGGAAGGCGACCTTGTTCTTCGGCGCGTTCAATCAGCCAAGAATTCTAACAAGTTGATGCCAAAGTGGGAAGGCCCTTATCGGGTAATACGAGTCACTAGGCCCGGCACAGTCCGCCTAGAGACCGAAGATGCCATCCCAGTGAGCAACTCCTGGAATATCGAGCATCTTCGCAAGTTTTACCCATGAGGCGCGGTTGCCGGGCCCCCCGGCAAGCCACCTTTTGTACAAGCCTTGCCGGCAAGGCATGTAACCCTCTGTACAAAGCCAGGCGCAGACCCTGAGCATAAATAAACAAAGCGTCGGCGCCCTAAGTTATAGCATGCATGCTAGGTTGAGTCTCCCCCTCGACTAGGGTTGATAGTGCTTAGCGGTGACTAACCCCTAGCATAGAGGTCGAGTCTGCGTCTCTCCGTTCCTTTTCGTCCTCTTTGGTTTCCAGGGTACATGGGCATTTCTGCTGAGCTATATGGAATAAAGAGAATGAGCCGACGCTCCGACCCCGGCAAGCCAAGGTTGCCAGGGGCTGAAGACACAAGGGTCCACCCACGGCAAGCCAAGGTTGCCGGGGAGGCTGCAGATCCAGATAAGTCCTTCTTCCCTTGTTTTGTGTTTCCGTATGGAGTTGGGACGTATAAAACCTCGTTTTGTTCCTAGGTTACTGTGCTCCCCTTTGCCCGCACCCAAGAAACTATTCCCTTGGGTCAGAATCTGGTTGTAGCCGCGGTGACAAGGAAGCAAGCGTAGGGCCTAACCCTACTTCACCCCTGTCTCCGCCGAAAAGTGTGAGTGTGGTCGAATGAAGTAAGGAGCGGCAAGGCCTGTTGTCGGGCGACAATGTTTATATTAAAAATAACAAGGATTCGTTCCTTGGTATGGGCCTCGCTCACACACAAAGAACCCGACATACACCCTTTTTCACTAATACGCCCCATACAGGTACAGTTCATACGGAATGTAAACATGAGCAAGGGGATTACAAGTTTTAAATTTAGCTAAGGCCCGTAGGCTTACAAACTAAAAAGAGATAAGGTGCCCATAATCCCTTTCTTGTCCCTCTCCTCTGGAAATGGAACAAGAAGGCAAGAGGGCAAAAGGAGCGCCTAGGCGAGGTACGAGCAGTACAAGGCGCCAAAAGAACATATCGGCGGGCGCCTAGGAGAGGGCTGGTGATGATGGTGTCGGGAGAAGAGCTGGAAGATGAGGCAGCGGTCCGCCAATACGCTACGAAGGCGTTGGTGCCATCGTACTCTGACTTGAAGGCCCGCCACCCGCCTTCTTCGCCTTCTCTGGCCTTCCCACGCCAGCGGCCCAAGGAGGCGACCCCGAGAAGTTCAAGGAGCCGGCCCCACCGGGAGAAGGGGCCTGGTGCAGATGTTGCTGCTGCTGGCAATGCTCGGGGACGGCGGGTCCGACGCCTAGTCGGACCCGTCATCCTCCCGCCTTCTACCCTCATCGTCGTTGCCGCTGTCCTCCTCGTCACTCTCGCCCGAGGAAGAGTCTTCGTTATCAGAGGAGCTCTCCATGCAGCACTTTAGGCGAGTCCCGATGTCTCCAAAGACCTTGACGGAGAGCAGGCTGTTCTCCATTAGTTTTGAATAGAGAATGAGCCCCGCTGTCACGCTGCGGATAAGGGCAAAAGATCGGGCGTCTAGGGTTCCACCCTACATCATCTTGGAATTAGAGCTTGGATTTATCATGAATTTGGAGCCCTACCCCTCTTTTTCTATCCTGATTTTGTGTGTTCTTCCTAAATTCGAAAATCCCCACCAAAAATAGCCCCAATTTTTTCCTGATTTGTTGGTGTGATGATGTTTTGTTGATTTTGATCCATGGATTCGTTGTGTTACTAGTGGATCTATCTTTCCCCCAAGTTTCCCCACCTTCCATCCACAAAATCTCTCCAATTTTGCCCCTGAAATCATCAATTTTCTCCCCAAAATCGAGTTTTTCCTCGAGTTCATCCTCGGATTTGGAGCCCGGACATCCGGCCCGACCCCCGGACATCTAGCCACCCCAGACATCCGGCCATTAGCCCGGACATCTGGCTCCTAGAGCGCATTTTCGTGCAAGGTTCTAAATATCAGGTCCCGGAAATCCGGCCCGAGCCCCGGATGTCCGGCCCCTGGCATTTCAGCTTTTCCTGTTTCACCGTTTTGATCATAACTTTCACATCCAGAGTCCGATTTTTGCATTCTTTAGCTCATTGAGTAGAAATTGACATCCCCCATCCATCTAGATAGGTTGCAACACCATTTGACTCCATAAATTTTTTGGAACTTTGGCATCTTTGCCTAGGCCTTCCACCATATCATCCGCTATACCACCACCGACTTCCGCAACATAACCCATTTCATTCCCGATAGCATTAGTGGTTGTTTGAGGAGCGATTCGAGTCTCCTAAGGTGTTTCGGCTACTTAGTGACGGTTTCTTCTTCATCAACCACCATCTCCACTTCCGCATAACCTTGCCCACCATATGTTTCGCAAACCCAATTTAACCCAATTTTGTTTGAGCTTGTTTGAGTTGTGGCTTGTGTCTCCTAAGGTGTTTCGGCTACTTAGGGACGGCAACTTCAACTCTGACACATGTGTATCCCATCACTCCACTTCCGCATTGCCAAGTGCAAAACTGCCACCGCTTTTCCGCTACCACTATTTGACTTTTGTCCTTGAGATTTTGAGTTGTGGTTTTTCCATTTCCTAAGGTGTTTCGGCTAATTAGGAATGGGTCTACATCGACAATACCGCCTCTCATCATCGCCAAGGACGGTAACCTCGATGACACCATTGTATATTCCCCTTGCAATTGCATTGTTAACCCCTAGCCCATTTTGCATCACTTGCCTATTGAGAGTAGCCATTGAGTATTGCCGGCAACGTGACTTGTGCACATTGTGATCATACCTCCCATAGCATACATACCATATCGTCGTGGTGCATATCTTGGTATCATATCTTGTGTCACAAGTTTGTTCCCGCATATATACAATTGATATCTTGGTTTCTGCATTGTGCAAAGGTGACCATACAAAAAAAGCTTTTAAGCAAAAGAAAGAGAGCAAAGAAGCTTGTAAGCAATAGCCATAGCATCATACCCCATTGCATATAAGATTGTCATATCCTATCATCTTGGATCATCTTGTGAGAAACACCGGGAACCATACATACATAGCATACTTGGGATAGAAGTTGCTACATTTTGCATCTTATAGGTTGTGCACAAGTGTCGTATCCGCCTATTGAGCAATCGTGCTAGTGTCTCTCTTGAGTTGTGCAGCACGAGCGTTTTCCATGGATTCCACATTTTGTGCTCATTCCTTGGTTGCACGACCCCATTTATCTATCGTGTGTGTGTTTCCGTGTGCCATTCATTTCTACTGGTCTACTTGTTTCACTTGTGAATTTGTGAATCTCTTTCAACATTATTGACTCTTGCTAACATTTTGCATCAAATTTTTTGTGCCACTATCCTCACCGAGCTCCACCGAAAGCCTTACTTGTGTAGGTGTGAGAAATCAACGAGATCAGTTCCAATTGTGCTATTTCCTTGTTACATCCTTGAGTGATCATTGATCCATTTTCAACATCGGTCTAGGTACATTTGGTATGGTTCTCTCCTTTCTTCCACTCATATTTTCTCGAGTCTTGTGATGGATAGGCAAGGCATTTCATCTCCGATCTTCGACAACAACGATGGTGCAAACAACTACATCACCAAAGCGTCCATCTTTGATCTACAATGACGAATGCAAGGCGCACAATCAAGATTGCGAGAGCGCACCGAGAACCTTTCCATCGACATTCGTCACTCCGAAGCAAGAAAAAGGGACTGCATCGACAAAAAGCTTTCCGCACAAAAAGAGGAGCAAGATGCAAGGATGGAGGAGATTAGAGCCTTGATCTAGTCTTCTTCCCCTTCGTCATCCTCAAGGCGGAGACGTTCGAGCCATAAGTCTTCGGAGCGCGAAAACGATGCAAGTGCAATTCGTCCACGTCCACATCTACATGGCGACCACCATCATGTTAGTGATCAACATCATCATGAAGGGCAAGTCACCTCCATGCATCATGTGCACGACGACGACGAACGCCTTCGAGCTCAAGCACGACAACGACATCATCATCATGAAGATGCTCCACAAGCGCAAATGCACAAGTTCCAACAAGCCATACTTCATGCCAAGTCGAAGCTTCATGAGCAAAAGAGAAGACCGCGTGATGAGCACCACCAAGACGGAGCTACGGCTACCACCACCACATTGGCATCTTTGCCAAGTGTTCTCAAGGCATCTTCGCCTTTGGACGTACGGCATCTTCGCCTACTTCCCGTGAGTTTGCCTACATCGACATCTTCAACAACAAGGCGACCTCCTACAAGTGAGGGTGACACTTTCATCTTCGGAAGCCCTCAAGAAAGATGGTCGAGCATGGGAAATTCCCTTCGGTAATGGAGATGAGCTACGAGGTGCCACATCATATGGGCCTCCCACACCAAGATGGTGACAAGAAGGTCGAGCAAGGGCCATCCCCTTCGACCATGATGATAGGAGTTGAGCATGGAGACATTTGCACCTACATCTCTCTAACACCCACATATGTCGATATGCCCCATTTGTCATATGAGGAGAGCCATCACCCCATGAGTGAGATGAGTGACTCCACCATATATGACATTGAGAGCATTTCATATGAGATGATGAGTGTGACCACCACTAGCCCCACACATGAGATCATGTCACACATCCTATGTGACGTTGAGAGCCATTTGAGTGCCTCCACCAACCATATGAGTGAGAGCATCCTTGAGGGAGTGAGTGAGCCACGACACTTAGTGAGTAAGGTAGTTGACATGGCATGTGAGGACACTATGATTTCTAATGACTTAACCTCTACTCCGAGTGTGTTTTCTTCTTTGGTGCTAGGTCTCCTACATGACAACATGCCTATCCTTGACGATTCCAACCCTCCAATGGAGACGAGTGGATCCATCAAGATGAAGTTGACAACGAGTGGATCTTCGACACCTCACCTACAACACATGAGCGGCGCTCCAAAGGTAACATAGGTGATGGAGATTCTCTTGTCCCACTAGCGGACTATCTTACCAATGATTGCTTGCATGATGTTGACCCACCTATTCCCATGCTTCATGCTAGTGCGACTTCCTCATGTCATGAATTACCTATTTATGATGAATATGATGATGAGAATGTTGAGTTGTCTAGTTGTGATGCTATGCTTCATAGGGTATCATGTGAAAATTCTATTGGTCACTTCATGTTTGATAATCCTTTAAACTTGTCATATGCTATGAGTGAGATATCCCATATTGCATCATTTCAATCTCAACATAGTAACTATGCATGCCCCATTGAAATAAATCCCATATGCACTTATGGTATAGACGACGAGATGATGGTCATTGGCTTTTGTTTTTCATGTGATGATATTTCCATGCTTCCTTTACATGATTTGCCCAATTCATCTACTATGACATGCCATGATCACATTGTTTCGAATATGCATTGTTTTGGATGTTGTCAATATTCTCCATGTGACTTTTCCATTAATACTCATGAGGAGACCCCCATAGTTTCCTCATACATATTAGCAGATTTTGAGGCATTCCATACTTTGCTTGATTCCCATAATTGTGTGCACCATATGCATTCCATGAATAACAATGCTCTACATATATCTCATGATGCATTACATCCTTTGAGTCTCCATTATGCCATACATAATAACAAACCTCTCATGATGGATGACATGTTTCTATATCACACATCTCATTTATTTGAGCATTGGCTATTTTGTGCTAATCAACACAAGCATGTGCGCATCATGATGGATGATGTGTACATATACCACGCACACACAATTTTCCTTTGTTTTGTGTAGGTACTTATGAACACTCGTCAACCTCACAATCCAATGAGTTGACAAAACGAGATCTTGAGAGCCGCGATGACTTGGGATCCCGTGGACTATCCTTACCACTGTTCGCTTCATGCAAGGACTACGCGCATCTCTTCTACTTGGCTCTCACACGGCTATGGGCTATTTACCACTTGTCACCTTATGCCCATACTATCATGTTCACTTTGCATGTTATGCCTGATTTTGCCATGCACTTGTGACCCTTGCTTGCATCTAACCATGATTCACCATTATGCCACTTCTATGTGTATTTGCATGCTTGGTGGAGATACTTGTTGCTATTGCCATGTTTACCATGTGCCACATGCTATTGTTGATTCTTGTGTTGGGAGAGTCATGATGTCCCATTGCTATTCACATATGGCCTCTCGCCAATACAATGATGATAATCTCCTCATATATTGCTTTCATGCTTGTGCTATGACATGTGAATTATTCATGCCCACTATTTCCACACATGACATACTTGCCATGATTCCTTCTAGTATGTTGCATCTTTGGACTACTAGCTTGCTTAACATGATCACTATGATTGCTTGCTTTGTCACATCACCCATGTCCCACTCTTACTCGCTTTCTTGGGTTGATGACATTTATGTTCATGGCTCTCACATGATATATCTTGATCATTGTCTCTTGTGTCCATTAGTTTCATGTTTCATATCCACTTGTATTGAGTGCAACCATACTATGCTTATTGATCTTGGAGACTTTGACACCTTACTTGTGATGCATGCTAGTTTGAGTGAACCTATTGTATTTGGTTGTTCTTGCATCATATACCTCCATACTATGAAATGATCCCTTGTACTTTCTTATGATGAGCATGATGCATACACTTGTTGGGTAGCTTACCACACGAATGATAGGTTTTGTACTTCCGCTAACCTCATTTGTTTTTCTGGGTGTTTGTCATGTTATTTCGTTTTGAAGGACTCACAAGGCGGTAACATCACGAGACAACTTGATCACGTGAAGGAATACACGATGCGCGACACCAACATTCTCGACATTCTCATAAAGGTGAACTCCTTCCCTTTTAGCCATCCTCAAGTACGCATAATTGATGGGTCATTCTTTCATTGTTTTTTCCTTCTTGTTGTCTACATGATACATCTTGCGAACGGAGGAGCGACATTGGAGATTGGCTTTATGGACCTTTACATTGAGGAGCGCTCGGACTTATTGGATGCACCTTCGGACTTCCACTCATTATACGACATCGAGCATTGGTACATCAACACTCCTTTGGCACATTGCACTCACACCTCCATATTTGTTGATTGTGCTCCCACATGTCATGCTCGATGGACATATCATACTCACTGCAAGTTTGCACCCTATGCATGGATCGACTCACATTATGATTGCCTTGTTGCATCCTATTTTGCCATGTCATCCATGATATATGAGCTTGTGCATTTCCTTACCGAATTTGTTGTGATATACCTCGATGGCATTTTCATACATCATGGTCATATTGGCCACCATCAATTGCATGATAACATACACATATTGAGCATCCATTGCCATGTTCATGCTTTAGATACACCGTCTCACTATGACATCATTTTGCACCATGGTTGCATTGATCATATTCACAACACATTTGTGTGCACAATGCTTGCATTTGCTCCCATGAATGCTTTGCATATCTGTCGGTGTACTAAAGTAGGGGCACTCCTTTGTACCCCTTACTTGTGCACGAGCAGTCAGAGCCACGGGTTGAAGCCACACCTAGTAGGGAAAAAGGGAGGAGTCGAAGCCGCAAGATGATCAAAGCAACGCCAAAGACTGAGACCACAGAGAGCAGATGGACAAAGAAGGTTTCCCCGGCAAGACCCTTGTCGGGGCAGTTCACCCGCACCAGCGGAGTGAGCCACCCTCGAACCCACGGTCTCCAACACCATCAACTACGTTGGGCCAGGGCTCGAGAGGCACCTCCATGGTGGCATGCAGATCTTTGTGAAGACAAAGAATATTCAAGATCAGATGAGGATTGGAAGGCAACGATCCTCAACAAGATCCTTGCCGAGGAAACCCGCAAGACCCCCGGCAAGATCCTTGCAGGGGACGACAGCGCGCCACGGCAAGACCCTTGCCGGGCCACCCGGCAAGGCCCTTGCCAGGGGCGTCAGCGGGGCCACTGCCAGGCCCGCGCCAACCAAGTCTCCACCACCGTTCACATGCAACTGCCATCCCAACCAGTTGGGCAGGCACCTGCGTGGCAACATGCAGCTTCCAGGCCAACTCAGCACACGCCTGCGTGGCGGCACGCAGATCTTCATGGAGGCTCCACCACCGCGCCACCTCAGCTACTTGCCTACCTACATGGCGCCGCATGCATCGCTGGCCAGGGCGTGTGTCGAAGCGAGGAGGAGCGGCGATGAACGGGACGGGCCTCGCTCCTGTCCCTGATAAAGCAAGAGGACATCTAACCTACGCATTAAATGTGTCTTGTCCTGTAATACAAGCGATAAGCTCATAGCACTGTAGGCCTTTCCACCTCCTGTGTGCCATTGTGGCGGCCCCTTTCGACTATAAAAGGAGGCCCATGGCGTACTGGAGAGGGATTTGGCACTTTGGAACCACGCAGCCACCGTAGCTAGTTCAAGAGCTCAAGAACATTCAATACATCCACCAAAGCAGGACTAGGATTTTACGCGTCCTCGCGGCCTGAACCTAGGTAAACGATCCTTGTGCTGATTGCTAATCCTGCTCTTCTCACAACCCCGCGCCCCGCAACCGCAGAAGTGATCCTCGTGATCCCATAGGTGTCGTTTCCCACCGACATCTTTGGCGCGCCAGGTAGGGGGTAGCGCAATTGTGAGAATCTGGTCTAGTAGTTGGCCTAGTAGTTCTTCATCGCCATGGCTCCCGTGGAGAAGGCGGCCAAGAGAGTGGCGCTGCCTGCGAGCACGAAGGATGCCAGGGAGGCGACAAGAAAGCTAAGTCATGCCAAACTTTAAACTTTTCTCCTTAATATAAGGTTATCGTCCTCGGAGATTCTGCCTATGTATGGAAAACCTGTACGCAGAGGGGGCCTCCCGCAATTGGCAATGCCCTTGCTCTGTTTCGAGTCCGCTCAACAGCTCAAGCGGCCACGTCGAGAGCGGCAGGGTGGCCTTCCGCAATTAGCAACACTCTCGACTCTGACTCGAGTTAAGCTCGATAGTTCGAGCGGCCGCGTTAAGGGCGGTAAGGTGGTTCGCCTGGCAGCAAGCACACCCGGCAGGCCAATGGGGATCCGTCCTCAAGACACCGCCCTAGGTTTATGCGCCGGCAAGCCTACCCAGTTAGCGTAGGGTGGACATACAAAGGAAAATCGAACATGAAAATAACATGCATAGTGTCAGAAGTACTACAGAGTTATATTACAGAAATTGCCGCCGCGGTTCTAACTAAAGATAGCAATTGTCTTGGTCATGAACCTGCAGCAGCGATAAGAAATGGGGTGCCTAGTCCCGGCGCTGGCCCTTCAACCTCTTCATTCCATCGATGCGGCTGATGATGGGCTTGATACGCTCCTTGAGCGCCGCGATGTCTGCATCCTCCGGCAAGCTCTTCAGCACAGCTTCGAAGTCGAGGTCAGGATGCCAGTGCGCTATCTTGGCAAGGACCTTGGTCATGGCGCCCCGACAGAACATCCGGGACTCCTCGGCCAGGGAGGCCGCCTGATAATCCCCAAGTGCAGGGAATCATCGTAGCAATTCCCAAACGTGGAAGTGATAAGTATGGAGTGTCAAACTCACAAGGATCTAAAGGTAAGATCAATATTCTCTCAAGCCCTATCTGCCACTGATACGACTCTACGTGCACCGAACGTTTGCTTCCAACTAGAAACAAGAAATAAAACTGTGTTTGGGTATAAAGAGGATAACTTTGTATGACATCGGAGAGCTAAAATATAAAAGTAGGTGTTGTTATCATAAACTTAGAATATATTACTAAATAATATAAGTAGCGAGTGTGGAATAATTGTGGATCGGTGTGCGGAATTGTCCTAAGCAATTGTTAACAAGATCAATAGTCATCATTGCAATTTCATATGAGGGAGAGGCATAAACTAGCATACTTTTCCTACTAGGATCATATGCCCTTATGATTGGAAACTCTAGCAAGCATCCACAAATACTAAAAGATTCATTAAGGTAAAACCCAACCATAGCATTAAAGCATTAAGTCCCCTTTTATCCCATACGCAACAACCCCCTTACTCAGGTTTAAGCTTCTGTCACTCTAGCAACCCACTATAAGCGAATCATGAACGTATTGCAACACCCTACAGCGGGAATCCCTCACGCTTGCGCGACACAGAGGGCACCATAGGACATCACCAAAATAAAACATACAACTCGTACCAATCTAGATCATCAATCAACTCAAGGACAAAAGATATCTACTCAAAACATCATAAGATGGCAACACATCATTGGATCATAATATGTAGCATAAAGCACCATGTTCAAGTAGGGATTACAGCGGGGTGCGGGAGAGTGGACCGCATAAAAGAGGTGAGGATGGTGATGATGATGGTGATGTCGATGAAGACGATCACTGCGGCGATGATTCCCCTCCCGATGGCACTCCGGTGCCACCAAGAGAGAGGAGGAGAGGTTCTCCCCCATGTGCTTCCTCCTCCATGGCTTTCCCCCTCTGGTCCTTGGCCTTCATGGCGATGATGTCCCCTCCGAGATCCTCCTCCATGGCCTCTGGTGATGATGGCCCCCTCCGATAGGGTGCTAGAGAGGGCCTAGATTGATTTCTCATGGCTACAAAGGCTTGCGGCAGCGGAACTTCTGCTCTAGGTTAATTCCCGAAAGTTTCAGTATTTATAGGAATTATTGGCGTTGGTTTCACGTCAAGGGGGCCTCCGGGCTGTCCACGAGAGAGGGGGTCGCGCCCTAGGGGGGCACGCCCCTGTCTCGTGGGCAGCCCGGGACTCCTCTGGCCCAACTCCGATGCTCCGTGGTCTTCTTTTGGTCCAGAAAAAATCCTCAAAAATTGGCACGTCATTTGGACTCCGTTTGGTATCCCTTTTCTGTAAAACACTAAAACAAGGAGAAAACAGAAACTGGCACTGGGCTCTAGGTTAATAGGTTAGTCCCAAAAATCATATAAAATGACATATAAATGCTTATAAAACATCATATATGGGTGAAATAAAAGCACGAATACTTCATAAATTATAGATACTTGGAGACGTATCAGCATCCCCAAGCTTAATTCCTGCTCATCCTCGAGTAGGTAAATCATAAAAGAAATAATTTATGAAGTGTGAATGCTAGCAGGTGCACAAGTTTGATCAATGATAATTTCAATCGCCTTTCTAGCATCAAAATGTGTCATAATAGTAGCTTATCCCATAAAACTTTTCATGATCAAGTAACAATCTATTCACAATGTCAACTATGGTTTAGAAACTTCATTGAGAACTAACAAACTATAATCTCAGTCATTGAAGCAATTGCAATTAATCATAACATCAGAAAGAGTCAAGAATAGAGCTTTTCAGCAAGTTCACATACTCAACTATTGTCGGCATTCTGGGAATGGGGGTCCCCAAACTTGCCTGCCTGCGGCCTGCAGCGTGGCTCAAAGGAGGCCCAGCGCAGCCCATCTTCATCAACACAAGCTCAAGACCCTTGCGAGGGGCCAAGCCTCGCGGGGCGGACAACCAGGAGCTTCCTCAGGCACGGCCTCGCTAGGCTAGCTCACGAGGAGGCGGAGAGTTCAAGGCGGGGTACCTCTCTAGGTCCCGTGACGCAAGCCATGACGACCAAGGGCGCCAGTCGGGCGCCAGCCTGCGCAGAGTCCTCCTTTCCTCTTTGGTGCAAAGGGAGCAAGCGCAGGCGAGAGCATCAAGCAAAGGCGTCCGTTTCGGTGCAACGAGACCAAGACCAGCCCAACGAAAGGGAAGAAGTCATTGTGGAGCCCAAGCAGGCGTCACCACCAGAGCATCTGACAGACGAGGACCAACTTTAGTCAGGATAAGTGTACCCGTTGTTCCCCTTCAAAATGGCCAATTGTTGGCGCCCTTCCCGCTCAATATTTGGGAAGAGGCCTAGGGCCTTTGCCTATAAATAGGACTAGCCACCCCCAGGGTAGGGGCAATCGGGACCGAACCTAGCGATCTAGAGATCGAGCATCGAGTATCCAAGAGCAAGAATCAAGTAGCACCAGCCAAGAACAGACCCTCGCGAGGCTGTTCTTCCTTGTATTGTTCATCATCAACCCAAGAGGCAATCCACCACACCACACACTGGAGTAGGGTATTACACCACAATGGTGGCCTGAACCAGTATAAACCTTGTGACTCTTGTGTTGTTCTGTTTGGTAGTTTAGATCCTAGCGATTCGGCGAGGAACAGGCAGGCAGAGGGTTGAATCTCCGTGCGCACCCCAGAGTTCGAACCTCAAGGGTCTTTCGGAACCCGAAATCCGACATTTGGCGCGCCTGGTAGGGGTGCGCCGGAATTTGCCTTCCGTCGTCTCGTTCTTCTCCGACCACCGCATCCATGTCTGACGCTCATCGGGCTCGTGCCGAGCGCCGAGCCGCCCTCGCTTCCCACGTCGCCCAGACGGCTCCCGTCAGCGAGCGCCCTCGTCGTTCCCCGTCACCTGCCGTCAACGCCGCGACCGGCCCAGTGGGGAACGTACACCAAGCGTCGTCCCAGCATCCATCCATGAGGCGGGACGGCCGCACTGCCACACCCTTGCTCACCCCCGCTGGTTCTTCATCACACGCGCCCCGCGCAGCCATGGAGGCCTGAGCTGCGCTCATCGCAGCAAACGAGCTCCTGCGCTACCGCCCCATCGACGACGTCTACGAAGAGTGGCTCGACCGAGTCGCCGAACTCGTCTGCGCCGCTGGGGGCTCCCCCGCGCCGTCCTTCTCACTACACCGCACCCCGCCCTGCGCGGGCAATGAAGCTCCTGGGGCGCCTCAGCCGTCTCCACCTCAAGAAGGCGCCCTGGCCCCGAGGCGCGCGGCCCCTGGGCGGAACCCGCTCCGTCAGGCGCCGGCGCAGCAAGAGCAGAGCTGCCAAGAAGTCCCTCGCCCTCGAGAAGCTGCCCGAGCGCTCCCTGCTCCAGCACGTCAAGACCCTGCGCTGCCTCCAGCCGCGGCGCATGGGGACCCGCAGGACCAAGCTCTTCGTCGCCCCAGGCCTCCTATGGCCACAGCAGGCTGCCGCGCCTTCACCTCCGAGCTGCGCAGCGTCGCGTGGCCCGGCAAGTTCAAGCCAGACCTGCCTCCTCGCTATGATGGCATGGCTGACCCTGCAGAGTTCCTCCAGCTCTACGAGTTGGGCATCAAGGCTGCCAACGGAGACGAAAAGGTCATGGCAAACTGGTTTCCCATGGCGCTCAAGGATGGACCCCGCACCTGGCTCCTGAATCTGGCCCCAGGCACGATCTCGTCCTGGGACGAGATGCACACCCACTTCATCGCTAACTTCCAGGGTACCCGTGACCGGACACCCATCGTGAGCGACATGCGCCGTATCAAGCAGCAACCAGGGGAAACCCTGCAGAAGTACATCCAGCGCTTCAACAACGCGCGCCTCAAGATCCCCAGGGTGACAAAGGAGGCCATCATCTCAGCCTTCTCCGACGGTGTGCGCAACATCAAGATGAAGGAGGAGCTGGCGATGCATGAAGACCTGTGCACCTCCTTGGAGCTGTTCAACTTGGCGACCAAGTGCGCCAGGGCTGAGGAGGGATGCCTCTCCCTCCTTGAGCTGCCTGCCGCGGACCCAGAAGAGAAGAAGCCCAAGGCCAAGGACGTGAAGCGCAAGGGGGCTGCCGTACTCGCGGCCGAGCCAGACACCAAGCGGGGTAGAGATCAACCCGATCCTCCAAAGGCAGTCGGTATTGCGTGTACCACGACCTCCACACCCACAACACCAACGAACGCCAAGAGCTTCGGGCCGTGCGTGAAGGAAGGGTCGGGAGACGTCCCGACCGCAGCGACCGGGGCTACGGCCGAGGAGGAGGAAGGAACGCAGTACGTTGGGAAGACCGCGGCCCGCGCCAAGGATGACGTGACCAACCTCGCGAGGATCACTGGCAGGACCCGCCTTGCGAGGGAGGCCGGAGGGATCAGCCTCGTGAGGATCGCCCGCAAGGGAACGCAGGCCTCCCTCCGTTGCTGCCGCAGCAAAGGAGAAATGAAGACCGTCATCGGGACGAGGGGGCTGGGGGCTTCCACGAACCACATGCAATCGCCTGCCTCCTGGGTGGAGCCCAAGCCCCAGCCTCTCAGCGCATCTTCAAGCAGTTCGCCCGCAAAGTGAATGCATTCCTCTGCAAGCTTGAGGCCACGCGCCCTCTCAGGTGGTCAGCATGCGCCATCACGTTTAGCTCAGCAGATCAGCTCAAGTGCGCGGCCACAGCCGAAGTCCTCCCGATGCTTTGTTCCCCAATCATCAGTAACGTGCTAGTCACCAGGACCCTCATCGACGGCGGAGCAAGGCTCAACGTCCTGTCCGTAGAAACATTCAACAATCTTCAAGTGCCCTACAGCCAGCTTCAGCCAACCAAGCCTTTCTCCGGAGTCACCGACAGCTCCATCGTCCCGATTGGGCAGGTCCGCCTCCCTGTCACCTTCGGGGCACGCGACAACTACCGCACTGAGCTCATCGACTTCGACGTCACCCACATTCTCCTGCCATACAACGCCATCCTCGGGTACCCGGCGTTGGCCAACTTCATGGCCGTGACCCACCACGGCTACAACGTCCTCAAGATGTCAGGTAGTGGCGGGGTCATCACGGTGCCCTGCGAAGAGAGGGACGCAGTGTGCTCCATGGAGGGAGCCTTTCAGGCCGCGTCACTGGAAGACCCGGACCGCAGAAGCAGGAGGCTTCCCGAGGCTGCACCCAAGAAGAAGAAGACATCGTCCAGCCCGGCCCCACAGGAGGCAGGCCCCTCAGGGCCCGCCCCTGCTCAAGGGGAACCTCCTTCCATCGCATAGGGAAGCGCGCCCGGTGCCCTCCTCAGGCAGGGCTCGGGGGCTCTCCCCTGGAGGGCCGCCGACCTCGCCAAGGTCACGAGGGAGGCGCTTGGGCACCACATGGAGGCATGTTTCGAAGCACATTTCCCTCAAGAAGGAGCAAAGCAAGGAGGGCCCAACCCTCAGGAGTTCATCAGCAAGGCCATTCAGGAGCTACAGGAGTCAAGAGTCATGAGAGGCAGCCACCGCTTACCTGTTGTGGCCCCCCATCCAGGCGAGGATGGTGGGCTGCGCATCTGCATCGACATACCGGGGCTCAACCGAGCCGCGTCTCAGGAGTGCCTCTGGCCCTCGCGAGTGGGACGCTGCGAGGGTCCGCCCCACAGCTACGTTCGCATGCCTTATGGCCTGCTGAACGCGGCTGCTGTGCACCAGCGCCTCATGAGAGCTATCCTGGAGGCTCAAGAGGTCAGGCATTCCGCAGCCCTGGTGGAGATGGAGATGGCCCGCGAGGAGCCGCCAGCGCCTCCGGAGGCTCCTGGGGCCCCTGGGCCTGGGGGCTCATGAGGATCGGCTCCCGCAGCCCACCGAGTCTGCTACACCAACACCCCATCGTCCCCAACATCATCAGGTGACACCTTTCAAGTGTCATTTCCAGCTAGGAGTGCCCTCAGGGCCGCATTATTCCCAGGCCGTGTGGGTCCGTCCCTGCGGCGTGTATCCCTTTTGTTTCATGTTCTTAGCTTACCTTATTGGGGGCGCCCCTCAGGCTGCATCATCCCCAAGTCGCTCGGGCCTGACCCAGCGGCATGTACCCTTCTTGCGTTTATCTTAGGGCTATGCTTTCGACCCACCATGCTTGTTATTTGGTGCCTTTTTCCCTTGGGTGTCGGAATCTTGGGCGTTAAAGGGGGGGTGCCTGAGCATCGCGAGTCAGGGCTCCTACCGGCTCTCCGGCCCTCACCCTCTGGTCTTGTCCACGGCATCGCGACCTGGCATGACAGTGACGGCTGAGACCAGCCCGGGAGCCAGGACCCGAGGACGTAGAGTTTCAACATCTAACCCAGCTTGCGCGTTAAAGGGGGGTGCCTGAGCATCACGACTCAGGGCTCCTACCGGCTCTCCGGCCCTCACCCTCTGGTTTTGTCCATGGCATCGCGACCTGGCATGCCAGCGACGGCTGAGACCAGCCCGAGAGCCGGGACCCGAAGACGTAGAGCACCGGCATCTGGCCAAATTTGCAGGAACACACTCCAAGATAAGGCCCAGAGCCAGGCGCAACCCGCCTTGAGGTAGGGCCCCGTGAGTCCCGCGCTGGCCCACGGGTGCCCAGATACACCTGTCAAGCCCTACCGTGCCAGCCACGTGTCATGGTGGGGCTGTATACGCCCCGGGGGCTCCTCCCGGAGGGGAGCCCCCTCCCACGCACCAGTGGAAGCACCATGCTCCGCGCTAGCTGACGACACTGCCGAGGAGCGGCTATGCCCGTATGCATACGGAAGCGCTATGCTCCACGCTGGTGATAAACAACTGAGGGTGGCCCCGGGCCGCATCAACCTCAGGGAGCCCGGAGCTCAGTGCATGGCCTCATCGCAATGCCTCCCCTCGGGAGTGCCGCGCGAGGGGGCTGGGCACGGGGGCTGCGCCTGGGTCACGCCCAGACGCACGCCACCTGGCCAGGCCCCCCGGGCCTGGTTCGTCGCACGTTCCTCCCCGAGCGGAGCCAAGGTACGAAGGCCGTTTGAGCGTCAAGGGGGACTCCTGAGCATCGCGACTCAGGAGCCTAACTGGTCACGTAGCCCCTCACTCCTTAGTTCCGAAAGGCTAACGGCGGTTGAGGTATGCGCGTGGCCGGGCTCTGCAGACGTAGAACAACAGATCCACCCGCATCTCACCTCCCTAAGGAGTCACCCCCACATCTCACCTCCCTACTTGCTGTTCGAGCGCCAAGGGGGACTCCTATGCATCGCGACTCAGGAGCCTAACTTGTCACGTAGCCCCTCACTCCTTGGTCCCGTCCTGGTTTCCGATCGGGGCTAATGGCGGCTGAGGTATGCACGGGGCCGGGCTCTGCCGGCGTAGAACATAAGCAAGTAGGAAGGAATAACGCAAATTTCAGGGAATTCAAAAGCAAATATTACAGTCCTACTGTTATCACGACACCAAATGCAAGTTTTAATGCCTCCCCGAGGCATGGTACATGCGCAGGAACTAAAAGCAGGACGGGAGCCACGACGGAGTCACTTGCCGGCGGTGGAGCTGCGTAGAGCAGGTTCACCTTGTGGAGCAGCAGGGCTGGCAGCGCTCCGCTTCGGCTTGGTGCTGAAGGCCCGTAACTTCCCCAGCAGAGCCTCCGCATGACCCTTCACGGCCTCAGTAGCGGCAGCGGCACACTCGCCGCTCGCTGGCTCCAGCAGGCTGTCGAGGTCGATGTTGGGGTCACGAAGATAGATGTGGGTGAAGACCCGTGTCAGCGCTACAGAAGACAAGACGCGTGCCTCGGCCTCAGCCGTAGGGCCAAGGCCAAGGGTGACGTCTTCAAGGGCGCGAACCAGAAAGGGGAGCGAAGGCGAGAGGGAAGGAACACGCAAGGACCTCGCCAAGCAACCCCTCATCGGCCAAGGCGCGGATCTAGCGCCGCACCAGGAAGCGCTTTCTGACCCTCGAGATAAGTCACTCTCCGGAAACACTGGTTATCGCAGCATTGTCCCCGCACCAAGTGCAATCCCGTGTTAGCAACGTCGCTCTCCTTTCTCACCGAATGATGGCTGCTTGAGCGCTAAGGGGGACCTGCTGAGCATCGCGACTCAGGGGCTCTTACCGGACCTCGGGCCGCTCACCTCCTGGCCTTGACCACGGCATCGCGACCTGGCATACTAGCGACGGCTGAAACCGCCTTGGGACTGGGACCTGTCGACGCAGAGCATCAAGCCCTCGCGAGGTCTGAAAGGAGGAAACTAAGCTAAAACGGAACAAGCATCTCGCGCTGCTTCGCAATGAGAATCATATTAACAAACGGAGCTACAAACATCTTACAAGCCCCCGTGGGGTATATTCTTGGCCCCTCGCAGGAACAAAAGACATGAATCCTAAGGAGTCCTAACTACAGGGGCCATCGCGGCAGACGCCATCATCAACAGTGGGCCGCCCAGCACCGACACCAACCCCATCCAGATCAGGGGCGGCGACGGCCTGATGAGCCCGCCCTGCTCCGGGAACAGTGCAGGCTCGGGGGCTCGTAGCTGTCGTCGCTCGTCTCCGGAGTCGCGTAGAGCTCGGCGGAGTCACTGGATCCTCCGGCACCCCCATCGCCTGAGGAGCAGCCAAGGGAGCGGTTGGCCGGCCTCTATCTCGCCGCAGTAGGGTCCCGACCGCCTCTCCCGGGGCAGCACTCCAGCCGGCGACCCTCCGCATCGAAGACCTTGAAGGACACCACCGAAGCATCGTCGTACTCCAGGTGGATCGCGAGGGCGCCCCTTGTACTGCAGATCTGGGCGACCTCGCCCCAGCCTCGAGTCATGAAGACCTCGCCCGGGGCAATGACCGCAATCTCTGCCCCGGTCGCAAGGGTGCCGTAGCCGGCGTGCTGCAGCCAAAGCCCCAGGGGTTTCCCCTGCGGGATGACGGAGGCGAAGAAAGGGGGGAGACGAATCCAGGACTAAGGAGGCGTGGCGGCGTGAAGCACGAACTCTCGGCAGGAGCCCTCGGCGTGGACTCCAGGGGGGAAGACGCACACCTTCGTGACCCGCCGGTGTCGGCGGCGGCGCCGCTCGTGGCGTTCGGCGTCGACTCCTTCGGAGCCGCCAATGTGCGCGTACAAGGGAAGAGGGAACCCTGGTGGTGGCCGCTCACACCAGGGTCTTGACGCTTCCTGGCGAGTGCCCTCGCCCTGACACCAGAGGGCAAGCCGCTTCTTCAGGGGAAGCGGGTCAGGATCCTCTTGGGGAGCTTTTCCCTTCTCTTCCACGGAGAACCGGCAGATCGGAGCCATTGCAGCAAGACGGAGCAAGGCCCAGGAAGGAGGAGAAGCAGAGGGATAGACTGGAAGGGCGCACGTCGTTCCGTACTTATAACCGGCGAAGGCCAACCATCGACCACCACGATCATAGGTAATCATGACCCGCTTTGCATGCAGGGACTTGTCGAATCCGTGGGGTTACCAAGGCATCGTGGGGAAGCGGAGGCGCCCACGTCCAATCAACCGCCACGCGGCGCCCAAGGCCGCAGGCTGTTAGGGCCCGCGACGCTTTGCACTTGCCCTTTCGCCTCTCTGCTCGGCCAAGTTCGGGCGCGCCGTGGGCCCGGGGGCTACTGTCGGCATTCTGGGAACGGGGGTCCCTAGACTTGCCTGCCTGCGGCCTGCGGCGTGGCTCAAAGGAGGCCCAGCGCAGCCCATCTTCATCAACCCAAGCTCAAGACCCTCGCGAGGGGCCAAGCCTCGCGGGGCGGATGACCAGGAGCTTCCTCAGGCACGGCCTCGCCAGGCTAGCTCACGAGGAGGCGGAGAGTTCAAGGCGGGGTACCTCACGAGGTGCCCGTGACGCAAGCCATGACGACCAAGGGCGCCAGTCGAGCGCCAGCCCGCGCAGAGTCCTCCTTTCCTCTTTGGTGCAAAGGGAGCAAGCGCAGGCAAGAGCATCAAGCAAAGGTGTCCGTTTCGGTGCAACGAGACCAAGACCAGCCCAACGGAAGGGAAGAAGTCATTGTGGAGCCCAAGCAGACGTCACCACCAGAGCCTTTGACAGACAAGGACCAACTTTAGTCAGGATAAGTGTACCCGTTGTTCCCCTTCAAAATGGCCAATTGGTGGCACCCTTCCCGCTCAATATTTGGGAAGAGGCCTAGGGCCTTTGCCTATAAATAGGACTAGCCACCCCCAGGGTAGGGGCAATCGGGACCGAACCTAGCGATCTAGAGATCGAGCATCGAGTATCCAAGAGCAAGAATCAAGTAGCACCAGCCAAGAACAGACCCTCGCGAGGCTGTTCTTCCTTGTATTGTTCATCATCAACCCAAGAGGCAATCCACCACACCACACATTGGAGTAGGGTATTACACCACAATGGTGGCCTGAACCAGTATAAACCTTGTGTCTCTTGTGTTGTTCTGTTTGGTAGTTTAGATCCTAGCGATTCGGCGAGGAACAGGCAGGCAGAGGGTTGAATCTCCGCGCGCACCCCAGAGTTCGAACCTCAAGGGTCTGCCGGAACCCGAAATCCGACAACTATCATATAGTCTCCTACAATTGCTAACACTCATGCAATACTTGTGGTTATGGAGTTTCAGCCGGACACTGAGAAAGATAGGGGCTTATTGTGTTGCCTCCCAACGTATTCACCTTTAGGTGATGTCAACAATAATAGCCCATGCTAACTTACATCCAATTGGATATATATATATATATGATGATCTTTCAAACACGAGGAGCTTGCCAAAGGATAAAATGAAAAAGGGAAAGGTGAGGATCACCTTGACTCAAGCATAAAGTAAAAACATAAAGTAAAAGATAGGCCCTTCGCAGAGGGAAGCAGAGGTTGTCATGCGCGTTTAGGGTTGATGCACAAAATCTTAATGCAAAAGAACGTCACTTTATATTGCCCCTTGTATGTGGACCTTTATTATGCAGTCTGTCGCTTTTATTACTTCCACAACAAGTTCGTACAAAGCTTATTTTCTATGCACTAATAAGTCATGCATATTTAGAGAGCAATTTTTTATTGCTTGCACCGATGACAACTTACTTTAAGGATCTTACTCAATCCATAGGTAGGTATGGTGGACTCTCATGGCAAAACTGGGTTTAAGGGTATTTGGAAGCACAAGTAGTATCTCTACTTGGTGCGAGGAATTTGGCTAGCATGAGGGGGAAAGGCAAGCTCAACATGGTTGGAAGGTCAATGACAATATACTTTAACTGAGATGTCAGAAAACATAAACCATTACATTGTCTTCCTTGTCCAACGTCAACTCTTTTAGCATGTCATACTTAATGAGTGCTTCACAATCATAAAAGATGTCCAAGATAATATATTTGTATGTGAACCTCTCTTTCCTTATTACTTCCTATTAATTGCAACGATGACCAAAACTACGTTTGCCAACTCTCAACAACTTCTATGCCTCTCATACTTTCTATGTGTGAAGTCATCACTAACCATGTTATAAGCATATGAAACATATAAAAATTCATATTTATGACATTCAATTCATTCCCCCATTTACTCATAGGATATACATGAAGCACATGAGTAAATAACAAACTACTCCAAAAGATATGAGTGAAGGACAATGAGTAGGCAAATAATTAACTAGCCATGGGAGGGTTCCTTTTCTATTCAAAATTTCAGATCCAATGATTTTATTCAAACAGCAAGTAAAACAAAATAAAATGACATTGCAAGGATAGCACAACTCATGTGAAGAAGCAAAAACTTAGGCTCAACCGATACTAACCGATAGTTATTGAAGAAGAAGGTGGGATGCCTAACGGGGCATCCCCAAGCTTAGATGCTTGAGACTTCTTGGAATATTATCTTGGGGAGCCAGGCATCCCCAAGCTTGAACTTTATATCTCCTTGATTCCTCTCATATCATGGTTTCTCCTTTTATCAAAAGCTTCATCCACACCAAACTCAACAAGAACTCATGAGATAGGTTAGTATAAACCAATGCAAAACTTTATCATTTTCTAATGTAACAAATCACTAGAATTATTATTCAACATTGCATACTAAATGCCTCTACATATTTAATACTCCTATCCTCAAATAGAATCATTAAACAAGCAAACATATGCAAACAATGCAAACATAACAGCAATCTGTCAAAACAGTACAACCTGTAAAGAATGCAAGAGTATCAATACTTCCCTAACTCCAAAAATTATGAGAGAAAATTCCCACTGTGGTATATTTATCATATCTCCTTATGCAAAACGTTTCAACATTATATCATGCTCTGACTTTTCTAGGGATTTTTTGCAACAGCGGTAAACTTTCTGTTTTCAAACAGCAACATGTATACTAGCAAAATAAGCATGGTAAAGGCTATCCTTGACATTTTTATTGAAACTAAAGATGCAAAACACTATTCTAAATAAACAGCAAGCAAATACTAACAAAATAAAATAACGCTCCAAGCAAAACACATATCATGTGACGAATAAAAATATAGCTCCGAGTAAGATGTACCAATAGTTTTGAAGATGAAAGAGGGGATGCCTTCCGGGGCATCCCCAAGATTAGATGCTTGAGTCTTCCTTGAATATTACCTTGGGGTGCCTTGGGCATCCCCAAGCTTACGGTCTTTCCACTCCTTATTCTCCTCATATCAATATCTCACCCAAAACTTGAAAACTTCAATCACACAAAACTTAATGGAACTTCGTGAGATAGATTAGTATGGTAAAGAGTAAACCATGCACTTTGGTACTGTAAAAGACAAGGTTCATAATTGTTTTCACATAATGCCTACTGTACCATATCATTTCTACAATTTACATTGAAAAATATAAGCCATAGAAACTAGAAAACAAGCAAACTATGCAATGAAAACAGAATCTGTCAGAAACAGAACAGTCTGTAATGATCTGAACAATAACCATACTTGTGCTACTACAAAAATTATGAAATAAATTGGTGGACATAAGGAATTTATCTATTAATCTTCTGCAAAAAGAATCAACTCAAAATCACTCTTCTATAAAAAATGACAGCTAATCTCGTGAGCGCAAAGTTTCTATTTTTACAGCAAGATCACATTAACTTTCACCCAAATCTTCCCAAAGGTCTTACTTAGCACTTTATTGAAACAAAAAGCATAAAACATGATTACTACAGTAGCTTAATCATGTGGGCACACAAAAACAGTAAGGATAAATATTGGGTTGTCTCCCAACAAGCGCTTTTCTTTAATGCCTTTTAGCTAGGCATGACGGTTTCAATGATGCTCACATAAAAGGTAAGAGTTGAAACACAAGAAGAGCATCATGAAGAATATGACTAGAACATTTAAATCTAACTCACTTCCTATGCCTAGGCATTTTGTAAG
Source organism: Triticum aestivum (assembly GCF_018294505.1). Lineage (NCBI taxonomy): Eukaryota > Viridiplantae > Streptophyta > Magnoliopsida > Poales > Poaceae > Triticum > Triticum aestivum. The sequence goes on along the minus strand of NC_057807.1, from coordinate 218,258,957 downwards.
CACACAATTTATAGGAACAAGAATCAACTAGCATAGGAAGGCAAAACAAGTTTAACTTCAAAACATTAAGCACATAGAGAGGAAACTTGATATTATTGCAACTCCTACAAGCACATATTCCTCCCTCATAATAATTTTCAGTAGCATCATGGATAGCTAATTGTTCTCATACTCAATTGGAACCTCTTTCGAAATGGTGGAATACTAACTAAAGTTGACACTCTTCCAAATCCACTTTCATAAATATCGTACGAAGATTCAACACCCTCCAAGATAGTGGGATCATTAATTCCTAAAGTTCACACTCTTCCAAACCCAGCATTCTATAGAACCATACTCAAACGATTTAAGTGAAGCACAAAGAGCAATTCTATAAGATCATACTTAAATGATGTAAGTGAAGCACATGAATTATTCTATAAATCAATGAAGAGCTATCTCATACTAGCATGATTCTTAAAGAAAAACAAAAACACAAAGGACACAAACAATGTGAACAAAACAAAAACCGAGGTATACCGATATTTGTTGAAGAAGAAGATGGGATGCCAACCGGGGCATCCCCAAGCTTAGATGCTTGAGTATCCTTTGAAATATGTACTTGGGGGTGCCTTGGGCATCCCCAAGTTTGAACTCTTGTCTATCTTTATTCTTCTCACATCGGTAACTCCTCGTTCTTCAAACACTTCATTCACAAAAACTTAAACAAAAACTTGTGAGATCCGTTAGTGTAATAAAGCAAACTACCACTTTAAGGTACTGTAATTAACTCATTCTTTGTTTATATTGTTGTTAAACCTACTGTATTCCAACTTCTCTATGGTTCATACCTCCACATACTAGCCATAGATGCATCAAAATAAGCAAACAACACACGAAAAACAGAATCTGTCAAGAACAGGACAGTCTGTAGTAATCTGGAAGTTTAGTAAAATTATGTAACTCCTAAAATTATGAAATAATTTTGACAATTTGAAAAATTTGTACATCGGTAATTTTCAAAAAGTTTCAGACCCATCTGACTTTCCAGTAAAAAATGTAAATTCATGCACTACAGCCAAAGTTTCTGTTTTTGTTCTGCACATAGTAAGCAAGCTATTTTATCATCCTACAACCAAAGCTTGGCACAAAATTTTTATAATACAAAGGATATATACAAGGGGATAATTATTTACAGAGAAACTTCCATGAAAATTCTACATTGTTTCCGTGAGCATGAACACAAGTGCTCAAGGTCGACCCTCACTTCTTCAATGCATAACTTTCCAATCACTTCTCTTTTTGAAAAACTTTTTAGGCATGAGAGGCAAGTAAATATATTTTTTTGTATTTTCATTCTTTTTTTAAAAAAAATGTATGTTTCACCCACAACTAAACATAAGCAAAAAGGAAAAACAAAATCTACTAAGTAAAGAAAGCAAACAAGCACACACGAGAATATCAACCCCACGCTATTGCTCCCCGGCAACGGCGCCAGAAAAGAGCTTGATAATCCCCAAGTGTAGGGAATCATCGTAACAATTCCCAAAGGTGGAAGTGATAAGTATGGAGTGTCGAACCCACAAGGAGCTAAAGATAAGATCAATATTCTCTCAATCCCTATCTGCCACTGATACGACTCTACGTGCACCGGACGTTTGCTTCCAACTAGAAACAAGAAATAAAACTGTGTTGTGGGTATAAAGAGGATAACTTTGTATGACATCGGAGAGCTAAAATATAAAAGTAGGTGCTGTTATCATAGAGTTAGAATATATTACTAAATAATATAAGTAGCGAGTGTGGAATAATGGTGGATCGGTGTGCGGAATTGTCCTAAACAATTGTTAACAAGATCGATAGTCGTCATTGCAATTTCATATGAGGGAGAGGCATAAACTAGCATACTTTTCCTACTAGGATCATATGCCATTATGATTGGAAACTCTAGCAAGCATCCGCAAATACTAAAAGATTCATTAAGGTAAAACCCAACCATAGCATTAAAGCATTAAGTCCCCTTTTATCCCATACGCAACAACCCCCTTACTCGGGTTTAAGCTTCTGTCACTCTAGCAACCCACTATAAGCGAATCATGAACGTATTGCAACACCCTACAGCGGGAATCCCTCACGCTTGCGCGACACGGAGGGCACCATAGGACAGCACCAAAATAAAACATACAACTCATACCAATCTAGATCATCAATCAACTCAAGGACAAAATATATCTACTCAAAACATCATAAGATGGCAACACATCATTGGATCATAATATGTAGCATAAAGCACCATGTTCAAGTAGGGATTACAGTGGGGTGCGGGAGAGTGGACTACGTAAAAGAGGTGAGGATGGTGATGATGATGGTGATGTTGATGAAGACGATCACCACGGCGATGATTCCCCTCCCGATGGCACTCCGGTGCCACCAAGAGAGAGGAGGAGAGGTTCTCCCCCTTGTGCTTCCTCCTCCATGGGTTTCCTCCTCTGGTCCTTGGCCTTCATGGCGATGATGGCCCCTCCAAGATCCTCCTCCATGGCCTCTGGTGATGATGGCCCCCTCCGGCAGGGTGCCAGAGAGGGCCTAGATTGATTTCTCGTGGCTACAGAGGCTTGCGGCGGCGGAACTTCCGATCTAGGTTAATTCCCAAAAGTTTCAGTATTTATAGGAATTATTGGCGTTGGTTTCACGTCAAGGGGGCCTCCGGGCTGTCCACGAGAGAGGGGGGCGCGCCCCCCTGTCTCGTGGGCAGCCCGGGACTCCTCTGGCCCAACTCCGATGCTCCGTGATCTTCTTTTGGTCTAGAAAAAATCCTCAAAAATTGGCACATCATTTGGACTCCGTTTGGTATCCCTGTTCTGTAAAACACTAAAACAAGGAGAAAACAGAAACTGGCACTGGGCTCTAGGTTAATAGGTTAGTCCCAAAAATCATATAAAATGACATATAAATGCTTATAAAACATCATAGATGGGTGAAATAAAAGCATGAATACTTCATAAATTATAGATACGTTGGAGACGTATCACCGCCCGGTTGGAGTGAAGCCGCTCTAGAGCGCCAACGACCCTCTCAAAGAATAGGGTCAGGTTGGTGTTGGGGTCTGGCTCGTCTCTGGGGCGTACCTCACGTCCAACATCCCCATGGTGGCCAGCTGCATGGTGGCCGAGTTCACAACGACGGCAAGGCGTCCGAGCCAACGCTTCTCGCCCTCCACATGGTCGTTAAGGTTGGCGGCCTCGTTCCTCCACAGTTGCCTCTCGGTCTCCAGGTCCTTGGTCAGGGTCCCCTCTCGGGCCTTGGCCTCTGACAGCATCTTCTCGAGACCCTCCAGCTTTAGCCTGAGGTCACTGATGGAGTTGTTGGCCTCGGAGAGCTCTCCGGCTCTGCTGGTGGCCGCGCCATGTGCCTCCGCTAGGGCGTTGTTGAGCGTGTCCTTCTCCTTGGACAGCTCCAGAGTTTGCTCCTTCAGCTCATTCCGCTCCACCACAAACTCCTTCACCCTGTTGTCGTGGGCCAGGGCCTGGGCGACGAGCGCCTCCTTGTGCTGGTGCTCCAGCTTCTGGGTCCGCGCCGCGGCAAGCTCCACCTCTTCATCCTTGCCGTGAAGCATGGTAGTGAGCTTCTCCTCGCGCGCAGCAAGGTCCTCCTCCTCGAAGTGTAGTGCGGCCTCGTGCTGGGTCCGGGCAGCTTCGGCGGCGGCGGCCAAATTCCTCTCCGTCTCTTGGGCCTTCCCGACGTCGGCCAGCTTCATGGTGAGCTCCACTTCACGCTTGGCCAGCTCGCCCTGGGCGGCCTTCAGCTCGTCTTGAGCCTGGCAGAACCAGTCCTGTGCCTCGGTAACGCACTCTTGGAGGTCTGCCTCCGCCTTCTCCACCACCGCCGTCCTGGACCTGGCCTTGTCCAAACGGGCGCGGTGGAGCGCCTGGAGCTTCCGAAAGCTGGCACCCATGGCCTGGAGCAGCCGCTCCTCCTGGGATTCATCGCCACCAACGCTCGGCCCGTCGATGACCTCGAGCCCGGCAGTGGCAAGCACCTCCTCGTCGAACACCTCTCCTTCGACGGGTGTCCTGGTGCTCGACGCGCCTGGGAGGTGGACGAACAAGTCGTTACCCACCCTCAGGTACCTGCCAGAGCCGGAGCCAGCGGAGGAGGAGGGCTGGTCATCAACCACCTCCTCCTCGGCAGCGCCCTTGCCGGCCCCCCCGGCAGGTCCCTTGCCAGGCTCCCTGGCGGGCCCCTTGGCGACGTCCTCGGCAGCGCCCTTGGCGCTCTCCTTGGCGGCGATCTTCTCGGCCTGCGCCGCGACATCCTCGATGACGGTATCGACGTCCTCTAGGTCCATCGAGGGGAAGTCTGAATGCCAAGAAGGGGATAGGGTGGGGCCAAGATCAAAGCCCAGTAAAAAACAAGAAAGAAAGAATGCAAGCAGAAACGGAAGGCGAGTAGCTTACCCGTGCCAAGCCGAGAAGCGGAAGTCCCCTCCCCGCCAAGGTTCGGCATCGAGGCGAAGCCACCGGCGCCCGCGTTCTCCTCCTCCTCCATGTGCATGGGATCGGTGCTTGGTGCCCTTGCCGGGGATGCCCCTTGGGGCGGCATGGTCGATGGGAGCGGCACGTTGTGAGAAGCCCTCTGTGGCTCCCCTTGCTGCTGCTCCCCTCCTACATCCACAGCATGGGAAGTACCAAAGTATCGTACCCCTAGCGCACATCGACGAAGGACGGGTGATGGACTCACGCTAGGGGCTGGGCCGGGGGCTGCTGTCTGGGCTTCTCAACACCACCAATGGCGTGCTGGAGGTGCCTGCCGGGGGCTGGCCGCTCATCGAAATCCTGGCCCTCTTCGCCCTTTGGGCCAGCGTCTCCACGTCCCTGCGGGATGAAGATGATTCGGAATAGGCAGCACCATTTGAGGAAATGGAGAAAACAAAAAAAAGATAAGGTGCCCGTAATCCCTTTCTTGTCCCTCTCCTCGGGAAATGAAACAAGAAATCAAAAGGGCAGAAGGAGCGCCTAGGCGAGGTACGAGGAGCAGAAGGCGCCAAGAGAACATGTCGGCGGTCGCCTAGGAGAGGGTTGGCGGTGGTGGCGCCGGAGGGAGAGCTGGAAGATGAGGCAGCGGTCCGTCAATGCGTTATGAAGGCGCTGGTGCCATCGTACTCCGACTTGACGGCCCGCTACCCGCCTTCTTCACCTTCTCCGGCCTCCCTATGCCAGCCGCCCAAGGAGGCGACCCCGAGAAGTTCAAGGAACCAGCAACACGGATGATGGGGTCGCCGGTGTCGCCCCGGAGCGGCGCGCCCGACACTTAGTCGGACCCATCATCCTGCCGCCCGCTACCCTCGTCGCCGCTGCCGCTGTCCTCCTCGCCAATCTCGCTCGAGGAGGAATCTTCATCGTCAGAGGAGCTCTCCACGCGGCACCTTACACGAGTCCTTAAGTGCCCAAAGACCTTGATGGAGAGGAGGCCGCTCTCCATTAGTTTGAAATGGAGAGTGAGCCCCTCCGTCAGGCTGTGGATGCGAGCGAAAGTCTTCCACCCCCAGCGAAGGTACATGAAGTGAGGGGCTGGAAACTCGACATTGGCCCATGTGCCGCTGTTCCCACAGCCCCTCATGTGCAACCTCAGTGCCTGCGGCGGGTCCAACTCCATCTCCCGCGCAAATGGGGTTGGGAGACGAAGACGACGGCGCGGCGGCTGGTGTAGCCTGAGGAAGAACTCGTAGGGGTTGTCCCCGACGTGGCCCTCCACCGGGGGAGGGGCCGCTGGCAGAGGCAAGGCTGATGCGCTGCTCCGTCCTCCTCTTCCCCAAGCACCGCGACAGCCTCGACCTCGCCCCCTCCCCCTTCCTCTAACAGCTGGCTCTGCCGCCATGAGCTCTTGGAGAGGGGCGACGCGTTGTCTAGCCGAGACCCTCGCCTTCACTGATGAAGTGTCACCACGCCCCCTCGCCATGGCAGAAGGAATGAGGGAGCAGGTGACGAAGGATTGAGGGGCGCCGTTCCTCCCACTCCCCTCCTTATAAAGGGGTGGGGCAGGGCACGGCCGCCCCTTTCGGCCAATCCGGCTCGACGAAGTGACAACGGGCGAGGCCGTCGACCGTCCTCCCCGCTCAATTGAAGGCGCGTGGGAATCGACCCACCCACGCATGACTTCCCGTATCCCGCGCCCCTGTCATTCGCTCTGCGTCATGTATGCAGCAAACGTGGCGCAAGAGACGGGCGCAATGGGACCCGTGGAGCGACAATTCCCAAGTAAGGGCAGTAAATGAGCAATGGCCCTGCGGTCTCGAGGAGACAAGGAAGCTGCCTCTTTACTGTCCACCGCAAGATGACGCCAGCGTGCTTCGGTCACGTGCGCGCGACCCCCACGTCGCGCATTCAACACGGGTCGTGGGGAAGCGCGGCGGACGGAAAGTTTTACCATGGTAAAAGCCGCCCCACCTGCCTGCGCACCGTTTTGGGCCTGGCCCAACAACGCGTTGCGCCTATGTGTGGCCCAAGCCCGGGGGCTCCTGTCGGTGTACTAAAGTAGGGGCACTCCTTTGTACCCCTTACTTGTGCGCGGGCAGTCAGAGCCACGGGTCGAAGCCACACCTAGCAAGGCAAAAGGGAGGAGTCGAAGCCGCAATATGATCAGAGCAACGCCAAAGACCGAGACCACAGAGAGCAGATGGATGAAGCAGGTTTCCCCGGCAAGACCCTTGTCGGGGCGGTTCGCCCACACCAGCGGAGTGAGACACCCTCGAACCCATGGTCTCCAACACCATCAACTACGTTGGGCCAGGGCTCGGGAGGCACCTCCATGGTGGCATGCAGATCTTTGTGAAGACAAAGAACATTGAAGATCAGATGAGGATTGGAAGGCAACGACCCTCGACAAGATCCTTGCCGAGGAAACCCGCAAGACCCCCGGCAAGATCCTTGCCGGGGATGACAGCACGCCACGGCAAGACCCTTGTCGGGCCACTTGGCAAGGCCCTTGCCAGGGGCGTCAGCGGGGCCACTGCCAGGCCCGCGCCAACCAAGTCTCCACCGCCGTTCACATGCAGCTGCCAGCCCAACCAGCTGGGCAGGCACCTGCGTGGCAACATGCAGCTTCCAGGCCAACTCAGCACACGCCTACGTGGCGACATGCAGATCTTCATGGAGGCTCCACCACCGCGCCACCTCAGCTGCTTGCCTACCTACATGGCGCCGCATGCATCGTTGGTCAGGGCGCGTGTCGAAGCGAGGAGGAGCGGCGACAGACGGGGCGGGCCTCGCTCCCGTCCCCGATCAAGCAAGAGGACACCTAAGCTACACACTAAATGTGTCTTGTCCTGTAATACAAGCGATAAGCTCATAGCACTGTAGGCCTTTCCACCTCCTGTGTGCCACTGTGGCAGCCCCTTTCGACTATAAAAGGAGGCCCATGGCGTACTGGAGAGGGATTCGGCTCTTTGGAACCACACAGCCACCGTAGCTAGTACAAGAGCTCAAGAACACTCAATACATCCACCAAAGCAGGACTAGGGTTTTACGCGTCGTCGCGGCCCGAACCTGGGTAAACGATCCTTGTGCTGATTGCTCATCCTGCTCTTCTCACAACCCCGCGCCCCGCAACCGCAGAAGGGATCCTCGTGATCCCATAGGTGTCATTTCCCACCGACAATATCATTCTAGATCATCTTGATAAACTTCATGCGCTTTATCACGAACAAGCACGGACTCATTCTTACATGATGGACACTTTGTGTGCGCTAACCATTGTATTTCCACGTGTGGTTTGTGTTTGCTCTTTTTGCATGTATACCACTCAGGAGACACCTTGGAGTAATTGGATTGCGCCATGTCTTCAACTTCGTCCAACTACAAGTCTGTCCACGACAACCGTTTCCATGGTGATGAGGTTTTCAATCCGAGGTTGGATCTTTCCCAAGGGAGGGGAGATGATGCGGAGCATCCTACGATCATCCCCATGTACACTACGACTACTCCCCAAGCCCCAAGTGACCACATGTTGAGACCTCGAGCATACTCCATTGGACCTAAGGTGAACCCGCTCCTAAATGCTTCCCCTTCCCATTCATGTGAGACATGGTTGCTACCTTATGCAAAGACATTGCACGTGCTTAGGAACCGAAGAAACAACCATGGAGATGCTCGGAGCATAGGACAAGTCCACATGGAAGCGGATCAAGAAGTGCCTCAAGTGGAGTCACCGCGGAGCTACAGCGGCCGGACATCCAGCAGTAGCCCGGACATCCGACGCCACCAACCCGAAGAAGAGCAGAGAGAGATGGATGCTAGGCGACTCTACAGCGGCCGGATATCCGGCCGACCCCCAGATATCCGGCACCCTGCGAAGGGCCGAACATCCAGCGCCTGCTCGGAAATCCGGCGCCCCATCACAGAAGCTGGACCCCGCCAGCCTGGACATCCAGCCCCAACGCCCGGACATTCGGCGTCTCGGGAAGGCCCGGACATCCGGCCCCCCCTACTTGCGTGCAGCGCATCCGGGCCGAGGCCCATGTACCCCTTCGCCCCTTAGACTATATATACTCCCCCTCCACCTAAGTTTTAGGGTTAGCATAGGTTTAGCTAATTTGAGATAGAGCTTTGCTCATCCATACGGATCTCCTCCTCGTGAGAGACCGCGGCCTCTTCAGAGAAGATCCACCTGGATTCAAGACCCCTTTATGGGAAGATCCCTCGCGGATTGAAGACCTCCTCTCGGATATGAACTACCGCCACTTGTATCATCCTTTGTTGGATTCAGACCGTGTATATCTTCATGTTTCTTGGATCTAGCATATGTGTGATCGGATCTCGTTGGTTTGAGTGATTCTCTTGTGTTTTCCCTCATGTTCCCCTCATTTTCCCTCTTGTGTTCTTCGTGTTCTTGGTAGGATTCCCTCCAAATGTGAAAGATCGGGCACCTAGGGTTCCACCCTACATCAAAGGAGTTCATCATCAACACACCATCTATTACCTTTTGGAGAGTGGTGTCTCCTAGATTGGTTAGGTGTCACTTGGGAGCCTCCGTCAAGATTGTGGAGTTGAACCAAGGAGTTTGTAAGGGCAAGGAGATCGCCTACTTCATGAAGATCTACCCAAGTGAGGCAAGTCCTTCGTGGGCGATGGCCATGGTGGGATAGACAACATTGCTTCTTCGTGGACCCTTCATGGGCGGAGCCCTCCATGGACTCGCGCAGCCATTACCCTTCGTGGGTTGAAGTCTCCATCAACATGGATGTATGATAGCGCCACCTATCGGAACCATGCCAACAATCTCCGTATCAACATTGCGTTTGCTCCCTCCATACTCCTCCCATTTACTTTGTTGCAAGTTGTATGCTTTACTTTCCGCTGCTCATATACTCTTTGAATGCTTGCTTGAATTGTATTGTGATTGCTTGACTTGTGCTAAGTTGCTAAAATCTGCCAAGAATTAAAATTGGGAAAAGGCTAGGTTTTTGTCGGTGTTCTGGGAATGGGGGTACCCAGACTTGCCTGCCTGCGGCCTGCGGCATGGCTCAGGGAGTGGCCCAGTACGGCCCATCTTCATCAACACATACTCAAGACCCTCGCGAGGGGCCAAGCCTCGCGGGGCGGATGACAAGAGGCTTCCTCGGGCACAGCCTCGTCAGGCTGGCTCACGAGGAGGCAGAGATATCAAGGCAGGGTACCTCACGAGGTGCCCATGATGCAAGCCATGACGACCGAGGCCAGGCGGGCGCAAGGCGGGCGCAAGGCGGGCGTCGGCCTGCGCAGAGTCCTTGTTTCCTCTTTGGTGCAAAGGGGGCAAGCGCAGGCAAGAGTATCAAGCAAAGGCAACCATTTCGGTGCAACAAGACCAAGACCAGCAGGGCGGCAGGATGGAGGTCATCGTGGAGCCCAAGCCGGCGTCACCGTCACGGTCTTTGGCAGGCGAGGACTGACTTTAGTCAGGATAAGTGTACTAGATGTTCCCCTTCAAAATGGCCAATTGTTGGCGCCCTTCCCGCTCAATATTTGGGAAGAGGCCCAGGGCCTCCCTCTATAAATAGAGCTAGCCACCGCAGAGTAGTGAGAGGAGATTTTGGGTAGACTAGTGAGGGGGAGAGATTTTGAGTAGACTAGTGTGAGAGAGAGAGGCGACTGGATTCACCCAAGCAGTTCATCGCACCAGCCAAGAACAGCCCCTCGCGAGGCTGTTCTTCCTTGTACTATTCATCATCAGCCCCCGAGGCAATCCACCACACCACAAACTGGAGTAGGGTATTACACTACAATGGTGGCCTGAACCAGTATAAATCTCGTGTCCCTTGTGTTGTTCTTTGTGTAGTTTAGATCCTTGCGAGGCGACGAGACATGGGTAGGCAGGAGGTGTGATCTCCGCGTGCACCCCAGAGTTCGAACCTTGAGGGTCTGCCGGAACCCGAAATCCGACATTTGGCGCGCCAGGTAGGGGTGCGCCGGAATCCTTCTCCCGCTGCCTCGCGTACCGTCGCATCATCGTCGTCATGTCCGGCGACCCAACGGGCAACCCTGATCCCTGGGCGGCCTGGCCCGCCCGCGCGGAGCCGCTTGCCTAGGGTGACCTCAACCCTGTGCCCCAGGCAGCCCGCGGTCCGCAGGGCACTGCGGGCCGCGGGCGACGCGGTCAGGCGGCGCCAGCTCTCACGCCGCGGCAGGTGCGGTCGGCAGCAAGGGCCTCAAGCCACGCTGCGGCCACGGCGCCATACACCCGGCGGGAGCAGGCAAACTCAAGGGTCGCGCTCACGGTAGCCCAAGAGCTACTATAATGCAGGCTGCTGGAGGGCGGCCGCGACGTGCTACTGGAGCGGGTGGCAGAGCTCCTGGGCTCCGCCGCCTTGGGGGCTCACCCCTTTTGCGCCCAGACACCGCCTCAAGCCCAAGGCGGGCCGCACGGAGGCCCCACGCGCGCCCGCACAGCTCCGAGCGGATTCCAGGGTCACTCCAACGCCAACCTGGTCGTCGACGCCTGGCTGCCAATAGTGTCGCCTCCGCCTCCGACCAGTGAAGGGGATCCACTACAGCCCACGGTCCCGGTGGGCTGCGACGCTACCACTCCCAGGTGGGCACCTCGAGCAGGACTGCGTGGCACACGGGGCACTACAGCGAGGCATTCGGGGCGGCGGCCCCGGAAGCGTATGTGCCCCACATGGTGGATCAAGGACACGCGCAGGAGGAAGACCATGGCTCATTCCTCTGCCTAGGCTGGGGGGAAGAGACACCCGAAGCTGAGCTCTTTTAGGAGCCCAGGGAAAGCCTCGTCGATCGCGCTGGAGGCAGTGACTATCAGGTACCGCTAATCCCTCAGGAACAGGCATACGCTAACCATGGATCACAGGAGGTATAGGTCGTCGCGGCAGATGGCCGCCCCAATCCAGCAGCTTCCTACCCCTCAGGAGGAGGGCACCGAGGGCTGCAAGAGGGGGCCGAGATCCAGCTTCGCCCACGCGGCGCTCGGAGCAAGGCGTCCTCGGGAGGTAGGCCCTCTGCCGGGGAGGTGCCTCAGGGCCTACCCCCGGCAGAGGACCCGTGGTCGTCGGGGGAACCGCTGGCGACCGCTCTATCCCATCGGTGGCGTCCACGGTCTCCGGCTGTCGTCAATGGCAATAGAGTGTGGTGCAAGGCGGGGCCCTCGTCTGGCGATATGAAGCAAGGCCGGTACCTATGAAGAAGGCCCAGTGCCTGTGAAGTTCGCCGCCCCGTGACACTCTCACGTAATAATGAGTGGGGTTGTACACGCCCCGGAGTCTCCGGAGATCCACCCTCGGGCCTCGGGGGCTCCCGCCCACGCCCAGTGGCAGCACTTAGCTCCGCGCTCGTGAGAAGACGTCGAAGACTAGACTAGGTGCCGGACACGGCCTTTCTACTTTTTTTGCCTTTCCTTTGGTTGTCGTTTTTCCCCTGTTTGGAATTAAGTTGGATTTGAGTTTGAGACTTGCGTGTGTTTGGGGAAGGGGTGTTTAGTCTCATTCGAGCAATCTCTCACGCTCTGGTTACCGTTTTGCATCCATCCAGCTTCAGCTGCCTCCCCACGTGAGCCCCTCGCGAGCCGGTCCAGGCCCAGCATGCGCGCAGCCCGGACTGCCATCGCCACGCCCTCTCAGGAGGTTCTCATTACAGGTTCAATGGGCTCGTTCAGGCGGCACTCAGGACACCACGGCCCTCCGCAGGCTCGCTTAGGGCCCACGCGGGTCGAAGGTAAACAAGTCAGTCGACTCGTCACAAGACCAGTGGCTTGGCGTAGGCATGCGGGTGATATCATGTCTACGAATACGCTAACTGCAAGTTTTTAGACGAGGGGCTCCCCCTCCCAAAATGCTCTTACAACCCTCAGGGCCAAGCCCGAACTCTCTCTGCGCAGGGTAAAAAGAAGGAACAACGCGCGGTCAATCGGATAAATCCCCCAATGCATCCTCAGGGGCACCTCCGGAGTCGCCACTAGCATCGTTGGCCTCGCCGTCGCCTTCTACACCACCGTCATCAGCACCTGGGCCATTCACCACTCCGCCCTCATCAGCAGCTACGACCACACCGTCGTCATCGGCGGTGAAGGACCTAACAAGGGCGTCCATGTTGTCTTCCACCCAATGCGCCAGATCGCCCCGGATTGCCAGGGGTACCTGTGCGATGGCGGCATCAAAGTCAAAATGGGGGTCCATGTTCTGGAGATGACTGAAGACGCGAGAAAAAGCACGCCCAAGCAGGGCACGGCTCCTCTCCTCCACCAACCTGTCGGCCCTGCCTGACCGAGTCTCCAGCTGCTTCACTACATCGGTAAAGAACTGAAGGTTGCCAGCATAGTTAACCACATGAGGCTCCCCAACGGCTGCCTCGCAGATGTTGCCCAAGGCCGTGTTAGCTCTTTCCCGAAGCGTGTGGAGCATAGGGCCATGCATGTGCTCCAAGGTCTGCCGCTGGCGTATCTCATCCTCGCTCCGTCGCGCGACGGCCTCAGCCGCGTCCACCCTTTGACGGAGAAGAAGCACCTCGGCGTGGGAGGAAGCCAGCTCCACCTGTGTCGTGCCAAGGGCGGCCCCGGCAGCGTCCGCACGCCGCGTCACTTCATCCAGCTTGGCCTTCAGGGCGGCGGTCCTGCCCTCTGCTTCGACCCTGATCAACTCCGGCCTCTCCTCGAACTCGCGCTCGAGGTTCGAGCAGGACGCCGCCACCCGACGATCAACCTCTTCTAAGGCTCGGGCTTCCCTCGTGGCAACGTCATTCTCCGCCTGTGCCACCAGGCGCTCCCTCGTCTCCAACTGCTCAAGGTCCAGGGTGCGCTCGGTGGCCTCCAGCGTCAATGCCTCCTCACGTCTCTGGAGCTCCGCCCGGTCGACCAAGGCCCCCCTTCATCGACGCAAGGGCCACCTCACGCAACTCCACCTGCTGCTCCAGGGAGCTACTCCAGGCCTAGAGCTCCCACACCCGCTCCTCTGCAGCCCTGCGCCGCTGGTCAGCCTCCTGGGCCTCCTCCACGGCCCGGGAGCAGGCCTCCCGAGAAGTCGCCAGCGACACCTCGGCCTTCTCATTGTCGAGGTCACGCTGGTGGCGCGCAAGGGCAAAGGCCACCTTCAGCTTGCGCCTCTCCTCGGCTAGGCGCAGGCCCTCGGCCTCAAGGCGCGGTCCTCGCCAGCAAGCTCTACACCGAGCTGGCTCACTACGTCAGCCGCCCTCCGGACAAACCCTTGGCGAAGGGCACGGCGCTCCCGAGCGTGCTCGAGCATGTCTTCCGCGTCATCCTCCACCCCAGGCACGCGCGGAGGGCCACGAACCAGCACTCCCCCTCTGGGCAGGGGGCTAGGGGCTGGCGCCCTCGCGGTGGCCGGGCGCGCCCCGCCCGAAGCCTGGCCCAGAGCCGGTTCGTCCTCCAAGGAAGAACGCAAGAGCGACCTCAGCCAGTCGCCGTCCACGACCAATCAAAGAGCCCAGGGCAGGCTAGCTATACCCCGGGAGGGCTCGCGAAGGAGGGTCGCGAGGTGCCCAGAATCATGATGCATCACAGGACGGCTCACCTCTCCAACCGGCCTCACCACAAGGGCGGTGCTTGAGCTCGGGGCGCTTGGGGACGGTGGAGAGGGCGAGGCTTGGAGGGAGGGCTCCTCAGCCATCTCTATGAACTCGGCAGGAAGGGCCCTGCAGGGCAACGATCAGCTGAAGCAACGGGAAAGTAAGGGACTAAGAAAGGGGAAGGCTTACTCATCAATGGCGAAGTACTTCCTGCGCTTCAATAGGTGGCAAGGGTAATCATCACCCAAGGCCTCCTTCCTCTTTCGGAGAGCCTCAAAGTCCACGCGGAAGCGGCCTAGGAGCTCGGCGCAAGGGTCAGCCTGCGACGAGGAAGAAGCGCCAATGTGACCGGCGTCGGGGGCGTCGCCCTGGCGCACGCCGCCAGACGCCGCCCCATGAAGGGTGGCCGGGCCCTCAGGAGCCTCTGCCACGGGAGCCGCGGGCCGCGGCTCAACACCTTCAGCCGCTGCAGGGCAGGCCTCAGAAGCTGCCACCTCAGGAGTTCCGCATGGCGTCATCATCCCAACGGCGGCCCCGTCAGCCCCCGACGGCCCTTGCCTCCCAGCTCCACCACTCGTGGAAGGACCGCCACGGGCAACCGGAAGGGCAACCACCACAACTGGGTTCTCACGAGGTCCCATGAGGCATGTGGGGCGCAGCCCCCATTCGTTGAAGCTGGGCATCTGCTTCACAAAATCAGCCCTGCTTGAGCAAAGGTACAGCAGGGCACCCCCTTGACGGAGGCTGCCAGGGGAAGGGTCCCCAGTCAGAATCATGAGAACCTTCCTCAGCACTTCAGGCGCCAGATCTTCCTTCTGGAGCCTCATGCAGTCTTCACGCCCCCTGAAGGCCCACATCCGGCGGGAATGGCGCTGGAGAGAGGCAATGCGGCACTTGAGGAACTCCTTCACCACCTTGGGTGCCGTCACACCGAGCGCCCTCAAGTTCGCAAAGCGATGCCAGACGAAGACGAGCCGGGGGCTCATGAGCGTCTCCTGGCCCCAGCCCGAATTGGGGATAGCGGGCAAGGTTGGCTCCGAGAGCAGGGGGCTGGGCACTCCGACATCCACGTACAGCCACCGCTCTTGGAACCCAGTCGCAGGCGGAGGAAGGCTGAAATCAATTCCCCAGGCCGCCGTTTCTGGCGTGGTGAGGAAGCTCACGCACCCCAAGCACTGGGTGGGGTCGCTGAGGCGCAAAGAGAAGAAGTGGTGCAGCAAGGCGACTGAAGGAGGAATGCCCACCATCGCCTCGCAAACAAAAGCGAAAACGGCAAGGAGAGCAATGGATTCAGGACCCAAATGCATCATGTGGATCTGGTAATGGGAAAGTACGGCATTGAAGAAATCGGAGAAGGGGGAACCAGTCCCGCCCACAAGGAGTCGGCGAAGTACTAGACCTCGGTGACTATTCTGTCAATGGGGAAGTGAGACGCGGGCCAGACCATCGTCCTCCCACACTTGTTGAAGATGGTGGCGAGGGCGGAACTGACCTTGTCCAAGGCTTCCAGGTTGAGTACCTCCTTCTTCTCCTCCTCCTTCTCCTTCTCCTCCTTCTCCTTCTCCTCCTCCTTCTCCTTCTCCTTCTTCTTCTTCTTCTTCTTCTTCTTCTTCTTCTTCTTCTTCTTCTTCTTCTTCTTCTCCTTCTCCTTCTTCTTCTCCTTCTTCTTCCCCTTCCCCTTCTCCTTCTCCTTCTCCTTCTCCTTCTCCTTCTCCTTCTCCTTCTCCTTCTCCTTCTCCTTCTCCTTCTCCTTCTCCTTCTCCTTCTCCTTCTCCTTCTCCTTCTCCTTCTTCTTCTCCTTCTTCTTCTTCTTCTTCTTCTTCTTCTTCTTCTTCTTCTCCTTCTTCTTCTCCTTCTTCTCCTTCTTCTTCTCCTTCTTCTTCTTCTTCTTCTTCTTCTTCTTCTTCTTCTTCTTATCGACTGATCGACAGCGGGAGCCATCGACGGCAGCGAGCGGGGCGAGGGCACAGGATTCTTCCCTTTCCCCTTCTTCGTCAGTGCCATCGCGGCAGGAAGGGGGAGGTTCGAGATTGGATTGGAAGCGGAGGGTGGAGCTCAAGGAGAGGAAGAGCAGGGGACGCACAAGCGGCGAGAAGAGGGATGACTGTGTGCAAACGCGGGTCCGCCTAGCTAGGCGCAAAATAAGGAGGCATGGGGAAATAGGGACGCCCACGTCCAATTAACCGCCACGCGGCGCCCAAGGCCGCAGGCTGATGGGGCCCGCAACGCTTCGCACTTGCCCCTTCGCTTCTCTGCTAAGCCAAGTCCCGGCGCGCCTTGGGCCCGGGGGCTACTCTCGGCGTTCTGGGAACGGGGGTACCCAGACTTGCCTGCCTGTAGCCTGCGACGTGGCTCAGGGAGTGGCCGAGTATGGCCCATCTTCATCAACACATATTCAAGACCCTCGCGAGGGGCCAAGCCTCGCGGGGCGGACGACAAGAGGCTTCCTCGGGCACAGCGTCGTTAGGCTGGCTCGCGAGGAGGCGGAGAGATCAAGGCGGGGTACCTCACGAGGTGCCCATGACGCAAGCCATAACGACCAAGGCCAGGCGGGCGCCAGGCGGGCGCCGGCCTGCGCAAAGTCCTTGTTTCCTCTTTGGTGCAAAGGGGGCAAGCGCAGGTAAGAGTATCAAGCAAAGGCAACCATTTCGGTGCAACAAGACCAAGACCAGCAGGGCGGCAGGATGGAGGTCATCGTGAAGCCCAAGCCGGCGTCACCGTCAGGGTCTTGGGCAGGCGAGGACCAACTTTAGTCAGGATAAGTGTACTAGATGTTCCCCTTCAAAATGGCCAATTGTTGGCGCCCTTCCCGCTCAATATTTGGGAAGAGGCCCAGGGCCTCCCTCTATAAATAGAGCTAGCCACCACAGAGTAGTGAGAGGAGATTTTGGGTAGACTAGTGAGGAGGAGAGATTTTGAGTAGACTAGTGAGAGAGAGAGGCGACTGAACTCACCCAAGCAGTTCATCGCACCAGCCAAGAACAGCCCCTCGCGAGGTTGTTCTTCCTTATACTATTCATCATCAGCCCAGAGGCAATCCACCACACCACAAACTAGAGTAGGGTATTACACCACAATGGTGGCCTGAACCAGTACAAATCTCGTGTCCCTTGTGTTGTTCTTCGTGTAGTTTAGATCCTTGCGAGGCGATGAGATGTGGGTAGGCAAGAGGTGTGATCTCCGCGTGCACCCCAGAGTTCGAACCTTGAGGGTCCGCCGGAACCCGAAATCCGACAGTTTTTATTTGGTCAAGTAGTCTAATCACCCCCTCCCTCCTAGACATACTTTTGATCCTACAAGTGGTACCAGAGGTTTGGTCTCCATTTGCCTTGATGTCCATAGCCTTGGTTTCACAACCTAGGAGAGTATGGCGTCTAGTGAGGGAAATTACCACCGTAGAGGTCCTTACTTTGATGGTACTAATTTTGCTAGTTGGAAACATAAGATGAAAATGCATATTCTTGGACATAACCCCGCCATTTGGGCTATTGTGTGTATTGGTTTGCAAGGTGAATTCTTCGATGGGAGAGAACCGAATCGTGAAGCTACCGCGGAAGAATTGAAGATGTTGCAATACAATGTTCAAGCTTGCGATATCCTCTTCAACGGATTGTGCCCCGAAGAATTCAACAAAATCAGCCATCTTGAGAATGCAAAGGAAATTTGGGATACTTTGGTTGATATGCATGAAGATACCAACTCTGTCAAGGAATCCAAGTTGGATGTGCTTAAAAGTCAACTTGATAAGTTCAAAATGAAGGATGGTGAAGGTGTTGCTAAAATGTACTCTAGGGTTGCTCTCATCACAAATGAGATTCCAGGCTTAGGAAGTGAAGAGATGACTGACAAATTCATCATTAGAAAGATCTTGAGAGCCTTGGATGGAAAATATGATACCATGTGCACTTTGATCCAAATGATGCCAAACTACAAAGATCTCAATCCAACCGAAGTCATTGGAAGAATTGTTGCTCATGAGATGTCACTCAAGGATAAAGAAGAGCTTCACAACAAGTCTAGTGGTGCTTACAAAGCCTCATGTGATGCTCCTACATCATCAAATGAGAAACAAGCCTTCAATGAAGAATTGAGCTTAATGATGAAGAACTTCAACAAATTCTACAAGAGTAGAAGCAAGGAAAGAAGTTCCAAGTCAAGGTCCTACAACGACAAAAGATCTTCTAGTCGTGAGCGAAATTGTTACAATTGTGGAAGACCCGGACACTACTCCAATGAGTGTACGTCTCCCTACAAAAGAAGAGAAGACTCACCTAAAAGGAGAAGCAAAAGGGAAGAATCACCTCCAAGAGAGAGAAGGAGTAGAGATGATCGCTATGAACGAAGAACCTCTCGAAGAAGCAAGGATTCGGAAAGGAAGGACAAGTCATCAAGGAGCTACACAAAACGAATACATCAAGCTCATGTTGGTGAATGGGTATCTGGCTCCGACTCCGACCACCATTCCGAGAGAAGTTATCACTCTGACTCCGAATATACTCAAGATGAAGGTGTTGCCGGTCTAGCACTTGTGTCAACCAACTCCTATGACATATTTGATTCACCAAATGAAGGAAGTGGAAGATGCTTCATGGCTAAAGGCCCCAAGGTAACACACCCCGAGTATGTTGATTTCAATAGTGATAAAGATGATTTGCTAGGTTATGATGATTTACTTGTTGACAAGTTGATGTGGAGCATCCCACGATCATCACCATGTTCACTTCGACCACTCCCCATGACCCAAGGATACATAAGATGAGACCTCGACTATATGCCATTGGACACAAGGTGAACTCACTCCTCTCCGAACATTCACTTTCTACATGTGAGACATGGCTACTACCTCAAACGTATGTGCTATGCATGACCAGGAACCAAGAGGAAGGCCATGGATCAGCTAGGAGCATTGGACAAGACGCGAGAACACCAAGCGCAAGGAACAAGAGAAAGGACTGACAACAAGTCACGGCCAGCGGACGACCGGTCCTTACAAGACGTCCAACGTGTGGAGGTTCAGCCCGCCAAAACAGCTACAATCGAGGGACTCTACAGCGCCCGGACGACCGCCAGATACCAGAAGTCCGACATCCATCAGCAACCGGACGACTGACCCCCGGATATCCGGCGCCACATGTCCAGAGAGGAAATGACGGAAGTCTGAAGACTTCCGGATGACCAGGCGGTCGCGAGCCTATTGGGGAACACAGTAATTTCAAAAAAAATCCTACGATCACGCAAGATCTATCTAGGTGATGCATAGAAACGAGAGGGGAGAGTGTGTCCACGCACCCTCGTAGACTGGAACCAGAAGCGTTATGACAACGTGGTTGATGTAGTCGCAGGTCTTCACGATCCGACCGATCCTAGCACCGAAAGTACGACACCTCCGCATTCAGCACACGTTTAGCTCGATGACGTCCCTCATACTCTTGATCCAGTTGAGGCCAAGGGATAGTTTCGTTAGCACGATGGCGTGGTGACGGTGATGATGAAGTTACCGGCATAGGGCTTCGCCTAAGCACTACGACGATATGACCGAGGTGTGTAACTGTGGAGGGGGGCACCGCACATGGCTAAAACAATTGTCAACTTGTGTGTCCTAAGGTGCCCCCCTGCCCCCGTATATAAAGGAGCAAGGGGGAGGCCGGCCGGCCCTCTAGGGCGCGCCAAGGGGGGAGGAATCCTCCTCCTAGTAGGAGTAGGACTCCCCCCCCTTTCCTAGTCCTACTAGGAGAAGAAGGAAGGAGGGGAGGAGAAGGAAGGAGGGGGCGCCGCCCCTCCCCCTAGTCCAATTCGGACTAGGCCCATGGGGGGTGCACGGCCAGCCCCTGGCCTCCCCTCTCTCTCTCCCTTAGGCCCAATAAGGCCCATTACTTCTCCGGTGGTTCCGATAACCCTTCCGGCACTCCGGTTATATCCGAAACTTCTCCGGAACACTTCCGGTGTCCGAATATAGTCGTCCAATATATCAATCTTTATGTCTTGACCATTTCGAGACTCCTCGTCATGTCCGTGATCACATCCGGGACTATGAACAATCTTCGGTATAGCATATCACATAAACTCATAATACCAATCATCATTGAACGTTAAGCGTGCGGACCCTACGGGTTCGAGAACTATGTAGACATGACCGAGACACGTCTCCGGTCAATAACCAATAGTGGAACCTGGATGTTCATATTGGTTCCTACATATTCTACGAAGATCTTTATCGGTCAAACCGCATAATAACATACGTTGTTCCCTTTGTCATCGGTATGTTACTTGCCCGAGATTCGATCGTCGGCATATCAATACCTAGTTCAATCTTGTTAGTGGCAAGTCACTTTACTTGTTCCGTAATACTTCATCCTGTAACTAACTCATTAGTCACAATGCTTGCAAGGCTTGTAGTGATGAGTATTACCGAGAGGGCCTAGAGATACCTCTCCGAAACACGGAGTGACAAATCCTAATCTCGATCTATGTCAACCCAACAAACACCTTACGTTGTGACGTTTGGTAGCACATAAAGTGTTCCTCCGGTATCCGGGAGTTGCATAATCTCATAGTCTGAGGAACTTGTATAAGTCATGAAGAAAGTAGTAGCAAATGAAACTAACACAATCATAATGCTAAGCTAACGGATGGGTCATGTCCATCACATCATTCTCCTAATGATGTGATCCCGTTTATCTAATGACAACACATGTCTATGGTTAGGAAACATAACCATCTTTGATTAACGACCTAGTCAAGTAGAGGCATACTAGGGACTATATATTTTGTCTATGTATTCAGACATGTACTACGTTTCTGATTAATACAATTCTAGCATGAATAATAAACATTTATCATGAGATAAAGAAATAAATAATAACCTTATTATTGCGTCTAGGACATATTTCCTTTAGTCTCCCACTTGCACTAGAGTCAATAATCTAGTTCACATCACCATGTGATTTAACAAATATTCACATATGTATGAGATTAACACCCATAGCTCACATCATCATGTGACTAACACCCAAAGGGCTTACTAGAGTCAATAATCTAGTTCACATCGCTATGTGATTAACACCCAAAGTGTACTAAGGTGTGATCATGTTTTGCTCGTGAGAGAAGTTTAGTCAATGGGTCTGTCACATTTAGAGCCGTATGTATTTTGCAAATATTCTATGTCTACAATGCTCTGCATGGAGCTACTCTAGCTAATTGCTCCCACTTTCAGTATGTATCCAGATTGAGACTTAGAGTCATCTGGATCAGTGTAAAAGCTTGTATCGACGTAACTCTTTACGACGAGCTCTTTTATCACCTCCATAATCGAGAAATATTTCCTTAGTCCCCACTAAGGATAATTTTGACTGCAGACCAGTGATCTACTCTTAATCACTATTGTACCCCCTTGCCAAAACTCATTGCAAGGTACACAATAGGTCTGGTACACAGCACAACATACTTTATAGAACCTATGATTGTGGCATAGGGAATGACTTTCATTCTCTTTCTATTTTCTGTCGTGGTCGGGCTTTGAGTCTTACTCAACTTTACACCTTGTAATACGGGCAAGAACCCTTTCTTTGACTGATCCATTTTTGAACTTTTTCAAAACTTTATCAAGGTATGTGTTTTTGTGAAAGTACAATTAAGCGTCTTGATCTATCTCTATAGATCTTGATGCCCAATATGTAAGCAGCTTCGCCGAGGTCTTTCATTGAAAAACTCTTATTCAAGTATCCCTTTATGCTATCCTGAAATTCTATATCATTTCCAATCAACAATATGTCATCCACATATAATATTAGAAATGCTACCGAGCTCCCACTCACTTTCTTGTAAATACAGGCTTCTCCAAAAGTCTGTATAAAACCATATGGTTTGATCACACTATCAAAATGTTTATTCCAACTCTGAGAGGCTTGCACCAGTCCATAAATGGATTGATGGAGCTTGCACACTTTGTTAGCACCCTTTGGATCGACAAAACCTTATGGTTGTATCATATACAACTCTTCTTCCAGAAATCTATTCAGGAATGCAGTTTTGACATCCATCTGCCAGATTTCATAAAAAATGGCAACTACTAACATGATTCGGACGGATTTAAGCATCGCTACAGTTGAGAAGATCTCATTGTAGTCAACACCTTGAACTTGTCAAAAACCTTTTGCAACAAATCAAGCTTTGTAGATAGTAACACTACTATCAGTGTTTGTCTTCCTCTTGAAGATCCATTTATTTTCTATGGATTGTCGATCATCGGGCAAGCCCACCCAAGTCCACACTTTGTTCTCATACATGGATCCCATCTTAGATTTCATGGCCTCAAGCCATTTTGTGGAATCTGGGCTCATCATTGCTTCCTCATAGTTCGTAGGTTTATCATGATCTAGCAATATGACTTCCAGAATGGGATTACCGTACCACTCTGGTGTAGATCTTAATCTGGAAGATCTACGAAGTTCGGTAGTAAATTGATCTGAAGCTTCATGATCATCATCATTAGCTTCCTCACTAATTGGTGTAGGAATCACTAGAACTGATTTCTGTGATAAACTACTTTCCAATTCGGGAGAAGGTACAATTACCTCATCAAGTTCTACTTTCCTCCCACTCGCTTCTTTCGAGAGAAACTCCTTCTATAGAAAGGATCCATTCTTAGCAATGATCTTGCCTTCGGATCTGTGTTAGAAGGTCTACCCAACAGTTTCCTTGGGTATTCTATGAAGATGCATCTCTCCGATTTGGGTTCGAGCTTATCAGGCTGAAGCTTTTTCACATAAGCATCGCAGCCCCAAACTTTAAGAAACAACAACTTTGGTTTCTTGCAAAACCACAGTTCATAAGGCGTCATCTCAATGGATATTGATAGTGCCCTATTTAAAGTGAATGCAGATGTCTCTAATGCATAACCCCAAAATGATAGTGGTAACCTAGTAAGAGACATCATAGATCGCACCATATCCAATAAAGTGCGGTTACGACGTTCGGACACACCATTACGCTGTGGTGTTCCATGTGGCGTGAGCTATGAAACTATTCCACATTGTTTTAAATGAAGGCCAAACTCATAACTCAAATATTCTCCTCTACGATCAGATCATAGAAACTTTATTTTCTTGTTACGATGATTCTGCACTTCACTCTGAAATTCTTTGAACTTGAAAATGTTTCAGACTTGTGTTTCATTAAGTAGATATACCCATATCTGCTCAAATCATCTGTGAAGGTCAGAAAATAATGATACCCGCCACGAGCATCAACACTCATTGGACCGCATACATCGGTATGTATTATTTCCAATAAGTCACTTAGCTTGTTCCATTGTTCCGGAGAACGGAGTTTTAGTCGTCTTGCCTATAAGGCACGGTTCGCAAGCATCAAATGATTCATAATCAAGTAATTCCAAAAGTCCATCTTTATGGAGTTTCTTCATGCGCTTTACACCGATATAACCCAAACGGCAGTGCCACAAATATGTTGCACTATCATTATCAACGTTGCATCTTTTGGCATCAATATTATGAATATTGTATCACTATGATCAAGATTCAATAAACCATCAAAATTGGGTGTATGACCATAGAAGGTTTTATTCATGTAAATAGAATAACAATTTTTTCTCTGTTTTAGATGAATAATTGTATTGCAATAAACATGATCTAGTCATATTTATGCTCAAAGCAAACACCAAATAACATTTATTTAGGTTCAACACTAATATCTAAAGTACAGGGAGTGTGCGATGATGATCATATCAATCTTGGAACCACTTCCAACACACATCGTCACTTCACCCTCAATTAGTCTCTGTTTATTCTGTAACTCCTGTTTCGAGTTACTAATATTAGCAATTGAACAAGTATCAAATACCCAGGGGATACTATAAACACTAGTAAGGTATACATCAATAACCTGTATATCAAATATACCCTTGTTCACTTTTTTCCATCCTTCTTATCCACCAAATATTCAGGGCATTTCCGCTTCCAGTGACCATTTCTTTTGCAGTAAAATCACTCAGTTTCAGGCTTTGGTCTAGTTTTGGGCTTCTTCGCGGGAGTGACAACTTGCTTGCCATTCTACTTGAAGTTCCCTTTCTTTCCCTTTGCCCTTTTCTTGAAACTAGTGGTCTTGTCAATCGTCAACACTTGATGCTCTTTCTTGATTTCTACCTTCGTCGATTTCAGCATCACGGAGAGCTCGGGAATCGTTTTTGTCATCCCTTGCATACAATAGTTCATCACGAAGTTCCAGTATCTTGGTGATGGTGACTAGAGAACTCTGTCAATCACTATCTTATCTGGAAGATTAACTCCCACTTGATTCAAGCGATGGTAGTACCCAGACAATCTGAGCACATGCTCACTGCTTGACCTATTCTCCTCCATCTTTTAGCTACAGAACTTGTTGGAGACTTAATATCTCTCAACTCGGGTATTTGCTTGAAATATTAACTTCAACTCCTAGAACATCTCATATGGTCCATGACGTTCAAAATGTCTTTGAAGTCCCGATTCTAAGCCGTAAAGCATGGTGCACTAAACTATCAAGTAGTCATCATATTGAGCTACCAAACGTTCATAACGTCCGTGTTTGCTCCTGCAATAGGTCTGTCACCTAGCGGTGCATTAAGGACATAATTCTTCTGTGCAGCAATGAGGATAAACCTCATGTTACGTACCCAATCCGCATCATTGCTACTATCATCTTTCAACTTAGTTTTCTCTGGGAACATAAAAAACATAGGGAAACTATAACGCGAGCTATTGATCTATAGAATAATAGACATGCAAAATACTATCTGGTACTAACTTCATGATAAATTAATGTTCAATTAATCATATTACTTAAGAACTCCCACTTAGATAGACATCCCTCTAATCATCTGAGTGATCACGTGATCCAAATCAACTAAACCATGTCCGATCATCACGTGAGATGGAGTAGTTTTCAATGGTGAACATCACTATGTTGATCATATCTACTATATGGTCATGCTCGACCTTTCGGTCTTAGTGGTTTGAGGCCATATCTGCATATGCTAGGATCGTCAAGTTTAACCCGAGTATTCTGCGTGTGCAAAACTGGCTTGCACCCGTTGTATGTGAATGTAGAGCTTATCACACCCATCATCACGTGGTGTCTCGGCACGAGGAACTGTAGCAATGGTGCATACTCAGGGAGAACACTTGTACCTTGAAATTTAGTAAGGGATCATCTTATAATGCTACCTACGTTCTAAGCAAAAGAAGATGCATAAAGGACAAACATCACATGCAATCAAAATATGTGACATGATATGGCCATCATCATCTTGTGCTCATGATCTCCATCACCGAAGCATCGTCATGATCTCCAACGTCACCGGCGCGACACCTTGATCTCCATCGTAGCATCATTGTCGTCTCGCCACCTATTGTTACTACGACTATCAGTACCGCTTAGTGATAAAGTAAAACAAATACATGGTGATTGCATTGCATACAATAAAGCAACAACCATATGGCTCCTGCCAGTTGCCGATAACTTTGTTACAAAACATGATCATCTCGTACAACAATTAATATCACATCATGCCCTGCAAAAACAAGTCAGACATCCTCTACTTTGTTGTTGCAAGTTTTAAGTGGCTGCTACGGGCTTCTAGCAAGAACCGTTCTTACCTACGCATCAAAACCACAACGATTTTTCGTCAAGTTTGTTGTTTTAACATTCAACAAGAACCGGGCGAAGCCACACTTGATTCAACTAAAGTTGGAGAAACAGACACTCACCAGCCACCTATGTGCGAAACACGTCGGTCTCTCACATAAGCATACGCGTAATATTGGTCTGAGCCGCTTCATCCAACAATACCGCCGAATCAAAGTATGACATGCTGGTAAGCAGTATGACTATTATCGCCCACAACTCTTTGTGTTCTACTCGTGCATATAACATCTACGCATAGATTTGGCTCGGATGCCATTGTTGGGGAACGCAGTAATTTCAAAAAAAATCCTATGATCACGCAAGATCTATCTAGGTGATGCAGAGCAACAAGAGGGGAGAGTGTGTCCACGTACCCTCGTAGATCGAAAGCGGAAGCATTATGACAACGAGGTTGATGTAGTCGTACGTCTTCACGATCCGACCGATCCTAGCATCGAAAGTATGACACCTCCGCATTCAGCACACGTTCAGCTCAATGACGTCCCTCGTACTCCTGATCCAATTGAGGCCGAGGGAGAGTTTCGTCAGCATGACGGCATGGTGACGGTGATGATGAAGTTATCGGCACATGGCTTTGCCTAAGCACTACGACGATATGACCGAGGTGTGTAACTGCGGAGGAGGGCACCGCTCACGGCTAAAACAATTGTCAACTTGTGTGTCCTAGGGTGCCCCCTGCCCCCGTATATAAAGGAGCAAGGAGGAGGCCGGCCGGCCCTCTAGGGCGCACCAAGGGGGAGGAATCCTCCTCCTAGTAGGAGTAGGACTCCCCCCTTTCCTAGTCCTACTAGGAGAAGAAGGAAGGAGGGGGAGGAGAAGGAAGGAGGGGCCGCCGCCCCTCCCCCTAGTCCAATTCGAACTAGGCCCATGGGAGGCGCGGCCAGCCCCTGGCCGCCCCTCTCTCTCTCCCCCCCCCCTTAGGCCAATAAGGCCCATTACTTCTCCTGTGGTTCCGATAACCCTTCCGGCACTCCAGTTATATCTGAAACTTCTCCGGAACACTTCCTGTGTCCGAATATAGTCGTCCAATATATCAATCTTTATGTCTCAACCATTTTGAGACTCCTCATCATGTCCGTGATCACATCTGGGACTCCAAACAAGCTTCGGTACAACATATCACATAAACTCATAATACCAATCCTCATCAAACGTTAAGTGTGCGGACCCTACGGGTTCGAGAACTATGTAGACATGATCGAGACACGTCTCCGGTCAATAACCAATAGCGGAACCTAGATTCTCATATTGGTTCCTATATATTCTACGAAGATCTTTATCGGTCAAACCGCATAACAACATACGTTGTTCCCTTTGTCATCGGTATGTTACTTGCCCGAGATTCGATCGTCGGCATCT
Source organism: Triticum aestivum (assembly GCF_018294505.1). Taxonomy (NCBI): domain Eukaryota; kingdom Viridiplantae; phylum Streptophyta; class Magnoliopsida; order Poales; family Poaceae; genus Triticum; species Triticum aestivum. Next base: position 218,231,913 of record NC_057807.1, on the reverse strand, counting down.
CAATACCGAGTTCAATCTCGATACCGGCAAGTCTCTTTACTCGTTCCATAATACTTCATCCCGCAACTAACTCATTAGTCACAATGCTTGCAAGGCTTGTAGTGATGAGTATTACCGAGAGGGCCCAGAGATACCTCTCCGAAACACGGAGTGACAAATCCTAATCTCGATCTATGCCAACCCAACAAACACCTTCGGAGACACCTGTAGAGCACCTTTATAATCACCAATTTATGTTGTGACATTTGGTAGCACACAAAGTGTTCCTCCGGTATCCGGTAGTTGCATAATCTCATAGTCTGAGGAACTTGTATAAGTCATGAAGAAAGCAGTAGCAAATGAAACTAACACGATCATAATGCTAAGCTAACGGATGGGTCATCTCCATCACATCATTCTCCTAATAATGTGATCCCGTTTATCAAATGACAACACATGTCTATGGTTAGGAAACATAACCATCTTTGATTAACGAGCTAGTCAAGTAGAGGCATACTAGAGACTATATAGTTTGTCTATGTATTCACACATGTACTAAGTTTCCGGTTAATACAATTCTAGCATGAATAATAAACATTTATCATGAAATAAGGAAATAAATAATAACTTTATTATTGCCTCTAGGGCATATTTCCTTCAGAGCCACCGGATGACCGGAACCAATCGGACGTCCGGTACCTGTCTGTGCACAGCTTCGGGCCCGAGGCCCATGTACCATTTCACTTTGCCCCCATTTCCACTTAGACTATAAATAGACCTCCTCCTCCTCCTAGAGAGGGTTAGCATTGTGATAGCTCATTTGTGAGATAGAGCCTCGCTCATCCATCCGGATTAGCTCCTCCGAGAGAGACCGTGCCTCTACGGAGAAGATCCACTTGGACTCAAGTCCCCTCACGGGAATAACTCAAGACCTCCTCATGGAGAAGAACCAGTGGCAGTTACCCTATGTATCGTCTCTTGTGTTTCCCCTCATTTTCCCCTCGTGTTCTTCGTGTTCTTGGTAGGATTCCCTTCAAACGTGAAAGATCGGGCATCTAGGGTGCTATCCTACATCATCTTGGTATCATGAGCCACGTTGATCATGATTTTGGAGCCCCTACCCTTTGTTTTCTAGCTTGATTTTGTTGTGTTCTTCCCCAATTTTGAAAATCCCCACCAAAAATAGCCCCAATTTTTTTTGTGATTTGTTGGTTTGATAATGTTTTGTTGATTTTGATTCGTGGATTTGCTTGGTTTCAAGTGGATCTAGCATTTCCCCAAGTTTCCCCTCTTTCCATCCGTCCAATCCCGCGAATTTTGACCCCGAAATCCACTTTTTCCGCCCAAAATCGCGTCCCCGATCTCGATCCCGAGTTACCCGAGACTCACCGGAAGTCCGGACATTTACGGGCGTCCGGAGCCTCTCGAAGCACCGGACATCCGGACATCACCGGACGTCCGGAATCCCATTACATAACAGTATTTACGGATTTCCGATCTCTCCGGACGTCCGGCCACCGGACATCCGTCCATTTCCGGACGTCCGCAATCTGTAGAAATCAACTTCGGCTAATTTTTGTTTCGTCCATAACTAATTCATCCGAACTCCGATTTTGACGTTCTTTAGCTCGTTTTGAAGCTCTTGACATCCCCCTTCCCATAAAAATACCACCAACATCATGTGACTCCATTAAATTTTGGCAATTTTGGCATCTTTGCCTAGGGTTTCCACCACATCATCCGCTACACCACCACCGACTTCTGCACCCTAACCCTTTTTGCTTGCCATAGCATTAGTGGTTGTTTGAGTAGTGATTGGAGTCTCCAAAGGTGTTTCAGCTACTTAGGGACGGTTTCTTCCTCGTTAACCACCACCACCACTTCCGCATAACCTTGCCCACCATACACTTCTGCCACCCCAACTTAGCCCAATGTTGTTTGAGCTTGTTTGAGTTGTGGCTTGTGTCTCCTAAGGTGTCTCGGCTACTTAGGGACGTCAACTTCAACTCCGACATGTGTATAGCCCATCATTCCACTTTCGCATCGCCAAGTGCAAACTACCTCCGCATTTCCACTACCACCATTTGACATTTGCCTTTGAGATTTTGAGTTTGCGGTTTTTCCGTTTCCTAGGATGTTTTGGCTAACTAGGAACGGGTCGACTTCAGCAACACCACCACTCATCATCACCACAGACGGTAACCTCAACGACATAATTGTATATTCCCCTTGCAAATTGCATTGATAACCCCTAGCCCATTTTTTGTTACTTGTCTATCGAGACTAGCCATTTGAGTATTGCCGGCAACATGACTTGTGCACATTAGTGATCATACTTCCCATAGCATACATACCATATCATCATGGTGCATATCTTGGTATCATATCTTGTGTCACAAGTTTGTTCCCGCATATACACAATTGCTATCTTTGTTTGTGCATTGTGCAAAAGTGGCCATACAAAAACAAAACAAAAAGAAATAAAGCTTTTAAGCAAAATAAAGAGAGCAAAGAAGCTTGTAAGCAAGTTCCATAGCATCATACCACATTTCATATAAGATTGTAATATCCGATCATCTTGGGTCATCTTGTGAGAAACACCGGGAACATACATACATAGCATACTTGAGATAGAAAGTTTATCCATTTTGCATCTTATATGTTGTGCACAAGTGTCGTATCCGCCTATTGAGCAATCGTGCTAGCATCTCTCTTGAGTTGTGTAACACGAGCATTTTCCATGGATTCCACATTTTGTGCTCATTCCTTGGTTGCACGACCCCATTTATCTATCCGTGTGTGTGTGTGTGTTTCCGTGTGCCATTCTTTGTTGTTGGTCTACTTGTTTCGCTTGCGAATTTGTGAATCTATTTCAACATTATTGATTCTTGCTAACATTTTGCATCAAATTTTTGTGCCACTATCCTCACCGAGCTCCACCATAAGCCTTACTTGTGTAGGTGTCAGAAATGGACGAGATTGGTACCAATTGTGATATTTCCTTGTTACATCATTGAGTGATCATTGATCCATTTTCAACATCGGTTAAGGTACATTTGGTATAGTTCTCTGCTTTCTTCCACTCATATTTTCTCGAGTCTTGTGATGGATAGGCAAGGCATTTCATCTCTGGTCTTCGACAACAATGACGGTGCAAACAACTACATCACGAAAGCATCCATCTTCGATCTACAACGACAAATGCAGGGCGCACAATCAAGATTGCGAGAGCGCATCGAGAACATCTCCATCGACATTCGTCACTCTGAAGCAAGGAAAAGGGACTACATCGACACGAAGCTTTCCGCACAAAAAGAGGAACAAGATGCAAGGATGGAGGAGATTCGGGCCTTAATCAAGTCTACTTCCCCTTCGTCATCTTCAAGGCGGCGGCAACCAAGACGATCATCTTTGGAGCGCCCAAGTGATGCAAGCACAGTTCGTCCACATCCACATCTCCATGGCGACCACCATCACATTCGTGATCAACATCGTCATGAAGGACAAGTCACGTCCAAGCATCATGTGCACAACGACGACGAACACCATCGAGCTCAAGCACGACAAAGACACCATAATCGTGAAGATGCTCGCCAAGCGCAAATGTACAAGCCCCAACAAGCCCTACTTCACGCCAAGTCCAAGCTTCATGACCAAAAGAGAAGACCACGAGACGAGCACCACCAAGAAGGAGCTACGGCTACCACCACCACTTCGGCATCTTCGCCAAGTGCTATCAAGGCATCTTCGCCTTCGGATTATGATATCTTCGCCTACTTCCCACGAGTACACCTACAACGACTTCAGCAAGTCCAAGGCGACCACCTACAAATGAGGGCGACACTTCCATCTTCAGAAGCCCCTCAAGGAAGATGGCTAAGCATGGGAAATTCCCTTCAATCAAGGTGACGAGCTACGAGGTGCCACATCGTATGGGCCTCCTACAACAAGACAGTGACAAGAAGGTCGAGCAAGGGCCATCCCCTTCGACCACGGCGATGAGCATGAACTTCTTCAACAACACGAAGACGGCGATCGGAGTTGAGCATGGAGACATTTGTACCTACATCTCTCCGACACCCAGATATGCTGAGATGCCCCATTTGTCATGTGAGGATAGCCGCCACCACATGAGTGACATGAGTGACTCCACCATATATGACATTGAGAGCATTTCATATGAGAGGATGAGTGTGACCACCACTAGCCCCACACATGAGAGCATGCCACATATCCTATGTGAGGTTGAGCGCCATTTGAGTGACTCCACCAACCATATGAGTGAGAGCATCCTTGAGGGAGGGAGTGAGCCACAACACTTAGCAAGTGAGGTAGTTGACATGACATGTGAGGCCACTATGATTTCTAATGACTTAACCTCTACTCCTAGCGTGTTTTATTCTTTGGTGCTAGGTCTCCTACATGACGACATGCCTATCCTCGGCGATTCCATACCTCCAAAGGAGACGATGATGGCCATGGTTGACAATGATGGACCCCCCACATGGTTCCATCAAGATGAAGTTGACAACGATTTGATCTTCAACACCTCACCTACAATACACGAGTGATGCTCCAAAGGTAACATAGGTGATGGTGCTTCTCTTGTCCCACTAGCGGACTATCTTACCAATGATTGCTTGCATGATGTTGACCCACCTATTCCCATGCTTCACGCTAGTGTGACTTCCTCATGTCATGACTTACCTATTTATGATGAATATGATGATGAGCATGTTGAGTTGCCTAGTTTGGATGCTATGCTCCATATGATATCATGTGAAAATTATTTTGGTCACATCATGTTTGATAATCCTTTAAACTTGTCATATGCTATGAGTGAGATCTCCCATATTGCATCATTTCAATCTCGACATAGTAACTATGCATGTCCAATTAAAATAAATCCCATTTGCACTTATGGCATAGATGACGAGATGATGGTCATTGGCTTTTGTTTTTCATGTGATGATATTGCCATGCTTCCTTTACATGATTTGTGCAATTCATCTACTATGCCATGCCATGATCACATTGTTCCAAATATGCATTGTTTTGGATGTTGTCAATATTCTCCATGTGATGTTTCTACTAATGCTCATGAGGAGACCTCCATAGTTTCTTCATACATATTGGGAGATTTTGATGCATTGCATACTTTGCTTGATTCCCATAATTGCGTGCACCATATGCATTCCATGAATATCAATGTTCTACATATTTCTCATGATGCGTTACACAATTTGAGTCTCCATTATGTCATACATAATAACAAACCTATCATGATGGATGACATGTTTCTATATCACGCATCTCATTTATTTGAGCATTGGATATTTTGTGCTAACCAACACATGCACGTGCGCATCATGATGGATGATGTGTACATATATCACGCACACACAATTTTCCCTTTGCCTTTGTTTTGTGTAGGTACTCACATATACTCGTCAACCCCTCAATCCCAAGAGTTGACGAAACAACCTCTTGAGAGCAACGATGACTTGGGATCCCGTGGACTATCCTTACCACCGTTCCCTTTGCGCAAGGACTAAGCGCATCTCTTTTACTTGGCTCTCACACGGCTATGGGCTATTTACCACTTGTCACCTTATGCCCATACTATCGTGTTCACTTTGCATGTTATGCATCTTTACTTGATTTTGCCATGCAATTGTGACCCTTGCTTGCATCTACCCATGATTCACATTATGCTACTTCTATGTGTATTTGCATGCTTGGTGGAGATCCTTCTAGCTATTTCCATGATTTCTTTGTGCCCCATGCTATTGATGCTTGCTGTGTTGGGAGAGTCATGATGTCCCATTGCTATTTACATATGGCCTCTCGCCAATACATTGATGATATTTTTCTCATATCTTGCTTTCATGATTGTGATATGTCATGTGCATTATTCATGCCCACTATTTGCACACATGACATGCTTGCCATGATTCCCTCTAGTATGTTGCATCTTCGCACTACTAGCTTGCTTGACTTGATTGCTATGATTGCTTGCTATGTTCCATCACCCATGTTCCACTCTTACTCGCTTTCTTGGGTTGATGACACATATGCTCATGCCTCTCACATGATATATCTTAATCATTGTCACTTGCCACCAATAGTTGCATTTATGCTTATTGGTCGTGGAGACTTGGACATATTACTTGTGAAGCATGCTTGTTTGATTGAGCCTATTGCATTTGGTTGTTCTCGCATCATATGCCTCCATACTATGAAATGCCCCCTTGTCCTTTCTTATGATGAGCATGAGGCATACACTTGTTGGGTATTCTTACCACAAGAATGATAGGTTTTGCACTTCCACTAACCACTTTTGTTTTTCCGAGTGTTTGTCATGTTCTTTCATTTTGAAGGATTCACAAGGCAGTAACATCACGAGACAACTTGGTCATGTGAAGGCATACACGATGTGCGACATCAACATTTTCGACATCCTCATAAAGGTGAAGTCCTTCCCTTTGAGCCACCCTCAAATACGCACATTGGATGGGTCATTCTTTCATTGTTGTCTCCTTCTTGTTGTCTACATGATACATCTCGCCAACGGAGGAGCGACATTGGAGATGCACCCTTTGGACCTTCAAGTTGGGGAGCGCTCACACTTATTGGATGCACATTTGAACCTCCACTCATGCCACGACATTGAGCATTGGTGCATCAACACTCATTTGACACATTGCACCAACACCTCCATATATGTTGATTGTGCTCACACATGTCATGCTCGATGGACATATCATACACATGAAAATTTTGCATCTTATGCATGGATTGACTCACATTATGATTGCCTTGTTGCATCTTGTATTCCCATGTCATCCATGATATATGAACTTGTGCATTTCCTTAGCAAATTTGCTGTGATCTTCTTTGATGGCATATTCATACATAATCACATTGCCTACCATCAATTGCATGATAACATAATCATATTGAGCATCCATTGTCATATTCATGTTATTGATAAACCGTCTCACTATGACATCATTTTGCACCGTGGTTGCATTGATCATATTCACACCACATTTGTGTGCACAATGATTGCATTTTCTCCCATGAATGCTCTGCATATCATTCTATATCATCTTGATAAGCTTCATGTGCTTTGTCATGAACAATCTTGTTGCACAGACTCATTCTTCTATGATGGACACTTTGTGCGCACTAACCATTGTATTTCCAAGTGTACTTTGTGTTTTCTCATTTTTCATGTCCCACATACCAGAGACACCTTGGAGTACTTGGATTGCACCATGCCTTCAACTCCGTCCAACTACAAATCCGCCCACGACAACCGTTTCCATGGTGATGAGGATCATGATCCGAGGTTGGATCTTTCCCAAGGGGGGAGATGATGCGGAGCATCCCATGATCATCACAATGTTCATTTCAACCACTCCCCATGACCCAAGGATACATAAGATGAGACCTCGACTATATGCCATTGGACACAAGGTGAACTCGCTCCTCTCTGAACATTCACTTTCTACATGTGAGACATGGCTACTACCTCAAACGTATGTGCTATGCATGACCAGGAACCAAGAGGAAGGCCATGGATCATCTAGGAGTATTGGACAATACGGCGAGAACACCAAGCACAAGGAACAAGAGAAAGGGCTGACAGGAAGTTAGAGCCAGCGGACGACCGGTCCTTACCAGACGTCCGATGCCTGGAGGTTCAGCCTGCTAGAACAGCTACAGCCAAGGGACTCTACAGCACCCGGACGACCGCTAGATACCGGACGTCCAACATCCATCAGCCACCGGACGACCGACCCCGTCCGGATATCCGGTGCCACATGTCTAAAGAGGAAATGACAGAAGTCCGAAGACTTCCGAATGACCGGACGGCCGTGAGCCACCGGATGACCAGAACCCACCAGACGTCTGGTACCTGTCTGTGCACAGCTTCGGGCCCGGGGCCGATGTACCCTTTGACTTTGCCCCCATTTGCACTTAGACCTCCTCCTCCTCCTCCTCCTCCTCCTCCTAGAGAGGGTTAGCATTGTGATAGCTCATTTGTGAGATAGAGCCTCGCTCATCCATCCGAATCTGCTCCTTCGAGAGAGACGATGCCTCTACAGAGAAGATCCACTTGGATTCAAGACCCCTAACAGGAAGAACTCAAGACCTCCTCACGGAGAAGAACTGGTTACCCTATGTATCGTCCCTCGTTGCAATCGGATTGTGTATCTCTTTGTGTTTCGAGGATCTAGCATATGTGTGACCATCTCTTGTTGGTTGAGTGATTTCTCTTGTGTTTCCCCTCATTTTCCCCTCGTGTTCTTGGTAGGATTCCCTCCAAACGTGAAAGATCGGGCATCTAGGGTGCTACCCTACATCACAACCCTAGTGATGAATACTATGATGAAAATGCTATTAATCATGCTAATCAAGATGAAACGAATGACAATGATAAGAAGGAGATTGAGTGTGTAACTAAAGAACTAAACACTCTTAATTTAGCTCATGAAACTAGTTTAAAAGATCATCGAGAACTTTTAAAAACTCATGAGAAGCTACGCGTCGAGAAGCTTAATCTTGAGCAAGAACATGGGTTCTTAAAAGCCATCAATGATGATCTTCGGAAGAAAAGTTCTTCTTACATTGCCAAGCATTTACTCTTGTCTACTTACATGCCACAAGTAAAATCTAGCAACAAGGGCAAGAAAGAATCTTCTTCTAGTAGTAACAATAATCATGTAAAATCCAATATTGTTGCCTCTAGTAGTTCTCTTGATTCCACTAATGATTCTCTTAGCCAAGTTACACTTGAGCAAGAAAATAGCTTATTGAAGGGAATTATAGAGAAAGGTGTTTACAAGACCCTTGCCGGAAGTAAGTACTTTGAGAAAATTGTATGCAAGCAAGGAAGGCACCGGAAGAATCAAGGTGTTGGTTTTCAAGGAAAGTTCAATGCCAATGAAGTTGAGTGGGAAGAAGATCAATACCCTAAGACGAAGTTTGTTCCTCAACAAGAGAAGTATGATCCTACTTCCTTCAAGGGGACACAAGCTCAAGATGATCTTCCACCACAAGACCACAATCTAAAAGGCAAGGACAAGCTTCAAGAGGAGATTGATGCATTTGAAGATGCTCCAAAGGCCTTGGTCAAGTGGGTTCCCAAGACTACATCAAGTTCTACTTCATCAAGTACATATACAACCAGGATTCCCATCAAGATGATGTGGATCCCGAAGAAGAAGAACTAGAGAGTTCTTGAGGGTGACTCCGCCAACATACTCCACTCTATTCATTTTGGCAAGGACAAGTGCAAACAACTTCCACATCTTGCACTAGTTCAAGGAGTCACAAACCCTCTTGTTGGTAAGACAAGGGACAAGGTATTGAAAGTGCAACTCACTCCAATGGATAGCTCCAAATGATCTACATCAATAATGAGCATCTGTCGGCGTTCTGGGAACGGGGGTACCCAGACTTGCCTGCCTGCAGCCTGCGGCGTGGCTTAGGGAGTGGCCCAGTACAGCCCATCTTCATCAACACATACTCAAGACCCTCGCGAGGGGCCAAGCCTCGTGGGGCGGACGACAAGAGGCTTCCTCGGGCACAGCCTCGTCAGGCTGGCTCGCGAGGAGGCGGAGAGATCAAGGCGGGGTACCTCACGAGGTGCCCATGACGCAAGCCATGACGACCGAGGCCAGGCGGGCGCCAGACGGGCACCGGCCTGCGCAGAGTCCTTGTTTCCTCTTTGGTGCAAAGGGGGCAAGCGCAGGCAAGAGTATCAAGCAAAGGCAACCATTTCGGTGCAACAAGACCAAGACCAGCAGGGCGCCAGGATGGAGGTCATCGTGGAGCCCAAGCCGGCGTCACCGTCAGGGTCTTTGGCAGGCGAGGACCGACTTTAGTCAGGATAAGTGTACTAGATGTTCCCCTTCAAAATGGCCAATTGTTGGCGCCCTTCCCGCTCAATATTTGGGAAGAGGCCCAGGGCCTCCCTCTATAAATAGAGCTAGCCACCGCAGAGTAGAGAGAGAGATTTTGGGTAGACTAGAGAGAGAGAGAGAGGCGACTGAACTCACCCAAGCAGTTCATCGCACCAGCCAAGAACAGCCCCTCGCGAGGCTGTTCTTCCTTGTACTATTCATCATCAGCCCCTGAGGCAATCCACCACACCACAAACTGGAGTAGGGTATTACACCACAATGGTGGCCTGAACCAGTATAAATCTCGTGTCCCTTGTGTTGTTCTTCGTGTAGTTTAGATCCTTGCGAGGCGACGAGACGTGGGTAGGCAGGAGGTGTGATCTCCGCGTGCACCCCAGAGTTCGAACCTTGAGGGTCTGCCGGAACCCGAAATCCGACATTTGGCGCGCCAGGTAGGGGTGCGCCGGAATCCGCCTTCCGTCGCCTCGTGTTTCGCCGCCCGTCGCATCCATGTCAGACGCTCGTCGAGCCCGCGCCGAGCGCCGGGCCGCTCTCGCCACTCGCGTCGCCCAGACGGCCCCCGTCGGCGGGCACCCCCGCCGTTCCCCGTCGCCTGCCGTCAACGCCGCCACCGGCCCGGCGGGGAACGAGCAGCAGGCGTCGTCCCTGCATCCTTCGGTGCAGCGAGAAGGCCGCACCACCACCCCATCGCTGACTCCAGCCGGTTCCTCGTCCCACGCCCATCGCGCTCCTGCGGACGCGCACGCCGCGCTGCTCCTGGCGCGGGAGCTCCTGCACTACCGTCCCGTCGACGACCTCTACGACGAGTGGCTCGCCCGCATCACCGAGCTCGTCAGCGCCGCTGGGGGCTCCCCTGCGCCATCCCTCTCGCTGCACCGCGCCCCGCCCTGCGCGGGCGACGAAGCTCCGGGGGTGCCTCAGCCGCCTCCCCCTTAAGAAGGCGCCTTGGCCCCAAGGCGCGTGGCCCCTGGGAGGAACCCACTCCGTCCGGCGCCAGCACAGCAAGAGAAGAGCTGCCAAGAGATCCCTCGCCCCCAAGAAGCTGCCCGTGTGCTCCCCGCACCGGCCCGGCACGAACGCGCTCCTGCTCCAGCGTGCCAAGACCCCGTGCTGCTCCTGGCGGCAGCGCATAGAGACTTCCAAGATCAAGCTCTCCATCACCCAAGGCGTCCCGCGGCCACTGCAGGCTGTCGTGCCTTCACCGCCGAGCTGTGCAGCGTGGCCTGGCCGGGCAAGTTCAAGCCAGATCTGCCCCTGCGCTACGATGGCACGGCTGACCCTGCGGAGTTCCTCCAGCTCTATGAGCTGGGCATCGAAGCCGCCAACGGGGACAAGAAGGTCATGGCGAACTGGTTCCCCGTGGCGCTCAAGGACGGTGCTCGCACCTGGCTCCTAAACCTGGCTCCTGGCACGATCTCCTCCTGGGACAAGATGCGCACCTGATTCATCGCCAACTTCCAAGGCACCCGCGACCGGCCCCCGACCATGAGCGACTTGCGCTGCATCAAGCAGCAGCCGGGAGAGACCCTGCAGAAGTTCATCCAGCGTTTCGACAGCGCTCGCCTTAAGATCCCCAGGGTGTCTGAGGAGGCCATCATCTCAGCCTTCTCCGACGGTGTGCGTGACGTCAAGATGAAGGAGGATCTTGCGATCCATGAGGACCTGTGCACCTCCCTGGAGCTGTTCAATTTGGCAACCAAGTGCGCTAGGGCTGAGGAAGGGCGCCTTTCCATCCTTGAGCTGCCAGCTGCCGACCTTGAAGAGAAGAAGCCCAAGGTCAAGGACGTGAAACGCAAGGGGGCTGCCGTGCTTGCAGCAGAGCCGGACACCAAGCGAGGCAGGGATCAGCCTGAGTCATCCAAGGGCAGCCGGTACTGCGTGTACCACGACCTCCACACCCACAACACCAACGAATGCCAAGAGCTCAGGGCCGTGCGGGACGTGCGTGCCGGCCGACGCCCCGAGCGCAGCGACCGGGGCTATGGCCGAGGAGGAGGAAGAGGTGGAGGACGATGGGAAGACCGTGGCCCTCGCCAAGGGTGGCGTGACCGACCTCGCGAGGACCGCTGGCAGGACCAGCCTCGTGAGGGAGGTTGGAGGGACCCGCCTCGCGAGGGAGGTTGGAGGGATCAGCCTCGCGAGGATCGCCCACAAGGCAACGCGGGCCTCCCTCCTCTGCCACCACAGCCGAGGAGGAATGAAGACCATCATCAGGACGAGGGGGCTGGAGGCTTCCAGGAGCCGCGCGCAATCGCTTGCATCTTGGGCGGCGCTCAAGCCCCGGCCTCTCAGCGCATCTTCAAGCAGTTTGCTCGCGAAGTGAATGCAGTCCTCCCCAAGCTTGAGGCCACACGCCCTCTCAGGTGGTCAGCGTGCGCCATCACGTTCAGCTCAGCGGATCAGCTCAAGTGCGCGGCCACAGCCGGAGTCCTCCCGATGCTTTGTTCCCCAATCATCAGCAATGTGCAAGTCACCAGGACCCTCATCGATGGCGGAGCAGGGCTCAATGTCCTATCCGTCGAGACGTTCAACAATCTCCAAGTGCCATACAATCAGCTGCAGCCAACCAAGCCTTTCTCAGGAGTCACTGATGGTTCCACGGTTCCGATAGGGCAGGTCCGCCTTCCTGTTACCTTCGGGAAGCGCGACAACTACCGCACCGAGCTCATTGACTTCGACGTCGCGCACATTCGCCTGCCGTACAATGCCATCCTCGGGTACCCAGCCTGGCCAAGTTCATGGTCGTGACTCATCACGGCTACAATGTCCTCAAGATGCCAGGAAGCAGTGGATTCATCACGGTGCCTTGTGAAGAGAGAGACAATGTGTGTTCTCTGGAACGTGCTTTTCAAGCCGCGTCGATGGAAGACTTAGATCACAGGAGCGGAAGGCTTCCCGAGGCTGCCCCTAAGAAGAAGAAGACATCGCCTGGTCCGACCCCTCGGGAGGCAGGCCCCTCAGGGTCCGCACCTATTCAGGGGGCGCCTCCTTCTATCGCATAGGAAGGCGCGCCTCGCGCCCTCCTCGAGCAAGGCTCGGGGGCTCTCTCTTGGAGGGCCATCAACTTTTCTAGGATCACGAGGGAGGCGCTCGGGCACCACTTGGAGGCGTGCTTCAAAGCACGTTTCCCTTAGAAAGGAGCAAGGCAAGGAGGGCCAAACCCTCGGGAGTTCGTCAGCGAGATCATTCAGGAGCTGCAGGAGTCAAGAGTCATGAGTGGCAGCAGCCGCTTACCCGCCGTAGCTCCCCATCCAGGCGAGGATGGTGGGCTGCGCGTCTGCATTGACATACCAGGACTCAACCGAGCCACCTCTCAAGAGCGCCTCTGGCCCTCATGCGTGGCACGCTGCGAAGGTCCACCCCACAGCTATGTTCGCATGCCTTACGGCCTGCCGAACGCGGCTGTTGTGCGTCAGCGCCTCATGACGAGCATCCTGGAGGCTCAAGCGGCCAGGCATTCCACAGTCCTAGCGGAGATGGAGATGGTCCGCGAGAAGCCGCCAGCGCCTCCGGAGCCTCCCGAGGCTCCTTGGCCTGGGGGCTCGTGAAGATCGGCTTCCATAGTGCACGCCGACCACTACCTCAGCATCGCTTCATCTTCAACATCATCAAGTGACATCCTTCGAGCTTCATTTTCAGCTGGGAGCACCCCCAGGGCTGCATCATTCCCAGGGCGCGTGGGTCCGTCCCTGCGGCATGTATCCCTTCGGTTCATGTTTTAGCTTACTTTATTGGGGGCGCCCCTCGGGCTGCATTATCCCCAAGCCACTCGGGCCAAACCCGGTGACATGTATCCCTCTCGCGTTTATTTGGGTCGTGTGTTTGACCTATCATGATCATTACTTGATGCCTGTCCACGGCACCCTTCTTCCTTCAAGTCGGCCGCTTGCACGTTAAAGGGGGGAGTACCTGAGCATCCCGACTCATGGGCTCTTACTGGCTCTCCAGCCCTCACCCTCTGGCTTGTCCACGGCATCGCGACCTGGCATACCAGCGACGGCTGAGCTCGCTCGAGGGCCGGGACCTGAGGACGTAGAGCGTCGGCATCTAACCAAATTTGCAGGAACACATTACAAGTAAAGGCCCAGAGCCAGGCGCAACCCGCCTTGAGGTAGGGCCCCGTGAGTCCCGCGCTGGCTCACGGGTGCCCAGATACACCTCGTCAGGCCCTACCGTGCCAGCCACGTGTCAGGGCGGGGCTGTACATGCCCCGGGGGCTCCTCCCGGAGGGGAGCCCCCTCCCACGCACCAGTGGAAGCACCATGCTCCGCGCTGGCTGACGACACTGCCGAGGAGCGGCTATGCCCGTACGTATACGGAAGCGCTATGCTCCGCGCTGGTGATAAACAACTGAGGGTGGCCCCCGGCCGCATCAACCTCAGGGAGCCCAGAGCTCAATGTCCGGCCCCATCGTAATGCCTCCCCTCGGGAGTGTCGGGCGAGGGGGCTGGGCACGAGGGCTACGCCCGGGTCACGCCCAGGCGCACGCCACCCAGCCAGGCCCCTCGGGCCTGGTTCGTCGCATGTCTCTCCCCGAGCGGAGCCAATGTACGAAGGCCGTTTGAACGTCAAGGGGGACTCCTGAGCATCGCGACTCAGGAGCCTAACTGGTCACGTAGCCCCTCACCCCTTAGTTTCGAAAGGCTAACGGCGATTGAGGTATGCGCGGGGCCGGGCTCTGCCGACGTAGAACGGTAGATTTACTCATACATCTCCCCTCCCTACTTGCTATTCGCGTGTCAAGGGGGACTCCTGAGCATCGCGACTCAGGAGCCTAACTGGTCATGTAGCCCCTTACTCCTTGGTCCCGTCCTGGTTTCCGGTCGGGGCTAATGGCGGTTGAGGTATGCGCGGGACCAGGCTCTGCCGACGTAGAACACAAGCAAGTAGGAAGGAAAGCACAAATCTCAAGGAATTCAAAAGCAAATATTACAGTCCATAGAGTGCTTCGACAATGCCAAACACAAGTTTAAACGCCTCCACGAGGCATGATGCATGTTGCAGGAACTAAAAACAGGATAGGAGCCACGAAGGGGTCACTTTCTGGCGGTGTCGTCACTGGTGACGGAGCTGCGCTGGGCGACTTCGCCTCGTGGAGCCTCAGGATCGGCAGCACCTCGCCTTGGCTTGGTGCTGAAAGCATAGAACTTCGCCAGTACAGCCTCTGCTCGACCCTTCACGGCCTCAGCAGCGACAGCGGAAAGCTCGCCGATCACAGGCTCTAGCAGGCTATCAAGGTCAATGCCGGGGTCGCGGAGGTAGACGTGGGTGAAGACGCGCGTCAGCGCTGCAGAAGAAAGGACACGCGCCTCAGCCTCAGCCGTGGGGCCAAGGCCGAGGGCGACATCTTCAAGGGCGCGGACCAGGAAGGGAAGCAGCTTGGCGGGGCCGTCCTCGGCGCCGGCCAGCGGGCTCTCCAGGCCGCTGTCATAAAGCGTCTTCAGCAAGGTGCGAGCCTTCTCCTCCAGCTTCGCGAAGGCTACGCTGTCCTCGGCCAGGACCCGCGCCTTGCCGTCCAGCTCGATCCTCTTCGCCTCCAATGCCTGCTCCAGCGCACCTAAGCGGCCATGGCGTTCATCAAGTTTGGCATCCCGGTCCTTGGCGGCAGCCTCACGAGCCTTCATATCTTCCTCCTTCTCCTGGCGGTCACGGGCCTCCTTGGCGAGCTGGTCGCGCAGGCCTTGCAGCTCGCTCTCCAGCACCTTGCAGCGACCCTGGACATCCGCAACCTCACCCAAGGCGGCGTCGCGAGCGGCCTTGGCCTCAAGGATGGCCTTCTTCTCCTCGTCACAAGTCGTCGCGGCCTGAGCCAGCGCCGCTCGAACTGAAGCATCAGAGCGGACCCAGCCGGAGGCCAGCTCCAGGCGCCCGGCCACCAAGTGAGGGTCGGCGCCCTGAAGATCTTCTCGCAGTCGGTCCAGCTCAGCAGCGGCACGATCCAGGATAGTAGAAGGAGTCGGAGAAATGGCAGTTGGCGGAGTAGGAGGAGAAGACGTCAGCGTGATCACAGCACCATGAGTTGGGACCTTCTGCGCCCCGATGACTGCGGCAGTGGCGTCAGGCAGGGACACCTCGGGAGTCGCTTGGGCCACAGGGGCTGAGCTCGCCCCAGCTCGCCCCACTGGGCCTCGCAAGGATGACCGGGCAGGAGAGGCCCGGGTCTTGCCGCCCCCTTCTCCCGCGGGTGGAAGTGCTGCCCCGGACGAGGCCTCAGGGCCCCCCTTTAGCTTTTTCGCTGCAGGCACCGGCCTAGCCAAGGAATATGGACGTCAAGCCTCAGCAACGAAGCAAGAAGCAAAACGAGAATCAAGCACTTACTGGTCATCGCTCGCGGGCTCAAGCAACCTCCGGCCGAACTTGAAGCCCGAGAGCCGGCTGCTGGGATCAACCTCAAGAGACTCGGGAGCAGGAGGCACGTCTGAAGATCGCCTCGGAGCTGGAGCAGGCCCGCAGAGAACCAGCCCCATCCTGTCCTTCTTCGGGATCAGGGGCGAGCACTCACCGCCTCGCTCGTCACCATCCTCGTCGTCGTCCGACATGAGGCGAAGAGCGCGGGACCTGCGCCGAGGGAGGGGCGCTCTTGACTCCCCGTCGGTCGCCTCGGAATCGGGCTCCTCTTCCTGCTCCTCTTCTTCCTCCTCTCTGCCGGAGTCGCCGGAGGATACGTTCACCGTCGCCAGGGCCGCCAGGTCCTCAGGAACCTCCGCGGGCACAGGACCGTCCCTGTTGAAAGCGGGCATGGAGTTCACCACCTCCTCCCAATCATCCCGAAGGAACAGGGGTACGGGAGCACCCTCCAATCTCGCCACGTCTCCCCCAACCAAGGATTGGAGGACCGCGGCCAGATATTTGTCGGCCAGGGCTGCGGAGCTCGGGCGAAGGGCGGCATCGGCCCCCCCGAGCCTCCACAGCGGGAGCGAGTGTTCCCGGAGCGAAGCCACCTGGTGCTCCAGGAACTCCCTCAGGAGCGACGCCCCGGTCAGTTTCGCCGCATCCATCCTCTCCAGCACTGGCTTCGCGTGGGGATCGACGAGCTCCGCGCGGGACCAAGCGTCGACAGACTCGGGCCGCCTCGTGGGCAGAATCAGCCGGGGATGGATGCGCCCAGCATCCACCATGACCCACTTGCTCCTGAAGCCTTCAATCCTCTTCCCGGGCTTCGAGATAGCGTTGGAGCTGGTGTACGCAACGAAGCTCGCGCACGCGGTGATGGGGCCGCGAGAGACCCGGAGGTAAAAGTAATGGCGCAACAAGGCCACCGAGGGCCTTACCCCAACATGTGCCTCACAGTAGTAGGCGAAAATCGACAGGAGAAGAACAGAGTTGGGATGGAGGTGCAGAGCTTGCAGGTTGTAATGGTGGAGAACAGAAAGGAAGAACTCGGAAAAGGGAGGCACCAGACCGGCGGCGATGGCGCTCACGACGAGCGGGTAGAAGGTGCTTCCTTTGTCCTCAGGAAGGGCGGAGCCAACCTTGAGCACGGCCGCCCCGTCGTTGCCTTGCGCCGCCATCATCTGGCGTGTCCGAGCAAGGTTCTTCTCTGACACATTCGGAGGGTCCAGAGCGAGCGAGTACCATGCTCCAGTCGGGGTCTGGCGAGGCGCCATGCCTTGCTAAGATGCAGGGTTGGAGTAGATCTGGGGATTTCGGAAGCAAGAAGGATAGGAGCGAGAAAGGGGATCTGGGCAATGACTGGAGAAGGCAAAGAAGGTAAGCCTAGACGCGTGCCACTCTCTTGTCAATTCATGCAGTTGCCGAGGCGTCGTGGGGGAGCCAGGATGCCCACGTCCAATCAACCGCCACGTGGCGCCCAAGCCCGCAGGCTGATGGGGCCCGCGGCGCTTCGCACTTGCCCCTTCACTTCTCTGCTAAGCCAAGTCCAGGCGCGCCTTGGGCCCGGGCGCTACTGTCGGCGTTCTGGGAATGGGGGTACCCAGACTTGCCTGCCTACGGCCTGCGGCGTGGCTCAAGGAGTGGCCCAGTACGGCCCATCTTCATCAACACATACTCAAGACCCTCGCGAGGGGCCAAGCCTCGCGGGGCGGACGACAAGAGGCTTCCTCGGGCACAGCCTCGTCAGGCTGGCTCGCGAGGAGGCGGAGAGATCAAGGCGGGGTACCTCACGAGGTGCCCATGACGCAAGCCATGACGACCGAGTGCAGGCGGGCGCCAGGCGGGCGTCGGCCTGCGCAGAGTCCTTGTTTCCTCTTTGGTGCAAAGGGGGCAAGCGCAGGCAAGAGTATCAAGCAAAGGCAACCATTTCGGTGCAACAAGACCAAGACCAGCAGGGCACCAGGATGGAGGTCATCGTGGAGCCCAAGCCGGCGTCACCGTCAGCGTCTTTGGCAGGCAAGGACCGACTTTAGTCAGGATAAGTGTACTAGATGTTCCCCTTCAAAATGGCTAATTGTTGGCGCCCTTCCCGCTCAATATTTGGGAAGAGGCCCAGGGCCTCCCACTATAAATAGACCTAGCCACCGCAGAGTAGAGAGAGAGATTTTGGGTAGACTAGAGAGAGAGAGGCGACTGAACTCACCCAAGCAGTTCATTGCACCATCCAAGAACAGCCCCTCGCGAGGTTGTTCTCCCTTGCACTATTCATCATCAGCCCCTAAGGCAATCCACCACACCACAAACTGGAGTAGGGTATTACACCACAATGGTGGCCTGAACCAGTATAAA
Organism: Triticum aestivum; assembly: GCF_018294505.1. Taxonomy (NCBI): domain Eukaryota; kingdom Viridiplantae; phylum Streptophyta; class Magnoliopsida; order Poales; family Poaceae; genus Triticum; species Triticum aestivum. The sequence goes on along the minus strand of NC_057807.1, from coordinate 218,213,317 downwards.
CCTCGTGCCCCTTGTGTTGTTCTTCATGTAGTTTAGATCCTAACGAGGCGACGAGACGTGGGTAGGCAGGAGGTGTGATCTCCACGTGCACCCCAGAGTTCGAACCTTGAGGGTCCGCCAGAACCCGAAATCCGACAGCATCCACATCTTCAACACCTACATGAAGTCATCATCGACAAAACCCAAGGTTAGTTCATCCCTCTTAGGGGGGATATCACATCTAGGGGGAGCTTTACTCTAAGAATTGAGCTAAAGCAACTCTAATGGTGTGAACACAACAATGCTTTATGTAAAAGTGGTAACCCCACTTGTGCTTAAATGATGAGTATGACCTATGATCAAATGTTCTCATTTGACTCCTAAGTCAATATACTCATATATAGATGACCTAGTCATCGCCAATTGCTTGATAGATGCTAGAGTGATTGTGCATGCTTTGCCACATATTTCATTTGCCATTTTATTGTGTGAGCATGTTGATTGCATACTTTTCTCATTCGAGGACATCCATTTGTTGCTTTGATTGTTTGGTTCTTTTTCTTTTGCCAAATGGATGGACAAGAATGCCTAAGAACTTCCTCTTGCTATCTATGCTTTCCTGGTCTCAAACTCTGTTCATGCTACATCACAAAGTTTGAACAAGTCAAATTCAAACCCTCTAGGTGAGGAGCACTCGGAGTCACCGATTCGTCATAGACTTATACTTCCAAAACCTCTCTGTGCATTTAGTCTGACCGATTCATCCATTTTGGTCATACCGAGTTCACTAAGTTGATCTAGTTTTCGATCTCGATGCAACCGATTAGTACATTCTGGTCACACTGAGTTGCAGTAACCGCTTGCGATTCTTCATCTCGGTGCCACCGAGTGTTCCACTCGGTCACACCGACAGTGTCAGGATATATATACCGACGGGTCAAATTTTCGAAATTCCTCCAAAACCTCTTCGCCCGCACATGTCCTACTCTGCCGCCTCGGGTCTCTGCATCGTCCTCTCGTTGCCAGTAACCACCCGCCGCTGGTCTCCGCCGCCATCAACGGAAGTCTTCACCTCCATTGTCGTTGTAGCGAGCTCAACGCCAAGTTAGGGTATGAGTTCGAAACTTTGTGCATTCTTTTACCTCCGATTCTTAGCACAAAGACAATGCCATGTTTTTTTACCAAGTATGAGATCAATCTATCCAGAGAAAACTTCCATTAGATTAGTTTCGATTTCAAAATTTAGGGTTAGGTTTCCGCGGAACTCATCTCAGACCGACCGAAGTGTAGAAATCGGTCTCACCGATTTGGCTTAGGCCATTGCACTTGTGATTTTTGGTCTGCCAAAAATTGGAAATCGGTGTGACCGAGTTCAGGACTTTGTGAAACCCTAGCAAACTTGGAGTCACCAAACTATGTCTCGGTCTGACTGATTCCACTAGTTTAGACTCCAAAGTTGCTTCGGTGTCACTGAGTTTTACAAATCGGTAGCTCCGAAATGCTTTATGTGGAAAACTAAAACTAACTTTTTGACTCATTCATTTTGCATAAATTTTGCACTTTGTGATGATCATCTACTCTATCTCATCTACAACTATTCACAGGGTCAGCTCTCAGTTTGCAGTGCAGTATGTCTGATTAGAGTGACAACCAGAACAAGACAGAGGAGCAGATGGACCTAAGTGAGGGCACTAGTCCCTCTGGTAGCTTTGATATGGGTAGCAGGAGCACACCAAGCAACCAGCCTAAGGCACAAACTAGGCAGAGAAAGAAGAAAACTTCATATTCAGAGGATGAAGACTTTGAAGTTGAGGAAGTCACTTCAAAGAAGAAGGTGCTAAAGAAAGAATATGCTGATGCTGCTTCCACCAAGCCAGGATAGCACAAGAAAGCACCTGCCAAGAGACTGCCTATGTCAAAGGCCAGGGCATCAACACAAGAGGTAATGGAATTCACTCTAGAGGCCAGAGAAGATGGAGATGGCAAGAAGAGAAAAGAAAGGGTCAGGAAAACAGTTGCAAGAGTGCTTGGAAATCCTTCAATGAGGAGAGATTCTGCAGGAGAGGAGGAAGAAGAGGATGCTGCACCTCCTCCCAAGTCACAAAAGCTGATGGGGGATGCCATCAAGTCTGGGGCTGCACCTTCAAAGCCTAAGACTGCCCCAAAGCTCCAGCTCAAGCCTCCAAGACTGCACCCAAGAGAAGCACCAGCAACATTCCTGCTGCAGAGAAGAACAAGGCCCCGGTGCCTGAGGTTGAAGAAGATGATGATGAAGCCCAAGTGCTCAGAAAACTCAAGCCAAAGATACCAGACCATGATGACAATCATCCAGTGGCTGAGAACATGAAAGAAAGGAAGGATGCATGTCTCAGACTATGGAGACAAGCAGATCCATATGTTGTGAGGAGAAGGACTATTGTGGACTACATGTTTCACACCAAAGAACAGCAAGATTTCTATGAGACAGTGTTACTTGACAAGAAGCACATAGTGTGTGATATGAAGTGGGTTGTTCGAGAATATATTGATGAAAATGAAGATCATTTTCTAGGAGTGCATTAAAGCTTCAAGCTCAATGGAGTTGATAAGTTTGTGGGTCAGAAGTTGACCAAATGGAATGATGAGCTCATTATGCAATTCTACTCAACAACTCATTTCTATCCTAATGCAAAGATTGTGTGGATGTCTGAAAGTACAAGGTACCAATCTTCTGTTGATGAGTGGGCCAAGCTCATAAATGCCCCCAAAGAAGCTGAGAAAGACATTGATGTCTATGCTGAGAAGAAGAAGGATCATAACTCCATGACCAACATGTACAAGGAGATACCTGACAAAGCCTTGGAGACACACAAGCTAGGCTCAGTGTACTACTTGATGTCTGGATTAGCCACAATGAACACAATTCTGAGGCACACTTTGTTGCCCAAATCAGGAGATCACAGGATGATCAGAGGCCATTCCATCAATTTGCTCCAGCTCTTTGATTTGCCCCAGAAGTTCAAGGTTATGAGCTTAATCGTTGAGACCATCAAGAGAACAGCTGCTGACCAGAAGAGGTCATGTGGGTATGCTCCACACATACAGATGTTGATTAACTCCAAGATGCCCAAAGGAGTATACTTGTTGGACAAAGAGCATCTTCCCTTGAGGCCTGATTTTGAGGACAACACTGTTGTCATGAATGTTGAAGATCCCACATCTGTGGAATCTCAAGAGAAGAGGCAGAAAGCTAAAGCTGAGAAGGCAGCAAAGATGCCAAGTGTTGAAGAAGCTTCACAAGTGTTCCTCAAGTCAAAGCAAGACCAACTTGGATATCTTATTCAAGCTACCTTGAGGATTGAGAAAGGTTTGGCCACCCTGACTCAGAACCAAGAGAGCTTGGAGAGGATCATTGAAACAAAATTCTATGATCTTGACTTGAAGGTGACTGAAATTCAAACAGCAGTTGAGCAGCTCCAGGAAGAAGCAGAAGAGAGGAAGGGAAAGCAACCACTGAAGTCTTTCGGAGAGTGCCTAGGGCACAAAGATCAGTAGCAGTGCTAGTGCCAGACACTAGAGCTACAACATCAGCACCTACAGCCACAGCTCCAGTTGCCCCTCCAGTGGCAACTCCACCAGCTCCATCAACTTCAACAGATGCTTTCATCCTTGGAGTCCTCTCAACACCACCTCCCAAAGATCAAGCTTAGAGAGCCGCATAACACTATGCATTTTCAAGCTTTTTGGTAACTTGTTGCCAAAGGGGGAGAAAGTGTATAGATCATAGGCTTCGAGAGAAAGAGAGAGAGAGAGAGAGAGAGAGAGCTTTGCTTCTTTTGCTACTTACTTGTTTGCTTGCTTGCTTGATACTTTATGTTTTTATGTGTGAGATACTTTGTATGGTCATGTGTTTGATCATATCTTGCTAATGCTTGTGCTTGGATGATGATATTCTCTATCCTTTATGTATGATCATTCACTTTGCCTTGGTGATGAGTGCGTGTTCCTATTTTTATCATTTTGAGCGCTCCACCAAGATGTATGAGACATGGAAGAGTAACCCATGATCCTAATTGGTTGTGCATTTGCATTCAAAGGCAAATCTTAAATAATGCACAAATTTAGGGGGAGCTCTTGCTTATCACATACTTCTCAAAGCGATGATGTTTTTTGTTCTTATTATCTTTTGTCGAAGCTTTGATCTATATGTTGTCATCAATTACCAAAAAGGGGGAGATTGAAAGTGCAACTAATCCCTTGGTGGTTTTGGTAATTCTTAACAACATATAGCTCATTGAACTAATGCTCTTTCATGATGATCATTTTAGAAAGTTCAATGATTGGCATGGCATGGACTGGAGATGTGGACCCCTCAAAATGCTAAGGAAACATATTGGGAACAAGCTAAAGACTCTACATTTTTATTTAAGTGATCCAAGATCACATTGAGTCCATAGGAAAGCCAATACTATTAAAAGGGGATGAGGTGTTGCTTAATGGCTTACTTGCCCAAAATGCTTAGTGATATGCTCCAAATCCCTCAACCACTTTCTCATTTCCACATATGTCCTAAGCCTAAAAGTCAAAGTCGGCCCCACCGGTTTGATATATCCGGCTCCACCGAGTTCATTTGGCATAGCCACTGCCACAAACCCTAGTCACTTTGGTTTCACCGATAGGGATCCCGGTCTCACCGAGATGGGATTGCAAACTCCCTGTTTCCATTTCGTAATGTTTCGGTCTCATCGAAATGAGCGGGTCGGTCCCACCGAGTTCGCAATGCAAATTCCCTGTTTCCTTTTTGTAACATTTCGGTCCCACCAAAATGAGTGAATCGATCCCACCGAGTTTTCCTGGCCAACTCTCGTGCCTATTACTGAAATTGGTCCCACCGAGTTCATGTGATTGGTCACACCGAGATTACTATGCCCTAACCCTAGCGCATCGGTCTCACCGAGTTGATCGTATCGATCCCACCGTAAACTCTAACGTTCATATTTTGACCTGAATCAGTCTGACTGAGTTTTACGATTCGGTCTCACCAAGTTTGTAAGGGTAAGGAGATCGCCTACTTCGTAAAGATCTACCCAAGTGAGGCAAGTCCTTCGTGGGTAATGGCCATGGTGGGATAGACAAGGTTGCTTCTTCATGGGTGGAGCCCTCCATGGACTCGCTCATCCGTTACCCTTCGTGGGTTGAAGTCTCCATCAACGTGGATGTACGATAGCACCAACTATCGGAACCACGCCAAAAATCTCTGTGTCAACATTGTGTTTGCTCCCTCCAAACTCCTCCCATTTACTTTCTTGCGAGTTGCATGCTTTACTTTCTGTTTCTCATATACTCTTTGCATGCTTGCTTGAATTGTATTATCATTGCTTGACTTGTGCTAAGTTGCTAAAATCTGCCAAGAATTAAAATTGGGAAAAGGCTAGGTTTTCATTTGGTCAAGTCATCTAATCACCCCTCCTCTAGACATACTTTCGATCCTATAGATACCATCAAGACCTCCACATGGAGATGAACTCTACCTTGTATCTTTCCTTTTGTTGTTCATGTACCTTGTGATCTTGTGTGTTTGTTTGTCTAGTGGATGTGTGATTGGACTTCTTCTTGAGTGTTTCCCCTTATGATTTCTCCCCGTTCTTCCCCGTGTTCATCATGTTCTTCCAGGGAAGCCACTCCAATCGTGAAAGATCGGCCTACACTGGGTTAGCCTCGTATCACAAAAGCTATCTACTTTTACTACCTTGCATTTTATTCGTAGTTTTATTCTCGCAAAGTACTCATAGTTTTATTCTTGCAAATTAGTTTCATACTTGTTCTAGGTAAAGAAAACGTCAAGTGTGTGTAGAGTTGTATCGGTGGTCGATAGAACTTGAGAGAATATTTGTTCTGCCTTTAGCTCCTCATTGGGTTCGACACTCTTATTTATCAAAGAAGGCTACAAACGACCCCCTACACTTGTGGGTTATCAGGCACCATGTCATCTGTGCATGTGTTGTTCATACCCTGTATTCGATCTTCTTATTCTATCAATGAATTGATGTAGGGTGGAACCCTAGATGCCTGATCTTTCACGATTGAAGGGGATCCTACGAAGAACACGAGGGTGACACGAGGGGAAAACGAGAAAAAACACTCAAATCAGCGGAAAACGATCACACATGTGCTAGATCCTCAGTGTAGCGACCAGACCTCAAACGATCAAGTCTCTGTGCATCAGTGTCATCCCTGGATCGGTAATGCTGACATGCACAGTACTCGAGGAATTATAACAGAGTTTCAATCACACACATATTACATCGATTCCTCATAAAGAGTATCATTACACAAAATATCATGGCTGAAGGCCATCTAAACTAGATAACTGCGGAAGCTTCGAAGGTAAATGAGTCCATCAACTCCAACGGCATAGCTGAGTGCAAAACAACGACCTATCGCACCTTATTCGTCGTCTGAGTAGTCTGCAACATAAGGTGTTGTAGCCCGAAACGGGTCAACACATGGAATATGTTGGCAGAGTTACACTGTAAAGCAATGAAATGCAAGAACTATATCTACATGCAATATTTGGCTGGTGGAGGCTGTAAGTTTAAGATTTTGCATAAAGCTAGTTTTTCCCTACAACAAAGGAATAAATTTATTTAACTACTCCTAGGTTGCCCAATATTTGAGCAGGTAACCCCAACTCAAATCCCAATTAAAAGTATCATCACTAACCCAAATCATAATTAATTAAAGTAACGTGATGAGATCACATAAATAGATTCAAGTACTAGATACTCAAGATGTCCATAACCGGGGACACGGCTAACCATGATTAGTTTATACACTCTGCAAAGGTTTGCGCACTTTTCCCCACAAGACTCGACCGCATCCATGATCGAATGATCGAGACATAGCCTTTCTGAAGCATTAACTCTCTACTCCGGGTAGACAGTACCACCTAATTTCCCCTACATATGCTAGTCTACCTCTTCAAGAGCTCACGCAACTTACTCAACTATGCTAGAGCCCATAATGGCTTGTGGCTGCACACGGAAGTTTCTAGTATGAATAATCTTATGATCCTTTGAGCCTGGGTGGCATACCATAGGATAATCACACGGGTACTCCGGGATTTCCAAAAACAGGCAACACTGGGTTCCCCAGGTGCCTCAACCATTCCACCCAGAGGTATATTAAAGTTGCCACCTTAATGTTATCCATGATTAAAATAACTCTCAAACTTCCATGTGTGAATCACGATCCAATCCCCGTCTACAAGCATGGCTAAGCAATAACAAGCATAACGTATATTCCCGGGGTGATCAAAAGGTATTAGGTTCCTACCTCAAGCACTACAACCAAAACCACATGCTCCCAATCCTACTCATGCAAATATGTGAGGGGCAATACTAATGCATAGTAAAAACTAGGTATAAATGAGTATGATCAAAGTCAAACTTGCCTTGCTGACGATCTGCAAACTCTAGAGATTCGCAGTAACAAGCTTTGCACTCCGGGTAATCTAGCATAGACAATTAATAGCATACATAAGCAATCACTCAAACGAAACACGAGAAAAACCGAGAAAAGATCCAAATCGAACACAAAACAAGCAAACAGCTTAAACTAACAAGAGTCAAAACCTAACAGCAATATTAACATGTGAATTAGATCTTAGCAGTAGGTACATGTGATTAGCTACGATTTGCAAAAAGATTCAACTCAAACGGAGCAACGAAACTCAAAATACGAATGAAATAAGATTGTTTACTAATCTGGACTAAACTCAAATTTTACAGTACCAAAATCATGTTCAAGTTGGTTAACTGGAAAGAACATAACGATACGAAGATTTAGGCGTTGGTTTCATCTAATTTGGAAAAACAAGTAAAAAGTTATGCTAATTTAAAGATCAGGGACTAAATCGCGATAAAAATAATCGCGAATAGGTCCTTGGCCGAAAATAAACTAAAAAGAAAAACTTACGGCGCGAACGTTCGCTATCCGAGATTAACTGGCGAAAAGCGTTCTCTAAAACGAACAAATGGACGAACGTCCGTTAAATAAATAAACCGAACGAAAAAACCGAGTGAAACCGAAAAAACGACCGGTCTATTACCAGTCAACGGCGGCGGTGGAAAATCGGGCGGTGGTGGCATCGGCGGCGCGGGGCGAAGCAGGGCGAGGCAACGACATGGCAGGTGGCGGTGGCGGCAGCGGCGAGGCGGCGACGCGTCACCGGCGGCGGCTGCGAACTAGGCGGCGGCTGCGGGTTTGGCGGGGGTGGGGTAGTGGCGGCGGCGGGTATTTAAAGGGGGGAAGGCAGGGCGGCGACTTGGGCGAGGGAGCGCCCAACGGGAGTCCGAGCCGGACTTCCCTCGGCGTCCGTGCGGCGGCGGGGCTCCTCCCGCTCGAGAGGAAGGCGGCGGGGCGACGTGGGCTGCGGCCCGGCTTGGCTGGGCCTTTGGCCCAGTCGGGCGGCGAAACGTTCTTTAAAAAAAAGAAATATTCGCCCAAAAGGAAATTCATAATAAAATATAAAAAAAATTCTAAAAATGCCAAAAACAATTTTCACCGTCTAAATAAAATATTTAGAACAAAGTGAACATTTTTCTGGCCTAAAAACGCCATTTTCAAAAATGCATATTTTTCTAATTCAAATACAATCGCAAAAAAATACCAATAAAATCATAATTTGATTTTAAAATTCTTCTCCAATATTTCTCTTAATTTGAAGAAGTCATATTATCTTCTCTCATTTATTTTTAATATTGGGAATAACTGGAGAGAAAAATAAAATCAAATTGGTCCTTTCTTCAAATTTGAATTAAATTCAAATATGATTTTGTGAAACCTCCAACTCTCTCCTTGGGTCCTTGAGTTGCTTAAGATTTCTAGGACCTCAACCAAATGCAAGAATAAACATGATATGCTATGATGATCTATGTATAACATCCAAATTGAAAATTGGGATGTTATAAACCTACCCACCCCCCTTAAGATGAATCTCGCCCTCAAGATTCGGGTTGGTCAACAAAAAGGTTTGGGTGGTCTCTACAGAGATCTTCTTCTCGCTCCCAGGTGGCTTCCTCCTCGGTATGGTGGCTCCACTGAACTTTGCAAAACTTGATAACCTTGCTGCGAGTAACTCGACTGGAAAATTCGAGAATCTTGACTGGCTTCTCCTCATAGGTCAAATCACTGTCTAATTAAATAGCTTCCAGCGGCACTATATCTCTCATAGGAATATCGGTCATCTCTGCATGGCACTTCTTCAACTGGGAAACGTGAAACACATCATGAACTCCTGACAATCCTTCTAGCAATTCCAGCTTGTATGCAACTTCTCCCATGCGTTCCAAAACTCTATATGGTCCCACAAAACATGGTGCTAGCTTTCCCTTGACCCCAAAATGTTTAACTCCTCGAAGTGGGGACACACGAAGATATGCTTTGTCTCTGACTTCGTAAACTATCTCCTTGCGTTTAGTATCCGCATAAGTCTTCTGCCTAGACTGGGCTACCTTGAGTCTGTCGCGAATCAACTTAACCTTCTCTTCAGAGTCTTTGATTAAATCTGGTCCGAACAACTATCGATCTCCAACTTCATCCCACGATAACGGTGCCCTGTACCTCCTTCCGTACAAAGCTTCGAAAGGGGCCATCTTCAAATTGGCTTGATAACTGTTGTTATAAGAGAACTCTACATATGGCAAATTGTCATCCCAACTAGATCCATAATCTAGCGCACAAGCTCTCAACATGTCCTCCAGGATCTATTGACTCTCTCGGTCTGTCCATCTGTCTGTGGATGAAAGGCTATACTGAACTCTAGCCTGGTACCCAAAGTTTCATGCAACTGTTTCCAAAACTTTGAAGTAAACTGGGTTCCTCTATCTGATACAATGGTCCTCGGAACTCTGTGCAGACATACGATCCTGGTCATGTATATCTTTGCCAACTTAGCGCTCATATAAGTGGTCTTCACCGGGATGAAATGAGCTACTTTCGTCAAACGGTCGACTACAACCCAAATAGAGTCATAGCCTGAACGAGTCCTGGGTAATCCAGTAATAAAATCCATGCCAAGTTTATCCCACTTCCATTCGGGTATCAGCAATGGTTGTAGCAATCCAGCTGGCTTCTGATGCTCTGCCTTAACCCTCTGACATACATCACATACTGCTACATATTCGGCAATATCCTTCTTCATTCCTGTCCACCAGAAGCTTTCCTTCAAATCCAGGTACATCTTAGTGTTTCCTGGGTGAATTGAGTACGGCGAATCATGGGCCTCCTGCAGAATCAACTTCCCGATCTCGGGGTCATTAGGCACATATACGCGATCCTCAAACCATAAAGTGTCGTGCTCATCCTCACGAAATCCTTTAGCCTTTCATTTAATCATCCTTTCCTTTATCTCGGCAATCTCCTTGTCAGTCTTCTGGGCTTCTCTGATCTTACCAAAAAGAGTGGACTTAATTTCCAATGCTGCAACATAACCTCTTGGAACTATCTCCAAACCTAGCTCTCGAAGATCATCTGCTAACTCCTTAGGTAATCCTCCATTTATGAGTGCGTCAACATAACTCCTGCGGCTCAACGCATCTGCTATGACATTAGCCTTTCCGGGATGATAGTGCAATTTCATATCATAATCCTTGATGAGCTCCAACCATCTCCTTCGCCTGAGGTTTAACTCCTTCTGTGTGAAGATGTATTTCAAACTCTTATGATCCGTGTATAACTCATAATGGTTTCCAATGAGAAAATGCCTCCATGTCTTCAGCGCATGCACTACGGCTGCTAACTCCAAATCATGCGTAGCATAATTCAGCTCATGAGGTTTAAGTTGTCGTGAGGCATATGAAACAACTCTTCCTTCCTGCATCAGCACAACTCCAAGTCCTCGACGTGAAGTGTCACAATATACTTGATAATCCTTACGTTGGTCTGGGAGAATCAGCACTGGGGCTGTAACCAAACGTTTCTTCAACTCCTGAAAACTGGCTTCACACTCCTCAGTCCGTTTAAACTTGGTGTCCTTCTTCAATAACTCCGTCATGGGTTTGCAATCCTGGAGAAATTCTCAATGAACCTCCGATAATAACCTGCGAGTCCAAGAAAACTTCTGATCTCTCCAACTAATGTGGGTGCCACCCATTTAGTCACAGAAGCAACCTTGGTAGGGTCTACTGCTATTCCTTCTCCGGATATAACATGTACGAGAAATCCAACTTCCTTTAGCCAAAACTCACATTTGCTGAACTTGGCATACAACTGATGTTCCCGGAGCTTCTCAAGAACCAAACGCAAATGCTCCTTATGCTCTTCTTCATTCTTCGAGTAGACCAATATATCATCAATGAACACCACGACGAACTTATCCAGAAACTCCTTAAACACTTTGTTCATCATATTCATGAAATAGGCAGGTGCGTTAGTCAGACCAAATGACATAACGGTATACTCATATAGCCCGTACCTTGTGGTAAAAGTTGTCTTAGGTATATCCTGCTCTCGAATCTTCAACTGGTGATAACCTGATCAAAGATCAATCTTAGAGAAAACTTTAGATCCTTGCAATTGGTCAAACAAATCATTGATCATCGGCAGTGGGTATTTGTTCTTGATCGTCACCTCATTCAACGCACGATAATCAACAACCATCCTTAAAGATCCATCCTTCTTCTCCACTAGAAGCACTGGGGCTCCCCGAGGTGATGAACTTGGTCGAATGTAACCTTTCTCTAGTAACTCCTTAATCTGCTTCTTAATTTCCTCCAGATCTTGTGAGGGCATCTGATACGGTCTCTTTGATATTGGTCCGGTGCCTGGCAATAGCTCAATCAAAAACTCAATGTCTCGATCCGGTGGCATGCCTGGTAACTCCTCTGGAAATACATTGGAGTAATCCTTCACCACTGGTAGTTCCTCCTGTACAACTCCCGACAAGGAATTCACTTGAGTCCTCTTCGGCACATGCCAGGATACATTCTTGATCCTCTTTCCTTCTGGGGTGGTGAGAAATATCGACTTACTAGCGCAATCAATGTTTCCTCCATACTTCGATAACCAATCCATGCCTAGTATTATATCCAATCCTTGTGACTCCAAAATTATTAGATCAGAGGGAAACACATGGCTACCAATGGTTAAGGGTAACCGATCACACCATCGGTTGGCCATATACTCTGCCCCTGGCAAGCTTACTAACATGGGTGACCTAAGGGCTAGGGTTGGCAGGTTAAACTTATCCACAAATCCCCTTGATATGTATGAATGTGATGCACCAGTATTGAAAAGAGCAAGTGCGGTAAATGCATTAATCGAAAACTTACCAACAACTACGTCAGGTTGATCCTCAATCTCCTCCATGCTGACGTGGTTCACCTGACCCTTGGTGAAGGGGTTGGGCTTCTTGGTAGCACCTCCATTGTCATTTCCATTCTTCGCTTCAGGACATTCAGTGGCATAATGTCTGGTCTTCTGGCACTTGAAACAGGTAATGTGGCTCAGATCCCTCTTAGTTGGTGTTGAAGGGTTGGAACGGTTCTTGCTGCTGCTTCCTCCATTCCCATTCCCATTCTTGGGGCCACTATGGTTGTGCAAACTTGCTCCGTTGTGCGGGTGTCCTCCATGGTTATGGCCTCCATGGTTGTGGGTATGTCCTCCTAAGTATGGGGAATAGCGGGGCTTCTGCTGAGCTCCTGAAGTGTACCTCCCCTGTCCATACTTCCTCTTGTGATTATCAATCTGTTGTTGCTTGCCTTCAATCATAAGAGCCCTGTCTACCAACTCCTGGTAGTTGTTGAATGTTGCCACCATCAACTGCATGCTCAGCTCATCATTCAGTCCTTCCAGAAACTTCTCCTACTTAGCAGCATCTGTAGCTACGTCATCAGGGGCATAGCATGCTAACTTGCTAAACTCATCCACATACTAGCCTACTGTACGCCCTCCTTGGCGCGAGTTGTGAAACTCGTGCTTCTTCATGCTCATAGCTCATGTTGAAACATGGGCGGTGCGGAAAGCCTGTTGAAACTGATCCCATGTAATAGTGTCAATGGGGTAGGTGGCTGTGAAATTCTCCCACCATGATGTTGCGGGTCCATCAAGCTGATGTGCGGCAAAATGCACCCTCTCTGCATCTGTGCATCCTATAGTGGTAAGCTCTCTTCCAATCTTGCGGAGCCAATCATCTGCAACAATCGGCTCGGTGCTACTAGAGAACACCGGCGGATTCAACCTTAGAAAGCAGGCTAAGTGATCAACAGGAGGGATGGTGGTGGGTTGTTGTTGTTGCCTTGGTTCTGGTTTTGAACTAATATCTGTATCAAGACATTCTGCTGCTGGATCAACTGAGTGAGCTTCGGTGGGAAGGCAAATCCATTGTCACGTCTCGGAGGCATCTGATGGGTTAGAAGGGGTGAGAAAACAGAATAGAATGGGGTGTAAGAGAGATTCACTACCCATAATGCTCATGAGGCAAACACAATCAATTTCACTTCAATCAATAGCACACAAGATCACACAAAGCGGTCTAACCTATGATTACAAACTTGATCGTTGCTAATTGCTTGGAGGGAAATACTACTAATTACAATGGGGGTCATCTAGAAATTTTCATCAGAACAAGACTCCATGATATCTGCTCCAGCTTCGTCTTCGTAATCATCATCACTATCAAGGTCGGAGTCGGTGTCGTCGATGACGATGTAGTCTTCTGGGTGATTGTCCTCCTTTGGCGCAGGGTCTCCCATGAATATTCCTAGCTTCTTCCTCAGGTCTTCATTCTTCTCAAGTAGTACATCAATCTCTTCCTCGTATCCATCACGTGTAAACTTGAGTTCCTCCTCTATCTCGTTGTTTCTCCTCACCAGTTTCTTGATCTTCTTCATGTGGATAATTTGTTGATTCTCCTGTCGATGAATATGATCTCCCATCTCTTGAATGTAAGCTGCAATTGATCCATCCCTCCTGGTATTAATCATCTCCCATTTGTCATCTCGGCGGCCACATATCTGGTAAATGGTATTCTCCAGCTCCTTGTGATACACCTCACATATGCGTCCAAGGTGATATGTGCGACCATGCTCTTTCCTATACTCCAGCTTGGTGCATCCAGGTAGAAATCAATAGGCTTCGTTGTTGGTGCAAATGTCCTCCCAGGTACCCAGACTTTGATCTTCCATCGCTCCTCTTCCGGTACCAATGTAGAGGAAGTCCCCATGAAGCTTGGTAATCCGATGTTCAGATACTTAGTGACTTCCTTCAAGTGCTTTCCGAAAGGGGCGTCGTCATCCGGCCGAGTGAACTTGTTCCTGGGATCCGCCGTCTATAGAGTAGAAAGAGAGGAGAATTAGAATTGAGTAGAGAAGAGAAATCTTGTGGGTCATTCTAGTGGTCACGTCCTACAGTCAGCGTGTGCTTTGATACCATCTTGTAGCGACCAGACCTCAAACGGTCAAGTCTCTGTGCATCAGTGTCATCCCTGGATCGGTAATGCTGACACGCACAGTACTCGAGGAATTATAATAGAGTTTCAATCACACACTTATTACATTGAATCCTCATAAAGAGTATGATTACACAAAATATCATGGCTGAAGGCCATCTAAACTAGATAACTGCGGAAGCTTCGAAGGTAAATGAGCCCATCAACTCCAACGGCATAGCTGAGTGCAAAATAACGACCTATCACACCTTATTCATCGTCTAAGTAGTCTGCAACATAAGACGTTGCAGCCCGAAACGGGTCAGCACATGGAATATGCTGGCAGAGTTACATTGTAAAGCAATGAAATGCAAGAACTATATCTACAAGCAATATTTGGCTGGTGGAGGCTGTAAGTTTAAGATTTTGCATAAAGCTACTTTTTCCCTCCAACAAAGGAATAAATTTATTTAACTACTCCTAGGTTGCCCAATATTTGAGAAGGTAACCCCAACTCAAATCCCAATTAAAAGTATCATCACTAACCCAAATCATAATTAATTAAAGTAACGTGATGAGATCACATCAATAGATTCAAGTACTAGATACTCAAGATGTCCATAACCGTGGACACGGCTAACCATGATTAGTTTATACACTCTGCAGAGGTTTGCGCACTTTTCCCCACAAGACTCGATCGCATCCATGATCGGATGTTGAGACATAGCCATCCTGAAGCATTAACTCTCTACTCCGAGTAGACAGTACCACCTACTTTCCCCTACATCTGCTAGTCTACCTCTTCAAGAGCTCACGCAACTTACTCAACTATGCCAGAGCCCATAATGGCTTGCGGCTGCACACGGAAGTTTCTAGCATGATAATCTTATGATCCCTTTGAGCCTAGGTGGCATACCATAGGATAATCACATGGGTACTCCGAGATTTCCAAAACCAGGCAACACTGGGTTCCCCAGGTGCCTCAACCATTCCACCCAGAGGTATATTAAAGTTGCCACCTTAATGTTATCCATGATTAAAATAACTCTCAAACTTCCATGTGTGAATCACGATCCTTTCCCCATCTACCAGCATGGCCAATAACAAGCATAACGTATATTCTCGGGGTGATCAAAAGGTATTAGGTTCCTACCTCAAGCACTACAACCAAAACCACATGCTCCCAATCCTACTCATGCAAATATTGGAGGGGCAACACTAATGCATAGTAAAAACTGGTTATAAAGGAGTATGATCAAAGTGTAACTTGCCTTGCTAACGATCTGCAAACTCTAGAGATTCATAGTAACAAGCTTCGCACTCCGTGTAATCTAATGTAGACAAACAATAGTATACATAAGCAATCACTCAAACGAAACACGAGAAAAACCGAGAAAAAATCCAAATCGAACACGAAACAAGCAAACGGCTTAAACTAACAAGAGTCAAAACCTAACAGCAATATTAACATGTGAATTAGATCTTGTGATACACCTCACATATGCGTCCAAAGGTGATATGTGCGGCCATGCTCTTTCCTATACTCCAGCTTGGTGCATCCAGCTAAAAATCAATAGGCTCCGTTGTTGGCGCAAATGTCCTCCCAGGTACCCGGACTTTGATCTTCCATCGCTCCTCTTCCGGTACCAATGTAGAGGAAGTCCCCGTGAAGCTTGGTAATCCGATGTTCAGATACTTAGTGACTTCCTTCAAGTGCTTTCCGAAAGGGGTGTCGTCATCCGGCTGAGTGAACTTGTTCCTGGGATCCGACGTCTATAGAGTAGAAAGAGAGGAGAATTAGAATTGAGTAGAGAAGAGAAATCTTGTGGGTCATTCTAGTGGTCACGTCCTACAGTCAGTGTGTGCTCTGATACCATCTTATAGCGACCAGACCTCAAACGGTCAAGTCTCTGTGCATCAGTGTCATCCCTGGATCGGTAATGCTGACACGCAGAGTACTCGAGGAATTATAATAGAGTTTCAATCACACACTTATTACATTGAATCCTCATAAAGAGTATGATTACACAAAATATCATGGCTGAAGGCCATCTAAACTAGATAACTGCGGAAGCTTCAAAGGTAAATGAGCCCATCAACTCCAACGGCATAGCTGAGTGCAAAACAACGACCTATCACACCTTATTCGTCGTCTAAGTAGTCTGCAACATAAGACGTTGCAGCCCGAAACGGGTCAGCACATGGAATATGCTGGCAGAGTTACACTGTAAAGCAATGAAATGCAAGAACTATATCTACATGCAATATTTGGCTGGTGGAGGCTATAAGTTTAAGATTTCGCATAAAGCTACTTTTTCCTTCCAACAAAGGAATAAATTTATTTAACTACTCCCAGGTTGCCCAATATTTGAGAAGGTAACCCAACTCAAATCCCAATTAAAAATATCATCACTAACCCAATTCATAATTAACTAAAGTAATGTGATGAGATCACATCAATAGATTCAAGTACTAGATACTCAAGATGTCCATAACTGGGGACACGGCTAATCATGATTAGTTTATACACTCTACAGAGGTTTGCGCACTTTTCCCCACAAGACTCGATCGCATCCATGATCGGATGTCGAGACATAGCCGTCCTGAAGCATTAATTCTCTACTCCGGGTAGACAGTACCACCTACTTTCCCCTACATCTGCTAGTCTACCTCTTCAAGAGCTCACGCAACTTACTCAACTATGCCAGAGCCCATAATGGATTGCGGCTGCACACGGAAGTTTCTAGCATGAATAATCTTATGATCCCTTTGAGCCCAGGTGGCATACTATAGGATAATCACACAGGTACTCCAGGATTTCCAAAAACAGGCAACACTGGGTTCCCCAGGTGCCTCAACCATTCCACCCAGAGGTATATTAAAGTTGCCACCTTAGTGTTATCCATGATTAAAATAACTCTCAAACTTCCATGTGTGAATCACGATCCTTTCCCCATCTACAAGCATGGCCAAGCAATAACAAGCATAACGTATATTCTCGGGGTGATCAAAAGGTATTAGGTTCCTACCTCAAGCACTACAACCAAAACCACATGCTCCCAATCCTACTCATGCAAATATTGGAGGGGCAACACTAATGCATAGTAAAAACTGGGTATAAAGGAGTATGATCAAAGTGTAACTTGCCTTGCTGACAATCTGCAAACTCTAAAGATTCGTAGTAACAAGCTTCGCACTCCGGGTAATCTAGCATAGACAAACAATAGCATACATAAGCAATCATTCAAACGAAACACGAGAAAAACCGAGAAAAGATCCAAATCGAACACGAAACAAGCAAACGGCTTAAACTAACAAGAGTTAAAACCTAACAACAATATTAACATGTGAATTAGATCTTGTGATACACCTCACATATGCGTCCAAAGGTGATATTGCGGCCATGCTCTTTCCTATACTCTAGCTTGGTGCATCCAGATAAAAATCAATAGGCTCCGTTGTTGGCGCAAATGTCCTCCCAGGTACCTAGACTTTGATCTTCCATCGCTCCTCTTCCGGTACCAATGTAGAGTAAGTCCCCGTGAAGCTTGGTAATCCGATGTTCGGATACTTAGTGACTTCCTTCAAGTGCTTTCCGAAAGGGGCGTCGTCATCCGGCTGAGTGAACTTGTTCCTGGGATCCGCCGTCTATAGAGTAGAAAGAGAGGAGAATTAGAAATGAGTAGAGAAGTGAAATCTTGTGGTTCATTCTAGTGGTCGCGTCCTACAGTCAGCGTGTGCTCCGATACCATCTTGTAGCGACCAGACCTCAAACGGTCAAGTCTCTGTGCATCAGTGTCATCCCTGGATCGGTAATGCTGACACACACAGTACTCGAGAAATTATAACAGAGTTTCAATCACACACTTATTACATTGAGTCCTCATAAAGAGTATGATTACACAAAATATCATGGCTGAAGGCCATCTAAACTAGATAACTGCAGAAGCTTCGAAGGTAAATGAGTCCATCAACTCCAACGGCATAGTTGAGTGCAAAACAACGACCTATCACACCTTATTCGTCGTCTAAGTAGTCTGCAAAATAAGACGTTGCAGCCCAAAACGGGTCAGCACATGGAATATGCTGGCAGAGTTACACTGTAAAGCAATGAAATGCAAGAACTATATCTACATGCAATATTTGGCTGGTGGAGGCTGTAAGTTTAAGATTTTGCATAAAGCTAGTTTTTTCCCTCCAACAAAGGAATATATTTATTTAACTACTCCCAGGTTGCCCAATATTTGAGAAGGTAACCCCAACTCAAATCTCAATTAAAAGTATCATCACTAACCCAAATCATAATTAATTAAAGTAACGTGATGAGATCACATAAATAGATTCAAGTACTAGATACTCAAGATGTCCATAATCGGGGATACGGCTAACCATGATTAGTTATACACTCTACATATGTTTGCACACTTTTCCCCACAAGACTCGATCGCATCCATGATCGGATGTCGAGACATAGCCGTCCTGAAGCATTAACTCTCTACTCCGTGTAGACAATACCACCTACTTTCCCCTACATCTGCTAGTATACCTTTTCAAGAGCTCACGCAACTTACTCAAATATGCCAGAGCCCCAAGAGTACATACGATTTCTACACTCAACTTTGCCGTTGGTGTTGATGGGAATCCACAACCTTGTTGTTTCTTTCATTTTATGGATTGATGTAATAGTATTTACGTTACTTTATACATGTGATTTACCTCTATTATAAATTCTCGAGTACTGTGTGTCAGCATACCGATCCAGGAATGACACTTAAGTACAGAGACTTGACCGTCTAAGATCGGGTTGCTACATCGTATGTACTCTTGGGGCTTGGAGAGTAGTCTGAGTATACATGTGGATGAACGTAGGATGCTCCGCATCATGAATGATACGCAAGCTTTGTGTATTCGTGATAAAAAGAAAAATACCTGTGGCACAGATTTTTTGCGTGCGAAAACAGAAAGAAAGGAAAATAGCCCGGCCGAGCATGGAAGTAAGGGTGTGCGCCTTTTTGCGAGAAAGGAAAGAACGGACGCTTAAGGCGCCGTTTAGGATTTGCCCGTTTTCTCGGCACGAGTGCCGGCCCGGCACGGCCCGCGTATTAGGCGTGCGTGGGTTGTCCATGCCGTGCCGTGCCGGCCTGCCAGGTCTGCTGCAGACGGAAGAACGAAGTCTCCTCCCAAAACCCCTTGCTTGCTATTCCATACGCCACAAGAGCCATGAGCGCCGCCAGCTCGGACTCCGCTGAAATCGCCACTGCCTCCAAGCGCCCGTTCGATCCCTCCGTTGCCGACCCGTCACCGCCTTCCAAACTCCAGCGGTTCTCCCAGTCAGACATCTCGCCGGCGGACGCAGACAGCGGCGGAGAGGCGGGCGCCGAAAGCGAGGCGATGGCCGGCGCACGGCTCTCCCGGACGCAGCGATACCTGGTCGCCGTGGAGTACGATGGCACCCGCTTCTCCGGTTCCCAGCAGCAGCCGAACCAGCGCACCGTCGTAGGCGTCCTCAAGGTAAAATTCTCATAATTTGAGTTGGGAAATCATAACGATAACCTAAATTCATGTCGTTAGAGATGCTTACCATGAGATATTCGGGTGGCACATCTGTACATGACTCTAGGCGTAACTTGAAACATTTGTTAGGCCTTTCTGGGAGATATCCCTTAGGTTGTGGGCAAATGCTGTAGGATAAGGTGAATCCTCTGTCACGAGTGAGTATAGGTAGTAAATGTGGATTGTGGAGGTTGTATTAGTCTCGGAAAGCACACGGAGTTAGATCGAACCAGGGATTTCAGAGCGGACGAATTGTTTGTACGCAAACCTGTTCCAGACGCTCACTCTGTACCCGAATGAGCCCGCTCCGCTGTTCCCACACAAATGCTGCCGCCGCCGTGAGAAGGGAGAGGAGGGTGGGATTTTTTTACCAGATCACGAACCACCGCTGCTCCCTACTCGATTTGCCGCCAAGGATAGCCTTGCTCTGGATATCTTTGTCACACCCTGAGAAGGATTTGTGAGGTAGGTGAGATGGAGAGCGGAAGAAGATTATCTACGCTAAGCCAGCACCGCATATAAAGGGGTTTGAAATTACAAGCGACTGAGCTGTAAACAGTAGCTCGGTATTAAAGTGAATGAAAGTAAACTGTTTTAATGGTAACTCCTGGATGAATGGGAGCTGTTAATCTTGACTTAAGCCGCTGCCGATATCTTAACTGAACCTTCAGTGTTGCTCGTTGTTGTGTAGGTTCAGAGATACGCTGGGCCTGGCAGATATGTTGTTTGAACTTCCTGTTTTTCTTTTTCAACGGCAATCTCATATAAGTACATCAAAATGTATATGTTTATAGAGGGACATGTAATATATTCCTTATTTTACTTGCGTACAGATTTGTCACATTTTGATGGATTGGTATCTGTATAAGTATCGGTACGTACAGTAGACAGTACTCCCTCCTATCCAAAATAAGTGTCGCAGTTTTGAACTAAGGTTGGATCGGTGGGAGTAGTATACAGTAAACAGTAGTATGACTGCTCTGGCGTATGTCCTTATTGTGACCTTTGTTTGAATACACAAGACTGGAAGCTATAGAGGTAGAACTGGAGATACATGGGGTAAACTGTGCGTAGGATGAATAGTTGGACTCCAAATGTAACAGTAGGAAAATTCTATGACACTTGAACTGTTTTATTTATTTCTTTGGTTATGCCTTAAGTTTTTTATATTAAAAGATATTTTCTCCTGAAGAATGGATATTACAGCCTTGCATGAAAATTAGCAAATTTACAGCCTTGAATGTAATTCATGGTTCATCCTATTGCATCAGAAATAAGGGTACATAAATTCATATATATACATGATAGTAATGGGCGGCATGGGGTAAACTGATACTGGACAGGCCACAATAGCCAAGACAAACTATATAGTATATACGTATCTGTTAACAACCCAGTGATATATCTCTCGATCTATTGCAATATCTCACGAATCTTGTGGCAATTATGATTACAATCACTGGATACACGAATTGGGGAGGAAGGGAAAGGGAAAGAGAGCCGCCGCCGGGTTCGCCGTGATCCACTGGATACCTAGCGCTTGCGTGTGAGTCAGCGTTAAGTAGCTGGTGGGGAGCTGGTTCACACCCACTCCGGCCCGCTGACCCTGTTGTTGGACCGCTTCTGTCTGATGGGCCGAGGCGGTGGCGAGGCCGGGTCTCTGTCTGTTGTCGAGCCTGAGCTGTCTGTGGCCTTGACATCCCCTCCTTGCGATGAGGCTTGCCCCCAAGCCTCTGCAGCAGGGAAACGAGCTTGGAGTTCTTGTTTGTCTTCCCAAGTGTCGCTGGGTGATGCAGGATTTGACCACCTGACGAGGATCTGCTCGATCATGGTACCACGCTTGCGACGCCAGCGCGAAGCCAAAATCTGTACTGGAACTGCGGGTGCATCAGGTGTGATAGGGAGCTGTTGTTGAACGGGCGTACCTGGCAGAAGAGCCTTCCTGAGCAGTGACAAATGGAAGACTGGGTGAACCGAGGCGTTTGCCGGTAGCTCCAGTTTGTAGGCCACAGGGTTGATCCTGGTGATGATGGAGTACGGCCCGTAGTAGCGGAAGGAGAGCTTGTGGTTGGCGCGTTTGGCCACCGATGTTTGCACGTACGGCTGCAGTTTCAAGTAAACCTTGTCGCCGACCTCAAACACGCGTTCCGAGCGTTTCTTGTCTGCTTGTTGCTTCATACGTAGGCGAGCTCGCTGAAGGTGTTGCTGCAACAAGTCATGAATCATGGCACGCTCATCGAGCCAGGTCTGTAGGGCGGGAACCGAGCAAGAAGATGTGGCAGTGATGCCCCAATGGCGGGGTTCATGCCCAAACATGGCCATGAATGGGGTCATGCCAATTGCTGAATGTGGCGCTGCATTGTACCAGAACTGCGCGAGGGGGATCCAGTGGCTCCAGCGCTTAGGGCATGAATGTGTGAAGCAACGCAGAAATGTTTCAAGGCATTGATTCACACGCTCTGATTGTCCGTCGGTTTGTGGGTGGTTGGAAGTGCTCATGCGAAGATCAGTACCAGCATGACGGAAAAGCTCTTGCCAAAAATGGGAGTGGCTGGAGAAGCCCTGGCGAAGCCACCCGCTCTGACTTAGCCTGCTGACAAATTTGGCAGCACTAGACATATTGAAGGACGTGAGTTTTCATTTTTGGCCACGCGAACAGACGCTTGATCCGTTTGTAGGTGACCGGAAATCCAGAGTGTCCCCCCACCGGGCTGTCATGGAAGGCAGAGATGATCTGCTGCTGTAGTGCGGTGCTGCCTCCAAGCCAAATGCGGTTTCTGAAACGCAGGATCCCTTGCGACAAGCTGAAACGCCCTTTAGGATCCGGCCGGACTGCCAATTGTTCCAGGAGGCGTTGTACTCGAGGGTTGGAATTGTAGCTTGCCATGATATCCTCGAGCCATGTCGGTTGGCAACTTGAGATCGCCATGGTATGCTCTGGATGGTGTAAGTGAGATAGTGCGTCTGCAGCTCCATTCTCTACGCCTTTCTTGTACACAATCTTGTATTGCAACCTGAGCAACTTGGTGAAAGCTCGCTGCTGCCAGGGAGTAGTGAGCCGCTGCTCCTGTAAGTAAACCAAGCTGCGTTGGTCTGTTTTGATGATGAACTCCGCGGACTGCAGGTACGGTCGCCACTGATCAACTGCAGCAATCACCGCCAGGTACTCGTAAGTGGACAGACCCTGATACTTGGGGCATAGTGCTTTACTCATAAAAGCGATGGGATGCCCTTCTTGCTGCAGGATTGCTCCAATACCTGTATCACATGCGTCAGTTTCCACGGTGAACTGTTTCTGAAAATCTGGTAGGGCAAGCACCGGTGCTATGACCAGACCCCGTTTGAGGATTTGAAACCTCTGTTCAGTGTTGTCCGTCCATACGAACGGTGTTCCCTTTTTGAGGAGATTGAAGAGCGGTTGAGCTAGAATTCTAAACTGTCGGACGAAACGGCGGTAGTACCCCGCCAGCCCCAAGAACTGTCTGACTTCTTTCACATTCGTGGGTGTGGGCCACGCAACTACTGCTTCAATCTTTGTGGGATCTGTTGCCACACCTTCAGCACTGATAACATGCCCCAAATAGGTTATCCGTTGTTGCCCAAAACTGCACTTGCTTCGTTTCACCTTCCATTGATCACGGCGAAGGAGTTCAAAGACTTGTCTGAGGTGTTCTGCATGCTCTTGCAGTGTCTTGCTGAACACTACTATGTCGTCGAAGAAAGACAGGACACATTCACGCATTAATTGGTGAAGTGTGCCGGTGATAGCATCGTTGAAGGTTGCAGGCCCGCCAGCAAGGCCATATGACAGGACTCTGAATTCAAAATGTCCCGAGTGGGTTTGGAAGGCAGTCTTGAATTCCTCCCCTTCAGCCAGTCGGATTTGATGATAACCTGCTCGCAAGTCGAGCTTGGAGAACCACTGAGCCCCGTGTAATTCATCAAGTAGCTCCTCGATCATGGGCACAGGATACTTGCCCACTATAGTCATAGCGTTGAGCTGTTGATAATCTATGCATAACCGCCATGTGCCATCTTTCTTTTTGACTAGTATCACGGGTGAAGAGAAGGGACTGTGGTGTGCGCTGAATAACACCTGACCTTAACATCTCCTGCACTTGCTTCTCGATCTCATCTTTATGTTCTATGGTCGCAAGTTCACCGACTATGCTCTAGCCATCAGCGGTATCCTGTGATCGCAATCTCGGCGCGTGGGAAGGCCTGTTGGTTCGCCAAACACGTCTTCAAACTGGTCGATGACTTTCTGAATGTTGTCAGGCGTTGGTGTGTACACTTCATCTCCTTCAGTGACTTGATATAGCTGAACAACTTGCGTCAGTGAGCCCTGTTTCTGCAAAGATTGCAGTTGCAAGGCGTTGATCTCAGAGCAGGGGCCAACGCCCTCTTGATGGCCTTGCAATTGTGCGGGCCCACGCGGAGTGGTGATCAGCAACTGTTTGCCCCGCCAGTCCACGCTCATCGGGCTGTGTTCCTCGAGCCAGTCCATGCCGAGGATGGCGTCATACGCGCCCAACAGCAACACCTTCATATCAGTGATGAACTCGTGCGTCTGTGATACCCAACTGCATTGCGGTATGTGGAAGACGCAGCAAAGTTCGCCTCCATCAGCAACCTTGACGCGGCAGGGCCGGCGGAGAGGTAACACGCCCGTCAGAATTGACGCGAGGCGCGCGTCGATGAAGGACGTAGAGCTCCCGGAATCCACCAGCAACAGCACCTCGTGGCCTTGCAACCACGCGTGAAGGCGAATCGTCCTCAGGGACGTGCCGCCGGTGAGGGCGTGGCGTGTGATCGCCATCGCCGTTTCTGCCAACGCGTCGCCGAGCGGTGGGTTTGGGAATCGCCGTCGGAGTCAAGGCCGAACAGCTCGAGGAGCTCCTCGAGTACGTGGAGTTGGACGCTGGTGGGGCAGCTGTGGTCCTGCCCCCAGCGCTCCCCGCACTTGAAGCATAGGCCCTTTGCACGGCGATATTCTCGCAGCGCCTTCAGTTTGGTGCTATCGGCACGGCTGGCCTTCACCGCTCGCTGGTCTGTGGCCGTCGGCGTCGTCGGCGGTTGTCCTTGAGGTGGTGGTGGTGGAAGCGCCATGGGTACGCCCGTGTTGTTACGGTGGCTCCAATCCGAGACGGTGGCACGCGCTGTGTTGGAACGCGCGCGCTCCCGCGAGGCGCCATCCACCACCTCCTCCTGGAGCAGCGCCAGGGCGCACGCGGTGTCGAGATCAGGCGGCTGCTGCACCAGCACCACCGCGCGGATGTCGGCCCGGAGTCCCTCGACAAAACGGGTAAGGTAATAATAAGGATGAATGGATTCAAAATATTCAGACAGGTAACTGATAATCAACTCAAATTGCTCAATGTAATCAGCTACAGATGTTTTCTGTGATAGAGAATAAAACTGGCGGATTAGGAGCTGGTGGCGGTCGCGACCAAATCTCGTACACAACAGTGACGAGAATGACTCCCAATCAAACCCAGTCAACTTCCTCTGCACCGATTGCAACCACACCGATGCGGAGCCAGCAAAATTCATAGAGGCCATAGGGGCCCAAAACTTCTCACGGATATCAAACATATGAAAATACTGCTCGCATAGTGTCTTCCACTGCCGCGGGTTCTCGCCCGTGAATTGGGGAAACCCGATTGATGGATGAGCCTGGCTAATTCCCGCGAGAAGTTGGCTGGCATGCGCGTATGGAGATGCGATGGTAGACAGGACGGAAAGTTGTGATTGACCGTTGGCCGGGGTGGCCACCGACGCGAACGCCGGTGCCAGACCCCGTGGTAGGACGTCGATGCCGCGATCGGTTGACCCGAGGGCGTCGCCCTCCGCGCGCTTGCTGGTGCCGACGTGGTCACGCAGCGGCGTTGGTGGTGGCGCTGGTGCCTCCACCGGCCGCTCCTCCGTGGTGATTGCAGGTCGCGCTTGGAGTTCGGCGACCCCGCCGAGAGTTGATCCACGCGCCGCTCTAGATCGGGGCGCCATTGGCCCAGATCGTCCTGCTTGGCGGTGTGGGAGCGGATGTCGGAGTGGATCGCGTCGAGAGAGTTGGTGAGCTTGTCGAAGTAGTCTTTGAAGGACGGATCCATGGCGCTGAGTCGATCCTTGATCGATTTCTGCAGCCTCGCCTCGATCAGATGCGCTAGGGTGTGGATCGATGGCTCTGAATACCAGATGTTAACAACCCAGTGATATATCTCTCGATCTATTGCAATATCTCACGAATCTGGTGGCAATTAGGATTACAATCACTGGATACACGAATTGGGGAGGAAGGGAAAGGGAAAGAGAGCCGCCGCCGGGTTCGCCGTGATCCACTGGATACCTAGCGCTTGCGTGTGAACCAGCGTTAAGTAGCTGGTGGGGAGCTGGTTCACACCCACTCCGGCCCACTGACCCTGTTGTTGGGCCGCTTCTGTCTGATGGGCCGAGTCGGTGGCGAGGCTGGGTCTCTGTCCGTTGTTGAGGCTGAGCTGTCTGTGGCCTTGACAGTATCTCACACCCAACACTGAACATATGTACAAATTGGTCATTTGGGCCTACATTAGCAAGGACCAACTCATCAGTTGTCTTTCGTACACCTCTAACATGCTGTTACAGCCGACATCTTGAAGCATAACTCTTTCCGGCACCCCCCCCAGCCGTAGTTTACCCCACACAGTGGCAAGTCTGCTGTCGGTATGCTTCTAGTCATGAAGAACAGTTCTTCCTGTCACCATCTGTACTTGCAGATCAAATGTTGTGATTTTACCTTTCTCCACTGTACATGCCTGCAGCTGTCATCGGATGGATCTGTTATTTGGCGACAGTTCCATAAGCCCATAACCTCTAGTGGGTGGGTACTGGGTGGTAGCTACCGTTGGAGTTGATGATCTTATCTCTTAAACCATGTTAACTGTGCAAAGATGCTGCTGATGCATTGCTATTGGAGACCCAATATCTATAATAGGGTGCATAAGACATAGGAGAGGCTGAAGCAAACTGATTTAGTAGTATTCATAATATACCATTAAAAGCATGTGTGTTCCATTTCTATGGGTGTGCTTTTCCTTTGTATGTAGCAGAGCAGTTCGAGTGCAAATTAGCATTTTAGATGGTAGCATTGACAAGGAAAATGCCTTAGAGACTGTTGCAGCAAAAATAAATGAATAGTTTTTTTTGATTTCATGCTTTGTTTTGATGGAGAACATGGTATAGATAAGAGAAGAAATCACTAGATGAAATAAGTTCTTATAGGTTGCTGAATAAAAGGATAGAATGAAGGAGAAAATGGCATAGTATTGTGAAGAATGGTATGATATTCCTTGATAAGATTATTGTAAAGAATAAGGAGGTTTATTTTATTATTTTGTGGGTGGCATACATAATCATTTGAATACTGTTATATACATGTATATGTATGTGCAGCAAATTACGAATTAAAGTATCTGCCTCTTCCTGCCCTACTGCTATAGCTTGCTTAGCTGTAGTAAACATATAATAGATTCGGTGACAGCTCATGTTTTTGAATTATTTCAGGAGGCATTTCACAAATTCATTGGGCAGCCAGTCTCAATCTTCTGTTCTAGTCGAACGGTATTGTACAAAATGCTTTAACGCAATATTTAACAATTTTTTTCTCTTTTGTTTTTCTTGCTGTTGAATCTGCAATTTTTCTGATAGCGATTAAACAAATTGTGCATTTGTTTTTTTTATAGAAGCAGTGATGCAATAAGCAATAATTTATTTTATATACCTAGAAATCTGTCATAGTTGTAGAGTTAATTAGTTGCATATGTTAGTCAGAGATAATCTTTTTATGAATGTTGCATGTTGCATTGCATGCCATATAATATACGAGGGGCCATTTGCTATTCTATAAGTCTCTGGATCTACATTATGGTGCAGTTGGAATTATTAGGTATCTAGGCTATTTTTTCATAAGACTATTGTTACTAGAGAGTCTAGGCTGATTGCGTAACAAGTTCAAATCATGCTTTTGCAAAATGCTATGACACTCTTAGGTCCAGTGTACTGTTTTGAACTGTGCTTTGCTGAGAAATTAGCCATGGAATTAGGAAAAAGCTTTTTAAATAAACAGTAAATAGGGAAAAGCTGGTTAGACAAACGGACAATTATCATAATTCACCTCGATGCCAAACTGAGCCTTAGTTTGCCGGAATACTTTTCTCATACTTTGGTAGTTACTTACGTTTGGAGATCTATATATATTTTCTAAATAGAGGCCGTAGTGACACTGTGGTGTCCTTTTAGGCTTTTACCCTTGCAACTCTGCTATAAGCCCAAACGCTCTCTATCACAGCTAACACAATAATAATGGTCTGCTGCAGTGGCGGATCTAGGATTTCGAAACAGGGTGGTCCGCCTATAAAAAAAATTTGACAACAAATATGTCATGCAAACAGAGATTGGGCTGGATATTTTTACAACAAATAAGCCATACAGTGCCAATTTTTTCAGTCAAAAATACTTTTTTTGGGAAATATACTTATAAACACAGCAGCTCCTAGTTAATAATGATTCAATTAGAAATTGGGAATGGGGATTGGGAAGTGCGTACTGAAGATGATGGGCTGGGCGGCTGGCTTCTGCACATCTCCAGTGTCCAGTCCGATGCTGGTTAGGTCTGCTAGCTGTTAGTTGGGCTCTGTTTTATTTTTTTCTCGGACCAATCTCTATTCTCCTATGGTATACAGGTCAAACCAAAATCTCAGGGTGGGCCGCAGCCCACCCTGTCCACCCTCTGCCTCCGCCCCTGGTCTGCTGTAATCGTCTGCGGATAACCAGATAGCGGCTGCCATGCCATTCATTTTTTTATTTATGCCTTTGGACAATTATTTTGGAATACTGTATACTTGGTATGTACTGAACTAAAATTAGCACCATAGACTAATAAAAAGGGCAGCCCCAGTGCATGTAGCTCCCGCTTGCGCAGGGTCTGGGGAAGGGTCCGACCACTTTGGGTCTATTGTACGCAGCCTTTCCCTACATTTCTGCAAGAGGCTGTTTCCAGGACTTGAACCCGTGACCTCATGGTCACAAGGCAGCAGCTTTACCACTGCGCCAAGGCTCCCCTTCAAAATTAGCACCATAGACTAATAATTCAAAAAATGATGTCTCATTTTTTAATTTTAAATTCAAAGTTGGGAATATAATTAAAAATTAATAATGCTGCTTAATTAAAGAACATATTTATAATCTGCAAAATCATAAGTCGATGTGAATAAAGGTATGCTCAATAACGTATATTTGAATTCTATTTTATGTTTTGTAAACATTACATTTATATTCAGTGTGTTGCTCTAAGTTGACTATAGAGTTTCATAGTTTAGTTATATTTTTATGCAACTTTAGTTGAGTGTACGTGCCAGGAATGTAAGTTTGTTTTTTTAGTTGTATTGCATGCATACCCTTGGTTTGTTTAAGTTATTTGTATTTATGTGTATTTTGTACAGCAAATCAATACAATTAACTTATTTCAAAATGGCGGCAGATCCGCAATGTATTATAGCCTCAGTGTATACCCAGGTGTTTTCCTGTGTTGCGGGCCAACCTCTTCTTTCTGTTAAGGTGGTAGCTGTGAATAGCCATCGACTACCTCGAAAGGGGAATCGAGCTTGGAAGGCTAGGGGATATAGTAGGGCAGATCACCATGATACCACGATAATTGTTATTTACTGTTGGGAATATTAGCAATTTTCCAATTAATTTAATTTATAAATAAATCATGATGATAGCAGTATGAGCATGTACTAAGCACACAGCAGGAACATCTACGATAACAACAAGTATGCCTAGCACATGAACTGGTTCAGGATGTCTGCTGTAATACAAGGCACAACTCCAAGAAATAAAACTATTCTGTGTTCAGCCCCAGCTCCTCTCTGCTTCTCTACTTCAGCCTATTTCTAACACGGCTCGTTCATGAAACACGACATGGGTGAGGCGTGGTGGGCGTCTGAGGAGGAGCGCGGGTGTACCACTCCTCTTCTCAAGCTCCAATAGCATGTGGAAGAGAATCCCTTATATGTTGGTCTCAACTCCAAATCCGGGATGGCACTAAACTTACCACCATGTCATGAAACCACACATGGGCCTTTGAGTTTTTCCAGGAATTATTGTTTATATTGGCCTAAAGCCCTATCTATAATTCACCATTTACAACATTATGTTATATGCAGCTAAAGATTTATCTGCTAATCCAGGATGCAGGTGTTCATGCTTTGTCAAATGTTTGTCATGTTGATGTGGAGCGCATAAGTAAAAGGAAGCCTGGTGAAGTGGTTTGTATGCATACACTTTTCTCTCTTAACTGGCTTACATTGAGGATATGCATAAACTATTAATTGTATGCTTTGTCTATATCAAAACACATTTTGGCCCGCTGCATGTTAATTATGTCCTTCATGGGTTTGATGTCAGATATAGAATCTCCATGAATACTACCTAAAACAAGTGTATGCACTTTAGAGCTCTTATACCACTTCTAGTTCTGTTTGTTGATGTACTTTTCCCCTTTTGCAGTTGCCACCTCATGACCCTGAAGTTGTAAAATGCGCGGTGAACCATTTTTTACATGTATGTTTTGACCTACTCTAGCTAATAGTGCTTTTCATTTGGTTGAGCTGGTCTTTAGTTGAATAAACATACACGTGCCTGCTGATGATTTTGTAGTTCTCCACATTTTATAATTTGACCTATACTTAATGATTTATGTAGTTCTCCAGATTTTATAATTTGACCAGTCTCATGCAGTAGATATTTATTTCTGATCCACATTTTTCCTGCAGAAGAATGAAGGTGACATAATGGTGACTGATGTTCGTTGTGTTGCACCAGATTTCCATGCTAGATACAAAGCTCTAGAGCGCACGTAGGTAGCAAAATCTACAATATAATATGAGGCACTCTTCTAATTTATCTTGTTACTATTCCATTCGTATGTCTAAACTATTTATTAAAAGGCTAGTAACTTTGAGTCCTCCTATTATGCTTTATTTTCAAAGTGTGAGCAATGGTAACTTGATTATAAACAACTCCATTTGCCCTTTCGAAGTAATGAGGATGTTATTGCTTTACTAATTTTGTTGAAGATATCACTATCGTTTACTTTCTGGGCCTGAGCGACCGTCAATCTTTGAGAAAAACTCGGCTTGGCACATACCTGAGGATCTAAATATACAAGCTATGAAGGTGAGGTCTCCAGCTATACTTAATTGTTTTCTGATGTGAAATTATGTTTCTGGGTTTACTAATGATGGTTTTTGTTCAGAAAGCATGCAATATACTTGTTGGGCATCATGATTTCAGTTCATTTCGAGCATTTGGATGTCAGGTGGTGTTTTGCTTCTTAACTGTCTCTCAGTTGCTGAGTTCATCAAGAAATACTAGTGCAGAAAGGCACATTGTTTCTTGGATTTGACCATCCATTGTGTTTATATGGAGGGATTATTGTTACAGGCAAAATCTCCAGTGAGAACTTTGGATGAGCTTACTGTTACAGAAGTATTTCCTGTCATGTTTTTCCCTTCAAGCTTAGAGCGATCAGAGATGGAATCACCAGATGGGTCTCTTGTTTATTCAAGGGCATCACTCATGGGATCTTCTGGAGAAAGATCTGATGTTTCTAGTACTACTAGTAGGAAATTAGTATGCGAGAATGGACAAGAGTTTGGAAAGAGATTAAGGCACCGCTGCTTTGTTGTTACTGCAAGGGCACAGTCTTTCCTTTACCACCAGGTAAGTCATCTTCTTTGAAGGGTACTTTCAGAGCTATCAAGATTTGTTTTTTTTTGGGATCTGTGCCAATGCCTAACAGATACAAGTGCTCATGTTCAGATTTCTTCATAATTATTGCTTCGTGAAGAAATTTGGATATAAAGCATGAAATCTACTACTGTACTTATCTTCAGGAGCAACTACAATGCAATCCAGCTTTAGGTGCATAGGTGTAATCACCTAAAGAAGTGTCCCAAAAACAGGCATATCTCAGCTATGCTCCCTCGGAGTAGCCAAACACTGTCTCGAACTGGTCACATGCCATTTCTTGATAAACACATTTGGTGTTTAAGGCCAGTTGTACTATTAAGCATTTGTAGCTCCTACTTTATTCCATGGTAGCAAAAAAGTGCTCTATGACATTGCAAAATGGCAAAAGTATGGTGTAAGCTGAAGGACGCCTATCAATTTATAATTCGCTTGCGGATAAATGGATTTAAGAAACATCATGTTTGTTGTGTAAGAACATGTTTTTCTTAGGGAGGAAAATGTTATCACTAGAGAACTTTGTATCTATCATAGTTGCCATTAGTACTTGATTATTAGATGTTGCTGCAACCTGATGACTGATTATTTTCGAATGCAGGTAAGATTGATGGTCGGTCTTCTGAAAGCTGTTGGAATAGGAGATCTAACAACTGCTGATGGTTTGAACATTCACCTAGTATTGTCTTTTGATTAATGGACCAAGAATTGAAGTGAAATTTTACAATGTTTATTTTGATATGTCTACCTACATTTGATGCAGTGGAGAGAATTCTGGATGCAAAGACAATGACTGCTGCACCTCCTATGGCACCTGCTTACGGGCTTTACCTTGACAACGTGAAATATGACCCGATTGTTTAAAGAGTGATTTTGAGCTGGAGTTTTGTTAGCTATTGGATATGTAGGTATGTCTAATCCAGCTTATGTAAATTGGTACTGTTGTACACCTGCATTCCAACTTCCAAACTATCCCAGTGATGGCGAAATAATAATGATACAAGTCACCTAGCTGTGAATGTTCTGCTTAGAGTTTCATCACAACTGTGTGGTCACACACCAAGATGTGACATTTATTGTACATTTTACCATCCAATCGAACCAAGAATTATATGCGGCCACACATCAGGTCAAGCATTCAGTATATTGCATGTTGTGAATTTTCTCTTCAAACAAAACGGTTCACACTAATTAATTTAGGCTGTCTGAAAGCAACTTTATGACAGTGGATGGTGGGGATAGCTTAGATACCCATGTGTGCATGTACACATGCATTTCCCTATTTTCTTTTGGCAATTTGCTATAGTACAAGCACAATTTGATTTCTTTTAGGAAGTACGCTATTACCGGAATTTAATTAATTTCTCTTTCTATTAGAGATCTCAAAAATATGCAGTTTAGTATAATTTTTAGTAATAGAAGGGTCATGTTTCTTAACTAATTACATTGAGATCTTTTCGTTTACAAATGAATTGTTTTTTTATTCAGTTTCCTTATGTTAAGCACTTAAGCCGCATATGGAAATTCATACATGTGCTTCCTTTCTATCTGCAGGATAAGTTTTTCGAATCAATGGATAAATGAAGCGTTGAAAGAAGATGTCACAAAGGAACCTGGCTTGTCATCTTTTGTTCAGAATTATGTGTTTCCCATAATATACTTTTGTGCGATGCATTTCTTATAGTAGCGAGTTTCTGCATCAAGAGGGTCAGATAGTTAGCCAAGTAACATTCTGGATACCTGAATGGAGGGTTGAATGACTATCCATATCGGGAATAATTTTTGCGCACTAACAATTACTCCCTCTGTAAAGAAATATAAGAGAGTGATCTAAACACTCTTATATTTCTTTAGATCACTAACGTTCTTGTATTTTTTTACGGAGGGAGTATTTGGCATTTATGAGATTGATGATGGTGAGTCCCTTTCTGAGTACTCCCTTCGACTCAGTTTACAATTCCTGCGCGTATATCTATGTTGTCAATTTTATCACCTTAATATAAACTATATAACACAAAAGTTATATGGTTTAAAAATAGAACATCTGAATTTTATATTGATATATTTTTTGTAATATATGACTTGTATTAGGTTGGTCAAATTGACGACCTAGGGATACGTGCATGCCCTGTAAACTGAGAGAGAGGGAGTATGTATATTTGTTTAATTAATTGGTCATTCTCTTTGGACTTTAATAGTTGGATCTGAAATACTTCTCTCAATGCATATCTCTTATTCATTACCTTTCTTGGCCACTTTGCTTTATCCAATATATGCTTAACGAAAACATGACACGAGCTCGTCATTTCTTTGCATCTCAGTAAAGATTCCCATGAGACAGTCAAGTTGGCCATGAGGAGCTAGGCCACGCTTTGGGAAGGCAATGGTACGGTGTAGATGAGGCAAATTTGTCTTGGCGAATCTGGTAAGATATGGCCATCTCTGCCATGATTCCCATCTAGTAGTAGGCTACACCATGATCCCTAGCTCAAATAAGCACAACAGTGCTACTCCCTTGGGATTCACAACGAAGTTGTTTAAGCTGACGTTTCTCTTTGGCTACTTGGAAGCGGATGAAAACGCCATGCACCGATGCGCAACAAGCTGAGCTGCAGAGTTGCCCCAATCTCAACCACGGAGCCAGCCAGTGCCTTGACGTCTGTGCGCACCACGCACCCACCAAGTGGCCGGCACCTCAAACAATCACGTACGACAGAACGCTGCACTCTCTTATATCAAAAAAGCCAAAGGAGATTCATTTCAATCAAAAAAGAAAAAGGAGATTCGGATTAAAGCAGCGCCAATCTTCACACGAGATCGGAGTGGACCCGGACGGTCTCCCATTGGCGCGTCCCCAGGGCCCCACACCTGGCAAACTACGCTTTCCTTTCAGAATCACGCACAGTATAGTATATAAGTAAAGTAAGTGAGATGAAATTCCCATGGAATCCTATTTTTTATGTATGAGAAAGGCATGGATGCAAAAGAGAGCTTAAGAAACAGAGGCTTGGCTCCTGTCTCCTGAATGATGAAGTTATCATCATCCCATCCGAGAGATAGAAGACCTTTTTCTTGGGGGGTGTCAAGTCCACGATGACTCATTTCTTTTTCCAACTAAGTCCCAAGTTCTCTGTGTGTTTCCGCAAAGTGTCGATGATGACCTGTGTGTATAGTTACCAGTCTGTGGATCGATGATCGGTATTAGGGATTGGTTCAACAACATGTGGCCAAAAAGGATATTTGCCCAGTATAGGTTTCCAGCGCGGACTGCACCCACTGGAGCATCTCAGATTTACAAAATGGCTCGTGTTCTTGTAGCCAACGTTGAGGCTAGGCTTCTTACCTTAATTTTTTGGGCCCTGTGCCAAATCTGAAAAATAAGAGTTATACATATTTTCCATCCTTGACATTTCATTATCAGTTGGCCTACTTTGCATATTGTAAAAAACACATTTACTAATGCATACTGTAGATTTAGACAAATATGGATTAGCAAGTAGCAAATCCTTTGGTTGGCTTTCGATTTAGATCTACACAATACTTTTTTTTAGGGGAGATCTACACAAATACTTACAAGATTCTTTGTGATAATTTAGGGGGTTATTTACTTGCTGCAAATTTTAGTTAGCGGGCCTATTTTTCTTACTACAAACTTCTAGTTTAAGATTAAGGCCATGCAGCTACTACTAATCAACAAGATAATGATGAGGCTACAAAGGAGCCTACTCTGATTAACTTCTTGAATGGTTTCCATGTCAGCTGTGCACTCCTCCCCGAATTAAAAAAAAACGTTCTTTCTTGGGGCAGTTACCTAAATGGCATGCCAAGAGCTGTGGACATTTTGGGAAATTGGTTCTTTCTCGGGACATGATGCTGTGTTGCAACTCCAGCTAGAATTGTGGACATTTTGCCACCCATACATATGGTGCGCAGAATTTTATCAAAGAGTATACATAGTTTATTTTTCCGTAGAAAAGAATGTTCATAGTTGCTGTGTTGCGTAAGTAAGACATCTTCCCTGTATGATGTGATGACTCTGTGTTGCGTAATTAAGACATCTTCCCTGTATGATGTGATGACAATCCCCCCTCCCCCCTTTTTTTATGTTGGTATAAAAGCCTTTTTTAGATAGTGCCATGCTTAATGGATCGCACCTAAGTCATGTCAAGCTTCTTTTGCTTTATATAAGATCATTAGTACGTAGATGAATCCTCTCAATCATATAAATTTATTCTTTTCTTTAGGAAGGACTAGACTCAGAAAATTATCCCAGTTCCCTATCATAAATAAAATAAAATCAGATTCCCTAGCCTGGGTCTTCAAGAGTTAATGATGCCCGAATCTCCCTTTTTTTGGTGAATGATGCTGGAATCTCTATGCTTAGATTAAAGATATGAGTTGTCACTAACCAGATTCCCTAATCCATAATGCATGGATTCTTGCATAATGCAGTATAATCATGATAAGTACTATGGTGCGAACCAGCGTATGGATATCACCATGGATCCTACACCAACACCCAAAGCGCCAATTGGACCCATGACCAGACAACTGATGAGTGCTAACAGTGGTTAGCTTTGTTGGATTCCTCACTGTAGGAGTTTGTAGCAAGCAGCAAGCTTTCCCGCAGTGAGAAACCAAGGCATGAAACCTAATTTTGCTATCAATCCTATGTGGTATCTTGCAACAGTTGAACGCTTTGCAACACAAATAAAACTTTACTTGTATCCTCAACAGGCCGAAGAAGGGGTGCCAATACTTGCGAGTCTTGCTAGTTGCACAAAGCAATTAAAAGATAATGTGGTAGATATTATTTTTTGTATTTTCGGAATAAAAAACATGTAAAACGTGTTGGAAGGTGTTTCTTATGCTAAAAACTGGACCGGGGTTCATAGGCATTGTTGGAGATATGCCCTAGACGCAATCATGTATGATGATATTCCTATGCATTTATGAATAAAGATAGTCCTTGGACGTTATCAATGATGTGTATCAACAAGTACGTGACTTGTTTGTGGGACTATACATTGTATGATGACCGTCCTAAAAGGTCCCTAGTCGAAAGGGTTGTGTGGGCGCGCAACCGACTAGATTAGCATACGACATGGTGGATGGCTCGATCTCACTAGCCATGGAGCATTGGATGCTAGCCGGATAATATGGACTCGGAAGGATCTGGTCGGATTCGACGTAGTCGGATCCGTGTCGAGATAAGGTCCAAGTCGAACAGACCCAACTATGAGACACAACGATATGTGTCTCTAATACAACATAAATTCTATGTCCTAAGACCTGAGCTGGCGCATGTACTCGGGATGGTGGTAGACCTGCTTTGGGCCGACCAAACGCTACTCCATGACTGGCTAGTTACAAAGGTAGGTTTCGGGCTTGTCCAGACCCATGCTGCGAGACATGGTTGAGCAAGATGGGATTTGCCCCTCCGATCAGGAGAGATATACTCTGGGTCCCTCGTGTGACCCGACCAAGATAAGCATGGCCATGCGACGAGGATTATGAGATAATTCGGTTTGTCGTCAGCATCACTGAAATGAGAAAGAGGTTGAGCTAGCACAAGGATGACAGACTCGCCTTGAGCCCGACAACATATATCGCGTGGCAAAGGGAACAAAAGTGTGAGATGTTGTACATGTTCGCCAACCAGCTTCATTGCCTACTTGGTGGTCGGCACGCCTTGCTAGAGGCCGATACCAGCCGAGCAGGTCGGAGATGATCCGACCTGCGACCAAGCTGACTTGAACCTAAGGGGTCGCGCACTTAAGGGAAGGAACCTGTGAGGCCCGGTCCGACTCCACGAGTCAAAAGTGATCCTACTCGGACTTGGATCCAGGCTGTTGTAGGGTGGAACCCTAAGTGAAGATCTTTCACAAATTGGAGGGAAAATCCCGAAGAACACAAAGAACACAAAGGGGAAATCACAAGAGGAACTCTCAAGAACAAGTCCAATCACACATCCACTAGACTCAAATCCACACAAGATCAACAAAGGTACATAAACAACAAGAGGAACATGGGTACATGGTAAAGTTCATCCCAAATCCCAAAGGGAGATGAGGTATCGAATACCTAAGGATCTTCTCCAATTGAGGCCTTGAACTCTAATGGAGTCTTCTCCCTCAAGAGGAAACCCACGAGGGGAGATACATGAGCTAAGCTCTAATGCCTAGATCTATTCTTAGCTAACCCTAATTCTGAGCTAGGGAACGTCTACTTATAGTCTAGGGAAGATTTGGGGAGAAACAAGGGTATATGGGTCATTTGGCCCTTAATGCACGCAAGCATCGTCGGAGGGGTTCGGGCACCCGGGGGTCACTGGGATGAGGAGGCCGGGCACTCGTGGGTGAAGTCCGGGCACCCGGGGTAGTGCCAGGTGAGGGTGCGGGCACCCGGGGGCGCGGGCACCCGGTGGTGAAAGCCCGGGCACCCGGGGTGGTCAGGGGCCGCACCCTTTAGGGGTTGGGGGTCCGGGCACCAGGGGCATAGGAGGCCGCGCACCCGGGGTGGTCTGAGGCCTCCGGTGCTTCGCGTCTTAGGGTCCATCTTCCTCCTCCTTTTCCCTTCTTGTATGGTGTAGATGTTCTCTTGCGCTTGAACTCCTCATCGCCGTCGATGAAGCTCCGGTAATACCTATGCATGCACACAAGAGGGATGTCAAGTAGTATACCATCCTTGAAGGGGTCAAGTGAACACGTGTAAAGGAGATGATTAACCTTTATGTATGTGAAGTAGATGTCACACGTGTCACTTGCCGAACGAACTCTTGACATGGTGATGTCCGTAGGATGCTCCGCATCATCCCCCCTCCTTGGGGAAGATCCGACCTCAGATCAAAAACCAAATTACCATGGGAAAGATATGGTGTCGCCGTGTAGAAGTGAACGTTCACCAAGTACTCATAGTCTTCAAGCTCGAAATGGGCACTCTCCAATGTCACACCGTCTAGTTCCTTCAAAAGGAGCAAGAACAACAAACACTTGGAAAAACAAATGTGGTTAGCACTAGTGCAAAACCAAGCATTCAAGTGGTGATTCACCAAACAAGTGTCGTCATCATGCATAGCATATGGTGTAACAAAGGATTGTGACATGGCATGAAAGCACATAAATTGAGCACAATCAAGGTCATCATGGAAACAAGCATGTAAATGTGAGGTAGTGATGCAAATATGAGTGACAAGAGAATAAGCATCTACCTCAAGTTCATAGCAAACATGCATTAAGCGCTCAACAAATGGTCTATGGTATGCATATGAATCATTCACAATACCAAATAAAATGAAGTGTCTAAACACATGGATCAAGTGCAAGACAATCAGAGCATAACGTGCATAGGGTGTAGTGAAGATAGTGTGGCACTCAAGAAAGAACAATTGTTCATCATGTGTGAGGCAATCAAGTCAATCATGTGACAAGCA
The DNA here is from genome assembly GCF_018294505.1 of Triticum aestivum. Lineage (NCBI taxonomy): Eukaryota > Viridiplantae > Streptophyta > Magnoliopsida > Poales > Poaceae > Triticum > Triticum aestivum. Next base: position 218,174,162 of record NC_057807.1, on the reverse strand, counting down.
TGGAAATGGATGCCATCAACCACATGAAACGAGCAAGTATGAATCATGGGTGACGCAACATACACACACTACTGGAATTAGCTTCTTTGCCGTCCGCCATGGCGGACGGCAAAGGCGCAGATCCCGGATGGCAAAGTCCTTTGCCGTCAGCTAGCAGACGGCAAATAGTCCGGCTGGACACGTGCCAGCAAAGGCCTTCTTTGCCGTCCGCTTCGCAGAAACAAACGACAAAGGATTGTGCTGTCCGCCATCCGAGGCCAGCAGACGGCAACGACGACGGACGGCAGTGGTGTGGGGTGAGAGCCGTTAGGGGGTTAACGGTGCTCTTTGCAGTCTGCTAGCGGACGGCAAAGAGCTTCGCCTCTTTGCTAGGATAGACGGCAACGAGCTTAGCTAGGGCAGCACTGGGAAGCTGCCACGTGGCCAGCTATGCCGTCTGCCAGCAGACAGCATAGATGGCCCTGTTTGCCAGGCCTATTTGGTCACTTTGCCGTCTGCTTGCAAACGGCAAAATGACCAAATAGGCATCGAGTGTTCCTAGTTTGCACAGGTGACTGCCACGTGTCCTCTTTTCCGTCTGCTAGCGGACGGCAAAGCTCTTTGCTGTCGGCTAGTGGACGGCAAAGAGGCTATACATCTCCTATTTTGATTTTAATCCAATTAATTAGACATGGTTTCAAACACAGATATACATGCATACATATCCAACATATCCAACAGCATGTCCAACAACATATTTCATCAAATCCAACAACATAGTTCAGCAAAGTCCAACATATCCATATATACATAACCACAAACAAGTTTCCAACAACATATCCATATAGACATACATATCCAAACAAGTTTTGATAAACAACATGGAAGCACCAGAAGAATAGTACACTCCATGAATCCAAGCCTTCCTCATGTAAAGCAAATCTGCAAATTGTGAAAGATGAAAGTTAGAAGAAGAAGAAGAAGAAGAAGAAGACTAGTTATAAGAAGAAGAAGAAGAAGAAGAAGAAGAAGAAGAAGATTTTTTCTTCTCTTTCTTTTTCTCCTCTCCTCTTCTTTATCTTCTTCTTCTTCTAACTAAGGTAAGTAAAAATTGCCATTTTATTGCTAAGCTAGGTAAAAATGCTAAGTGTAGGTCATTTTAGAGCTAAGCTAGGTAAATAGGTCATTTTGGATCTTAGTAAGGTTATTATGTCATTTTCGAGGAAAATAAGCTAAGTCTATATCATTTTGGAGGTAACAAAGATTATCATGCCATTTTTGACCTAAGTATGCTAAGTATGTCATAAATGAACTGAATAAGCTAAGTATAGCTCATTTTTTATCTAACTTAGATTATTATACCATTTAGGAGGAAAATAAGCTAAGTATCCATTTGTAAAGCAAAACATTAGAGAAAACTTACCCTCATCACAACAAATATGATGAAGATCGCAACTAAGGTAACAATTGATCCAACGACATAATGATACCAAGCCTCATTATCAATGGCATATTTTCTAATCTTCTTAAGCTTCAGGTGCATTGCATCCATCTTCAAGCGCATTGCATTCATCTTCATCTTGTGATCATCGATGACATCAGCAACATACAACTCCAATGTCATCTTCTCTTCTTCAATTATTTTAATTTTTTTCTTTCAAATACTCATTTTCTTTTTCAACTAAATTTAACTTCTCGACAAGAGGGTTGGTTTCAAATTCCGGTTCACATACCTCCTAGATTAAAATATCTCTATGTCAACTTGATGGCCATAATTGTCATAAATGCGAAATGCAACAAATAGTTATGAAAGAGAATTTACCACATCCGAATCATAAAGCGGGCGAGGGCCGACGGGGACGGACATCAAGAATATGGCACTATGTATAAGAAACAATCATACAAAGTAAGAAAATTATACATGCCAACTATACAAACATACAAAGTACAACATAAAAATTTGAATACCTAATAATCACTATCGGTAATGACGTGCTCATCATCATCATTAATAAAATGCATCATCATCATCACTATTGGTAATGACGTGCTCATCATCATCATTAATAAATGCATCATCATGTGGAAGGCCACCTTTACGTAATCGTTCAAGCATTGACAGGTCATTTGCAACAGTAACTTCTTCTTCTTCCGGCTCTTCTTGTTCCAGCTCAGGGTCGGATTCACTATCATTGTCTACTTCACTGTTCTGGGGTGGATTAGAGCAGTTCTTGAAACATTTTTTGGCAAGACGTGTTTCTTGGAAGAATTCTCCTTCGTCATATGTGTCTTGGTTAATGTGAGGTTCATAATCCTCTTCATTGGGGGGAGGTGGTCTAACACATGGCAGCACTTCATAAACGACATCCCAACCACTGAAATTTGGATCACTTTGACAGGCCCACGGTAGATAGAAAACTCGGGTTGCCTGTTGAGCCATAATATAAACATCGGGAACATCCAAATGGGTGCTTTGTTTGATTTTGACTAGCCCTATATGTTCATGAGTCCTTCTAGTCTCCCTGGGCTAGAACCAATAAAATCTGAAGACTACGACGTTTGGTGGGTTTTCACCATAGAATTGAAGTTCATAAATTGCTTCAACTCTTCCATAATACTCGATACCTCCTTCACCGATAGCAGAGACACTACAGTTTGTAGACTTTCGGTCGGCCATAGATAGCTCTTTGCCTACGAAAGCGATACCCGTTGATGTCGTAATTGTCAAATGAACGGACCTTATAGTCAAAACTATTAGCTACTTGTCTCAATTCGGCATCCATAATCTCTGAATTAGCCTACAAGTTTAATACGAAAGGATTGTTGCATTAGTCGCAAATTAGCCAAAGAAATGAAATGGTCTAATGGAAATTACCCTTCTTTTGAACCAAGAGATGAAACCGGGATATTCGCCTCCTTGCTTTGCCAGAAGCTCATACTCTTCGATGAAATCCTTTTGGATCACCGCTCCATACGAGAATTTGGTGACGTATCGACTGCATAAAATATCCAGGAATAAGAGCAGTTCAAAGAAATTAGAAGTTGCGACACAATGTAACGAGATCTTACTCGATGTACGGCCGCACTTCTGCTAGGTTGTTAAAGAGATACAGCGAAATGGTCCACCATTCTTCAACATCCAACGATACTGGTTTCCAAGCATTGGATGGTGCGAGATTCCCCTTGAATATGCTAAGGTTGGATTGACCCTTTTTAGGCTCGTCAGCATTGTACCGAGGCTTCAGATTATGCAAATGACGATTTTTGGCTTCGTAGTGTGCTGTCGCGAAGTTTGATGCCTCCTCAGTGATGAATGCCTCGGCCATCGATGCTTCTATTCTACGTTTATTTTTACATTTTGCTCGAAGCGTCTTCTGCATCCTCTCAGTTGAGTAGCACCAACGATTTTGCACGCCCCCCCAATCGTGCCTCGGTCAGGAGATGCAAAATCAAGTGTTGCATTGGATTAAAGAAGCTTGGCGGAAATATCATCTCTAACTTGCAGATCAACTCTGGTGCCAACTGTTCCATTTCTTCTAGGAGGCCAGGCGATAGTTCTTGCGCACAAAGAACACGGAAGAAATAGCTCAGCTCTGCCAGTACTAGCCATTCATCCTCAGGGATGAAGCCACGCACATCACCGGCATTATCCGCTCAATCCATATGTGCCAATCATGACTTTTTAGACCAAATATTTTCAATTTATCAAGACCCGCTCCCCTCTTTAGATTTGCTGCATACCCATCGGGGAACATCAACTGCATTTTCACCCACAAAATAATTTCCTTCATAGCTGGCCTTCCAAGATTGAACCATGCCTTTGGCTTCGTCCAGTTCTGCTTTCCTTTTGGTTCTTGCATGTTTTGTAACGGTCTATCACAGAGCTCCTCCTGATTGTCTCTAGCCTTAGTATTATCCTTTGATTTCCCCTCTATGCCGAACAATGTACCAAAAATGGCTTCGGCGATATTCTTTTTAGTGTGAATCATGTCGATGTTGTGTGGGCGAAGGAGGTCTTTGAAGTAAGGCAGATCCCAGAAGCATGTCTTGTGAGTCCAGGCGTGTTCCTTATTATACCCCTTGAAATACCCTAGACACTCCGGATCTGGATGGAGAGCGTTTAATTGATCTAGGGTCTGTTGGCCTGTCAACGCAGGTGGTGGAGAGTGTTTGACAACTCTACCTTTCATGAAGTTCTTCTTGTCTTTCCTGAACTTATGGCGAGGATCTAGAAACTGTCTATGCAAGTCGAAGCAACTATACTTGTGCCCCGCCGTCAGCCAATGAAACTCAAGAGCTCCCTTGCATGTGGGGCACGGGAACCTTCCATGCACACACCAGCCAACGAATAGCGCATACGCCGGCAAGCCATGCGTCGAGTACATGTACCAGGCACACATTATGAAGTTCTCTTTGCTAAAGGCATCGTAATGAACCCATTATCCCAAGAATCTTGCAATTCATCCTTAAGTGGCTGCATGTACACATTCATATTCTTCCCCGGATAGTTGGACCCTGGAATTATCAACGTCAGGAAAATGTTCTTTCTTTGCATAATCTGCCCGGGGGGGGGGGGGAGATTGAGTGGAATGACAAACACGGGCCAACAGTTGTATGGGGCTGCCACACACTGAACCCATCTGTGCTGACGGCGACTCGAGGATGCCTTGGATCTGCCGTTTTTTCCTTATGTAATGCATCGAAGCGCTTCCACGCTTCACCATCCGATGTGTGCACCATCATCACATTCCCATCTGCATCTAGTTCGGTTCTTTTGCCCGTTTTGTGCCATGTCATCTGTCTGGCCGTCTCTTCGACCATGAAAAGACATTGAAGTCTTGGTACGATTGGCACATACCGAAGAACATTAACGGGTATTTTGGTCCGTGCCTTCTCACCCATACCATTGTCTACCACAACATACCTGGAAGAATTGCAAATGGGACAATAGTTCAAGTCCTCATACTGAAGCCTAAATAAGACACATCCTTTCTCACAGGCATGCATATTCTCATAGGGCATCTTAAGAGCATGGAGGATTTTGTCTGACTGGTACAGGTTTGGAGGTAGCACATGGCCTTTGGGTAGAAACCATCCGAATACTGTCATCATCGCATCGTAGCATTCTCTGCCCAAGTTGAATTGAGCCTTCAAAGCCATTATTTGTGAGATGGCATCCAGCTGACAAAGCTCAGCGTGCTCGTGGAGAGGACGTCTTGAGGACTCCAGCATTTCAGTGAAGGCCTTTGCAGATTCCTCCATCTCCTCGTCCGAGTCCCGAGCATCGTCAAAGTCTTGCACCATGTCTGCGGTCCCGACACCATGCTCGTCGGTGCAACGATGAACCACCTCGGCTCTGGCATGTTGGGCAGGCTCACCATGTAATGTCCAGACCGTGTAATCATGCATAAAACCAAACTTCTACAGGTCTTTACTCATTTCAAGCTCGTCCCGCTTTTTATAGTTATCGCACCGGGCACAGGGGCACCAGCTTAATTCGTGGCCATTTGCAAATGCGGCTCTAACAAACCCCTTGGTTTTTGTTAACCATTCCTTGGTCCAAACTTTCTGACTAGTGTAACCGGTGTACATCCACGCACGATCACTCATATTGACTTCCTACTAGACACACAAGAAATATATACATAATTAAGCAAACTATATCCATCAGTTAATGGAGTTTGTCAGTTTTATTACGTCCATGCAACGTACACGCTAATAGGTCAAGATAGGTCCTAATCCCACCCGAGTATGTGTAGATTGGGTTCGTTTTCCCATGTTCTGCTCCGGATCCGATGCAAAATTTTGGTAGTACCTCCCCGTTGTTCTCCTGATACACGTCTCGGCAATAAGCAGAGAGGATGTGTACCCGGAGAACAATAGGGAGGCACTGACCAAATTCTGCATCGGATCCGGAGCAGAGCATATGGGAAAACAAACCCAATCTACACATACTCGGGCTGTCCATGGATAACGTTGGACAATTCGAAAGAATCACGATTATAAATATGCAAATGCATGCATATTTATGATGTAACCCTTTCAAACGGGAGACATATAGTGGTCACGCATACTGATGATTGACACCTATAGCTAGCAAGTTTCATCGGCACGAAGACCGGAACAGAGCAAATGAAGGGAGGAGGAGGAGATGTCATTTGTGCTCACCAACGAACGCAGGGGGGAGCTCGTCGAACACGAGACCCTCGCAACGACGAAATAACTGCACATTTAAATCAAAAGATGAGTAACATAGCAAGTATTCGACAACGATGGACCTCGCACTGATGATACTAGCTATTTACGGTACCATTGACACCGAGGAACCCCCTAAACCACTCATCCCCGGGTAAACTAAATAGCAACTACCATCGGTGCAAGGTACATGAGGCGGTCGGCGTTGAACACTAGATCCACATCCCACAAGTGAAGCCGGCGCCCAGCGTCCTGCAACAATAGTTCTAGTGGCTGATGACGGTCAAACACCTTGGCGAATTTGTCTGGCAGCCTCTGCGATGAGGATTAAAGCCAAGTTTTGAAATTTCAAACAACCAAACCGACTTGAGTTAGTTTGGGTGTTTCAAGTTTCAACACTTAGCTTTCAATCATCATCTCTGAGGCTGCCAGACAAATTCGCAATGGTGTTCGACCGCCATCGACGCCGAGAACTGCTGCTGCTAGACACAGGACCCCTGTGTCACTTGTGGGACGTGGATGTAGTATTAGACACCGACGCCCACATGTACCTCGCACTGATGATACTTGCTATTTAGGGTACCATCGACACCGAGGAACCCTCTTTTTCTTCTTCTTCTTCTTCTTCTTTCTCTTTTTTCCTTTTCTTCTTCTTCTTCTTTCTCTTTTTTACTTTTCTATGTCCTGTGAATGGACACACATCCTAACGCTTTATGCATGTTGATGCCTTAGATGTGCAACACACAAAGTAACGTATATCTTCAATTCATGAAGACTTACCCTTTGAGTGTGAATACATTAATGTGGAATTTGACTTCAGAGTGCCACGATAATTGTGCGCCGTGTCTGGGTCTAATATTTCCTATACAGTGGGTAACGCCACCACCACACTTTCTTGAAGATTTTCATTTGGCGTCATGACTGCATTATCTTCATATTTGGTGTGTCTTCAACATTGATTTATCGTCAAGTTTTATCTTCACAATGTTGGTTTGGTCTTCAATGATATATATATATATATATATATATATATATATATATATATATATATATATATATATATATATATATATATATATATCTGTGTGTGTGTGTGTGTGCGTGTGTGTGTGTGTGTTCTATCCTCTGTAGCATTCAATTATAGCTATGTCTTCACGTTCCTATTTTCTGAACTAAGTGAATGTGATCGGACCCTAACCCCTTCTGTGCTTGTCCCTCAAATTCTCTCTGTCTCTTCATATGCATTCTGCTAACATGTGTCGAATGTCTTCACTGTGTTCTTGTCAGCTGAAGATACAGAGACACACATTTAAACTCGTTTTTAATGTTGTTATCTCTTTTGCCTGAAAACCGGAGAAGCCGGAATGACATCCCGACAAACCAGGCGCGCGTGGGAACATGGCTCAACTCTCAATAAGTTTCATGCTTGCCACATGTCATCTAGATGTGAACCGCCAGGGGCACCTGCATAATAGCGCTGCACCGCCCTCCTCCTTATAAATACATCCACACCGCACGGTCATTATCTCTTCTTCCACCTCGCCATCTCGCTCGAACCCTAGCGCCACCGCTAGCTTCTGTCGCCGCCGGAGTCGAAGCTCTTAGCTGCCGCGACTTCTCCATCGTCATCTTTACGCCGGCCGCGGACATCGTCTTCTCCACCTCCATTGTAGGTGTCTTCTGCCGCCAAGTTAGGGCGCGGGAGATTGGACTGCTCGGCATCCACTTCACCCCGTCTAGCAGTTCTTCGTGCGGTAAATAAAACTCATTTTTTTCTGCCTGTTTGATCCATTGAATCTGTCAACTTATTCCAAAAGTGGTTTCTACACTTCCAGATCTACTTCTTTCTGTTTCTGCATCTCATAACTTGCAAGTATATTCCCTTATGCCTCAAACTAGTTAGATTCCTCACTTGTACTTATTCATGGATTCGTACAAATCTGGAACCAACTCACTTCAAATAAGTGAATGTCTTTGCACTATGAGGTCAATGTCTTCAAACTGATTTATCTTCAAAATCTTCTGAGAATGCATATGACCTCTTCCCCTTCCCGCGCATCTCTAATGTTGTCACAGGTACATGTCCATGGGAGAATCCCTTGGTTCTCATAGTCTGCATTTATTTGCAGAGTTCTTACATCGGCATATTGACTCGCCTGAAGCCAGTTCTTGCCTGACAAGTAGATTGAAGCCAAACTCAGTTGTGAAGCCTTTCAGGTTGCCACCGATGGCTTCTAACAAGTCTTCCAAGAAGGGTGGCAGGCAGCACCGTGGCAACACTGCTCTGGATCTGCCCCCAGATCTCTACAAGTTATACTAGTCTGATCCAGAAGAATCTTATGGTCAGCGCAAATCAAGAATCTAATGGATTCGAAGATATTGGGCAGAACAATGGTTCAAGTATCGCTTCGTGACTCCTGAATATGCTGAGAAAATGCCATAAAGCGGCCATGGGGTGACATTCTCTATAAGAATCTGTAGCCCGCAACTAAGGCTGAAGCCATTGCACAAGAATTCTATCCTTGCATGGTTCGAGGCCCCCAACCTGAAGATGCTGACCCATCGAGTCTTAGAGGGTGTCGAGAAGATGATCTGTTCAAGAGAAACTACTAGTTTGAAAAGGAGTTAGCAGCCAAGAATGAGAAGGCTTTTGGACTCAACTTCAACCCAGGTCCAACTTCTCCAAGGTCTGATGGCACTCGTGAAGCCAATGAGAATAGGATTGGCCCCTTCAATAGCTTCGATGGGCTCCTATCCCATATTGCTGCACAAAGGGCCACAGTGGAACAATCTGCTGAAGAAGCTGACTTTGAAGATGCTCCTGAGTCCCCGAAGCCAAAGAAGAAGTCTAAGGCTTCAAAACCTGCTGCTGCACCAAAGGCTTCAAGAGTGAAGCCTGTAAAAGCTGCACCTCCTGAATCTAGTGTGTAGTTTGAAGATCAATCTCACGTCTCCAAGAAGACCAAGAAGCCCATGAAGATCTCTGGGCATGATCTGACGCCAGCTAGCATTCTATGAAATGAAGAGAATGTTGTTCATCTATCCAGTGATGAAGACCTTACTAATGACGCTCTAGAGATGCTGATCAAGAGCAAGCAAGAAGCTGAGATCTTCAAAGATCTGCCTCTCTTTGATGCAGATATTCTGAACAAATTCATTGATGAATGGTTTGAAGATCCTTCTCTTACCATTGACGCTCTACAGCTGCCCATTGACATCAGCGTCACATTTCAAGGCAGCATTGCAAAGGAGCTTGCTATTGCTCAGAAAATTGTTGAGCTCAAAAACAAGATTGACTATGAAAAGGCCCAGTTCAAGAAGCACATGGCAAGTCTCAGTGTTGCTGATGTGCAAAAGTTCAAGCAAATGATGATTGACCTCAAGGCTCAGTTCAAGAAGAAGCGTGAGGAAGCTAAAGGCTCTTGTGAGCGCATGAAGTATTATGCTGAAAAATGTGTTCATGCTCACAATGAGGCCATGAAGCGCAAGGCTCTTGGGCGTCCAGGAATTGACCCCAAGCTTGCTGCAAAGAAGAAGCAATCTGCTGATGCTGAACCCGAAGCTCCAAGGCAGGAAAGGCCAAGCATTGTCTTCCCTGCTAGTATGACTGGCTCGAAGCCAAAGGTCCCTTCAGCAGCTTCAGAACAAAAGAAGACTAAGCAAGCTGAAGATGAAGCTAAGAAGAGGAAGCACCAAGACACCTCTGAAGCTGCTCCCTCGAAGAAGAAGCTGAAGACAAAGGTTTCAAAGTCTTCACGCAAAGAGCGTGTTTTTGCCCAAGAACCACCGAATGTTGAACCCATCTCAGTCACACTTCCACCCTCCGCAAATCGGAGCGTCATCTCGTTGTGCATGAGCCTGCTCCCACAGAGGCTCCTGAGTCTTAAGAGATTCTAGCTGGTGACTCCAGCGCGGCTGAAGACATTGGTCACGAGGACCATGTTGAAGATGATGAAGTCCTTCCTCAGATCGAGCCCAATCTAGTGGTATCATCACCTGCTCCAGAGCAGTGAATTGATCAGCATTGGCGGTCCCATGACTCCAATGACACAAGATGTGTTCTGGGAAGAGCACCACCCCAACTCTCCATTGCATGAAGTGATTCCCCGCACTCGAATAACTCAAGTCACCACTCCAGTGCTTGAGACACCTCAAGAAACACTTGAAGACATGGATTATACCGTCCCTTCATCTTAGGCGTCACCCTCTTTCCGAAGGCTTCACAAAGGCCCTAGGCCCCAGGTCTCCATGTCCAGCATTCCAAAAGAGGATGTGCCACAACAAAGCTCAATAGCACGTCAAGTGTTTCCTGATGCCATCCCTTCCGCGTATGCTCAAGAATCTGAAGCCAAAGTGGCTGAAGACATTCCGGTTGCATTAGCCGATGCAGTTCAAGAACAAAATCGTGAAGCTATTCCCCCTACAAGTGATCCAGTTGTCCAAGAAGAAGACGTGATCATGCCTGACCCCCCCTTCTCATGAAGCTCCTGAAGTTGAAGCTCAGACAGCTGCCACCACTATCATTGCTGAAGCCAATGACGAGGTCATGGCTAAGGACAATGTGGATCCTGAAGTCAATGCTGCCATAGAAGACATTGTGCAACCAACCACTTCTGATGTAGCCGTTCCACCCCTAGTGCCTCATACTATGGAACGGGCTTACAATCGTGGTGAGCTTGTTACTGTGAGGTGGCCAATTATGATTCCACCCACTGCTCTAGGTCCTCAATATGACTATCATGTGGAGCAAAGGCCTCACACGCAGAAGCCGAAGCCCAGGCTTCCCAGCGCAGTAACAACTCACGGATCATTCAGTGTGCTAAGCTTCAGAGAACACAATACATTCTTCGACAACGCCAAGAACCCCTACAAGAAGCCAAAGATCACCTCAGATAGGTTCTGGAGCCATCAGCAACACAGCTACTACTCCTGCATACTGTACAACCAAGACAGGATCTTTCCTCATCAGCGTCTTGACTGCGAAGCTATTGGTGGGCTGCCATGCCTTGAAGAGGCTCTTGACTGCTTTCGTGGAGTGGGACTTCTTCTGTTTGTCACTGACAAAGAGCACTGGAATGAAGAGTTTCTGATGTAGTTCAATGCTACATTACACATCCGAGGCTACAACAGGGATCCGAAGACTTGGGTCCTTGAGTGGATGATAGGCGACGTGCATCACGAAGACAAAGCTCAGGACATCATTGAGCTCACCTCCCTGCCCACTCCTGGTGATCTATATGAGCCAGGTTGTCCTCCATATGAACGAGAACTACAGAGTATCTTTCAGAAGCCTGAGCCAAACATGAGCGAAATGCTCAGTATGATGAAGCCTTTGCCCGTTGATGTTGAATATCCTTTCTTTGTCCAAGACCTCAAGTACCTAGCCAACTACATATCACATCATCAGGCGTACTCTGTGGCCTATCAAAGGACATTCTTCTAGTGCAAAGCTTGAAGGAACCATGAAGACACTAGTCTTCTACATTCTGAATGGCATTGGATTCAACACGCAAGACTTCTTCATTCCTCACCTGGTCGCTTCTGGAATTGATCTATTTGGCCTCAAATTCTATGCTCCTTGGGTCATGAGGCTCATTAAGCTTCACTCCTCCATCAACTATCAGGCTTCAACACGCAATCATGTAATGTTTTTGCCAGATGTTGACATGTCATATGACACCATCTACCCCGAGCCTACCAAGAAGCCACTGCATGAATACATTGTTGAATTTCAAAGATTCACTTAGCCAATTGAAGGGATTCATGTGCCAAACTCGCCTGCTTCTGATGGTCGTCTGGTTGGTTAGCTATGCCTGCCACATCATGCAGACACAGATGCAACTGCCAGCACAATAGCTCAAAGGCCTAAGAAGCGTCCCGGTGTTCTCAATGACCGAGAGCTTCTTATATCACTTCATCAGAAACAAGATAGGCATCATGATTGGCTGAAGCAACAGATGCAGTCTCATTGTTGATATCAATCGCATCTGGCTACCAAGAATTCATTCATTGCGCATGAAGCCTGCCGGCGGTCCTGGAAGAGCCTCACGCTGCTCGGTTCTGAAGATGATCTTCGCGAAGATGGCTTCACAGAGCATTTCAAGTTTGATTCCAGGCCACCACAATCAGCAAGTTGGCGTCCAACTCCTTCCATTGAAGATTCAAAGTATTCATCTTCGACTGCAATTGTGGCTTTCCAGAGTCATAGATGAAGAGGACGACACCACTTCATCAGCAAGGACTTCACTACATCACGATTCTACACCAGACCCCTCTACACCACCCAACTCCAGCGTCGACCCTAATGCACCAACATCTTCTCCACCTGGGAATGCATAGGTGCTCTATGTCTTCAAACCTTTTTGGTCATTACTCACAAAAGGGGGAGAAGAATATGAGTTGATAGTCTTCAAGCGGGTCCATATGGGTCGGTTGCTTATTTTTGCCAAGTCTTACAACTCTCGTCCTGAAACTTTTGGCTTTTTGAGTTGTAACACTTAAAATTGATGGTTGCCTGTTACTTTATGCTGCTACCTTGTGATGCGATTATAAATTCCACATAAAGTCATTCTACAGACGTCCATTTCTCATTATGCATATCATTATCTTCATTACTTTCATATATGCATGATGAATTGTCTTCATGGTTGAAGAAGATCTCCACAAAGCAAAACCTGCCATGTGCATTTGCATTCAAAGGAAAACTACTTATATGCACATCTTCAGGGGGAGCCTTTTTTAACCTATGAAGACAATGCCTATGTACTTAAACTTTCGCATACTTTTATCCCCGTTGAAAACTTCAACCAGTTTGTCATCAATCACCAAAAAGGGGGAGATTGTAAGTGCATCTAGTGCCACTCTAGTTGGTTTTGGAGTATTGACGACAAACATGGTTGAGGGACTAATGTGTTTGTGAGAATTGCAGGATAACACAGGTAGTAGTCCCTCATTGATTCAGTTTACCTACCAGAGATGACCCTAAATATGTATGAAGACATTGAAGACAATGGTGGTTTGTGAAGACATTCATGTTGAAGACAATGACGATGAAGACATTCACTTGAAGACTATGGAGTACGAAGACATTGTTTCCTTCGTAGTTTCCTTTTCTTCTTTCTTGAGTCATAGGAACCACCGTACGATTAAGTGGGCTCCAAGTGAACAAAGTCAGATGACTGAAGTGATGCTCAACCAAAATCCTATGTCTTCAAGCGAAGACAATGAGAGCAAATATTATCCAGAGTTGGATGAGTCAACTTTCCTTGTAGCCCAAGCCAAGATGCCGCGTGTGTTTGAAATCCCACTGTTGGACACGTGTCGGTTCCTTAGTGACCCAGGGTCATTTCAGACATATCAGGTCGGGTTGCTTCCTGGCTATAAATATCCCACCACCTACACCATAAATTGGTGGCTGCTCAGAGTGAGTGCACGGCTTTTGTCATTTGAGAGCAACCCACCTCCAAAGCCTTTGAGAGAGAGATCCTAGGACAAAGCCCAAAACACCCAGAGCCGAAGAGTGTTAGGAATCACTGAAGTCTTTCTGTCCGCGTGACCTGAAGACTTGTTACACTTGAGGACTGTGCATCCTCCAGCCGATTAGGCTTCACGTTCTGAGGATCCAAGAGTCATTGTGCCCGTGAACGAAGTCTATGAAGGTTTGGAAGTCTACCTTGAAGACTTATCTAAGTGATAGGGCGAGGAATGGGTGTCCTTAGCTCTAGGGGAATAAGGTGAAGACACAATCTTCTGAGTTTAATCTCAGCCTCCCTAACCAGACGTACAGTTGTCACAGCAACTGGAACTGGTCTACCAAATCCCTGTCTTTACCAAGCAACTAGTTCTATCCCCTACCCTCCTTACTTCTCAGTTTATCTTCATGAAGCCATCGCTTGCTTGCCTGATTTGGTTGACTTTGCTGTGTGAAGACTTGTATCTGTTTGGCTTCGTACTATCTTCCATTCTGATCCTGTCTACCTAGCTGCTGTTAGCCTTCGAGTGTTCACTGAGTTGCTTGCTTGACTATTGCTTGTCTAGTGTAGTTAATCTTCCACTGCATATCATATAGGTTTAGTTTTACTGTATGTCTTCAAAGACCTCGTGTTTTGAAGACTTTCATAAAAATCGCCTATTCACCCCCGTCTAGTCGATAACTGCACTTTCAGCACGTCATCATATATGGGACCTACCACCAAATGAGAAGACACAATAGAGGTAGAGGGTAAGTCGTTAGAAATCATAATGGCCTCACATGCCGTATCGACTACCTCACTCTCTCTATGTGGTGGTGGCTCACTCACTGCCTCAAGGTAGGTGCACTCGATGTCATATATGGTGGAGTCACTCAAATCACTCAAGTGGTAGTGGTGGTGGTTCTCCTCACATGGGAATTGGGGAAACTCATCATATATGGGGCTAGTGGTGAAGTCACTCTCACTCTCAATATGGTGGTAAAAGTCACTCAAGTCGTCATATGTCGCCATGGTCGAAGGGAAAATCCCATGCTCAACCGTCTCGTAGTCGTCGCTGTCGATGAAGGCCAAAGATGGCAGATCATCAATCTCGCCTCCAAAGATGGAAGCATCATCCTTGCTCTCCACCATGTCGCGCACCTCCAAATCTTGATCTTTGAGTTGCTCCGTAGTCGTAGTCGTCGCCGCACCGTCTTGAAAGGAGTTGCAGTAGACTCGGCATCATCAATGCCACAAAGAGGGATGGCGGTGAAGTCATACTTGGGAACGTCATCTTGGAGCTCCTTGGGCTTGGACATCTTGGTGTCACTATCTTCATGCTTGTTGTCATGTAGCTTAGTCGTCGCGAAGTTTGCTTGGGGTCGAGTAGACTTGGCCTTCATGAGTTCTCGTTCCGCCTTGAGAGCACCATTGTAGTTTGTCGTCGAGGGACTTGTAGTTCTCGAGGAAGATAGTCTTGGAGATGTTGTTATTCAATCCCATCATGAAGTAGAACTTCATCCAAATGGGGTTGTCCACACCGGCTCATCGCACGACTTTCTTCATGTTCTTGAAGTACTCGTTGAGGGACTTGGATCCTTGTATGGTGTTCTCCAATTGGCATTGAAGATGTTTCGTGTACGTGGAAGGCACAAATTCTCGCCTCATCCCTTTCTTCATCATGGGCCAAGTCATGGTGAAGCTTGTCGAAGGTCTATGAAGCCACCATGTCGATGTGTAGTCATGGAAGTTACTTGTGGCGCACTTCACTTGATCTTCGGAGGGACCTTGATGTAGCTTGAGGTAGTCGTCCATCTTGTGCTCCCACTCGAGATACTCCTTGGGGTCTTGAGTCCCATAGAAAGGAATCTCATGGTCGATTTCGAGGTCGTAATAGCTTGTGGAAGACGCAGACTTGAGCTTGGGGAGCTTCTCTTGAGGTGCTTGTTGGCAAAGATGCTGCATATTCGAAGGCGAAGATGCCTTGAAGTCGCTTGGCGAAGATGCCAAGGTAGATGGTGAAGTCATAGTGCAATGGTTGTTGTTGAGCTCTTGACCGTCACGTTCTTATCGATGATGATATCGATGCTAACGTGACCTTGCCGGAGATGGTAGCCTGGAAGCATGTTTACTTGAGTGTCTCCTCGAAGATGATGAAGACCTCTTGCGGTTGTTGATGAGGGCTTTGAGCTCCTCCATTTGAGCATCCATCTTGGCATCAATGAAGTTTTCTGTGGCATCAAACTCGTCATCATGGTTGTAGATCGAAGTAGATGTGCTTTGCCTATCCATCACAAGACTCAAGCAAAGGTGAGTAGGAAATGAGATAAACAATACCAAGCTACCTTTTCCCGAAGTTGAGGATGTATCCCCTGTCACTCAATGTGAAATGAAAGAATAGTGGAATTGGTACATGACTTGTTCACTCACACCTACAAAGTAAAGCTTATCAAGTGGCTTGGTTAGGATAAGTGACACAAAATTCAAGCAAATTTAAGTCCAAGATATTGTAAGTGTTGAGAGAAATCCAAAGGACTCCAAATGCAAAGAAAGTGATCACAAATATAGAGGAGGGCAATAAAGAAACACACGCAGTGGGATAATGGGGTTTGTGCAACTATAGGGATGAGCAATACAAAATTGCCTAACGAAGACTAAGCTCGTGTTGCACAAACACAGGGAGAGACACTAGCTTGATTGCACGTTTGTGCACGATTCACCACTTGGTACTAACCTATATGTGTGCAAGCATAATGTTTCCTATTCCATGTATCCTCATGCACAAGTATCTCTTTTCATGCTCAACTCTCTTTTGCTTATCAGCTTATGATCTTTCTTTTCTTTCTTAAATTTTTTTTCTTTGCTCTTCTCTTCCTTTCCGCTATGCTTATTGTGTCTCAACCACATACATGAGACCAGTATCACAAGATATGCACGGGAGCAAGCAATTATGCTATATGATATATCAAATGATGCAACAATATGATATCGGATCACTATGGTGCACAAGTTTTCACGAAGCCCGACAATACTCGGATAGCTAGTCTCAATAGGTATGGAGGTAATCCCAAAGATGGTGGGGCTATCAAAGTGTAATGGCAAGGAAGGAAAATTATATGACAGAATGGATACCTTCATCACACTTAACCTTTCACGAAGTCGGGGGGTAATCTTCCTTGCTTCTGGTGAAGGTGGTCTCAAAGGATGGACGATCGTCGTGGATGCGGAAGCTTGTGGCGGATGTAATCGATGGAACGATACAAGTGTCCGATGGTGGATGAAGATGTAACTGTCCCCAAGTAGCATAAACACCTTAGGAGACTCAAATCGCAACTCAAACAACCACAAATGCAATAAGAACCAAAATGTGTTAGGTTGCGGAAGTTTTATGTGGTGGTGCAGAAGTTATGACGGAGGGCCTATGCAAAGTTGTCAAAATTCGAAAAATTTGATGATGGCAAATGATGGTGTTAGTATTTTTGTGGGATGGAGGATGTCAGTAGCTACAAAACGAGCTAAAGAACACGAAAAATGGACTACGGATGAATTAGTTATGGCCGAAACAATTTTTGGAAGTGGGCTGAAACTAGGAGGTGGGGGCACCCGGGGTGGTCAGGGAGTTGGGCGGAAAAGTGGTCCGGGGGTCCGGGTGCCCGGGGGTAAGGGGTGCAAGCGCCCGGGGTGGTCAGGGAGTTTAGGGGAAAGTTGCTCGGGGGTTCGGTTGCCCGGGGAAAAGGGGTCCGGGTACCCGGGGTTGGCCGAGAAGACTATTTTGGGCAAAATTTTCAGATCTCGAGCTAGGGGTGGAAGAACTTGATTCCAAGCTCCAAATTGGATGGGTAAAAAGAAAAATTGGGGCTAGGGAACACCAAGTGAGGTAGATCCATGGATTATAATAAACAAAAACTCACAAGTACCAACAAAATGCAAGAAAATATTTGGGGCTTTTTTTGTGGGGAATTTTCGAATTGGGACAAAAACGCACAAAATTAGGCTAGAAAACAAAAGGGAAGACTCCAAATTCGTGATCAACATGGCTCTAGATACCAATATGTTGTAGGGTGGAACCCTAAGTGGAGATCTTTCATGAATTGGAGGGTAAATCTCAAAGAACACGAAGAACACAAAGGGGAAGTCTCAAGAGGAACACTCGAGAACAAGTCCAATCACACATCCACTAGACTCGAATCCACACAAGATCCACAAAGGTACATAAACAACAAGAGGAACATGGGAACATGGTAAAGTTCATCCCAAATCCCAAAGGGAGATGAGGTTTTGAATCCTAAGGATCTTCTCCAACGGAGGCCTTGAACTGGAATGGAGTCTTCTCCCTCAAGAGGAAACCCACAAGGGGAGATACATGAGCTAAGCTCTAATGTCTAGATCTATTCTTAGCTAACCCTAATTCTGAGCTAGGGAATGTCTACTTATAGTCTAGGGAAGATTTGGGGAGAAATAGGGGTACATGGGTCATTTGGCCCTTAATGCACGCAGGCATCATCGGAGGGGTCCGGGCACCCGGGGGTCGTTGGGATGAGGAGGCCGGGTGAGGGAGTCCTGGATAAGGGGGTATCCGGACAGCCGGACTATATACTTTGGCCGGAGTGTTGGACCATGAAGATACAAGACTCAAGACTTCGTTCCGTGTCCGGATGGGACTCTCCTTTGCGTGGAAGACAAGTTTGGCGATCCGGATGTTAGATCTCCTTCTTTGTAACCGACTCTGTATAGCCCTAGCCCCCTCTGGTGTCTATATAAACCGGAGGGTTTAGTCCGTAGGTCAAGAACAATCAGAATCATAGGCTAGCTCCTAGGGTTTAGCCTCTACGATCTCGTGGTAGATCAACTCTTGTAATACTCATATCATCAAGATCAATCAAGCAGGAAGTAGGGTTTTACCTCCATCGAGAGGGCCCGAACCTGGGTAAAACATCGTGTCCCCTGCCTCCTGTTACCATTAGCCTTAGACACACAGATCGGGACCCCCTACCCAAGATCCGCCGGTTTTGACACCGACATTGGTGCTTTCATTGAGAGTTCCTCTGTGTCGTCGCTGCAAGGCTCGATGGCTCGTCTCGTTGTCAAGGGAAACATCACTTCTGGGGGAGCCCTGGTGGTAGGCCAAACTCTCCGACTAGGCGGCTTTGTAATGACCGCCCGATCGGCTGCCGCGCCGACGATGACCTCTCGGGTCATCAAAAACAGCCTCCACGTCAATTCGGAACTCGCCGAACAGATGGATCCAGTGGAGCTCTCCTCCCTTAATGAGCTCTTGGATCGCATCGCCGCTCTGGGAGTTGCTACAGACTACGATCGGATTGGGTTTAAACCCGACCAAAGGGATATCAAATCCCCACCGGTCACCCATGAGATAGCGGTAGTGGAAGAGCCACACATGGATTATCCCTCTACCTTGAGGATGAACTTTGTCCGGATTACCGAGCTCTCTGAGCCGGATACCCGCTCGCGGGAGGACATGACCCAGACCCCGGACTTAGAATCGGGTAACGGGCTAGAAAAATTGGGCAACATCCCGGAGTCCGAGCTATCAAGCCCGGAAGCTCCTCTGCCCCTGGATGTCAAATTGGATCAGAATTCGGACTTAACTACACCCACCCACCCAGACTTATGCCATCTTTCCCATATCAGGCAAGAGCCCCAAGAGACAGTACATTGCTAATGGGCCAGATTCCTCCTTGTGATAAACAGGGTCAAGGACTGTCGCGAGGAGGACACAATCTCACTTTTCTGCAAAAATTGCACGAACAAAGGGATCCTCAATGCTATAAGTTGCCATGACATAGTGCACTTCGCCGACTTAGCAGCCATAGTACAGAAGTACTGTGCGATGGAAAGCGCCTGGAAAACCCAAACATACTTCTGGGATAATCCGGCTCTCAATAAACCCTTCGTCCTAAATAAAAGGACAAACTCTCGTAAGTTACCCGATCCAATTCCCAAAAAACCAAAGCCAACTCTAGGGCGTGGAACCGTATTGGAAGAATGGCTTAATGGGCCATGCAAAATTCACAGCATGCTGGATACTACGCCAACGCATAGCCTTAGAGCATGTTGGATACTCCGGCAGGTAGTGAAAAGCGGCGAGGACCTTCTTGTAAACCATAAAGCAGAGCAACATCCCGCTGAAAACAACAATGCGGTACTGACAGTCTTCGAGACTTTCGCCTCAAATAATAGGCGCAAGCGAGCTCATCGAAGTTTCGCTGACGTCTACCACGTTGCAAAAATAAATCCATGGAGCGACACTGCCATAACCTTCAGTGCCAGTGACGAACCTCAGTTCCAAACAGTCCGGGCACCAGCCACTTTGGTCCTTAGCCCAATTGTGGATGGCTTCCGGCTCACTAAAGTACTCATGGACGATGGAAACGGATTAAACCTGATCTATGAATAAACCCTCAGCAAGATGGAAATTGATAAAAGCCACATTGAGCAAAGCAGCACAACCTTCAGGGGAATCATCCCTAGTCGGGAGGCATGGTGTGCGGGAAAAATTACACTGGATGTGGTATTCGATACGCCGGAGAATTATAGGTCCAAAGAAATCATGTTCCGAGTGGCCCCGTTCGGCAGCGGATACCACACCCTTTTAGGGCGGGACGCATTCATGAGCTTTCAAGCTATACCACATTACAGGTACATGAAGCTCAAAATGCCCGGACCCAATGGAATCATCACTCTAGCCAGTGATCCGGACGTTGCACTCCGCACCGAAAATAAAACTGCCGCACTAGCCCTGGTAGCATTATCCAATGCCCTAGCGGCCGAAGAACTAACAATGCTACACGCCACAGTGGACAGAGACGACGTGATACTCGACAAACGACCCAAGTCCACCTCATTCAAGCCTGCGGACGAGATAGTCAAATTCCAAGTCCATCCAACGAACCCCACAAAGACAGCTTCCATCGGGACATAGTTGAGCCCCACAATGGATTCCACACTGCGAGATTTTCTACACGATAATTGGGACATTTTCGCCCGGCATCCTTCAGACATGCCGGGCATCCCACGCAGGCTGGCTGAACACAGCCTCAATATACTAAAAGGATACAAGCCAGTCAAACAGACTCTTAGGCGCTTCTCAGAGCCTAAACGGCAAGCCATGGGAGAAGAGCTAGCCAAGCTACTTGAGGCCAGATTCATCAGAGATATAAAGCATCCGGATTGGCTGGCAAATCTAGTAATGGTACCAAAGAAGGACAAATCCTGGCGCCTATGTGTCGATTTCAAAGACCTCAACAAGGCTTGCCCCAAGGATCCCTTCCCCCTCCCTCGCATCGACCAAATCATCGACGCCACCGCAGGACACAACTTACTATGTTTCCTCGACGCATACTCCGGATACCATCAAATAAAGATGGCGGAGTCCGACCAAGCCGCAACGGCCTTCATAACGCCATATGTTCCTTTCTGCTTCAACACTATGCCTTTCGGGCTCAAAAATGCCGGCGCAACCTATCAACGCATGATTCAAACATGCCTGGAGAAGCAAATCGGCAAAACAGTGGAGGCATACATGGACGACATGGTCATAAAAACAAGACACGTCGAAACCTTAATAGATGACTTGAGACTTACGTTTGACAACCTCCGAACATACGACATCAAGCTCAACCCGGAAAAATGTGTCTTCGGCGTACCCTTCGGGAAGTTGCTCGGCTTCATCGTTTCCAATGGAGGAATCGAAGCAAATCCGGCAAAAATCCGAGCTCTGTCGCAGTTGGCTATCCCAACAGACCTCAAGCATATCCAGAAACTAGCTGGATGCATGGCTGCCTTAAGCCGCTTTATCT
The DNA here is from genome assembly GCF_018294505.1 of Triticum aestivum. Classification (NCBI taxonomy): domain Eukaryota; kingdom Viridiplantae; phylum Streptophyta; class Magnoliopsida; order Poales; family Poaceae; genus Triticum; species Triticum aestivum. Next base: position 218,152,717 of record NC_057807.1, on the reverse strand, counting down.
CCCGATTAGGAGAAAAGGCACTACCTCTTTACCGCCTTCTTCGACGCACCGAAAACTTCGTGTGGACGGATGCAGCCGCGGCCGGACTAGATGAAATAAAGATCCTATTGGCCAGCAATCCAGTCCTGACCGCGCCAAATACTGGCGAACCTATGCTATCATACATAGCTGCAACACATCAGGTTGTAAGCACAGTGCTCATCGTCGAACAAGAAGCAGACGGATACAAGTTCCCGCTCCAAAAGTCGGTATATTACGTGTCCACTGTCCTCACTCCATGCAAATCTCGATACCCACACTATCAAAAGTGTTCATGGCATCCCGGAAGCTATGACACTACTTTCAAGAGTGTTCGATTACGGTGGCCTCCGAAGTGCCACTCAACAACATAATACACAACCGCGACGCCACGGGACGGATTGCTAAATGGGCTATCGAGCTTCTTCCGTTCGACATAACATACAAACCAAGGCGGGCCATTAAGTCGCAAGTATTGGCTGACTTTGTCGCCGAATGGACAAAAGCCGAACTCCCTAAAGAGTACGGCACTTACTCCAATTGGATCATGCACTTCGACGGCTCTAAAATGCTGGCCGGATTGGGAGCGGGTGTAGTCCTAACATCCCCCACCGGAGACACGGTCCAATATGTACTCTAAATATTATACACAGACTCCAACAATGCAGCTGAAAACAAGGCTCTGTTGCCTGGTCTTCGGATGACAGTCTCTATGGGCATTCATTGCCTAGAAGTGCGCGGGGACTCAAACCTCACAATATCACAAATAAACGGAGATTTGATGCTAAGGATCCGAAAATGGCGGCCTACCGTAATGCCGTCCTCAAAATGTCAGCTCGGTTCGAGGGGCTCGAATTCCACCATGTGGCTCGAGAAAACAATCAAGCGGCGGATATCCTCGCCCGCATCGGCGCTAAACGCGACCCTGTCCCACCTAATATATTCTTGGAAAGGCTGTTCAAGCCATCCGTGGTATGGGAAGGGGAGTCAAGCAACGCCAGTCCGGCTCCGAATACAACCCCAGATTCGGAACCATCTGACGTAATCGGGGGCTCCGCCACCGAAATAACACCTTCAGCCCACGAAATCATGGCTGTAATCGCCCCGTGGACCGAGCCTTTCTTGGCTTACCTAAATAGGCAGGAGCTCCCCGAGGACAAAAATGAAGTACGTTGTATTGTGCGGCGTTCCAAGGCCTACAAAGTCCATGCAGGAGAACTCTATAAGAAAAGTGCCACGAGAGTGCTCCAAAGATGCATCTCCGAAGAGGAAGGGCGGCAGCTCTTGGCTGAAATCCATGCTGGACTCAGCGGGCACCACGCCGCGGCTCGGGCACTTGTCAGCAAAGCTTTCCATACAGGTTTTTATTGGCCGACAGCCCGGGAAGATGCACAGGACCTTGTCCAACATTGCGTTGATTGCCAGCTCTTCGCCAATCAGAGACATATGCTCGCTACCGCTCTCCAAACAATCCCCGTAACTTAACCCTTCGTGGTCTGGGGGCTGGATATGGTCGGACCTCTTAAAGGGGGAAGCCATAAGAAAAAAATACTTATTGGTCATGGTGGACAAGTTCACCAAATGGATAGAAGTCAAACTAGTTAAAACGACCAAATTCGGACCAGTGATAGACTTCATATCAGGGGTTGTACACCGTTACGGCGTCCCCCACAGCATCACTGACAATGGCTCAAACTTCACAGCCGATGAAGTGAAAACTTGGTGCGGCAACATGGCATTAAGCTCGATTACGCCTCCGTCTACCATCCCCAAACAAACGGTCAGGTCGAACATGCAAATGGTCTCATCATGAGCGGCATCAAACCCAGACTAGTGCGATCCTTGATAGAATTGGACACGCACTGGGTCGAGGAGCTCGACTCCGTACTCTGGGGGCTGCGGACCACGCCGAATCGTACCACCGGATATACACCATTTCTTATGGTGTATGGCGCAGAAGCAGTACTACCCTGCGACATAATCCATGACTCACCTCACGTGCGCATGTATGAAGAGAAGGAAGCCAAGCTAGACCGGCAGGACAACTTAGACGCCCTGGAGGAGGAGCGCGATGTCGCAAAAGCCCGTTTCGCATTCTATCAGTAGCAGGCTCGAAGGTATCAAAGCAGAGAAGTGCGGGCCAAAACTTATAATGTTGGCGAGCTCGTTCTACGCCTACTGGAGAAGAAGGACAAGCTCAAATCCAAGTGGGAGGGCCCCTTCATCATTGATAAAGTTCTCACTGGAGGAGCATACCGCCTACACAATGCATCCGATAACAGACTCGAGCCGAGCCCATGGAACGCGGCCAGACTCCGGAGATTCTATGCCTAGTGCCGAACTTAGTGTTCATCTCCTTACCCCCGCTCTTTCAATTATGTTCCACCTTTTTTCCTTTCTCGCCTTCTTTACCTTCTTCACACAAAGTATTAAATACAGTGCGGATGCTCGGATCACTCTGGCCGCACTATGTGTGCTCACCATACCTGGGGGCTTCCTATACGGAAGCTAAATATAATTATTTTCATGGCTTCCTGCCTACCACATATGTGTCCTTTTTTCCATATGTGCCTTTTCTTCACCATTATATGCATCGATATGACTTAAGATGTGGCCATGCTGGGTTGCCTGGCTCTTGTGTTTATGCCCTACATTCCCGTTAATTCAGCTAGGGCATAAGGGGAGTGTCAGTGTCAAAACCGGCGGATCTCGGGTAGGGGGTCCCGATCTGTATGTCTAAGGCTAATGGTAACAGGAGGCAAGGGACACGATGTTTTACCCAGGTTCGGGCCCTCTCGACGGAGGTAAAACCCTACTTCCCACTTGATTGATATTGATGATATGAGTATTACAAGAGTTGATCTACCACGAGATCGTAGAGGCTAAACCCTAGAAGCTAGCCTATGATGATTATGATTGTCCCTCAAAGGACTAAACCCTCCAGTTTATATAGACACCGGAGGGGGCTAGTGTCAGGACCCCGACTCAATGCCACATCGATCTAGCATGTAACACCTCATATCACTTTGCGGCCTCACGCACGGTATTCCCACGGGTGTCGCCTTACCTTTGCCCGGGACAGTTTGCGTCTTTTGGCACACGTATATGATAGTGTCGCTAGCATCCATATGATAAGGAGCCCGGGCTGACATGGCTAGTCGTAAACCCAAAGTGGCACAAACTTACAGGGACAGGCATCCATGACCCAACATCAAACGTGTCGGTCATCAGCGAGTGAATCCAGGCTATAGCACTGGGCTAGCAGGACTCCGGTGAACCGGGCTGTAGCGGGCTAACAGGACTCCGGTATTCATCGCGTGACATTTCCCCGAAGGGACAGACACAGGAACGAAGAAGGACACATGCCGGCCAGCCTAAGTGTTCCGGAGCAGTAGCAAGCTACCCTGGCTCAGTGGAAACACTAGGAGACATTTCCCGGTAAGAGAGGCTACCAAGGATAAACAACTAGGTTGTCAGATCCCACACATACCAAGCATTTCAGTAACATACACACAATATGCTCGATATGTGCAAATACAACATGGCATCACAACATGACTCTACAACTCAAGTATTTATTCAATAGGCTCCGAGGAGCGAGATAATACAATCATGGGTCTCATGACCCATCAATCAGAGCATACAAGTCAAAGCACAAGCGGAAGCTTAACATGTCTGAGTACAGACAGTTATAAATGAAAAAGGCTGAGAAGCCTGACTATCTACCAGATCCTGCCGAGGGCACAAGATCGTAGCTGAGGTAACAAGCTAAACGTCGAAGTCCAAGCGGAACTACTAGCGAGACTGAAGTCTCTCTGCAAAACATAAAATAGGCAAACGTGAGTACAAATGTACCCAGCAAGACTTACATCAGAACTAACTACATATGCATCATTATCAACAAAGGGGATGGTGGAGTTTGACTGCAGCAAGCCAGCTTTGACTCGGTGGCTATCCTGAACTACGACTGCAAGTAACTCTTTGAGGTGGCGCACACGAGTCCACATATTCACCATATCAATACACCACTATGGATCCGCTCCCGTCTCCCTACGAGAACGCCATCCATAGCACTCACGCTTATCTTGCGTATTTTAGAGTATCCACTTTCACTTGTCTATGAACTATGCAAGGGGTCCAAGTTTCCATATCCGAGGAATCCGGCTATTCGAATAGATGATGTTAACCCTGCAGGGGTGTACTTCTTCACACACGCTCTCGCCACTTACCGCCCTGTACACGTCATGTACCTCGGCAACCTTCAAGCGGAAGCCGGGCGAGGGAGTCGGCCACGACCTGACTAACCGAACAAGTCTCTAGTCCAGGTTTATCGCCTATTCGGGTTCCATCCGCAAGGAGATCCGGCCGGGGTGTCGCTCACGGCCCCAAACGATGTGAGCAGGGTTCCCAAGCCCACCATCCGGGTGCCACTTGGTACACCGTGCCACTGTGCCTAGTCTGTCCCAAGCCCACCTGTACCGGGTGCCACTTGGTAGACTACTAACACTACCTACAAACACCAGAAACTAGTTGCAACTCCTGGACAGAGATCATGTTGATTAATAAGTCGAGAGGGGTCGAGTTACCGGAACCCAATGTGTGGTAGTAACTGGTCATGGATCACAAACACAGAACTCAGTTCCTGAGGACGGCTGCAATGAGACAACCCACCATGTACTCCTACATGGCCTCTCACCGCTACCTTTACCAAATCGTGTTCACACACTTAGCTCACACACAGTAGGACATGTTCACACGCCTCTGGTTCATCCCCGATGAATCAGACCTGACTCAACTTTAAGCAGTAGCAGGCATGACAAACAAGCATGAATGAGTAGGCACATCAGGGCTCAAACAACTCCTACTCATGCTAGTGGGTTTCATCTATTTACTGTGGCAATGACAGGTCATGCAAAGGATAAAGGGGTTCAGCTACCGCAGCAAGTAACAAATATGTCGTTGTTGTCCTAATGCAGTAAAAGAGAGCAGGAGCGAGAGAGTGGGATTTTATCGGAATGAACAAGGGGGTTTTTGCTTGCCTGGCACTTCTGAAGATAATATAGCTCTTCATCGGTGTCATCGATCACAACGCCGGTACACGTCTATCGAGAGGGGACAATTACCGGCAAACAAGGAAGAAACACGATCAATGCAATGCACAATATGATGCATGCTATGACATGGCAATATGAACGTGTTTTGGGCTAATGCACCTAGCTATGATTTAAATGAAGTTGGTTTGAATACATGATTCAAATTCCAACTCCATATATGGTTATTTAAATGCCCTTTATTTGTTTTGTCCAAAACAGAGGACAGACATTGATCAAACATGCATGAAAATGGTACAGATGGATTCCTTGAATTTTTCTGATAATTTTTCATATATAAATTATTTGATTTGGAGTTACGGTTGAATTTCTATGATTTTTAGAAGTTTTAGGCATTTTCTGAAATTATTAAATCATTTAAGATTTATTTAAATTCCAGAAAGGAATTATTGCGTCAGCATGACCTCATAGTGACGTCAGCAGGTCAACAGGCGCCGTCCAGGTCAAACCCGACGTTCGGGACCCACATGTCAGCTGCACAGTGATTTAACAGAGTTTAATTAACTTAACTAAATTGTTAGCCGGGTTAATTAAACGGTAGGGCCCACCGGTCAGTGGCCCTAGGCCTGGGTTAGCGGAGGTGGTTAGGCCCTAATGACCGGCCACGTCGGATTCGCCGGCGGTTGGACGACGGCGACGACCCAGAGCGGCAGTGGCTCGCCGGAGTTGCGCCAGAGACGACGGATCGACGCGCCAAGGGCACCAGGAGGTAGCCCATGCCCGTGCGCATCTAGGGGAACCAACGGAAGGTGCGGGGGTGGCCGGGGTTCGCCGGAGTGGAGCCCGAGGCGGCGGCCGGAGCTCGGGCAACAGCGGAGATGGCGCTATAGGGCATGGCAGGGAGCACCCGTGGGTGTTTCGGGTTCGCAGGAGCGCGGTGAGCACGCTGGTGATGCTCGGGCGAGCGGCCGAGCTCACAAGCACGGAGCTCGTTGACCATGGCGGCGGCGAGCCTCGGCGGAGGTGGGGAAGCTAGCTAGGGGAGGGGAACGACGGGGATTCCAGGGGGAAAACGAAGAGTGGCTCACGTAGGGACTAGCAGAGTCGACGACGAGGTCGGGGAAGCTCTGGACGACGCGAATTTACGACGGCGATCTCCGGGCACCGGAGATGAAGACGACGATGCTCCGGTCAACTGGGGCCTCCTCTGGTCGCGTGCGTCGGTGTGCAGCTCCATGGGGTCGGGACGGAGCTCAGGGGTGTGGAGAGGGAGCGAGGGGGTGGCTGTGGCCGCGGCGAACGGCGTCGGTGGCGACGAGCTCCGCTCGGGCAGAGAGGAAGAGAGAGCAGAGGAGGATAGGGACGGAGGGAGAGACACGGGCGAGTGAGAGAGGGTCGAGGGCGAGTGTGTGGCGCTCGGGAGACGTCCAAGGGGAGGAGGAGGCAGCCAGGCAGGGAGGAGGTGGCCGGGGCGCGTGGCCGCGCGCGCCGAGCGCGTGCCCGTCCTCCTGGCAGGGAGGAAGACGACAGGGGAGGGAGGCGGCGGTGGGCTGGGCCGGCTGGAGGAGCTGGGCCGGCTGGGCTGGACAGGTAAGCGCCAGGTAAGTTGCTGGGCTTCTCTCCTTTTTTTATATATTTCTGTTCTGTTTTCTTTTATTTAATTCTTTTGCCACTGTTTTGAATTTAAAATAATTCAAACAATGCCAAAAGCTCCTCTGAATATTTTTATTTTGCTAGATGGACTTTTCCAAAAGCTTATAAAATATTTCAGGGATATTTGAAATTATATTCTAATTATATGAATATAATTCAAATTCAAATAGCTAATGAATTAAATTCAAAGTCCCAAAAATACATTATCCTAAAATGTTCAATATTTTGGTTGGGACCAGAACCCTTGCCAAAAATTATCAAACATTTAAGAAGAGCATTTTGGAACAATGAATGAGATTTTTAGGGTTTTTGCCCTTCTTTTATCTAGGGTTTTGAGGCTTTCAAAATTCCTCAATTCAAGTTTCAAAAATATAGACATGATGCACACATGAAGCTAGCCTAGAGCACTACCCGCAGCTAGGGATGTGACAACTCACCCCCACTAAACAAAAATCTCGTCCCGAGATTCAAGCGTAGGGTAAGGTGAAGGGGGAACGCAACCTAGCACAATCTTCACGATCCAGGTTGCACTTTAAATGAACGTTGATTCGATCACCATCTTTGTCTCGATGTCTTGCTCTGGGAACTCCAACTAACATGACCAGGAGAGGAGAAGGGAACTCTAGAAGGATCAATCTTCTTGAAGGTCGAACAACTCAGGATTAACTCTCGGAATGAGACATAGCAACCCCTCTCGAGCTGAGAGATGAAGCACACATCCATAGGAATGGAGTGAAGCAGATGACAAGGTTCACTAGGTAGACAACAATTCCACACCTAAGAAGGTGGTAAACGATTGTCAACGTAGCGAGGAATTGAGTTGCCATGATACCACGACGAAACATCCTGGAGGAGGGTGATTCGTAGATATATCCCCTTAGGTGGCAAAAAGAATTACTTTTGATTCCGAGATCATTGAAACTCTTTATACCAGCCTAAGGCAATTCTTGAGTGATCGTTTGGAGGGGGTCGGTAGAATGGCATACTCGGACTTGGATGATGTGGATTACCTTGTTGAAGACAACGTAATGGATGAATTTGCTTATCACCAGAAATGGAAGAGACCCATGGTCGAATGGCACAGTGGCGGTGCAAGCTGGGAACAAAATGCAAATGCTGGGAATGATTCTGGTAACTGGGGAAGAACCCAACAATAGAGAGTGAATTCACTGTTGGAATGGTTATAGCATAACCGAGGAAATCTGGGGCAATCCCAGTTAGTACCTATGATAACACGTAGCGCTTGTGCGTGCTCTCAAGAACTTGAGCATTTCCACAATCATCAAGGTTTTATCAACATCCGTGTCAAGGGTGCTGACAACACAACATACTACCATGATGGCTAATGATGGATGATGCAGACGCAAAGGAAGATAACACCTTCTCAGATTACACCTTAGCGAAGCCAAGGAACAAAATCTGGATGATCGACCGAGAGACATTTAGCACTCCGCTTCTAATGTTCTCCTTGATGTGCTAGTGTAACCCATTCATAGAAATGGTCTGGTATCTAGAACATCAAGTAAAAAGGTCGGACTTCGGGATCTCAAAAATCATAAGGCACAACTAGGGAGTAAATCCTACAAAGTCCTTATGGGAAGGTGGCCAACTTCCTCAAACAAGATACTATAATAATAGGTCTACCGGATGGGTGTGTTGGCCACGACATCCACCTTACCGGTTATCGAGAGACCAATATTATAGTTCTTGGGAAATGTTTCAACCATCACATCTGCCTGAGATTCAGATCTGGTTGGTGTCAGGATATTCCAGACTCATCGAGTCTAGGAAGAAAAACGAAAGTTTGCAACACAAATCGACGAGATGACGTTGCGAGATTCTCGGGAAATGAACTATGATAGCAAGCTCCAAAAACACGAGCCGGTTCTGCTACAACATGTGAACATGTTGTCCAAGACAAACATGACCACAAAGTAGTCTTATAATAAAACACTACCGAGTTCAGGAGGGGGAACCATCATCGAGGATATCGAAGTTTTGTACAAATCCGTCTGGTACCTTCGGGACTAGCACTTAGAACTTATTAACCTTGAACAAATCAATCAGTGGCTTGGTGTGCTAGGGACACATATAGAATGGAGGTTGCAAGTCTCCGAACCACAGAATACTTCGCACGTATGCATGACTGATTTGGGATGATTCCAAAGGAAACAACATTGACTTTCTCGAATCCATGGCGGCAACTTGCATCAAATGCACATGAACTGGAGGAAGTCACTTCTTACATCCGAACATATGCTTCATGAACTAGCATGAAGAAATGCTTTCAAAAGTTTCCAACACTAGCTTAATGTTCAACAAATCATGGAGGAGATAAGGATGTTGTCAATGGGCTCAACAACAATTCATCCGGGTTTCCTTTTAAAAGGAATTCCATAGTTAAGTGAACACAGTGATAGCATTGATCAGACCAAAAGATGTAATGGTGTATGCTCGAGGAAAATCCACGAGTAAGACAACATTACGAACATCGTTGGTTCTGACTTGATTTGAGGATAGCCCATACTCAAATCAAAGTTTTGGTTAGGACGATAAGTCCAACAATTGATCGCGAGGATCAATCAATGAAGACATCACCTTTCTTCAACACACACTACACAAGAATATCCCTTTGGAACGAACTAAGTCAGGCAAGCTTTTATCTTCCAACTCTCCAAGTTGTTGTCTAGCTTAACCAACTAGCTCAGGGATATCTAACACCGATTCTTGGAGAGAAGGTGGTTCACAAGAAACCAACTTGATCACGAGCTCAACATAACAGTCAAGGGACAACCTGGTAATACTTCCGAGAAGATATTCGGAAAATCACGAACCACCGGTATGTTACTAAGCTCGAGAACAATCTCGCTTTTGAGGGCAAGACGATATGATCAAATGAGTGAGGACTTGACAAGATCCTAACTCATCAATCGAAGGGTGCACCGAAGTAAGGACTAGGTAGCACGATCAATCTTAGAATGATGACTCAATAATCAGCACGCTAAGAATGAGGTTGTGGTCCATTTAACTACCAAGCAACGGAGTTGCTAGCAGTATTGATTTCACACGCCATGATTCATTTGTCGGCATTCCGGTTGCATCAACACGAAGACCGAGGAATGACTAATGATGGTGAGAAGTATCACTACGTCAAAATTCATGAGAGTTGGTGCAGTTCTCATGACAATTCTGACATAAAGGGGGTAATACTCCAAGGTAGAACAGAACCAAAAGCTGGATTGGCATTTGATCTGCGGAATACAACTGATTTGACCCAATCCTAGATATGGATGAGGTACTGGAGTTTGTTTCTCCTAGTCATTTCGGAATAGAATGGCTTGACAGACCACCAGAGTAATAGGCATCAATGAACGAATGCACACATAATCTTGACTATCAACTAATAGACGAGGGTCGGAAGACAACTAAAGAGGGAGAACTCAAAGGAACATATACTTTCTGAGTTGTGGATGCATAGATTAGTATGTCGAACCAAGTTCAACATGTTTCTTTCGGATAATCCATGCAGAGAGGTAGAACTGGCAGAGTCACAATATATAATGGAGAACTCATCAAGAGCATTCTGGTTGTGATCGTTCAGTTCAACGAGGAACTTCTGCCATAAGTAGTTCATGGTATTTGGAAGAAGAAGATACCACGGACTTCAAGGACTATCGCAAAGGTTACTAATAACCTAAGGGAACTAGCAAACACTATCGACATCAAGTAAGTAGGGTGAATCTCGGGTTCAAGAACCCCGGAATGGAATACCTACTAACTAAGTGGCATCAAGGGATGCTTACGAGAATGATGGCCAGAATCATCACACTGGGACACAATCATGGCTAAATTACTAGATGATCCCCTAAGACACCTAGGGTCATAATACCAGCTCCAACATATATGTCAAGGCAATAAAGTACCTCAACTCACTGATTTGTGTGATTAATCTGACCAAAGGCACATCGGAAACAGGAGGAAGGGATTTGCAAATGCATCAGACTCTTTAGAAACCTGGGATGACTCGGACAGCATAACGGCCGTAATTGCTCGAAAAGATTTGAGACAATCACAAAAGTGGTGGCATAGCCACTCAGATGCACAATATCAGGGTTTCGAGATCAATAATTAACATATAGAGGTAGAAACTGAACTGAGGCTTAATCCAACAATCTTATAAGTCTACGGATTAGGAACACGTGATCCTGATGGAAAGAAGAGATAGCCTAGTTCTTAATCCCCGTAGAAGAGAAGATGATGACTCGGATCGGAAGGCCATGAGGTATAAGGAGTAAAAAGAGCCTTACGTTCCATCCCACAATCAATTCCCTTATAAAACTAAAGAATTTCTAGACTCAACTTCGACCAGTTTGGCTTGGTAATCCTACAGGCAGTCAAGCTCTGATACCAACGCTGTCAGGACCCCGACTCAATGCCACATCGATCTAGCATGTAACACCTCATATCACTTTGCGGCCTCACGCACGGTATTCCCACGGGTGTCGCCTTACCTTTGCCCGGGACCGTTTGCGTCTTTTGGCACACGTATATGATAGTGTCGCTAGCATCCATATGATAAGGAGCCCGGGCTGACATGGCTAGTCGTAAACCCAAAGTGGCACAAACTTACAGGGACAGGCATCCATGACCCAACATCGAACGTGTCGGTCATCAGCGAGTGAATCCAGGCTGTAGCACTGGGCTAGCAGGACTCCGGTGAACCGGGCTGTAGCGGGCTAACAGGACTCCGGTATTCATCGCGTGACATTTCCCCGAAGGGACAGACACAGGAACGAAGAAGGACACATGCCGGCCAGCCTAAGTGTTCCGGAGCAGTAGCAAGCTACCCTGGCTCAGTGGAAACACTAGGAGACATTTCCCGGTAAGAGAGGCTACCAAGGATAAACAACTAGGTTGTCAGATCCCACACATACCAAGCATTTCAGTAACATACACACAATATGCTCGATATGTGCAAATACAACATGGCATCACAACATGACTCTACAACTCAAGTATTTATTCAATAGGCTCCGAGGAGCGAGATAATACAATCATGGGTCTCATGACCCATCAATCAGAGCATACAAGTCAAAGCACAAGCGGAAGCTTAACATGTCTGAGTACAGACAGTTATAAATGAAAAAGGCTGAGAAGCCTGACTATCTACCAGATCCTGCCGAGGGCACAAGATCGTAGCTGAGGTAACAAGCTAAACGTCGAAGTCCAAGCGGAACTACTAGCGAGACTGAAGTCTCTCTGCAAAACATAAAATAGGCAAACGTGAGTACAAATGTACCCAGCAAGACTTACATCAGAACTAACTACATATGCATCATTATCAACAAAGGGGATGGTGGAGTTTGACTGCAGCAAGCCAGCTTTGACTCGGTGGCTATCCTGAACTACGACTGCAAGTAACTCTTTTGAGGTGGCGCACACGAGTCCACATATTCACCATATCAATACACCACTATGGATCCGCTCCCGTCTCCCTACGAGAACGCCATCCATAGCACTCACGCTTATCTTGCGTATTTTAGAGTATCCACTTTCACTTGTCTATGAACTATGCAAGGGGTCCAAGTTTCCATATCCGAGGAATCCGGCTATTCGAATAGATGATGTTAACCCTGCAGGGGTGTACTTCTTCACACACGCTCTCGCCACTTACCGCCCTGTACACGTCATGTACCTCGGCAACCTTCAAGCGGAAGCCGGGCGAGGGAGTCGGCCACGACCTGACTAACCGAACAAGTCTCTAGTCCAGGTTTATCGCCTATTCGGGTTCCATCCGCAAGGAGATCCGGCCGGGGTGTCGCTCACGGCCCAAACGATGTGAGCAGGGTTCCCAAGCCCACCATCCGGGTGCCACTTGGTACACCGTGCCACTGTGCCTAGTCTGTCCCAAGCCCACCTGTACCGGGTGCCACTTGGTAGACTACTAACACTACCTACAAACACCAGAAACTAGTTGCAACTCCTGGACAGAGATCATGTTGATTAATAAGTCGAGAGGGGTCGAGTTACCGGAACCCAATGTGTGGTAGTAACTGGTCATGGATCACAAACACAGAACTCAGTTCCTGAGGACGGCTGCAATGAGACAACCCACCATGTACTCCTACATGGCCTCTCACCGCTACCTTTACCAAATCGTGTTCACACACTTAGCTCACACACAGTAGGACATGTTCACACACCTCTGGTTCATCCCCGATGAATCAGACCTGACTCAACTTTAAGCAGTAGCAGGCATGACAAACAAGCATGAATGAGTAGGCACATCAGGGCTCAAACAACTCCTACTCATGCTAGTGGGTTTCATCTATTTACTGTGGCAATGACATGTCATGCAAAGGATAAAGGGGTTCAGCTACCGCAGCAAGTAACAAATATGTCGTTGTTGTCCTAATGCAGTAAAAGAGAGCAGGAGCGAGAGAGTGGGATTTTATCGGAATGAACAAGGGGATTTTGCTTGCCTGGCACTTCTGAAGATAATATAGCTCTTCATCGGTGTCATCGATCACAACGCCGGTACACGTCTATCGAGAGGGGACAATTACCGGCAAACAAGGAAGAAACACGATCAATGCAATGCACAATATGATGCATGCTATGACATGGCAATATGAACGTGTTTTGGGCTAATGCACCTAGCTATGATTTAAATGAAGTTGGTTTGAATACATGATTCAAATTCCAACTCCATATATGGTTATTTAAATGCCCTTTATTTGTTTTGTCCAAAACAGAGAACAGACATTGATCAAACATGCATGAAAATGGTACAGATGGGTTCCTTGAATTTTTCTGATAATTTTTCATATATAAATTATTTGATTTGGAGTTACGGTTGAATTTCTATGATTTTTAGAAGTTTTAGGCATTTTCTGAAATTATTAAATCATTTAAGATTTATTTAAATTCCAGAAAGGAATTATTGCGTCAGCATGACCTCATAGTGACGTCAGCAGGTCAACGGGCGCCGTCCAGGTCAAACCTGATGTTCGGGACCCACATGTCAGCTGCACAGTGATTTAACAGAGTTTAATTAACTTAACTAAATTGTTAGCCGGGTTAATTAAACGGTAGGGCCCACCGGTCAGTGGCCCTAGGCCTGGGTTAGCGGGGGTGGTTAGGCTCTAATGACCGGCCACGTCGGATTCGCCAGCGGTTGGACGACGGCGACGACCTAGAGCGGCGGTGGCTCGCCGGAGTTGCGCCAGAGACGACGGATCGACGCGCCAAGGGCACCAGGAGGTAGCCCGTGCCCGTGCGCATCTAGGGGAACCAACGGAAGGTGCGGGGGTGGCCGGGGTTCGCCGGAGTGGAGCCCGAGGCGGCGGCCGGAGCTCGGGCAACAGCGGAGATGGCGCTATAGGGCATGGCAGGGAGCACCCGTGGGTGTTTCGGGTTCGCAGGAGCGCGGTGAGCACGCTGGTGATGCTCGGGCGAGCGGCCGAGCTCACGAGCACGGAGCTCGTTGACCATGGCGGCGGCGAGCCTCGGCGGAGGTGGGGAAGCTAGCTAGGGTAGGGGAACGACGGGGATTCCAGGGGGAAAAAGAAGAGTGGCTCACGTAGGGACTAGCAGAGTCGACGACGAGGTCGGGGAAGCTCTGGACGACGCGAATTTACAGCGGCGATCTCCGGGCACCGGAGATGAAGACGACGACGCTCCGGTCGACTGGGGCCTCTGGTCGCGTGCGTCGGTGTGCAGCTCCATGGGGTCGGGACGGAGCTCAGGGGTGTGGAGAGGGAGCGAGGGGGTGGCTGTGGCCGCGGCGAACGTCGTCGGTGGCGACGAGCTCCGCTCGGGCAGAGAGGAAGAGAGAGCAGAGGAGGATAGGGGCGGAGGGAGAGACACGGGCGAGTGAGAGAGGGTCGAGGGCGAGTGCGTGGCGCTCGAGAGACGTCCATGGGGAGGAGGAGGCAGCCAGGCAGGGAGGAGGTGGCCGGGGCGCGTGGCCGCGCGCGCCGGGCGCGTGCCCGTCCTCCTGGCAGGGAGGAAGGCGACAGGGGAGGGAGGCGGCGGTGGGCTGGGCCGACTGGAGGAGCTGGGCCGGCTGGGCTGGACAGGTAAGCGCCAGGTAAGTTGCTGGGCTTCTCTCCTTTTTTTTATATATTTCTGTTCTGTTTTCTTTTATTTAATTCTTTTGCCACTGTTTTGAATTTAAAATAATTCAAACAATGCCAAAAGCTCCTCTGAATATTTTTATTTTGCTAGATGGACTTTTCCAAAAGCTTATAAAATATTTCAGGGATATTTGAAATTATATTCTAATTATATGAATATAATTCAAATTCAAATAGCTAATGAATTAAATTCAAAGTCCCAAAAATACATCCTCCTAAAATGTTCAATATTTTGGTTGGGACCAGAACCCTTGCAAAAAATTATCAAACATTTAAGAAGAGCATTTTGGAACAATGAATGAGATTTTTAGGGGTTTTGCCCTTCTTTTATCTAGGGTTTTGAGGCTTTCAAAATTCCTCAATTCAAGTTTCAAAAATATAGACATGATGCACACATGAAGCTAGCCTAGAGCACTACCCGCAGCTAGGGATGTGACAGCTAGGGTTTACATGGATTCGGTTACAAAGAAGGGAATATAATATCCGGATCGCCAAGCTTGTCTTCCACGCAAAGGAGAGTCCCATCCGGACACGGGACGAAGTCTTGAGTCTTGTATCTTCACGGTCCAACAGTCCGGCCAAAGTATATAGTCCGGCTGTCTGGATACCCCCTAATCTAGGAGTCCCTCAGTAGCCCCTGAACCAGGCTTCAATGACGATGAGTCCGGTGCGCAGTTTTGTCTTCGGCATTGCAAGGTGGGTTCCATCTCCGAATACACCAAAGTAATTATCGAACACTTAAATCGTGTTCAAGTTTGCAAGATGATCTTCACATACCACCATAGAGAGCATAGCACTTCATAAATTTGATCTGCTGGCAATTTTTGTACGGCGTGCTCCTGCATCGTGGCCCGGCCCAACAAGAACCGATTTTACTTGGCCTCCCTCGATATGCGTTGCGAGGCGGTTTTACTGGCACACCTTGCCAAAGCAGAGATCGTGCTCCCCTTAGCGCGGGATCTTCCATTAATATAGGTGCACGCGTCCCCATGACGTCTGTTGGTATGACTCTGTGTTTTTAGGTAAGTCCCGAGCGGTTACGCTGAGGATGCTTGATATTCTCCCCCTTTATAAAGGGGCCGAGGCCTATCCCTCTTTTCCCACCACTCTTGCGTGATGAAGACATCAATACCATTGTTACACCCACAGCCCCTGCTGCTATACATACTGGACCAATTACTAGAGCTCGCGCACGTCAACTAAATTACCAGGTACTTTCGTTTCTTGGTAATGATTCTAATGTTCATGAGAATATGATGCTGCCTAAATTGGATACATTTGTTTTGCTTACAAATGAAGGGCCTAGCTTGGAGAAGGATGAACATTGGAGCAAGAGAAAGCATGGAGATGATGGCATGCGCAAGGGGAACAAGAACGGAGTTACGAGTGATGATTTCAGGACTTTGAGGCCACCATAAGAGTGCATGAAGCCTTGGACGAAATATACAAGATGCCCCTTCATAAATTTCGTCCAGAGGCTATTATAGGTGCTGCGTCACCTTTTTATTGGGCCAGGCCCATGTAATTTCGAAATACATTAGTATAGGCTATTTTTAGAGTCCGTATGTGTGGGGAAACAAGAGATAGGGTTGATTTCGGACCCCTCCACCAAGGGCCACGAAATTCCCCCTCTCTTCCTCCATATATACAGCCCTTAGGGCACCGTTTAGACTTTGGGTTTTGTTTAGATTAAAGTTCGCCATAGCTGCAACTTCGCGTACTTCGTTTGTGTTCAACGACCAGACAAAGGCGTCACAGAACCCCACCTTGATCAATAAATCTTTCATCTTATATTCGCAATATCCAGATTGCAATCTCAGTTTCTTGCTTGTTCTTCGTTTGCTCGCAGGAAACAGACCCTCGTGGTCAGGTTGATCGTGCTCCGGCGTGGTCAATAACCTCTCGGAGTTGGTTTAGCGATTGCTAAGGCGCGACGTCCTCGCACGTTCGTAGTCGGATCGTCAAAGTCGACTTCCACCAAAGCGATATCCATCATCTCATCGAAAGACGGGACACCTTTGCCTCTATCAAGTGGTATCAGATTTCCAGGTTGCTCGGTGAGATTTTAAAGTTTTTCGTAGTTTAAATCGAGTCTGTTCTTCATACCTACAGTCCACGAAAAAGCCACAAAAAAAATTAGGGTTAGTTCATCATATCCGAACCAATCTG
Source organism: Triticum aestivum (assembly GCF_018294505.1). NCBI lineage: Eukaryota > Viridiplantae > Streptophyta > Magnoliopsida > Poales > Poaceae > Triticum > Triticum aestivum. The sequence continues at coordinate 218,135,688 of NC_057807.1, read as the reverse complement.
AGCCTTTGCATAATCTTTTTAGGGTTTTGCTTTGTTGAATTTGCGGTTGCATTGTCGGTCTAGTTGCTGGTCTTAGAGTCTAGTATTTTAGAGTTTCGAGTTCTGGTCATAAGTTGCCACGCCGCCGCCGCACCATCATCATCGCCCCTGCCATCTACCACCACCGCTCCGAATCCGTATCCATATACCACCACCAATCCGTGTCCATATACCACCACCGATCCATATCCATATACTATCACCGCTACCACCACCGCTGCCATATACCACCACCATATATCCACCACCAATCCGAGTTCCTTGCTTATTAGGTTCGTTTTCGGGATCCATCTAGTTTCCGATTCGTGTTTCCTTGCCGGAGTAGGTTTCGGAAAAAAAAGAGTCCGGAAACCACCCTCCGTTTAGGCCCAAAAATTTCCGAAAACGCACTTGTCGAAAATTTTTCTGGCTATCCTATTTTTAGGTGTTTCCAAGCGTATTGAGACAGCCGCCGTTATAGAAAGTTTTTTTTGACCCGTTTCCAGTTTTTGGGTCCGGGCAGTCGAAAAAAAAATTGGTCAAAAAAATTTCATGCCCATCCTGTCAGTTTGACCTGGGAAGAGTTTGGAGACACTCGCCATTATAGTGATTTTTCGCAAAAAAGAAGAGCAGCGCAAAAAAAAAAGGCAGCGCAAAAAAAAAGAGCGAAAAAAGAAAATCCAGAGTGTGCTTTTCCCTTGTTTACGTGCAGCGCCGTGATTTTGTTAGTGTTCTAGGCTCGCGTCTCTAGCACGGTCTAGCCTAGGACCAGCACAGTACCGTCGTTGAGCGTTTATTCAACTTTGCATCTCTGAATTGATTATTGCTGACCCCTTTTGCTACCATATTATAAGCCTTCCCAGCTCCACATACATCTACGTCGTGCGTTTGACTCTCCCTGGTAATCGCTCTATCCAAGATTTGAGAGTTTTGACTACAACGGTTGCCGATCACCGCCTGCTGCAGGGTAAGAACTGGTAAGAATTTGAGTTTCGCTTGACGGATTTGTGACACCCACCACCACCACTTGTTCGTAGTCTGTAGGATCATATTCTTGTGTGTTTCTATTGCTGCTAACCATGCCAGGATCACAAGCCGACGAGATTTACTGGGAGAACTTATCGAACAAGGAGCTTCATGATAAGTTTTAGCAAATGATGACTGAACAGGTACAAGATGTGCTGAACAATTTTGAAGAGGCCATGGAGAATATCACTGGCCTTGAGAAGACGTTCGAAACAAAGCTCGATAACAGATTTAATGAACTGCTTGCGCGTCTTCCACCACCGGCTGCACCTGTCGCACCACTGCAACAACAACAACTACGCCCCCTTCCGAATCAGTATGGACGAGCACAGCGTGTTCCTATTGAGCCAAGACAAAATTCTGGTGCCGCTGCTACTGTTGTTGGTGCTTCTTTGGCTCCTGCTACTGCTGCTGCTGGTACCCAGGAGGATGATGAGTATGCGGGCGATTATCAAGATGAGGTTGATCAAAATCAGATCTACGTGCAGCCACCAGCACCACCACCAGCAGGTCGACCTCAGGTATATATTCGTAATGGTAGGCCTGCACCACCACCTCAGGTACGAGATGATGTCCATATTCCTAAACTGAAATTGAATATTCCACCATTTGAGGGTAGATATGTTCCTGATATATATCTTACTTGGGAGTTAGAAACTGAACAACGTTTTACATGTTTACAATATCCCGAGGAGAGACGGGTTGCTGCTGCTGTTTGTGCTTTCACTAGTTTTGCATGTGTATGGTGGTCTGAACATTGTAGATTATATCCTATTCCCGCTACTTGGGCTGCTTTGAAAACTGCTATGCGTACTCGTTGGGTTCCACCATATTATCAACGTGAATTGCTTCAAAAATTACAGCGCTTAAGACAAGGAAAAAATTCTGTAGAAGAATATTATCAGGAATTACAAACTGGCATGATTAGATGTGGTATTATTGAGGAGAATGAAGCTATGCTTGCACGTTTTCTGGGTGGATTAAATAGAGAGATTCAGACCATTCTAGACTATAAGGAGTATACTAATATCACTCGTTTATTCCATCTTGCTTGTAAAGCTAAACGTGAAGTGTAGGATCGACAAGCATTGGCGCAAACTAACTTTTTTGCAGGCCGACCTTCATCATGGACACCGCGTGCATCTTCTACTTCAACTGCACCAGCACCTCAATCAGGTGCCTCCTCCAGTCGTGATACAAGAAAACAGGCACAACCAGCATTATCTGCCAAGAGCGCACCTGCTGGGCCTGCACGGAGTTCTTCTTCTTCCATGGCATCAACAGGGCACACAAGTGATATTATTTGTCGTCGTTGTAAGGGAGGAGGTCATTATGCGAGAGAATGCAAATCTCCGCGTGTGATGATTGCTACCGCGGATGGTGGATATGAGTCCGCTAGTGACTATGATGAGGAGACTTTGGCTCTTATTACACGTGAAGAACATGGTGGAGATGATTCTGATCATGAGACGCAATACATGGCTCCTGAAGACGCTGACAGGTATGAATGTTTAGTTGCTCAACGTGTTTTGAGTGTGCAGGTCACACAAGCTGAGCAAAATCAGAGGAACAATTTGTTCCATACCAAGGGAGTTGTGAAGGAACGTTCTGTGCGCGTCATCATAGATGGAGGTAGCTGCAACAACTTGGCTAGCATGGAGATGGTGGAGAAGCTTTCTCTCACCACAAGACCACATCCACATCCTTACTACATCCAATGGTTCAACAACAGCGGCAAGGTTAAGGTAACACGTACTGTTCGTGTGCATTTTAGTATCTCTACATATGCTGATTATGTTGATTGTGATGTGGTACCTATGCAAGCATGTTCCTTATTACTTGGTAGACCATGGCAATTTGATAAAAATGCTGTACACCATGGTAAAAACAATCATTACACTCTTGTTCATAAGGATAAAAATATTACTTTGCTTCCTATGACTCCTGATTCTTTTTGAAAGATGATATTAATAGAGCTAATAAAGCAAAACAGGAGAAGAATAAGAGCGAAAATCAGATTGTGGCAAAAGAATTTGAGCAACAAATGAAGCCTAATAATAAACCATCTAGTGTTGCTTCTGAAATTAAATTGAAAAGTGCATGTTTATTTGCCACCAAATCTGATATTGATGAGCTAGATTTCAGCAAATCTGTTTGCTATGCTATTGTGTGCAAAGAGGCATTATTTTCATTCGAGGACGTGCCTTCCTCTTTGCCTCCTGCTGTCACTAACATTTTGCAGGAGTTCGCTGACATCTTTCCACAAGACGTGCCACCGGGATTACCACCTATTCGAGGGATTGAGCATCAGATTGACTTAATCCCCGGTGCGTCACTGCCAAACCGTGCGCCATACCGTACCAATCGAGAGGAGATGAAGGAGATTATGCGTGAAGTACAAGAGCTTCTCTACAAAGCTTATATACGCGAATCCCTTAGTCCTTGTGCTGTTCCTATTATTCTAGTGCCGAAAAAGGATGGTACATCACGTATGTGTGTTGATTGTAGAGGCATTAACAATATTACTATTCGTTATCGTCATCCTATTCCTAGGCTAGATGATATGCTTGATGAATTGAGTGGCTCTACAATATTCTCCAAAGTTGATTTGCGTAGTGGTTACCATCAAATTCGTATGAAATTGGGTGATGAATGGAAAACAACATTTAAAACAAAGTTTGGTTTATATGAGTGGTTAGTCATGCCTTTTGGGTTAACTAATGCGCCTAGTACTTTCATGAGACTAATGAACGAAGTTTTACGTGCTTTCATTGGACGATTTGTGGTAGTCTATTTTGATGATATACTGATTTATAGCAAATCTTTGGAAGAACATTTGGAACATTTACGTGCTGTTTTTATTGCTCTACGTGATGCATGTTTGTTTGGTAACATTGGGAAGTGCACCTTTTGCACCGACCGAGTATCTTTTCTTGGCTATGTTGTTACTCCACAGGGAATTGAAGTTGACAAAGCCAAGATTGAAGCTATTGAGAGTTGGCCGCAGCCCAAAACGGTCACACAAGTGAGGAGTTTTCTTGGCCTTGCTGGATTCTATAGGCGTTTTGTGAGAGATTTCAGCACCATTGCTGCACCTCTCAACGAGCTTACAAAGAAGGATGTGCCTTTTGTTTGGGGTACCGCACAGGAAGAAGCCTTCACGGTATTGAAAGATAAGTTGACACATGCTCCCTTACTCCAACTTCCTGATTTTAATAAGACTTTTGAGCTTGAATGTGATGCTAGTGGAATTGGATTAGGAGGTGTGTTATTACAAGATGGCAAACCTGTTGCATACTTTTCTGAAAAATTGAGTGGGCCTAGTCTGAATTATTCTACTTATGATAAAGAATTATATGCTCTTGTTCGGACTTTAGAAACATGGCAACATTATTTATGGCCCAAAGAATTTGTTATACATTCTGATCATGAATCTTTGAAACATATTAAAAGTCAAGCTAAACTGAATCGTAGACATGCTAAATGGGTTGAATTCATTGAGACTTTCCCTTATGTCATTAAACACAAGAAGGGAAAAGAAAATTTTATTGCTGATGCATTGTCTCGTCGTTATACTATGCTTTCACAACTTGACTTCAAAATATTTGGTTTGGAGACCATCAAAGATCAATATGTGCATGATGCTGATTTTAAAGATGTATTGCAGAATTGTAAAGAAGGAAGAACATGGAACAAGTTTGTCGTTAATGATGGATTTGTGTTCCGTGCTAACAAGCTATGCATTCCAGCTAGCTCCGTTCGTCTTTTGTTGTTGCAGGAGGCGCATGGAGGAGGACTAATGGGACACTTTGGCGTGAAGAAGACGGAGGACGTACTTGCTACACATTTCTTTTGGCCAAAGATGAGACGGGATGTTGAGCGTTTTATTGCTCGCTGCACCACATGTCAAAAAGCTAAGTCACGACTCAATCCTCATGGTTTATATATGCCTTTGCCTGTACCTAGTGTTCCTTGGGAGGATATATCTATGGACTTTGTTTTAGGTTTACCTAGAACAAAGAAGGGGAGGGATAGCATATTTGTTGTCGTGGATAGATTCTCGAAAATGGCACACTTTATACCATGTCATAAAAGCGATGATGCTGTTAATGTTGCTAATTTGTTCTTTCGTGAAATTATTCGCTTGCATGGTGTGCCAAATACTATTGTTTCAGATCGTGATACTAAATTTCTTAGCCACTTTTGGAGATGTTTATGGGCTAAGTTGGGGACTAAACTGCTTTTTAGTACTACTTGTCACCCCCAAACTGATGGACAAACTGAAGTAGTCAATAGAACATTGTCTACTATGCTTAGGGCTGTTTTGAAGAATAATAAGAAAATGTGGGAGGAATGCTTGCCTCATATTGAATTTGCTTATAATCGTTCATTGCATTCTACTACTAAGATGTGCCCTTTTGAAGTTGTGTATGGTTTCCTACCTCGTGCACCTATTGATTTGTTGCCTCTTCCATCTTCGGAGAAGGTTAATTTAGATGCTAAACAACGTGCTAAATTGATTTTAAAAATGCATGAGTTAACTAAGGAAAACATTGAGCGTATGAATGCTAAATATAAACTTGCTGGCGATAAGGGTAGAAAACATGTTGTATTTGCACCTGGAGATCTTGTTTGGTTACATTTGCGTAAAGATAGATTTCCTGATTTGCGCAAATCAAAGCTAAAGCCACGTGCTGATGGTCCCTTTAAGGTGTTAGAGAAAATAAATGATAATGGATACAAACTTGAGCTGCCTGCAGATTTTGGGGTTAGTCCCACTTTTAACATTGCAGATTTGAAGCCTTATTTGGGTGAGGAAGATGAACTTCCGTCGAGGACGACTTCATTTCAAGAAGGGGAGGATGATGAGGACATCAATACCATTGTTACACCCACAACCCCTGCTGCTATACATACTGGACCAATTACTAGAGCTCGCGCACGCCAACTAAATTACCAGGTACTTTCGTTTCTTGGTAATGATTCTAATGTTCATGAGAATATGATGCTGCCTAAATTGGATACATTTGTTTTGCTTACAAATGAAGGGCCTAGCTTGGAGAAGGATGAACATTGGAGCAAGAGAAAGCATGGAGATGATGGCATGCGCAAGGAGAACAAGAACGGAGTTACGAGTGATGATTTCAGGACTTTGAGGCCACCATAAGAGTGCATGAAGCCTTGGACGAAATATACAAGATGCCCCTTCATAAATTTCGTCCAGAGGCTATTATAGGTGCTGCGTCACCTTTTTATTGGGCCAGGCCCATGTAATTTCGAAATACATTAGTATAGGCTATTTCTAGAGTCCGTATGTGTGGGGAAACAAGAGATAGGGTTGATTTCGGACCCCTCCACCAAGGGCCACGAAATTCCCCCTCTCTTCCTCCATATATACAGCCCTTAGTGCACCGTTTAGACTTTGGGTTTTGCTTAGATTATAGTTCGCCATAGGTGCAACTTGGCGTACTTCATTTGTGTTCAACAACCAGACAAAGGCGTCACAGAACCCCACCTTGATCAATAAAGTTTTCATCTTATATTCGCAATATCCAGATTGCAATCTCAGTTTCTTGCTTGTTCTTCGTTTGCTCGCAGGAAACAGACCCTCGTGGTCAGGTTGATCATGCTCCGGCGTGGTTAATAACCTCTCGGAGTTGGTTTAGCGATTGCTAAGGCGCGACGTCCTCGCACGTTCGTAGTCGGATCGTCAAAGTCGACTTCCACCAAAGCGATATCCATCATCTCATCGAAAGACGGGACACCTTTGCCTCTATCATTGCGCCTTTTCGCATCTCGAGTTCCAACACCCGAAACCCAAGATCAAGCACCTCAGATCCTCAACCATGTCCGGATCCAGCCATCAAGGCCGGTGGGTGGCCTCCTCGGTCACAGAGGAGGACATTGTGAAGCTTAGGGAGGTCGGATATCTGACCGCCAACATGAAGCACATGCTTCCTGCTCTAGGGCAGGTCATCCCTACTCCCGAGCCCAACGAGAGCGTCATATTTGTATATCACTTCCTCCGCGGCTTGGGCTTCACCCTTGATCCCTTTGTGAGAGGGCTCATGTTCTATTACGGGTTAGATTTTCACGATCTAGTTCCGGACGCTATCCTCCATATGTCGTTGTTCATCGTTGTGTGCGAAGCTTTTCTCCACGTCACTCCACAGTTCGGCTTATGGCTCAATACCTTCAATGTGAAGCCGAAGATGATTGAGGGACGACACGCGGAGTGCGGAGGTGCTGTAATAAGCAGGAATGCCGACGCCCCATGGCCAGAGGGCACCTTCCCAGAGGTGTCCGATCTATGACAGCGGAGGTGGTTTTACGTCACGGCTACCAGAGGCACAAAGTGGGTGGCTGCCCCCGACTTCCGTCCGGGCCCTCCTTCTCAACTGCCATCATGGACCAATATAGGACGAGATTGGGGGTCTGCTAGTGATGTACCAACACTGCAGAGCCGTATTTGGGAGCTTCTTGAGAGGGACATTAGCCTTGTCAGCATAATTCAGGTAATGCTAATCCGACGGATGTTGCCGTGCAAACGCCGGCCTCTCTAGATGTGGGAGTTCAATCTGGAAGGTCCACGGACTATTCTGCACTTCGGCCTGACGCTCGAAGGGATGTGTAAATTATTCTTCGGACCACAAGTAAAGTGTCCGGATACCACCGAGGATGCGGGCCTGAGCTGCAATCGCCTGGATACCCAAGTAAGTAACCCAGAAACTGAACACTTCATCTATTTTTGTCATAGTCATTATTCTGAAAATCCTCCGTGGCCAAGAATGGCTCAGCAAGGCGGAGAGAATCATGTGTCCGGCGCCACTTCCCGAAGGCTCGCCAAGTCCCGCCATAGCCAAGATGCTTGGCCGTGTGCTAAGTAAAGTGCCCTCAGGGAAAGACGAATGGAAGAACAGAGAAGCAGAACTTCACACATTGCGCATCCAAACCGGGGGAATTGCTACCTCCCCAAAGGAGGATAGTCTGGGAGGGGAATCTAAGGCCTCCTCCCCTCGCGGGAAGAAGAGGGCTGCCTCCGAAGACTTGGAGACGGAGGTGCCCAGACAAGGGAAGAAAGCTTCACCAGGGGGCCCTGCCCCGAAGGGCGTCCTCACCGCGCCATGCCCGCCAACAGGCCAGCCCTCAGCCGAGCTATAAGTTAATCGTAAATATGAAGGTACTGCTTCCTTCTCCGAGAACAATAACCAGGATTGATTCTTTGTAGTCCGGCTAGCAGCTCTTCTCGACAGACTTCGTCTTCGGGGGATCTCCTTCTGGAGATGATGGAGAGTGAGACCCCACCAACCTCTCTGCCTCATGAGGCGGGCGACCCCGAGGTGTCGTCACGGAGGAGTCCAGATCTGCCAAAGCCAGAAGCTAATACTTTGGCCGCCCTGAGCCTGGAGCGTTTGGCTCCCACGGGGGGTGATAAGAAGGGTCCGATACAGTTCGGCGTTCGGCCGGACACACTGACGGGCCTTCTGGAGCGAGCCGCTCTCTCGGAGGAGCACCGTTCATTAATGAGCATAGTGCTCGAGAAGATTTCATCCGCCACAAGCGGGTTGAATGAAGCCTTTACGAGCCTGCTTAGAGGCTTTGAGGCATATAATGAAAAATACATAATTTTTGGCTGTGACGCACGCGCTAGGTGTGCTCCATATGGATAGTAGCCCCTGAGACTCTGGTTGCCCGCCCTAGGCGGCAAATGGAGGATCATATTGTTTAAGTAATGACCGCGCTCTATTTATGTGTAGGTGTCTAAGGATCCGGCAGCCGACCGGTTCGTTGAAGTTGCCGAACTAAGGAGGCAGATTGGAGCTATTGATGCCGATATCACACTGGTGAACGAGCGGCTTAACGAGTCACAAGGTATGTGCTCTGCTTTCCTTATTATTTTTTATAGGAAAAACTAAGAGGAGCATAATGCTAATGTTATATGCTTGGACTGCAGACGGTGTTGCTGCCGTGGAAGCCCTAAGGGCGGAAGTTGCCCTGGCCAAGGAGCAGGCCCGGGCGAGCAATGCGGCTGCCCTAAAGGTGGCTGAAGAGTTGAGAGCCGAACATGCTGTTCATCGCCGGAGCAAAGACAAAATAGCCGAAATGGGTGTGGAGCTAGAAAACACTGCCAACCGGTATGAGCTTCTTGAAGAAGAAAATCAGGCGAATAAGGCTGACCTGGAGAAGGCCCTTGACGCGGCCAAGGAGACGCGTTCCGACATTAGGGATGCGCGGGAGGAGCTTCGACAGGCCGGAGAAATCGCGGCTGGAAACCCCTATTTGTTGCGTATGAAGTTTTTAGATCCGAAGTATGCTCCTCTGGATCGACGCTGGAGTCCTGCAGACGCCTATGCGGATTTGGCGAAGAGTACGGCTGATGCGGCCAAGTTTTTTTCAGGATCAAAAAGATGATGAAGTGGAAAAGCTGTTCATGTCGCAGTTCAGCGCTCCAACACGCACATTGCCTTTGAGTGAGAGGATGGCTGTTGTGGCTGAGCTCCATAGGCTGTCCGGTCTTGCAATGCGGTCTGTAATAGACCATCTATGGCCGAAGGGGCCTAAGCCAGACATTTATTTTGGTTTAGTGCAACAATTCCTTGGTGCCGTATCGCGGATCGATGCCATGAAGAGGTCGACGTGCATAGAGGGTGCACAGATGGCTCTTGCCCGTGTTAAAGCATATTGGACAGATATGGAGGCCACCGTCGTTGCGACCCAGAATCCGGCGGGGGGGGGGGGATCCGACCGAGCACATCTTGGAGCAGGTAGCAGAAGGTGCTCGCTTAATAGAGGCTCAGTGCTCGAAGAATGTCATGTTCGAGTGACAAATCGTGTCATTGTAAAAACAATGTTATTTTAATTATGGAGGCTATATTTATACTTTTCGCCCGAAAGTGTTATTGTGCCTCCTGTGCGGCCGTTGTTGGCAGTCGTTGGCTTCGGCCCCCACGCATATAATGCGGGGGTGTTTGCTAAAATATGCGTAATCACACTTGATCCAACATCTTGGTCCATTAAGGAGGTGATCACACGTCGAACTAGGCAACTAGACTATATAGCTTTAATACTTTCACTTAGCCATAGGAGTTTGACGGTGGGGCTACTATGTAGCCCCTTGTACCTTTGCGTGCATCCGTATCCGGGCGCGTGTACATGGCCGGTAAGCGGTCCTTCGTTAATGCGGAGGAACCCTAAAGGTTCCGATGAGTCTTCGAGTGGTTGAACAGTCTCTCACTATATCATGACAGTCAGTTTTCGACTTTCTCTACTGAGGTGCTCATCCGGAATAACCAGGGCACAATCGCAGTAGTTCTCTTTTGGCCGCCTTAGCCGATAAGAATGGAACGTAAGGCGGCAAACCCAGGAGCCGGGCAAACCCAACATTTGACCAAAGACATGATTCGGAGCTGATGCATATAAGGCCAAACTCGCGACGCCGAACACTCCCGAAGGTATTTGGACTTTATAACATATACTGAGCTGAGTAACACCCTTTATTATGAACCCTATATTCCCAGGTACGTGCATTAGTTTGTCGTGTCGAAATGCCAATAACGGCAGTATCCTCTGTGGGTGTAGTACCCATGGGATGTGTAAGCAACAAGAGACAATAAAGAAGGTTTACACAGGGGCTTAATCTAAAGAGAAACCTTTGAGCGGGGCCCTGCTGCACGTCTGCACCTTTGTACCCGTTGTGCCGTGTCCTGGGAGGGTGTCGCATGAATGGTGTCTGTAAAAACAAAAAATCATGTAGAAGAGTATGACATAAGCGTGCGAAAAGTTGGCTATCACTATTGGATAGTAAAAGTGTAAGACATTGGCCTGTTAATAAGGTCAGGTCGAGAATTGGGCTTTATTAATTATCTATAGCCCCTGGTGTCCTCTATGGGATTACATGTGTGGTGCCTAGATAAGGTTTATCTAGGCTGCCGGACTCGTGTAACAGTGTCCGTGGTCTTAACGACCAGTCATGCTTTCAGGTATTAGAATCCGCTTAGAGTCCGGCTGGTGGAGCCGTCACGTATTCTTCCGCGCGTAAGGAACGCTCTGTGTTTCCATTAACGGTGATGATGCCACGTGGACCGGGCATCTTGAGTTTAAGGTAGGCGTAGTGCGGTACTGTGTTGAAGCGGGCGAAGGCCGTTCTCCCAAGCAATGCGTGATAGCCGCTTTGGAGGGGGGTGAGGGAGTCCTGGACTAGGGGGTGTCCGGACAGCCGGACTATCATCGTCAGCCGGACTCCAAGACTATGAAGATACAAGATCGAAGACTTCGTCCCGTGTCCGGATGGGACTTTCCTTGGCGTGGAAGGCAAGCTTGGCGATACGGATATGTAGATCTCCTACCATTGTAACCGACTCTGTGTAACCCTAGCCCTCTCCGATGTCTATATAAACCGGAGGGTTTTAGTCCGTAGGACACACAACCATTACAACAATCATACCATAGGCTAGCTTCTAGGGTTTAGCCTCCTTGATCTCGTGGTAGATCCACTCTTGTACTACCCATATCATCAATATCAATCAAGCAGGAGTAGGGTTTTACCTCCATCGAGAGGGCCCGAACCTGGTAAAAACATCGTGTCCCTTGTCTCCTATTACCATTCGCCTAGACGCACAGTTCGGGACCCCCTACCCGAGATCCGCCGGTTTTGACACCGACATTGGTGCTTTCATTGAGAGTTCCTCTGTGTCGTCACCGATAGGCTTGATGGCTTCTTCAATCAACAACAACGCCGTCCAGGGTGAGACTTTTCTCCCCGGACAGATCTTCGTGTTCGGCGGCTTCGCACTGCGGGCCAATTCACTTGGCCATCTGGAGCAGATCGAAAGCTACGCCCCTGGCCATCAGGTCAGGTTTGGAAGCCTAAACTTCACGGCTGACATCCGCGGGGACTTGATCTTCGATGGGGTCGAGCCACAGCCGAGCGTGCCGCACTGTCACGATGGGCATGATCTAGCTCTACCGCCGGACAGTACCCTGGAGGCCGCACACAAGTCCGTTCTGACTCATAGTTCGGAGCCGACCACGCAGATCGAGGACGGGTGGCTGGACACCCCCTCCGGAGCTGCAACTTCCACGGTGATGGAGCCGAATACCGACCTTGTCCCTTATAAAGCTCGTGACTCCGAACCGCTGGACTCCTTGCCGGACTCCGAACCTCCCGCGCCCCTACCAATCGAATCTGATAATGCGCCGATCATGGAGTTCACCGCCGCGGACATCTTCCAGCACTCACCCTTTGGCGACATCCTAAATTCGCTAAAGCATCTCTCGTTATCAGGAGAACCCTGGCCGGATTGCGGTCAGGATGGTTGGGATGCGGACAACGAAGAAATTCAAAGCCCACCCACCACCCACTTTGTAGCCACTATCGACGATCTAACTGACATGCTAGACTACGACTCCAAAGACATCGACGGTATGGACGACGATGCCGGAGACTACCAAGAACCAGCGCCTACCGAGCACTGGAAAGCCACCCCAACCCATGATGTATATATGGTGGACACCCCAAAAGGAAGCGATAACGAGGAACAACGGGACGCGGCAAAGGATAATTCCGCTGACAAACAACCAAAACGGCCAGACGCCGCCCTAAGTCCCGCCTCGACAAAAACAGCACTCCGAATGACCCAGCAATAGAGCAGGGCAAACCAGTGGACGACGAACATGCAACCAAACAACCATCCGAGCAGGACGAATCAGATAATCAATCCATGCCCGGCGAAAACAACTGTCCAGATGACCTCACGCCGGACACACCACCGGAGCATAAGAACCTTCACAAAAGACTTGTCGCCACTGCAAGAAGTCTGAAAAAGGAAAAACGGAAGCTCAAGACAGCGGAAGACATACTCAGAATGAGGTGGAGCAAAGTACTCAAGACCGCGGACAAATATGGCAATAGCCACCAAACAAAGAGCTACCCGAAGCGCAAGCTGCTGCCAGAATTCGACGAGGAGGCCATAGAGCCCCCACAGTCAAAAAGCAAAGAGGCCGCCTGGCCGGATAGACGACCAGATGACAGGCCAAAAGCGACAAGCGGCGCCGCACACAAGACGACACACGATCCTCACAAAACAGATGGCCCAGTCAGGTCCATTTATGGGCCAAAAAAGAGGGCCCCAGGAAGCAACACAACACGCCGCATGCTTGAAGATAACGGCACGCCTAAATACAGGGGCGCCGCACACCCACTATGTTTCACCGATGAGGTGCTGGATCATGAATTTCCAGCGGGATTCAAACCCGTAAACATAGAGGCATACGACGGAACAACAGACCCCGGAGTCTGGATTGAGGATTACATACTGCACATACACATGGCTAGAGGAGATGATCTCCACGCCATAAAATATCTACCCCTCAAGCTCAAAGGGCCAGCTCGGCATTGGCTCAAAAGCCTCCCAGAAAATACTGTTGGAAGTTGGGAAGAGCTCGAGGATGCGTTTAGAGCAAATTTTCAAGGGACCTATGTCCGACCTCCGGATGCAGACGATTTAAGTCACATAACTCAACAGCCCGGAGAGTCAGCGCGCAAATTCTGGAACAGGTTTCTTACCAAAAAGAACCAAATAGTCGACTGTCCGGACGCCGAAGCCTTAGCAGCTTTTAAACATAATGTCCGAGACGAATGGCTCACCAGACACCTCGGCCAGGAGAAGCCGAGAACTATGGCCGCGCTAACAAGCCTCATGACCCGCTTTTGCGCAGGGGAGGACAGCTGGCTAGCAAGATGCAGCACCAGCGACCCGAGTACATCCGAGATCAGAGATGGAAACGGAAAATCACGGCGCAGAAAGGACCAGCGCCGAAATAAAGAAAAAAGCCCGAAGAATACGGCGGTCAACGCCGGATTCAAAAGCTCGCGGCCGAACAACAAAGCACTGCCTCTTAAGGACAACAGTGAAGAGCTATCCAGCTTAAACAAAATTTTGGATCGGATATGTCAAATCCACAGCACCTCCGGAAGGCCTGCAAACCACACCCACCGAGACTGTTGGGTTTTCAAACAGTCCGGCCGACTCAACGCCGAACACAAGGGGCTCGACGCGCCAAGCGAGGATGATGACGAACCCCACCAGCAGAGCACCGGAAAACAGAAGACTTTCCCACAAGAAGTCAAAACAGTAAATTCACTTCATGTGATAATACGGAACAACAGTGCGGCACCCGCCAAAGTAGGCGTCGCACGGTCCACCCCAGCGGAACCTCGAGATTGGATGTCAAAACCAATTACTTTCGACCACCTGGATTATTCCAGAAGTATTCGAAACGCAGGATGGACTGCTCTGATATTAGATCCTATAATCGACGGACTACAATTTACACAAGTCCTGACGGACGGCGGCAGCGATTTAAACCTGCTATATCCGAGCACAATCCGCAAGTTGGGGATAGACCTTACTAAAATTCGACATAGCCGCACTTCCTTCAAAGGAGTGACGCCAGGCCCCTACGCCAAGTGCACGGGCTCCTTACTACTAGAAGTTGTGTTCGGGTCACCCGACAACTTCCGACGCGAAAAGCTAATCTTTCATGTCGCCCCATTCAAAAGAAGCCATCAAACACTATTGGGACGTGAAGCTTTTGTCCACTTTAACGCAATACCACACTACGCGTCTCTTACACTTAAAATGCCCGGTCCACGCGGCATCATCTCATTAAAAGGTCGTTCAAGACCCCGGACACGGCTAGACGAGTCCGGCATAAAATAAGCTAGGGGCTCCCTAGCCGAACACCCCTTTACAAGGGGCTGTGCGTATGAGCTAATATAAGCTCAGCTTCATTCATTCATTCATATTTCGATTTTTAATTCATTTTTTGCACAATTACTTTTCAAACTAAGTTCCTCTCTTTTACAGATGAACAGCGTGTTACACCCGTCCAGGATACAACACAACGGAGACACAGGCGCAGACGTGCAGTAGGGACCCGTTGCAAGGATTCTTTTCAGATTAAGACCCTGCGTAAACCTTTTTTACTGTCTCTTGTTGCTATATATCCCCTGGTTTTTCATTATAACCGGAGAGGAGACTGACGTTTTGGCATCGGCCGCGTCAGAGGACCTTGCGTGTACCTGGACACTAGGGGCTTAGGGCATTGTTCTGCCTGCTATCATAAAGACCGAATACCTTAGGGAGTGTTCGGCGTCTCGAGTTAGGCCTTATATGCATCAGCTCCGAATCATGTCTTTGGTCAAATGTTGGGTTTGCCCGGCTCCTGTGTTTTGCTGCCTTACGTTCCGTATCATCGGCTAACGCGGCACCAGGAGAACTACTGCGATTGTGCCCCGGTTCGGCCGGGCGAGCACCTCAGTAGAGAAAGCCGAAAACTGACTGTCATGATACAGCGAGAGACTGGTCAACCACTCGATCGACTACCGGAATGTTTAGAATTCCTCCGCTTTGACGAAGGACCGTTTCCTGGTCAGGCGCATACGCGCCCCGAATTCGGGGAGCGCGGTGCCCCTAGGGGCTATATCGTTGCCCCACCCTCGAACTCCAATGGCTAAGTGAAAGTGATAAAGCATTATAGTCCGGTTGCCTCGTTTGCTACGCTACCACCTCCTTCACAGGACCGAGACGTCGGATTAAGTGTGAAAATGCGCTATTTTTGCGAACACCCCCGCACCTTGTGCGTGGGGGCTGAAGCCGATGACTGCAATCTTTCAGGTTATACACATGTATACATAAACGGCCGCACAGGAGATATTTCAATACTTGAACGCACAAGTACAAAAAGCGCTGACATCATAAACATCGTTTTACAAACCAAAATGTTCACTTGAACATGACATTTTTTGAGCACTGCGACTCAATTACACGAGCACCACGCAGAACTTCCCCAAAATAGTGCTCGGCGGGTAACCGGCTCTCGTCCGAACCCTGGGTCGCAATAGCGGTGGCATCCATCTCTGTCCAATGTGTCTTCACACGGGCGAGGGCCATCCGTGCACCTTCTATGCAAGCCGACCGCTTCATCGCCTTGATATGCGGCACCGCCCCAAGGAATTGCTGCAATAAGCCAAAATAACTCTTCGGCTTGGGCCTATCCGGCCAGACATGAGCCACGATATCCGTCATGGCAAGTCCGGACAATCTATTCAGTTCAGCCCACTCGGCCAGCCGATCGGTCAGCGGAAGTGAACGCTCCAGACTATGGAATTGAGACCAAAACAGCTCTTCCGTCTTGTGATCCTCCTGACTTCGGAAGTGCACAACGGCGTCTGCCGCACTCGCCGCTAAGTCCATATAAGGATCCTCCGGACCCCACAGCTGGCCAAGCTGAGCATACTTTGGATCTGTAAACCTTCGGCGCAGCAGAAAGGGCTTGCCAGCCACAATGTCTCCCGCCTGGCGCAGCTCCTCCTTTATAGCCCGCATTGCAGAACGGGCATCCTTGGCTTCGGCGGTGGCCTTCCCCAGGACTTCTTGCTCCGCTAGGCGTTCCTTTTCAAGAACATCATTGCGGTCGGTAGCATCTTTCAACTTCACGGCCATTTCGGCCATCTCCTCCCTGCTTTGGCAGTGTGCAACCCTTTCGGCTTCTAGCTCTTCGGCCGCCCTCGAGGCAGCTGCATCACTCCTTCTGGCTTGCTCCTTGGCTTGAGCAAGTTCTGCCCAAAGGCTCTCCACAGCAGCAGCACCATCTGCATTGAACACACATGTTGTAAGGAGTGGGTTTCGGCTCCCTTACTAGGTGACCACGGAGAATAAACCTACCTTGTGACTCATCAAGTTGTTTATTGACCAGCGCGATGTCCGCATCCGCAACGTGGAGCTGCCGCTTCAGTTCGGCAACTCCATCAGTCCAACTAGCCACCGAACTATCCGCCACCTGCTTAGGAAAGGCGTCAATCAATACCTGGGATTTTGATCCTCGGCACGCTGTCGTTCTCGACACCCTACCGAGTCTCAGGGGCTACTATCTACACAGGGCGCACTTTATGTGTAAAACTGTCAAAAGGTATGTCATTTTTACGTAACTCAAACCCCGCCAGCAAACTCCTGACGGCATCACGCAATCCGCCTTCGGCGGATGAAATTCTTTCAATCACCGTACTCATCAATGTACGGTGACCTTCTGAGACAGACGCCCTCTCAAGCAGATCCTTCAGCTCCCCCGGCCGCACACCAGCTGGTGCCGAACTATTCGGCCCTGCCGGACCCGGGGATACCCTCCGTGATGACACTTCAGGCTCGTCCGCCCTATCCGATGGGGCGGCAGATGGAGGCATCTCACTCTCCATCATCTCCGGACGGAGTTCCCCCGAAGACAAGCTCATCTGAGAAGGACGGAGATCCGAACTACAAGGTAAAAACTTAAGTTATCCTCAGAAGCACAAATAGGGATGTCCCTTATTACAAAACTCCCTTTTTTCTACTTACGGCTCACTGGAGGGCTGATTCTTTAGGGGAGACTGTGCGGCCGGAGTCTCGCCGGACGCAGGACCCTCTGGTGAAGATCTCTTCCCCCGCTTTGGGGCTTTGGCCTCCGAGTTTTTGGAGGCGGTCCTCTTCTCCCCCTAGAAGGAGGGATTCTCGATCCCCCCTTCCTCAAAAGCCTCCTTGGTTGAGGCGGTAGTTCCTCTGTTCTCCCCTTCGCCTTCCTCTGAAGGCGCAACCTCCAGCATCCTGACCAGCACGGGATCCGGCGCGGTCTCTGGGAGGGGGGCCGGACACCGTATCAATTTTGCTTGCGCTATCCACTCCTGTTTAGAGGGCAGTTGGTCAAAAAGCGGATCATAGAAAGGCAAATAAACGGTATGTTCGGATACGAAGCTACTTACTTGTGTATCCGGGCGATTGCAGCTTAGGCCGGCGTCCTCGGTCAATTCCGGACACGCTTCTCGCGATCCGAAGAACAGTTTGTACATATCCATGGGTGTCGTACCCATGAAGTGTTGGAGAATTCGTGGTCCCTCCGGATTAAACTCCCACAACCGGAGAGGACGGCGTTTGCAGGGCAGGAGATGCCTAATCAGCATGACCTACATCACCACGACTAGATCGATCTCCCTCGCCTGGAGGTCTTGAATCCGGCCCTGCAATAGGGCACGTCCTTTGATGGCCCCCAGCTGAGCCCTTGGCTGACCCATGACATCAGCCACTTCGGAGGGCCCGAGCGGAAGATGGGCAGCGGCTTCTGCCTGCTGCCCTTGGGAGCGGTTATGTAGAACCACTCCTGCTGCCACAAGCCGAGCTCCTCCTGAAAAGAGCCCTCGGGCCATGGAGCGTCGGCCCTTCTGCTTACAACCGCCCCGCCGCACTCTGCTTGACGCCCCTCGATCATCTTCGGCTCCACGTCGAAGGTCTTAAGCCACAAGCCGAAGTGAGGGGTAACGCGGAGGAAGGCTTCGCAAACGACAATGAATGAAGAGATATGGAGGATGGACTCCGGAGCCAAGTCATGGAATTCCAACCCATAGTAAAACATGAGCCCTCTCACAAAAGGATCCATCGGGAAGCCTAAACCCCGACGGAGGTGGGATACAAACACGACATACTCGCCGGGCTCGGGGGTGGGGATGACTTGCCCTTTGGCGGGCAACCTATGCGAAATCTCGTAAGACAGGTACTTGGCCTCTCGCAGCTTTAGCACGTCTTCTTCCGTGACGGAAGAAGGCATCCACCGGCCCTGTAGGTCGGAGCCGGACATTGTTGAAGGTCCGAAGCGCTCGAATCTGGGGCTCTGGGTGTTGGAACTCGGGGCAGGGAGTGGATTCGATTGAGGATTGAAGAAAAGAAACGAGCCTTGGTCCCGTTATAAAGAAGGGGAATACCAAGAGCCGTCCCCGTGACCGTTCGGGACTCGCCTCCGATAGAGGGGGCGTGGCAACGGGCACGGTTGGGTTACCCACGTCCGTATTGATGAGAATCCCGAAATAAGGGGAACACGATCTCTGCTTCGACAAGACGTGCCAAGGAAACCGCTTCGCTAAACGCGCTGAGGTGGTATAATAAAAAACGATTCAAGTAAAGGCTTGGTAGTGGCATGACGTCATGCCACAAAGCACGTCAGCAGATTGAACTTGTGTACATATTATTCTCTCTACGGTGGAATGTGGAATTTATTTTGCAGAGCCGGACACTATCCTGGTGTTCACAATCTTCTATGAATTATTCGGAGGAGGAACCCGCCTTGCAATGCCGAACAATATGCGCGCCGGACTCATCGTCATTGAAGCCTGGTTCAGGGGCTACTGAGGGAGTCCTGGACTAGGGGGTGTCCGGACAGCCGGACTATCATCGTCAGCCGGACTCTAAGACTATGAAGATACAAGATTGAAGACTTCGTCCCGTGTCCGGATGGGACTTTCCTTGGTGTGGAAGGCAAGCTTGGCGATACGGATATGTAGATCTCCTACCATTGTAACTGACTCTGTGTAACCTTAGCCCTCTTCGGTGTCTATATAAACCGGAGGGTTTTAGTCCGTAGGACACACAACCATTACAACAATCATACCATAGGCTAGCTTCTAGGGTTTAGCCTCCTTGATCTCGTGGTAGATCCA
This sequence comes from Triticum aestivum, assembly GCF_018294505.1. Taxonomy (NCBI): domain Eukaryota; kingdom Viridiplantae; phylum Streptophyta; class Magnoliopsida; order Poales; family Poaceae; genus Triticum; species Triticum aestivum. The sequence goes on along the minus strand of NC_057807.1, from coordinate 218,116,124 downwards.
CTCTTGTACTACCCATATCATCAATATCAATCAAGCAGGAGTAGGGTTTTACCACCATCGAGAGGGCCCGAACCTTGGTAAAAACATCGTGTCCCTTGTCTCCTGTTACCATCCGCCTAGACGCACAGTTCGGGACCCACTACCCGAGATCCGCCGGTTTTGACACCGACAGGGGGCAATGGTGAAGAGTAGTTCTTCGCTTCTGGAGTTGCCTGGGGAACCGAATGTTACCTCTAGTACGAGGGAGCCCCTGCAGTGGGCTTCGACGCCTGGTATCACCCCTTCAAAGGTGGTGTTACTTTGGCTGATTCTGGATGGGTCTATCCCCATCCTGCGGACAATGTCCTGGTATATTAGATTAAGATTACTGCCGCCGTCCATAAGGACGTGAGTGAGATGGTATCCATCGATTATTGGGTCGAGCACCAAGGCAGCTGATCCTCCGTGCCGAATACTAGTCGGGTAGTCCCTGTGATCGAAAGTGATCGGGCAGGCCGACCAGTGGTTAAGTTTGGTGCGATGGGCTCTATAGCGTATGCGTCTCTGAGCGTGCATTCGCGCCTTCTCGTGGATATGTGAGTTGCGTGGATCATGTTTACTGTTTTTACCTCTGGTGGGAATTTTTTCTGTCCCCCAGTGTTTGGCTGGCGAGGCTCATCCTCGTCTTCACTTGGTGTTTCCCTTCCCTTGTGTTCGGCATTTAATTTGCCGGCTTGCTTGAAGACCCAACATTCTCTGTGAGTGTGCTTCACAGGTTTTTCGGGGGTGCCATGAATTTGGCACAGTCTGTCCAGGAATTTATTCAGGCCGGACGGTCCCTCTTTGCTGCCTTTAAATGGCTTCTTTTGTGGACCGGGTCGAGAGCCCCTGAATCCGGCGTTGACCATAGTGTTGTCCGGACTTTCTTCCTTGTTTCGACATTTGTTTTTATTGCACCGTGGCTTCCCGTTGCCATCCCTGATTTCGGATGTACTTGGATCGCTGATGCCTCTACGGGCCAGCCAACTGTCTTCACCCGCGCAAAAGCGGGTCATAAGGCTTGTTAAGGCTGCCATTGTCCTCGGCTTTTCTTGGCCGAGGTGTCTGGCGAGCCACTCATCCCGGATGCTGTGTTTGAAGGCCGCTAAGGCTTCGGGGTCCGGACAATCGACAATTTGATTCTTCTTAGTGAGGAATCTGTTCCAAAGCTTGCGGGCAGACTCTCCGGGCTGTTGAATTATGTGACTTAAATCGTCCGCGTCCGGAGGCCGGATGTAGGTCCCTTGAAAATTGGCCCTGAAAGCATCCTCGAGTTCCTCCCAACTTCCGATTGAATTTTCGGGGAGGCTTTTCAACTAGTGTCGAGCTGGTCCCTTCAATTTGAGGGGAAGGTATTTGATGGCGTGGAGGTCGTCCCCATGAGCCATGTGGATATGCAGGATAATATCCTCAATCCAGACCCCGGGGTCTGTCATTCCGTCATATGCCTCTATGTTTACAGGTTTAAAACCCTGTGGAAATTCGTGGTCCAGCACCTCTTCGGTGAAGCACAGGGGGTGAGCAGCCCCTTTGTATCTGGAACGTGTTGTGGTATGCCGTCGGCTGTTGTTGTGTCCGGTACTGATTCCAAACTGGTATCCGATCGGTCTGATCGTTTTGGTGACCGGAGTCCTGCGCCAGGGCGTGTCCTTTAGATCCGTAGATGGACCTGGTCGCGCCGACCTTTTTATCCAGGAGCTCACGTAAATCGTGTGCGGCGTCGGTAGGTGCTCTATTGCGGTTATGAAGTGGTTTGTCTGGCCTCCTGGCCGTATTATTCTTTGGCGGAATGGCCTCATCGTCAAATTCTGGCAGCGGCTTGCGTTTTGGATAGCTCTTTGTGTGGCAATCGTCGCCGTACTTTTCTTCAGTGTCTAGCACTTTATTCCATCTGCGATTGAGCGTTTCCTGTGCGGCCTTAAGCCTTTGCTTCTGCTTCTTTAGACTTCTCGCAATGGCCATAAGCCTTCTGTGGTGGTTATCTCGTTCCAAGCGTGTTTTCGGGATGATGAATGCATCATCATCCGGACTGTGCTCTTGTCCCGGGGCGGTTTGATGAGTTCGTCCCTCGGGATCATTGTGATCGGGCATCTGCTCCGAGCTATGTTCGGCGTGACCTGGGTCATCCTGCTCCATTGTTGGGTCCATATGGTCGTTGTTGCCTTCAGAGTTGACTGGGGTGTTGATCTTTCTAGCGCTGCTATCGCTATTTTTACTGTTGCTGGAGTTGGAGCGGCGTCTGCGCCGTCGTTTTGGCTTTTGTCCGGGGGTTTTATCCTTCGGTTTATTGCCGTCATCCTCCTTAGGCATATCCACCATGTATATATCGTATGACGAGGTGGCAGTCCATGGCATCGTTGGTTCTGAATCGTCTCCTGCGTCGACGTCCATACCGTCGGTATCATCAGAGTCGAAGTCAAGCATGTCTGATACATCGTCGATAGTGGCTATGAAGTGGGTGGTGGGTGGGCAACGGATTTCTTCGTCGCCTTCTCCCCCTTGAGCCGGACATAGTTCGTCCAAGAGTCTCCTGACAAAGAGAGAGACTTTAATGAGTTCAGCATGTCGCCAAAGGGCGTGTACTGGAAGATATCCACAGCGGAAAACTCCATTATCGGAGCCCATCCAGATTCGGCGGGCTCGGGGGTGCGCGGACTAGAACCTACAGCCGAACACGAGTCCGGGGGTCCGGTGACACATGCTTCCTTGGGGGTGAAGCCATTTCTCGGCTCTACCGCCGACGGGTGTGCGGCCTTCGGGGCGGGTTCCATCCACCCGTCCTCGGACGACGCCCCAGATTTAGGTCCGGAGCTCCTGCAGGCGCGATATCCCGAGTATTGTCAGACAACAGGTCTAAGCCATGCTCGTCGTGACTATTCGGCGCTCCTAGCATGAGCCCGAAACATTTGAAGATCAAGTCTCCGCGGATATCGGCCGTGTAGTTTAGGTTTCCGAACCTGACCTGATGGACAGGGGCGTAGCTGTCGATCTACTCCAGATGGCCAAGCGAATTGGCCTGCAGTGCGAAGCCACCGAACACGAAGATCTGTAAGGGGAGAAAAGTCTCACCCTGGACCATGTTGTTGTTGACGATTGAAGGAGCCATCAAGCCTTGCAGCGACGACACAGAGGAACTCTCAATGAAAGCACCAATGTCGGTGTCAAAACCGGCGGATCTCGGGTAGGGGGTCCCGATCTGTACGTCTAAGGCTAATGGTAACAGGAGGCAAGGGACACGATGTTATACCCAGGTTTGGGCCCTCTCGATGGAGGTAAAACACTACTTCCTGCTTGATTGATATTGATGATATGAGTATTAGAAGAGTTGATCTACCACGAGATCGTAGAGGCTAAACCCTAGAAGCTAGCATATGATGATTATGATTGTCCCTCAAAGGACTAAACCCTCCGGTTTATATAGACATCGGAGGGGGCTAGGGTTTACATGGAGTCGGTTACAAAGAAGGAAATATAATATCCGGATTGCCAAGCTTTTCTTCCACGCAAAGGAGAGTCCCATCCGGACACGGGACGAAGTCTTGAGTCTTGTATCTTCACGGTCCAACAGTCCGGCCAAAGTATATAGTCCGGCTGTCCGCATACCCCCTAATCCAGGACTCCCCCAGGGAGCACCTCTGTGATTGTTACTGCTGGTTCAGCCGGATGTGTACCTCAGACTGGGTGAAGCCGAAAGCTAGCGTTCTTAAGGGAATATTCGGTTGGTGAACAAAAGATGTTTCTTTCGTTTATTACAACGCGAATCCCCAGATGTTTTGTATCCTGCGTTTCTGTTCGCAGTTCGGACATGCACATCGATGCATGCGTACCCAGGGAAAGGAACCCCTAACGGAACTATTCTCCCTGGAAGATGTTTCTTACTACCCATGTAATATAACATAACTAGTTGGGTACTTGTCTGTTCAAGCACTTATGATCCACGACTAGTTTCCACGCATACCCTGGTTTTACATAACTGAGCGGTATTCGGATACACCCTGGACTGTCGGATCCGGGGGCTGAAGCGAAAAGGTCTGCCATGACAAAAGATTTTTAATCCGGCTAGGGACTACATATGTCCATTGAATTACATTGTTACTTGGACTGGCTATATTCTTCCTCTATACCATCCAACAGACTGTCTAGCTCGCAATCCTGTTGGGAATACTTTGTAGCCAACGCTACCTAGTCATACACCAGACTTACGGGAATCTCTTGCCCATCTGGCCCCACCGGTCCAACTTCGGCCATATGGTTCGGGTCAACCTTTGTGTATCGCGTCTTCACCATGGCCCAGGCTTCCCTTGCACCTTGTCGTCAGGCTGATATCTTCCACAACCAGAAGCGCCGCCGTGCTCCTTGGAGCATATCCACGAGCTCCCCCATGCCTCCTGGTAGGGAAGTGGATGGCCACAAGGCCTGGGCAATACCCTGCATCACCTGCCGAGCTCGTTCGTGCAGCTGTGAGAGATCTTGCAGTAAATCGCCTGCGGACCCGGGTATCTCCTCTTTAGGACGGCCCGTCAGCATACCTACAGATATAAACTCTTTTAAAATGCTTCCCCGCCGAACTGTACTGCAGTTCGTTTAGGCACTTACCATAAATGCCGTGACGAAGCCTCCTGTTCTCCTTCACAGAGTCCGCAAGCTGATCTCGATAATCTGCTAATTCGATGCCCAGCCAGATATTGTCATCTTGGAGATTGTCTTTCTCCTGCCTAACCTGCGTAAGCACACGCTCCACGGCCTTTAGCTGTCTTTGGAGATGTGACTCACTATCTCTAACGATCTCCGGATTCCCCCCGGGATTGTCTGCAGAATTTCCTGTTAGACTTATAAAGCAAGCCAACTACCAACTGGTATATTTCCTTAAAATTTCTCTATTTGAGACAAATGTTACCAGATGAGGCCTTCTAGGATCCCTCTAGTTTGGCAACCGTGGCCCTCAGCTGGGTCTTGCACTCCTCTAGCTCTTGAGACAAATGGGTATTCTTCTCTACAAGAACCTGTGCATACAATGATCCTTAAATCAGTTGTTCCAACTGTTTCAAGTCTCAGGGGCTACTGCTATACATGCTTATCAAACTTTCTTACCCGTATATCTTTCGCATACTGGTCCGTCGCTCGGGCGAGTCCGTCTTGGGCAGCTCGAATGTATGTGTCTCCCGAATTGAAGGCATTGAATGCCTATTCGAAAAAGATACCGTTGTGAAGTACGGCCCATCGGCACCGGTGATTCATGGCGCTCTCCACTTTGGAATTTGTGGCGGAGAGCATATCCGCATCCTCTTCGGAGGACAATTCGGCATCGGCCCCACGATGGCCTCCTCTCTTGAACCCGGTTCTAGAATCCGGCTGGTGGAGGCATGATCTGCAGGATCTCCGGATATAGTCCAGCAACTACTCTTTCTGCGAGGACACGAAGGACGCTGTTACATTTTAAACATGATAATCACAGAACACCTTTTAACTGTACCTCTGCGACGGCGTTTCAACCCTAACCGCCTTCCTCTTGATCCTGCCTGGCCCGGACGCCCTTTGCTGACGAGCCCCCAGGGGCTCGGCACCGCATTCCGATGGTCGTCTCTATAAAAATACAGTATTTTGTGCATAAGGCATGGTATAAGAAAGGAATCCCCTTCAGAGGCTAAGGTTTCAGCTTTGCTTACACGCGACGTAGGGAGAAGTCTGGGATAGTCGGCGATAATAGCCACCAAGGCGCCATCGCAGCTGGCCTGATAAAATGTCCCGTCGACAAGCTCCACAGACATATCCGGATCTTCTTCAAGTCCGGGGTCGAAGGCCCGGCCGAGGTCCTTTGGCTGTGGAGAGGGGCTATTGAACTCTTCCACGACCCTCCTTAGTTCCTGCTTAGAAATATCAAGGTAAATGATTGTGATGAAGGGCACCAGAATGGATAGAGTTGGGTAAGAGTAACGGCTTACCCAGCTTGGGGGGTTGTACATGGAAAATCCATCCTGCGGTTTGATATGAAGGAACTCTTCTTCTTCTCCTTTATATAAATCAGACAGTATTCTCGCCAGAGCAGTGGTGGAGTCCGGACCTTTACGACCACAGCGGGTGGCATCATCTTCCCCGTTGAAGTGCCACATGGGCTTCCCTCGATATTGAAGTGGCTGCACCCCCCCCCCCCGCATTATGCATATTGATATAACCTCGACTATTGTCAGTCTTGATTGAGCCAATGTCTTTATCCTGCTCATCAGGAAGTGGACTTCTCTGGTGTCTTCCTCCTGGGGACTCCGAGGGCGCCAACTTCGGCGTTTCTTCAGCGGAGCATTATTAAACTTAGGAAGGCCCGTCCGGATAGGATCCGGAAGGGGAACGTCATCTACCTAAAACCACTCTGAGGGCCAGTCTTCGGATGCCTTCTTTGGAGTACCGGACAGGTATCCGGTCTGGGCGACACGCCATATCTTGGCTCTGCCCACTTGATATTAGGTTCCCCCTGATTGCGAGGGACGAGGCAGAATAACTTCTTCCATAACTCGAAGTGAGCCTCGCAGCCCAGGAATAATTCATATCCTGCAATGTGCAACACGGAGGCAGGGGTGAAGTTGTGCAACTGGAGGCCAGAGAACTCCAGGAGCCCGCGGAGGAATGGGTGGATTGGAAACCCGATGCCTCTTAGAAAATATGGGATGAGGCAGACTCGCTCCCCCTGAGATGGGTTAGGAGATCTCTCCGCTTGCTCCCCGCCATTGTAGGTGGCTACTCCAGCTCGGACGGGGACCATGTACGCCGGCAGAAGAAACCCTTGGGTCTGCAACTCTACTAAGCGGCTGTGGGGGACAGAACATTTTTCCCAATCGCCTGGCTTAGAGCTAAGGGAGCAAGAGGAGGAGCTGCAGCGACCGCCCATGGTGGAATGGTTTTCCGGACGCGCTCTGTCGAAAGCTTGCTTGAGGGAAGAAGGTGAGATTCGGATCTGAGGATCCCCGTCTCTTCAAATAGAAGGTTGTCCTGCAGGGTCGGGGTGGCAAATGTAAAAATGCTCCGGCTCCTCGTATTAGCCCGACAGGTGGAGATGGCCATTATTGAGGCACAGAAGCCGAGGAATGCTACATTGATGGGAAGCCAGACACTGTTGGCTACGACTGGTACTTTGGATTTGGAGAAGAACCCGCCTTGCAATCCCGAAGACAATCTGCGCGCCGGACTCAGCGTCATTGAAGCCTGGTTCAGGGGCTACTGAGGGAGTCCTGGATATGGGGGTATCCGGACAACCGGACTATATACTTTGGCCGGACTGTTGGACCGTGAAGATACAAGACTCAAGACTTCGTTTCGTGTCCGGATGGGACTCTCCTTTGCGTGGAAGACAAGCTTGGTGATCCGGATGTTAGATCTCCTTCTTTGTAAATGACTCTGTATAACCCTAGCCCCCTCCGGTTTCTATATAAACCAGAGGGTTTAGTCCGTAGGTCAAGAACAATCAGAATCATAGGCTAGCTCCTAGGGTTTAGCCTCTATGATCTCGTGGTAGATCAACTCTTGTAATACTCATATCATCAAGATCAATCAAGCAGGAAGTAGGGTTTTACCTCCATCGAGAGGGCCCGAACCTGGGTAAAACATCATGTCCCCTGCCTCTTGTTACCATTAGCCTTAGACACACAGATCGGGACCCCCTACCCGAGATCTGCCGGTTTTGATACCGACACCGGGCACCCGGGGGCGAAGTCCGGGCACCCGGGGCTAGTGCCAGGTGAGGGTGCGGGAACCTGGGGGTAGGGGTGCAGGCACCCGGGGGGTCGGGGTGCGGGCACCTGGTGGTGAAAGCCCGGGCACCCGGGGTGGTTAGGGGCCGCACTCCTTGGGGGTCGGGGGTCCGGGCACCCGGGGCATAGGAGGCCGGGCACCCGGGGTGGTCCGAGCCCTCCGGTGCTTAACGTCTTCGGGTCCCTCTTCCTCCTCCTTTTCCCTTCTTGGATGGTGTAGATGTTCTCTTGTGCTTGAACTCCTCCTTGTCGTCGATGAAGCTCCGGTAATACCTATGCATGCACACGATAGGGATGTCAAGTAGTATACCATCCTCGAAGGGGTCAAGTGAACACGTGTAATGGAGATGATTAACCTTTATGTATGTGAAGTAGATGTCGCACGTGTAACTTGCCGACCGGACTCTTGACATGGTTATGTCCGTAGGATGCTCTGCATTACAGGCCGAACATACTTTGGGCTTTAGGATCCGTGCGAGGCCCAAGTGTTAAGCCCACGAAAAATGCCTATATAGAGTGGGGAGTGTGGCAACTATCCACCTCCACTCGCTGCCGACTGTGTGATCGGACCTAGTAGTCCACGGCACGGTGTTCCTCTTGCACACACGGATATCATTAGAGGTAGTGCACTTGGGCCGCTCTGGCGAACGTGGGATCTGACGACCGGCTGTTCGAGGGAGATCGGACGAGGAGGAGACGATCCATGCGGACACGCTGCCCCAACTCTTCTTCCGCTGCACGACACTGCACGTCTAGTGGTAACGATCTCTGATCCATCTCCATAGCATGTTCTTGGTTGTTCTGTGCATAGGAAAATTTTGATTTGCAGTTGACGCACCCTACCGTAGATCCCACTTGGTACACCGAGTATAAGCTCTCTGATAATTCCTAAAATAATTGCAAAGGAATTATTGATGTGATGGTGCATTTCTAGTGGAGAGACAAGGAGAACCAGAGGAGGATGCACTGGATGACACGGTGGACAATGTGTGTCCCTAAAAATCAAGGCGGGATGGGTTTTCACGGTATTCACTATTTCAAGAACGCTATGTTTTCAGTTCAGCCTGCATATTTTGTGGAATGGGACTATCAACATGGAAGTAAGCTGAGACACATGAATATGATGGGAAAAAACAGTTAATCCTGTTTGGAGCTCGATATCAAGATTATCTTTCCCGACAAAGGTTAAAAACTTTATCTGGCGTACACTACATGGCACTCTCCCATGTCGTGTTATGCTTGCAAACATGCATATGAAAATCTCGCCTATATGTCCGTGCTCTGCTGGCCCAAAAGATAAGAAGCATTTGTTATGTCTTAGAAACAGAGCTAGGGAGGTTTGGAAAAGGTTGGGGTTGGATGATATCATTGAAAGAGCAAGTGAGTAAATCATGGTGGTGAGGCGGTGCTGGAGTATTTACTTCTTCTGTTAGAACATGAATTGTGTATTATGGGTCATCAAAATGTGCATTAAATGATTGCTATCTTAGCCTGGTATTTGTGGTGGGAAAGGCGGAAACTGGTGCACAAGGAGACAACCCAGAATGCAATCGAAATGTCTATGGGGATTCTAGCCCTTAATGCCAACTTTGTTAATGCCTACTCTCCAAAGGTTTCTATGAAAAGAGGGGCTAGCCATGCCCTCTAGTGGGTTTTGTTAAACTTAATGTTGATGCTTATTTTCACCATGACTTGCTTAGGGGAACGATGGGGGTGGTACTAAGAGACGACAAAGGTAGATTTATCACTGGGGAGAATGGGAATATAGATTGCTGCATGGATGACCCGACGGCCGAAGCTTTGGCTCTCTAGTTTGGTCTGTCACTTGCGTAAAGGACGGGATGCAACCATATTATTATCTACTCGGATAATCTAGAGGTGATTCATACCATGAAGTAAGGAGGACGGTCTGCGGGAGCGGCGACGACAACTTTTGATGATTATTTTCATTTTTATTGTGATTTTCCTATTACTAGATTTGAGCACTATAAGAGAGAAGCAAATAAAGTTGCCCGCGAGCTCGCTAGATTAGCTAGATTTTTTGACTTCTAATCTAATTGGTTTGAGGAACCCTTAATGGAAATTGTACCGATCCTCATAAACGATGTATTGCTTATTTCCAATGAATAAATTTGGGGATTTTTTTTCAAAAAAGTATAAACTCTCCAAAGCATAAAAGTGTGTTAAGTAACATCATGTCAAAAAGTGCACAATGAAGTATTTCATAATCATGCAAGATATATGAACATGATTATTCTATATAGGTAGTATGTCCGTAATACTATTAAACCAACATCCTCTTTGTGTCTGATAGTTGAATAGCCCGTCCATATATCGAGATCCCTTTGCACAATCAGGACATTGGGTGTGAACACAGGTAATTGCATTTAGCAAGATAACATACTATTGTGTTTATGGGATTCCAGTGATCCATCTAATAAACCTCAATCCTTAGTGGCAACCGTTTTATACAAGCCTTTTGCACTTTCCATAATGCTACTATGGTAGATTACTTGCAAGATTGAACCCATATAACATGCACATACACTACTAGGGAAAACCTTATACACAGAAATTTAGCAACAACGCGGGTCAAAAAAGGGCGCTAGTGCTAGATAGCAGTAGCGATTGGAGAAAAACCACGCTACAGATACAACCTTAGCAGTAGCGCATGTAGAGGCAAAAGCGCTACTACTAATATTCCCATTGCTAGAATGATAGGCTACACGTAGCAGTAGCGGGCTTGGAAGAAACGCGCTACCGCTACGGCATAAGTAGCAGCGCGTTTCCTAAGAAGAGCGCTACTACTAACGGAAATAAAATAAGATGAAAAAATAGAAAAGTAAATGAAAATGAAAGAAATAGAAAAAGGAGAACGGAAAAAATAAAATGTAAAGCAAAATAAATGAAAAAGTGAAAAAACGGAGGAAGGCATAGCAGTAGCGTATGTTTGTAAGAGGCGCTATAGCTAACATAGCTGCAGCGCGTGTCCTAGACTCCCGCTATAGAAAAGGAAATTAAAAAATGGAAGAAAATTACATAGCTATAGCAGCAATGCGTTTTTTAAAAACCGCTATAGCTATCTTAGCTATAGCGCGTTTTACCAAACGCGCTATCGCTAAGTTTGACTTAACCAAAAAATCGTTTCTCCCCGGCCACCACTTCTCCCCCAAATCCCTCAACCCACCCCACGCACCGCCGTCTCCCCAATTTGCCGTCGCCCCACTTCGCCGCTGTCTCCTGCCGACGTCGATGCCACCAGAGCCGTGCGCCGTCGACGCCACCGGAGCCGCGCGGCCTCGTCAACGCCACCGGAGCCGCCGTCGATGCCACCGGATCCTTCCTCGCCACAATTGCCTCCCTCGCCGTCACCGGAGACGCCCCTGCCTCCCTCGCCGTCACCGGAGATGCCCCTGCCTCCCTCGCCACCACTGCCTCCGTCGCCACCATCGGAGCCATCCTCTGTAAGCCCCCACCCCTCCTCTCTCTCTCATGCATAGGTTAGCTAGTTTAATTAGGTTAATTATCTAGGTTAGGGCAAAAATTTAGTTAGGGCTTTGACAGAGAAGTAGTTAGGTTAACTAGTTTAATTAGGTTAATTATCTAGGTTAGTGCAAAAATTTAGTTAGGGCTTTGACAGAGAACTAGTCAGGTTAACTAGTTTAATTAGGTTAATTATCTAGGTTAATTAGTGCAAAAATTTATTTTGGGCTTTGACATAGAACTAGCTGCGTTAACTAGTTTAATTAGGGTTAATTATCTAGGTAAGCTAGATTAACTAACTAGGTTAAATAGGTAGGTTAATTAGGTTCGTTGGATTAACAAGCTAGGTTAAGTAGGTTGGCTAGGTTAGAGGAAAATTTTATTTTAGAGCATTAGGTCAGAAGGGTTAGAGAAATGGAGTTCCTTTGCAATTTAATTGGGTTCTGTCCTAGGCAGAGAAGGGTTAGAGATAATAATGTGTGTTTGTGTGAGAGAGAGGAATAGCTAGATCAACATAATTTGGGTTCTGTCCTAGGCAGAGAAGTTTTTAGTGAGGTCATTTTGCAAAGGTTTTTGATTTTTGAAAAGACCACTATTTTTCAAGGAAAAGAATTTAGGCAAATTTTATTTTTCATTGAAGTGGTCATGTTATATCTTTTCATTGAAGTTGTTCGATTGTGCCCAAGTGGCTTTGTTGTTTCCAGGGAATGATGCTGAGTGGCCTATGTTTTGCCGGAATGTTGATTCATTTCTGTTCCGGCAAATTTTAGGTTCTCGATTTGTCCACTTTTTAGCAAAGGTCATGCCGAAATTTTCCGTGAATTTTGGCATGACTTGTGCTACAAACTAGGACATATCGAGTGCCCGGGATTTGCCACACCAGGAAGGAGTCAACATTCCTGCAAAACAATAGTCCTTTTTTATGTCATTATTCATTTTATTAGGTCTAGAATTAATTGACTAGATTTAATCATAGGAAACATGGCTAGCAACGATGAAGGACAGGGTTCTGGTGATTGCGACGACGTCTACCGGGCGGCAGACGAATTTTTTAGCTTTACCGACGATCAACCAATGTTGTTGCTGGGCCCACCAGTGGCATCGAGGACTGAGACCGACACGCAGACCGGTGCTGAGACTGAGACCGGCGCTGAGATTCAGACCGGCATCGAGACTGGCGCTGAGACCGGTGCTGCCTCGGGGAGCGGAGCCGGTGTAGAACCGAAAGCAAAGAGGCAACGGGTTCCTAACAAACTCAGGACTACTAGACTGGTGGTCACGGAGGTGGACGACGGCAATTTTGAGCCAAAGGCGCCCGAGGAAGCACGCGCGTGCTACGGCAATCAAATAGGCTGCATCGTACGGACAACCGCCACCATCAACGATGAGAAACTACAGAAGATAGAAAATATGAGGAGCTCCCTCCTAAAGAAGTTTCAGCAGATATTCTTGTTCCCGGGCCGGAATGAGAAGGATTATGAAGATCCATACGAGGACCCGGCAATGAAGAAGATAAACAAACACGCCATGACCAAGTTTAGCGACGCGTTGGCCGCCTAGAAAAATCGAGTGAAAGCAAAGATCAACGCCGGGGAACCCTACTCCGAGATTGTAAAGGATAATCCGACAATCACGGAAGAGCAGGGCCGCCTTCAGCCATAAGACCGACTTCTGCTGCATCCAGCAACCGAACGATTCTCTTAATGATGGATTCTATGTCCTACACCACATGCTGGAGTATAGACGGGATCACCAGAACCTTCACATGTCACCTAGATCTGGCGATGCCCATATTCTGCAATGGGCAAAGGACATAGGAGATATCGAGGATCATCGACTTCGAGCTGAGTTCTATAACATCCAGCGCGAACTTGCCCAAATCATCATGAATGAGGTCGTCGGAAAAACATGGATGTTCTACGCAGAAGGACAAATGTCGCGGGAAGACGTCCGAACATGGATAGCCTCTTAGCGTCTTGACATGAAGCCTTTCACTAAGCTCGAGGACTATCTCCCTAACATGGATGGATGGCACAACATGATGGAGTGATTGTCGATATATGACAATGTGTCCGTTTAGTCCATACTTTCTTTTATGACAAAACTTTGAGTTATGCATGGTGAAACTTTATTTGTGATGTAATTAAGCCATCCTCCTCCTCGACTAGCGAAAATCACTCTAATTAGGGCATTTTGGGTACGATGAACTTTGTTATTTATGCTTATGATATGTTGTTTCTATTTTTGCCAAGTCTGTCTCTTTCTGTTGCTCAACTATATATGTTGCATATCATCGACTCATGTGACGATGCAGGTGCATAGATCATTGATGGCGAAGAAGTGCTACGCCAGGAGTATATATATGACAAGTGGCCAGAGTGTCAGGCCCAGGTGTACCGGTTTTCGGTTTCCGAGCGACAGGTAGTAGTTAGTTTAGGTTCACGCTAATGCGAGAGAGGGATACGAACTCATGTACTCAAAGTGATAGCTATTCTCGAGTATATCATTGTTTAGATGGATGACGATGTATTTGCAAGTAATCGAGACTTGTATCGCTATTTTTGAGATTGATGACGAGAGACCACTTTGTGTTGGATGATGATTATGATGATGACATGATTTGATGAGACTAATTGTATGTATATGCTATGATTACATTTGTATGTGGATGATATGCTAAAGATTATTGTATAAAGCCTATTCAAATACAAAACAAATACAAAACAAATATGCAGGAAAAAACTAATAAAACTAGTAGTAGGGAGGGGGTGAAACTTAGCAGTAGCGCTGCCTTACCAGTAGCGCTTCCCTGTAAACAGCGCTGCAGATAATATCAGTAGCGCCCTTTTTTTAAAGAGCGCTACAACTATTCATGTATAGCAGTAGCGTGGGACAACAGGCGCTACTGCTATACGTTAGCTGTAGCGCCTTATTAGTAGCGCCGGTACCCGCGCTACTGAGAGGGCCAAAACCCGTGCTACTGCTAGGCTTTTCCCTAGTAGTGATATTCCACTACCAATATCCGATTTAAACTGGCCAGGAGTAGATGAGCAACCGGAAAGAAATTTACATCTATGGATCAAACAAGATGCCACACATAAATCTGAACGTAAAGGAATAATTCATCATAGGATCAACATCACTGCTATAAATACATCAGATAAACCATAATCATGTAGGACATCTGATGTGGCTATTGTATTGAACATCTAAATACATCAAGATGGAGAGATTACAACTTTGGCTAGTGCCATGAGCCCGTAGTCCAGGGGTGGAGTACTCAGAACTCATCTTAGAGTGAGAGGATCGAGATTGGAGTTGATGAAGATGGCTTCCCCCTCTAGTAGAGTTCTGGTTCAAGGCTGAAATAAAATCTCCATGGAAATGCGCTCTGGAGGCTACTACTCGCGATGGAGTTGTTGGATTTCCCCGAAGAGGGCTGAAGCAATATAGTAGTAGATAGTATTTCCCTCGGTTAATAACCAAGATTTATCAAACCAATAGGAGGCAACACTCATACATCTCCAATGTATCTATAAATTTTGATTGTTTCATGCTATTATATTGTCATTCTAGTATGCTTTATATGTCATTTTGTATTATTTTTATGGACTAACCTATTAACTTAGTGCCTAGTGCCAGTTTCTATTTTGTGCATATTTTTTGTTTCATAGAAAAACCATAACAAACAAAGTCCAAACACGATGAAACTTTACGGTGATTTTTTCTGGAACACGAGAGACCTTAGAAGCTTTAGGGAGAGACCAGATTGTCCATGAGGGAGCTACAAGCTCACACAATGTGCCCTGGAGGGGGGGATCATCAGCACTTGTGGGGCACCTGAGCACCCTCCTGACCTAATTCTTGACCCCTAGAGCGAGACCCGAATCAATTTTATCACCACCACAAGCTTCTATTCTTCTGTGATTGCATCCGGAGGCCTTTTTGGTACTCTATTGGAGGGGGAAACCATTGGGGAGGCAATCTTTGTCAACCTTTTTGTTGCCATGATGATGTGTGAGTGGTTCCCTTAGGACCTGCAGGTCCATAGTAGTAGCTAGATTGCTTTCTCACTCTCTCTTTGATCTTCAATACTATGATCTCCTCTGAGATCTATTTGATGTAATTCTTGCGGTTTGTTTGGTGGGATCCGATGAATTCTGGGTTTATGATCAAATTATTCATTTAAATTATTTGAAAATCTTGAGATGTACTTGTTGTGAAATTTTATAGCTATGTATTATTTCCTATGTATAAGTCTCCTTTGACCTATTGGATGAGTTGATCTTTAGAGGGAGTGGTGCATAGTAGTGGGTTCAGTCTTGCGGTGTGCTTACTCTATGACAGGAGGAATTGCAAGGCACGTATTGTATTGTTGCCACTAAAGATAAAACAACGGGGTTTGAACATATTGCTTGGTCTTACCTTATTTAGGTTATGCCATCTTGCTTATGCATTACTCTATTTAGCATGAACTTAATACTTTGAGATGCATGCTGTATAGTGGTCTTGGGGTGGAGTAATAGTAGTAGACGTTAGTAAGTTTAAAGATCTACTTGTCACGAACGTAATGCCTATGTATGAATTATCCATGAAGAATCACAATCATAACTATGCGCAATTCTTCCAATTGTCCAACAATAGTTTGTTTACTCACCGATGCTATGTTTATGCGAGAGATGCTTCTAGTGAAACTATGGCCCCCAAGTCCCTTTTCCATTATTACTAAGAATCCTAAAATTGCTCGTTGTTTTCCTTCCCTTTATTTTATTTTATTTGTTCACCTATCACTATTAGATTTAATCCTTGCAACTGGCAAGAACAAGGGGACTGATAACCCCCTTGCCTTAGTTGGGTGCAAGCATTTGCTTTGCTTGTGTGTAGGTGTTGTTCATGTTGTTTGTGTGTTGAATCCTTCTGGTTCGATAAACCTTGGTTCTTGACTGACTAAAATACTCTCTGTTACTATAATTCACCCTTCCTCTTTAGGGAAGCCCGACAACTCTAGAGAGAGTAGCAGAAGAATTTCTGGCACTGATGCCTGGGAGGCTTCACCAAACAATCCATGTGCCTTCACTCATGTTTATCAATTTTATTGTTCTTATTTCCTTTTCCATTTTATTTTTTACTTGCCTTCCATTTTTCCTCCTCCTCCTCCTCTAAAAAGTTCGCTATCTTTGCTCGAATCGCCATCATGTCTACCCAAAAAATACTAAGTTGTGTGATTTCTCAAATACTAATAGTAATGATTTTATTAGTACACCTATTGCTCCTCCCACCACTAGTGTGGATTCATATGATATAAACGTTGCCTTGCTAAATCTTGCTATGAAAGAAAAATTTTCTGGAACTTCTAATGAAGATGCTGCATCCCGTCTTAATACTTTTGTGGAATTATGTCACATGGGAAAAATGAAAGATGTGGATAATGATATTGTGAAACTGAAATTAGTTTTCTCTCTCTTAGAGATCGAGCTAAGGCTTGTTTTCATCTTTACCAAAATAATATTGATTCATGGTCTAAGTGTAAATATTTTCCTCCCGCTAAGATAGTATCTCTTAGAAACCAAATTATGAACTTTAAACAACATGAAAAAGAACATGTCGAAAAATCATGGGAGGGAACGAAATTGATGACTAAAAAACCCACACATGGATTGATTTTATGGATCATAGTGCAAAACTTTTATGCAGGACTAAACTTTGTTTCAAGAAACCTTCTAGAGTCAGCTGCAGGTGGAACATTTATGGATAACACTTGGAGAAGCCACTAAGCTTCTTGACAACATAATGACAAATTACTCTCAATGGCACACCGACGCGCTCCTATAGGTAAGAAGGTAAATTCTGTTGAGGAAGTATCCTCCTTGAGTGAGAAAATTGATGCTACCATGACTATGCTTGCTAGTAATTTTTTCAATTGATCCAAATGATATTCCTCTATCTACCTTGATTGAACAAAATAATGATGCTACCGATGGGAACTTTATCTCGAGGAACAATTTCAATAATAATGCTCATAGTCAGAATTTTAATAATCTTAGATCATACCCCAGTAATCCCTCTAATGATTATGGTAATTCCTATGGAAATTCATATAATAATAATATGGTACCTTCTAAATTAGAGAACGATATTAAAGAATTTAGTAGTTCTCAAAAGGTTTTTAATGCTATGGTCGAAGAAAAATTGACTAAAGTTGATGATATGTCTAGAAACACGGATAGACTTGTGCATGATGTGGATATTCTTAAAATTAAAACTTTTCCAACTAGTAAGGACAAAATACCTGAATCTCTAAAATCTACCCAAGTCTCCATTGATTACAGTAGAAAAATGCTAAGAGCTAGAAGTGAACGAGTAGGAAAAGAGGTTGAATCATGTTCTCTAGATAATAATGATGAAGACATTAAAACTATAGGAGATTCTACTATTGATTCTTTATTTAGAAATGTAAAACTTGATAATGATGGGATTTAAGATGAGTCAACTTTAAGTAGAAGGTGTCCCAATAATTTGGAGGGTGATGATCATAATGCTATTGATGATAAAGTTGTGTTTGAAGAGGTTAACACTTTAGATAGTGATGTGGCCACTACTTTGGATTACAAGGACTTTCATAGTTGTTATTTAGTTGAATGTATTTACTTGCTTCAATCCATGATTAATTCATCTAATGCCTATAAAAACAAAGCTTTTACTAAACATATTGTAGAAGCTCTTAACAAAGCTCATGAAGAGAAACTTGAATTAGTAATCATTAGAAATATGCCCTAAAGGCAATAATATTGTATTATTATATTTCCATTATTCATAATTAAGAGTTTATATTTCATGCTATAACTTCTATGATCCTGTAATATGCGATTTAGTGGAAAACTCATATGCACATGTGAAGTAATAAACGGTTAATACTAGGTTCCCAGTCTCAACTCTAAGACTGGCCCAAGTGTTGTTGGTGATCACGTTTTCCGGATCTTAGGATATTTTTATGTGTAACGATAGTCGTAAAACAACCTTGAAGGTATGACGTTAGAAGAACGATCATATTGAATCGACCCAATACTTGTCTGTTATACTTTGTGATTATATCGTCTGAAATCATTTGTTATAACATGGAGCGTAAGCATGTGTCTTAGTTCCTCAAACCATGAGAGTATCTTGGTCACTTCCTATCGGACGGTGGGCTTTGGGGATGCTCAAACGTCATTTGTAACAAGGTGATCATAATGACAACTTTCAGGCTCATCGGAAAGTTTGACAAGTGACCGAATAGCTAGAGAGTGAGATTTTCTCCTCTGACAATGGAGAGATATTCTTAGGGCCCTCTCGGTGTGACAACATCCATATCATCATCTGGCCAGACACAGGTGACTACATTGTGGGGATGTTAGAATATGTCAATGAGAAAGAAGAACAAAACCAGTAATGGGAGCAACGGTATAGTGAGCACGGTGATGACTCAGGAGGATACCGATGGTCACCGGGTTTTGTAAAGTACCACGAAGCAAAGGGAACATCACATGATAACCAAAGGTTCTATTGTAGGGTGGAACCCTAAGTGGAGATCTTTTCACACTTGGAGGGGGAAAAGGATGAACACAAGAACATCAAAAGGAAATTCACTCAAACAAAACCCAATTAGACAGCCACTAGATTAGCATAGTTGAGATCGACAATAATATAAGAACAATCCAAGGAAACAAGCACTAAGGCAAGGTTCTTCTCACTCCTAAGGAGGTGAGGTCTTGATGATAGTCTTCTCAAAGAGAAGGTCTTGATATCCACTTAGGATCTTCTCCTAGGAGGTCTTGATCTCCAAGAGGAGTGGTAGATGAGAAAAGCTCTCTCAATGTTTCACATATACTTTGGTAACCCTAAACAATCTCCTAGGCATGGAATATATAGCTAGATGGAGGTGATGGACGAGTTGGAGGGCAGAACAGGAGGTCCACAACCGAATCCTAGGAGGCCCGTGCACACAGGGTATGTGCGGCCCGTGCGCACGGGGTGCTACAATGCGAGGCCCGATGAGGAGGACATGACTAGCTTGGATATGACCAAAAATAGTGCATACATGTATATTTGTGAGGTAATTTCTAGTGCGAACTATGCAATAATTAATTTATGTCATCCAGGACAAAAATACTTCACAAACTTTTGTGCCATGTCTAATTGCAGGTGTATGGGACATTTGTACAATCCACATACAAAGATAAGGGAAAAAGATAAGTTTAGGTGCTGCTCAAAAAGTCCTCTCATGTCACTTTTGGGCCAAGAGAAGATAGAGTCCAAGTCTCTCATGTTCTGGATCCAGATTCGGACTACACAGACATACCTGACTCACAACGCCAAGAACTCTTTCATATGGACTCTGAATTGGGTGATTATTTTTTTGTTGGAAAGTAGATTTCGTGCTCTTTCCAACCCAATTGGATTCACCTTCAAATTCGACCGGAGCGTTGAGATATCGACGAAATTATCTAAAGCTACAGCAGAATCTGAGTCAAACTACAAGTCCAAAGGTGTTGCATCACATCCACTTGGGCCCATGAGCCTTGTACGACCTAGGGTTAGTTTTAGGCTGCCTTGGGACGTCCTCCCACTTCCTTGGCTGCCATCCCCTGCTCCTATATAAGTAGATCCATGTAGTATTTTTTTCCTTGGGATTTGTTTAGTTAAAAGTTAGCCATTGCAACTTCGTGCACTTTGTTTGTGTCCAACGACTAGACCAAGACCGCTTCCGGATCCCCACTTTTATCAATACTTCATATATATTCACAATATTCAAATTGCATTATAATATTTTTGCTTGTTCTTCGATTGCATGCAGGAATAGACCTTCATGGTTAGGCTGATCGTGCTTCCGGCATTGTCAGTAACCTCAGGCGATTAGTTTAGTGATTGCTAAGGCGCAATGTTCTTGCATGTTCGTAGTTGGATCGTCAAAGTCGATTCCACCAAATCAATAGTTATTATCTCATCGAAAGATTAAGACACCCCGCCTCTATCAAGTGGTATCAACTTTCAGGTTGCTCAGTGAGAATTTTTAGTTTTCCCTAGATTAGATTTATTTTCTTACCTATTGTCCAAGAAAAAGGCACAAAAAGTTAGATATTTTCATCCTTTGTCCAGGCCAGTCTGAGCCTTTGCAAATTTCTTTTCATTGTTTGCATTATTGAATTATCGGTTGCATCGTCGTGTCAAGTTGCTGGTCTTAGTGTCTAGTTCCTTTACGGTTTTGAGTTCTATTCACATTAGTCACACCGCCGCTGCATCATTATCCCTTCCACTGTCCATGACTCCATATATCAATTTCCAGCACGTGCTACTCACAGTTCATTGTCATGATCATAGTTGAGGTCGTTCACATCTTTGCTTGATCCAATCTGCATCTTATCTAGTTTGTTTTGGAAAGAGGAAGAGAGAAAAAAGACAAAAGAAGAGAGAAAAAAAGTTAAAAAAAAGTCAAAGGAAAAAAATACAAAATTCGGATCTATCTAGACTTAATCTCGTACCAAAATTCGGATTGGAATCTTTTTTGCGCACTGTTCAGTAAAACATGCATATCTTCCACATATGAAGTCTCTTTTGGCTCCACATGCACTCAAATTAAAGCTAGAAACAAGCCCCATCTGAATAATTGCAGAAGATAGTTAAATATTTGACACCTCAAAATGGGCTTTTAAATAAGTCTTTTTGCCCTCCGAAGTTCGCGAACACAGCTTGTTCCAGTTTTTCAGGCCAGTTTTAGAATTTTTTGACTCCTCATATCAACTCGTAATTGAGTGATTCTTTTTGCGTTGGAAAGCTTGAGTCAGTAACATTTTGTAGAAAAATTATCAGAAAATTGGCATAGACTTTTCCAAAGGAAAGTTGGAGAGAAAATTGTTGGTATATCCTGCTTGGCAGTTATTTCACATCATTATCTTTACTGCTATTGTTATCTTCACTTTTATCTTGCTGTCCAGAGTTACTCATATCCTTTATTGATGCTAGTTGTGCATCTCTGAATTGATTATTGCTAATCTTTTGCTACCATATACTTAAGCCTTCCAAGCTCCACATATTTCTACACCATGTATGTGTATGTTCCCCTGGCAATCGCTTTACTCAATCTTCGGAGTTATTTGACACCGCTGGTTGCCTGTCACCACTTGCTGCTTGGTAAGAACTTCTAAGATATTGATATTTGTTTTACTATGAGCGCTTTAATACCACATCCTAGTAGTTCATAGAAACATTATTCTTGAATTTTGTTTCTTGTTTCTACTAATCATGACAGGTTCCGAAGATAGAAGTTCTTGGACGACGGATACATCTCCACCATCACGAGAGGTGAGACAATGATGACCCACAAGTATAGGGGATCCATCATAGTCCTTTAGATAAGTAGGAGTGTCAAACCCAACGAGGAGAAGAAGGAAATGACAAGCGGTTTTCAGCAAGGTATTCTCTCCAAGCACTGAAATTTTCGGTAATACATAGTTTTGCGATAAGATAATTCGTAACGGGTAACAAGTAATAGGAGTAACTAAGGTGAAGCAAGGTGTCCCAATCCTTTTTATAGCAAAGGACAAGCCTGGACGATCTCTTATATAAAGAAACGCGCTCCCGAGGACACATGGGAATTACTATCAAGCTAGTTTTCACCGTGCTCATATGATTCACGTTTGTTACTTTGATAATTTGATATGTGGGTGGACCGGTGCTTGGGTGTTGTCCATAGTTGGACAAGTCTCCCACTTATGATTAACCCCTCTCGCAAGCATCCAAAACTACCAAAGAAAAATAAGATAAATCTAACCGTAGGATGAAACATATGGATCCAAATCAGCCCCTTACAAAGCAGCGCATAAACTAGGGTTTAAGTTTCTGTCACTCTAGCAACCCATCATCTACTTATTACTTACCAATGCCTTCCCCTAGGCCCAAATAATGGTGAAGTGTCATGTAGTCAATGTTCACATAACACCACTATAGGGAAGACAACATACATCTCATCGAAATATCAAACGAATACCAAATTCACATGATTACTTATAACAAGACTTCTCTCATGTCCTCAGGAACAAACGTAACTACTCACAAAGCATATTCATGTTCATAATCATAGGAGTATTAATTATCATTAAGGATGTGAACATACGATCTTCCACTGGATAAACCAACTAGCATCAATTACAAGGAGTAATCAACACTACTAGCAACCCACAGGTACAAATCTGAGGTTTTGAGACAAAGATCGGATACAAGAGATGAACTGGGGTTTGAGAGGAGATGGTGCTGGTGAAGATGTTGATGGAGATTGACCCCCTCTCGATGAAAGGATCATTGGTGATGACGATGACAATGATTTGCCCCTCCGGGAGGGAAGTTTCCCCGGTAGAACAGCTCCGCCGGAGCCCTAGATTGCTTCTGCCCAAGTTCCGCATTGAGACGGCGGTGCTTCATCCCGAAAGCTCTCTCTTGATTTTTTCCAGGTCAAAATCCTTCATATAGCATAAGATGGGCACCGAGGCCTGCAAGGTGGCACACAAGCCAGGGCGCGCGCCCAGGGGGGTAGGGCGCACCCCCCTTGTGGCTGCCTGGTGGGTCCCCTATGGTACTTTCTTCGCCCAATATTTTCTATATATTCCAAAATAATTCTCCATAAATTTTCAGGAATTTTGGAGTTGTGTAGAATAGGTCTCTTAGATTTGCTCATTTTCTAGTCCAGAATTCCAGCTGCCAGCATTCTCCCTCTTCATGTAAACCTTGTAAAATAAGAGAGAAAAGGCATAAGTATTGTACCATAATGTGTAATAACAACCCATAATGCAATAAATATCAATATAAAAGCATGATGCAAAATGGACGTATCAACTCCACCAAGCTTAGACCTCGCTTGTCCTCAAGCGAAAACCGAAATCGATAATCATGATCACATGTTTAGAGATAGAGGTGTCAATAAAATAAAAGATAGACATGAGGGCATCATGATCATCTTTAGAACAACAACATAAATTATCATATAATTCTTATGTCATAGTAACAATTCGTTCACAAGGTAAAGTATGAATAGGAAACTTTATTGAAAAACAAACTATGATCTCAGTCATTGAAGCAATTGCAATTTATCATAACATCAAAAAGAGTCAATGTAAGAGGTTTTGTATAGCAAGTCCACATACTCAACCATCTTTTAGTCTTTCACATTTTCTAACACTCACGCGATACTTATGGGTTCGAAGCCTCAACCAGACACAGAGAAAGATAGGGGCTTGTAGTTTTGCCTCCCAACCTTTTACCTGCAAGGTAATGTCAACAATAATACTTTATGATAACCTACATCCGAGTGGATATATATACCTAGATCTTTCTCCAACACATACTGCTTGCCAAAAATAAAAAGTATAAAAAGGAAAGGTGAAGATCATCATGACTCTTGTATAAGGGTAGAAGGTAAAAATAAAAGATAGACCCTTCGCAGAGGGAAGGAGAGGTTGCCATGCGATTTTATGGTTGAATGCACAAAATCTTAATGAAAAAGAACGTCACTTTATATTGCCGCTTGTGATAAAGAACTTTATTATGCATTCCGTCGCTTTTATTTATTCCATATCACAAGTTTGTATAAAGCTTATTTTCTTCACACTAATAGATAATACATATTAAGAGAGCAATTTTTGTTGTTTGCACCAATGACAACTTACTTGAAGGATCTTACTCAATCCATAGGTAGGTATGGTGGACTCTCAAGGCAAAACTGGGTTAAGGGATGTTTGGATGCACAAGTAGTATCTCTACTTAGTGTAAAGGATTTGGCTAGCAAAAGAGAGAGAAGAAAGGTTAACATGTTGGAGGATCCATGACAATATAACTTCTATTCAAATATAAGCAAACATAACCCATTATGTTGTCTTCCTTGTCCAACATCAACCTTGTAGCATGTCATATTTTAATGAGTGTGCACAATCACAAAAGATGTCCAACATAGTGTATTTATATGTGAAACCTCTCTTTCTTTATTACTTCCTATTAATTGCAACAATGACCAAAACTATGTTTGTCCACTCCCAACAAATTTTATTCATCATACTTCTTATATGTGAAGTCATCACTTCCCATAAGATCATTATATGATCTTTTTATTTCCTTTTATATCCTTGTTTTTCTTATTCCCTCAAGATCATAGCAAGAAAGCAAATCCCTCAACTCAAAACTATTCTTTATTATATATAACTCTAGCACTTGATTATATAGAGGGAACATAAAGCAAAACTCAAGGCTAGATCATGCTAAAAACTTTACTGTACTAGATCAAGATATAATCAGAAGGATCGAACTAAGAAAAATGATAAGGGTAAAGATGTGATGGTGATATGATACCGGGACACCTCCCCAAGCTTGGCACAAGCCAAGGGGAGTGCCCATACCCATATATTTAGATCTCTTTCTTCGGAGGTGGTGATGGGGGAGTTGTCAATGGTGAAAGAATCTTATCCTCCATCTTGCAAGGCATAGGTTCACCATCGTAAAAAGATGAATGAGTCACTGGGATCCTCAGATCTGCAACCAAACTCATCTTCTTAAATCTGTATTCATACTCACAATTTTGGTTTTGCAGGTCATAGATCTAGGCTTGGAGATGCTTGATTCTCTCATGAAGCTTGAAGATGGCCTCTGCAATGTTCTTGGCGCCAACTTGTGGTCATGGGTAAATTCCGTGATCATCAAGTGGTTGGCATTGAGTCCATGTTCCACCATCCCTTGGCACTTGAAGACTTGCTGCTCCATTGCTTCGAGTCTTGCCTCCACGTTTCCGGTCTTCTTTGGCCCTTCAACATCGCGAATGTGTAGCACCCCTCACGCATCTCAATGGTTTGAGGGTGTTGCAACACCTCCACGAGGTCAGGGTTGATGACCTTCTCGAAAAACTTGTCCTTGGGGGCGCTTGGAGACGTCATGGCGATCTAGATCTGTCTGAAAAACAACTTGAAACAAGAACAGAGGGTTTTGTTGTGGTACGGTGGTCAAAACCTTTGGGAGATTATATAATAAATTTTTACCAACCAAAAGGAGAATTCCACAAGAAAATGGAGTCTAGAGGGCACATGAGGTGGCCACAAGCCATAGGGGCATGCCCCCCAGGCTTGCCACCTCCTCGTGCACTCTTCGGACATCTTTTTAGTTTTCCTAATTTTTTAGATATTCCAAAACAGAGAAAAAGTTGCCATTGGAAACGTTTTGGAGTCGGTTTACTTACCGTACAACATACCTATTCCTTTTTGGAGTCTGAAACGTTATGGAAAGTCTCCCTTATGCACTCCTCCGGTGTTATGGTATTAATAATATTAGTTTCAACATTTATGGGAGTACCTAAGATATAATGTTTGATTCTTTGCCCGTTTACCACCTTCGGGTTATTGCCTTCGGCATTGTTGATCTTGATGGCACCGGAACAATAAACTTCCTCGATGATGTAGGGCCCTTCCCATTTAGAGAGAAATTTTCCTGCAAAAAATCTTAAATGAGAATTGTATAGCAAGACATGTTCACCCACATTAAATTCACGCTTTTGTATCCTTTTGTCATGCCATCT
The DNA here is from genome assembly GCF_018294505.1 of Triticum aestivum. NCBI lineage: Eukaryota > Viridiplantae > Streptophyta > Magnoliopsida > Poales > Poaceae > Triticum > Triticum aestivum. The sequence continues at coordinate 218,090,300 of NC_057807.1, read as the reverse complement.
TTTAACCCTTTCTTTAAAGAACTTGGCATTTTCATAGGCCTGGGTTCTCCATTCATCAAGTGAGCTAATGTCAAATAGCCTCTTTTCACCGGCAAGTTTGAAATCATAGTTGAGCTCTTTAATAGCCCAATAAGATTTATGTTCTAGTTCAAGAGGTAAGTGACATGCTTTTTCATAAACCATTTTATACGGAGACATACCCATAGGGTTCTTATAAGTAGTTCTATAAGACCATAATGCAACATCAAGTTTCTTAGACCAATTCTTTCTAGATCTATTAACAGTCTTTTGCAAGATCAATTTAATTTCCCTATTGCTCAATTATACTTGACCACTAGACTAAGGATGATATGGAGATGCAATTCTATGGTTGCCATCATACTTAGAAAGCAATTTATAGAAAACACCATGAATAAAATGTGAACCACCATCAATCATTACATATCTAGGGACTGCAAACCTCGGAAAAATAACTTCTTTAAGCATTTTAATAGAAGTGTTAATGATCAGCACTACTAGTTGGAATAGCTTCTACCCACTTAGTAACGTAATCAACATCAACTAAATATGTGTATACCCATTAGAGGAAGGAAAAGGTCCCATATAATCCAAGCCCCAAACATCAAATGGTTCAATAACGAGTGAATAATTCATAAAAATTTCTTGACGTCCACTAATATTACCAATTCTTTGACATTCATCACAAGACAAGACATACTTACGAGCATCCTTGAAGAGAGTAGGCCTATAAAAATCAGATTGTAATACCTTGTGTGCAGTTCTATCTCCAGCATGGTGTCCTCCGTAGGCCTCAGAGTGACATTTGTGTAGGATATGTTCCTGTTCATGCTCAGGTACACAATGTCTAATAACACCATCTACTCCTTTATAAATGTGTGGGTCATCCCAAAAGTAGTGTCTTAAATCATAGAAGAACTTTTTCTTTTGCTGGTATGTGAAACTAGGTGGTATTAATTTAGATACAATGTAATTAGCATAATCAGCATACCATGGAGCATTATGAGAAGCATTTATGGCAGCTAATTGTTCATCAGGAAAACTATCATCAATAGGTAGTGGGTCATTAAGAACATTCTCTAATCAAGACAAGTTATATACTACGGGGTTCTCAGCTCCCTTTCTATCAATAATATGCAAATCAAATTCTTGCAACAAGAGAACCCATCTAATAACTCTAGGTTTAGCATCTTTCTTTTCCATAAGATATTTAAAAGCAGCATGATTGGTATGAGCAGTTACTTTGGAATCAACAATATAAGATCTGAACTTGTCACGAGCAAAGACAACTGCTAAAAATTACTTTTCAGTAGTAGCATAATTTCTCTAGGCACCGTCTAAAGTTTTACTAGCATGATGAATAACATTCCAATTTCTTATCAACTCTTTGTCCTAGAACAACACCTACAACATAATCACTAGCATCACACATAATTTCAAAGGGTAAATTCCAATCAGGTGGTTGAACAATAGGTGCAGAAATCAAGGCTTTATTAAGTATTTCAAATGCTTCTACACAATCATCATCAAAAAACAAAAGTAACATCTTTTTGCAGGAGATTAGTGAGAGGCCTAGAAATTTTTGAGAATTCTTTAATAAACCTCCTATAGAAACCAACATGACCAAGGAAACTTTTTATACCTTGGATATATTTAGGGCACGACATCTTTTGAATAGCATCCACTTTAGCTTTATCTACTTCAATACCTCTTTCAGAAATTTTATGCCCCAAAACAATACCTTCATTAACCATAAAGTGGCACTCTTCCCAATTCAAGACAAGATTAGTTTCTTCACATCTCTGCAAAACTCGATCAAGGTTGCTTAAGGAATCATCAAAAGAAATTCTGTAAACAGAGAAATCATCCATGAAAACCTCAACAATCTTCTCACAAAAGTCAGAGAATATAGCAGTCATACATCTTTGAAAGATAGAAGGTGCATTGCATAAACCAAAAGGCATACGTCTATAAGCAAAAGTACCAAAAGGGAAAGTAAAAGTAGTATTTCTTGATCCTCTTTTGACACATGTATTTGAGAGAAACCAGAATAACCATCTAGAAAGCAAAAGTGTGTATCTTTGGACAATCTTTCTAGTTTTGATCAATAAAAGGTAGAGGGTAATGATCTTTCCTAGTAGCTTTGTTTAATTTTCTAAAATCAATTACCATTCTATAACCTGTAACAATTCTTTGTGGAATCAATTCATTCTTATCATTAGGAACAACAGTAAAACCTCCCTTCTTAGGGACACAATGAACAGGACTTACCCACCAGCTATGAGCAATAGGATAAATTATACCCGCTTCCAGAAACTTTAGCATTTCATTCCTTACCACTTCTTTCATCTTAGGATTTAACCGTCATTGGTGATCAACAACTGGTGTAGCATCAGGCTCCATATTAATTTTGTGCTGACATAGAGTGGGACTAATGCCCTTAAGATCATCAAGAGTATATCCAATAGTGGCACGGTGCTTCTTCAGAGTTTTCAATAATCTCCTTTCTTCATGCTCTAAAAGGTTAGCACTAATAATAATAAGATATATCTTCTTTGCATCAAGATAAGCATATTTCAAAGTATCAAGTAATTGTTTAAGCTCAAACATGGGGTCATCCTTGGGTGGAGGAGGATCCCCAAGAATCTCAACAGGCAAGTTATGTTTCAAAACAGACATTTGATTAAAGAACATTTCATCTAATTCCTTTCTTTCATTGACAAACATATCCTTTTCATGGTCTAGCTAATGTTGTTCTAAAGGATCAGTAGGAGGCACATCAATAGAAGCAAGACCAGTAATTTCATCCTTACTAGGCAATTCATTGTCATGGGGTTGTTGAATTAAATATGCCCTAGAGGCAATAATAAATTTATTATTTATTTCCTTATTTCATGATAAATGTTTACTATTCATGCTAGAATTGTATTAACCGGAAAGATAACACATGTGTGAATACATAGACAATATAGTGTCACTAGTATGCCTCTAGTTGACTAGCTCGTTAATCAAAGATGGTTAAGGTTTCCTAACCATAGACATGAGTTGTCATTTGATAAAGGGGATCACATCATTAGGAGAATGATGTGATTAACTTGACCCATTCTGTTAGCTTAGTACTTGATCGTTTTAGTTTACTGATATTGCTTTCTTCATGACTTATACATGTTCCTATGACTATGAGATTATGCAACTCCTGACTACCGGAGGATCACTTTGTGTGCTACCAAACATCACAACATAATTGGGTCGTTATAAAGGTGCTCTATAGGTGTTTCCGATGGTACTTGTTGAGTTGGCATAGATCAAGATTAGGATTTGTCACTCCGATTGTCGAAGAGGTATCTCTGGGCCCTCTCGGTAATGCACATCACTATAAGCCTTGCAAGCAATGTGGCTAATGAGTTAGTTGCGGGATAATGCATTACAGAACGAGTAAAGAGACATGCCAGTAACGAGATTGAGCTAGGTATTGAGGTACTAACGATCGAATCTCGGGCAAGTAACATACCGATGACAAAGGGAACAACGTATGTTGTTATGCGGTTTGACCGATAAAGATCTTCATAGAATATATAGGATCCAATATGAGCATCCAGGTTCCGCTATTGGTTATTGACCGGAGACATGTCTCGGTCATGTCTACATAGTTCTCGAACCCATAGGGTCCGCACGCTTAACGTTCGGTGACGATCGGTATTATGAGTTTATGTGTTTTGATGTACCGAAGGTAGTTCGGAGTCCCGGATATGATCACAGACATGATGAGGAGTCTTGAAATGGTCGAGACATAAAGATTGATATATTGGACGACTATATTTGGACTTCGGAATGGTTCCGGGTGAAATCGGGATTTTACCGGAGTACCGGGAGGTTACCGGAACCCCCCAGTAAGTGTATGGGCCTTATTGGGCCTTAGTGGAATAGAGGAGGAGGAATTCTAGGAGGGGGCGCGCCCTCCCCAAGCCCAATCCGAATTGGGTGAGGGGGCCGCCTCCCTTTCCTTCTTCTCTCCCTCCTCTTTCCCACCTCTCCTACTCCAACTTGGAAGGGGGGAATCCTACTCCTGGTGGGAGTAGGACTCCCCTATGGCGCGCCCAAGAGAGGGCCGGCCCTCCCCCTCCTCTACTCCTTTATATACGATGGAGGGGAGCATCCCATAGACACAAGTTGATCATTGATCTTTAGCCGTGTGCGGTGCCCCTTCCACCATAATCCACCTCGGTCATATCGTAGCGGTGCTTAGGCGAAGCCCTGCATCGGTAGCTTCATCAACACCATCATCACGCCGTCGTGATGACGGAACTCTCCCTCGAAGCTCTACTGGATTGTGAGTTCGTGGGACATCACCGAGCTGAACGTGTGCAGATCGCGGAGGTGTCGTACGTTCGGTACTTGGATCGGTCGATCGTGAAGACGTACGACTACATCAACCGCGTTGTCATAACGCTTCCGCTTATGGTCTACGAGGGTACATGGAGGACACTCTCCCGTCTCGTTGTTATGCATCACCATGATCTTGCGTGTGCGTAGGAATTTTTTTGAAATTACTACATTCCCCAACAGTGGTATCAGAGCCAGGTTTGTGCATAGATGTTATATGCACGAGTAGAACACAAGTGAGTTGTGGGTGATACAAGTCATACTGCTTACCAGCATGCCATACTTTGGTTCGGCAGTATTGTTGGATGAAGCGGCCCGGACTGACATTACGCGTACGCTTATGCGAGACTGGTTCTACCGATGTGCTTTGCACATAGGTGGCTGGCGTGTGTCAGTTTCTCCAACTTTAGTTGAACCGAGTGTGGCTACGCCCGGTCCTTGAGAAGGTTAAAACATCACTAACTTGACGAAATATCATTGTGTTTTTGATGCGTAGGTAAGAACGGTTCTTGCTCAGCCCGTAGCAGCCACGTAAAACTTGCAACAACAAAGTAGAGTATGTCTAACTTGTTTTTGCAGGGCATGTCACTACAAAAAAAGATACATCCGTGACATTTTGGGCCGAACGAATTTTTTTCCTGTCATACATATGACACTTCTATGACGATAATTGTGACAAAACCCGGTATCATCGTAGATGTGGTGGGCTCCTACTTCTATGACAAAAAATCATGACAGAAAATGGGCTTTTCGTCCTGGGCGGGCCGGAGACACAGCTGCATGACATTCTTTGGGCCGTCCATGACGGAAAAAACCGTGGTAGAAGCGAGGGGGAGGAAAATTTTGGGGAGTTGCCGGTTACGGTGGGAGGTCGGGGGCAGAGCGATGCGCGTTTCTCTCGTATGTACGCGTGTGTGTGCGAGGCGTTGGCTCTAACTGAAGCCGAGCGAGGCGTTGGGCTCTAACCGAACCCGAGCGATTGCACTACAGGCTACACGTTACTGAACCCGAGCGATCGATCGATGGCTGTTAACTGAACCCGATGGAGCGATTCCTTCGCTACTGCTGCTAACTGAAGCTGATCGATTGGATGAACAGTAAGCGTTGCGGGGGGGGGGGTTGGATGAACAGTGAGCGGTGGCGTTGCCTCTGGATGAACAAGAACCCATGGTGTGGAGGGCTGGATGAACAGTAGACGCTGGAGGGGTGGCCGTGGAGGGGTGGTTGAACAGGACCTCGTGGTGTGGAGGGCTGGATGAACAGTAGACGGTAGAGGGGTGCCCGTGGAGGGGTGGTTGAACAGTAGCCGGTGGAGTAGCGTGCGGTGGAGGCTGGATGAACAGGAGCCCGTAGAGGCTGGAGGAGGTCGACGGTAGCCCGTGGAGGCTGGAGGAGGTCGACGGTGAAGATGAACAGTATCCTGTGGAGTCCCGTTTTGCGGTACGCCACACCCCCCCCCTCCCGTTTCGACCGTAGCGCTCCAACACAAGTCCGTTTCATCCACTTTGCGGTACGCCACACCCTCCCGATCAACAGGACCCCCGTTTCGACCGTAGGAGGTCCGTTTCCTCCGTTTTGCGGTACGCCACACCCCTCCCGATCAATAGGACCCCCGTTTCGACCGTAGGAGGTCCATTTCCTCCGTTTTGCGGTACGCCAGGCCCCTCCCGATCAACAGGACCCCATTTCGAACGTGGCCGGTCGAACACAAGGCCGTTTCCTCCGTTGTGCGGTACGCCAGGCCTCGTTTCCATCACCTGTTCCGTCCAAGCCCTCCCGATTAACACGACCACGCATTCCATTCCGACCCAGCCGGTTGGCTCCCCATGAACACGACGACGACACTGTTTCTCTGTTCCGACCCAGCCATGTACGTATGCGCGAGTAGGCGTTCGAGACCCTGCCCGTATGTACGTATGTGGCCGTATTTTCTTTCTTGCACCCTCGCCGCTGTACGTACGTGTACATGCTACGTGCGCGCCTCTACTACGACACGTGCGCGCCTCTACTATGACACGTGCGCGCCTTTACATCGACCAGTATGTACGTACACGTTCGCGACCAGAATGACAACGCTACGTACGCTTCGACCAGGTAGGTCCCGACTGTCAGGCACTTCCTTGCCTGCGAAGATGTAGCTAGTGGGTCCTAGCAGTCAGGGGGGCGAATCGTTTTTTTGCCCGGACGCACTTCCTTGCGTGCGAAGATGTAGCTGGTGGGTCCCAGCCGTTAGGGGGGCGAATCGTTTTTTTGCCCGGACGCACTTCCTTGAGTGCGAAGGTGTAGCTGGTGGGTCCCAGCAGTCAGGGGGGAAACATTTTTTTTGCGAAATATGGTGGCCCGTCTGGTGGGTCCCCGCTGTCAGGTGGAGGAATAATTATTTTGCTGCAATAAGGAGGCACTTCCTTGCTGCGGCCGTGGACCCAGCTGTCAGCCTCTCCACGTACAGTCCACGTCCAATGGAAGTCGTTCCTTGACCATGTTGACCACGCCGCGCCGAGAGCACCAGGGCGATGGATGACGGCGAGGCCTAGGAAGGGGACGACGCAGAGTTGGGGAAGACACGACAGTGGATGCCCATGCGTAGAGGAGTACGAGGGTTCACTGGTTCGCTGCGGTGTGAGGCTGCCGTCGCCACAGAATAATAGGGGGTGTGGGTGAGTAGAGGGATGGCCTGGCCAGCGGTGGGAGTAGTAGGGGGCGGTGAGGCCTCCGCCGCATCGCAGCCGGCCACGGTAGGCACGAGCACGAGGCACGACCGGCGCTGGTTTGGGCGGCTGGAGCAAGAAGACCAGAGGTTGAAGAAGCACTACGGCCGTTGGATGGACATCGTACGGTCACTGGAGCTAGAATCGTGTTGACTAAGTTGACAAAGCCCTCCGTCCCCGTCCACTTAGTAGGCCCACAAGTCAGCCTGCCACTATACTGGGTCCCAGCTAACAGGGGGAGTATTCATTTTTTTTGTACGTAATAAGGAGGCACTTCCTTGCGTGCGAAGATATAGCTGGTGGGTCCGAGCTGTCAGCGGCGGTACCCTTTTTTTCATGAAATACTGAGGCCCTTTCGGCGGGTCCCCGATGTCAGGTGGAGGAATCATTATTTTGCGTGTAATAAGGAGGCATTTCCTTGCGTGCGGCCGTGGACCCATCTGTCGGCCTGTCCACATACAGTCCAATTCAGATGCATGTCGGTCGTTAACCACGTTGACCAGGCCATGCCGAGAGCACCAGGGCGGTGGACGACGGCGAGGCCTAGGAAGGGAACGACACGGAGGCAGGGAAGACTCCGCAGTTGTTTCCCACGCGGAGGGGAGTACGACTGAACGAGGGTTTACTGGTTCGTCTGCCGTCGCCGGAGAATAACATCAGGTGTGGGTGAGTAGAGGGATGGCTAGGCCAGCGATGGGAGTACGGTGGGGCGGTGAGGCCTGCGCGGCAGCATAGCCGGCCGCGGGGAGGAGGGAGCAGGCAGTCCCACCGGCGCTTGTTTGAGCGGTTGGAGCAGGAAGAGCAGAGATTGAAGAAGCACGATGGCCGTTGGATGGCCATCCAACATTCACTGCTTGTGCTTCAACCTTTTTTAGGAAAGCCTCAAATCTGTGGAAAATAGCATACAACCCATCTGCCATTATTTCTAATAATTTACGGCCCATTTGCTAATTCTTAAGGTTTTGTTTGGAGCCCATATTCTTTTTGTTAGCATTACAGCCCATATTGTGGCCACGGTTAAAAAATTATATGAAATTTTGCATATTTCGGTGGGGTCCGAACTGTTTTTAATCCCGAAATTTCGACTCACATTCAAACTGATTTTAAAAATAAATGTATATCAATATAAAATCCAACAAATTCTCCATGCATAAAAAATAATGTAATTTAAAATCTCGAAATGAAAAAAAGATATTTGAAACTAATTGCCGGTTTGATGTGTTTTAAAAATGTACAGCCCATTTCTCATTACTGATAGGCCATTTTCTCGGCCAGCCGAATGAAGCTCTCCTCGTCTTGAAAGATTTTCAGCCAATAGGCCTGACAAAGCGACTTACTTGGCAAATCACAAAAAAAACTGGGCTCTGGCCTTGGACCCAGCTGTCAGCCTCTCCACGTACAGTACTCTTCCGATGGAAGTCGGTCGTTGACCACATTGACCATGCCGCGCCGAGAGCACCAAGGCAGTGGACGACGGCGAGGCCTAGGAAGGGGACGACGAGGAGCCGGGGAAGACGCGGCAGTGGATACCCACGCGGAGAGGAGTACGAGGGTTCACTGGTTCGGCTATGGTGTGAGGCTGCTGTCGCCGCAGAATAACAGGGGGTGTGGGTGAGTAGAGGGATACCCTGGGCCAGCGGTCGGAGTAGTAGGTAGCGGGCAGTGAGGCCTCCGCGGCATCACAACCGGCCACGAGAGGCAGGAGCACACGGCACGACCGGCGCTGCTTTGGGCAGCTGGAGCAAGAAGACCAAAGGTTGAAGAAGCACTATGGCCGTTGGATGGACATCGTACAGTCACTGGAGCTAGAATCGTTCATATTGACTAAGTTGACAGAGCCCTCCGTCCTCGTCAACTTAGTAGGCCCACAAGTCAGCCACCCACTATGGTGGGTCCCAGCTAGCAGAGGGTATTCATTTTGTGGTGCGTAATAAGGAGGCACTTCCTCGCGTGCGAAGATATAGCTGGTGGGTCCGACCTGTCAGCGGGGGGGGGGGGCATTTTTTTCGCGAAATACAGAAGCCCTTCCCACGTACAGTGCATGTACAGTGCGTAATAAGGAGGAACTTTCCTTGCGTGTGACCATGGACCTCGTGGGTCCCAGCCGTCTGGCTCTCCACGTACAGTCCTCTTCCGATGACTCATATGTTGACCACGCCGCGCCGAGCGCACCGAGGTGGTGGACGACGACAAGGCCCCAGACTGGAATGACCCGGAGATGGGGAAGACGCGGCAGTGGAGTCGCAGACGGAGAGGAGTGGGAAACTTGACTGGTTCGGGTGTGGGGTGGGCCTACACTTGGCAGAGAATAACAGGAGGTGCGGAGTGGAGGGATGGCCTGGCCATTGGCGGGGTAGCGTTTCGCTGAGGAGCGCAAAACAACGCCGCCGAACGCCGAAGGCTGGAGCAGGCGGTTCCGTCAGCACTGGGGGAAGAAGATGAGATATTGAAGAAGAATGCCGGCCATTGGATGTAAATCCAACGCCTTCTTAGGCTTCGACCTACTGGCCCACATGTCAGCCAGTCCATTTGTTTTTTAGTCCATTTGGTGGGCTGGGTGAAACAATGATGTAGCATCTATGCAGCCCGTTTAAATCCCATTTGCATTTTTCTCGAAATCCACGGACTTGCTGGGCTGGGTGAAAATATCATGTTGGGCTAGACGGAGAAATGTTATAAAAACATAAACACATGATTGCACGTCAGTAAAATCTTCACAACCTTATGTACGCAATCACTAGGAGTTAACTTGGCAAGTTATATATAAACAATTATTATTATTATTTTGTAAGAACTTTCAACTTATGAAATAAAACATCATTTTAATTTGATGAGTTAATAGTACGTGGGGCATTATTATTTTTTAGGCTAGACGTGGGACAGTTGAGTTGGTTCTAGGGGAAAGTACTTGGAGAAAACTCAGTTTACATCGAAAAAGAAAGTGGGAGAAAATTCAGAGACCTGCTGGGTCCACCTGAGGAGAGGAATATGTTGGGAGGAAGGAGATTCAAAGCATGGCAGCCGAGTGAACTAGTTTTTTTACGGACAAGTGAACTAGTTTACATACATTAGCAAATAGCCACTAAAAAAAGCAATCAGTTTAATGGGTTCTTAAAAGGAATATTTCGGACAAAACAGATAATTACGACACATAGGCTAATGCATGAAACACTCAGATGATAAAGGTGCTTATAAACAGATAAAGTACAACATCTAGACCTTCCTGGCATGCTTGATCATGACGCTGCGGCTGTCCGTGTACTCGTCGGTTACGGGAAGTAGACACACCCTCATGTCCAAGATCTGCCTGTACATGTCGTAGCATGCGTATGCGTCCTTGGCCGCGTAGGTTATGTAGGCTAGATTCAGAGGTACCTCCCACATGTTCAGGTCGTCTTCTTTCATGTTGGCGTATCAGGGGTCGATGATGGTCTCAGCGAGGTTAACCATGGAGTCCTTCTCCTGCCTGTTGCTAATGATCTTGTATTGCTTCTGGATGTCGACAAGCATGTTGCACCAGATGGCCGATTCATCGCATTCCTCCTTCTCTCCACCGTAGCGAAGGTGCAGTCGGCGCTGCCGATGAAACGGGCGAATGCTCCAGAACCTGGTGCATCCATAGGACTGAGGCGAGGCAGAGCTTCACCGAGTCCGTATCATTGGTGTACATCACATTCAACTTGGTGCAGCCATAGGACTGAACGGCGAACTAACTCCTTGCTGAAGTCCATATCCAGCAGGCTCACCCCTCGGATCGCCATTGGAGTCTCTTCGAGTGAACAAGTGTGTAGGCGGCGGCAGCAGTTTGTTTTTCAGCTCTTGGGGAACTGGATTCAACAGTAAGCTGAGTGTGTACAGGCGACAACAGTTACTACCCCTCCCTCGTCCGCTGCACGCCCGGCAGAAGATGCACCCTCGGCGCATTCAAACGCCTCCATTAAGAAACCTACTCTGGCCACATGTTGGTTCACGAGGGGGTCTGTATTGGTACTGTAATAATAGGAGTTAGTGGTCACTTTACTTAAATTTAATTAGCTTTAGTAGAAATTTATACTTAAAACAAGCAATGCATTGGCTCGTTCTATCAGTGCCACGGGATCAACATGCACAACAATTAGAATTATTATTCTCAGGATGCACACGATCAGCACATTTGTTGCACTTTCACAAAGATAATACTACCAAGTTTGAATTGTTTGTTATGGTTGCTGTCCTCTGCATCATCATGCCGTGTTTCCCAGCTTGCAAGATTCAGAACCAACAAATAAGATCCAAATAATAAGTACAACAAAGATGCCTACACATCTCATTGATTCCCAGCTTGCAAGATTCAGAACCAACAAATAAAATCCAAATAATAAGTACAACAAAGATGCCTACACGTCTCATTGATTCCCAGCTTGCAAGATTCAGAACCAACAAATAAGATTCAAATAATAAGTACAACAAAGATGCCTACACATCTCACTGATTCCCAGCTTGCAAGATTCAGAACCAACCCATTAGAGCCTTTTGATAAAGTGAATATCGGGATTAAATCCATCTTGGCTAGCCATGTCATACAATCGAAGAACTTGGTGAATGCTCTTGACCGTCACAACATCTGTAGTAGAGTATTCCTGTTTGCACAACATGTTTGCATAGCACAAACAAGGAGACAGGAGAGCATGATTTCGCTTTAGTTGAACCATTTTGTGCAGTTCCACCAAAATTGAGAGATGTTGCTCTTGACCGTCACAACATATGTAGTAGAGTATTCCTGTTTGCACAACATGTTTGCATAGCACAAACAAGGAGACAGGAGAGCATGCTTTCACTTTATTTTAACCATTTTGTGCAGTTCCACCAAAATTGAGAGATGCTGCCCACGTGACATTTTAGTTCAACTGCACAAGACACTCATTCCAAAAAAGTGTTTTGTGCAGTTCACCAAAAGGTCACAATAGCAACAAGGTGAAATGGATATCCCTATCTACACAAAATGATATGAAGTAAATAGTTGTTGGTCAATAAGAATATACGAAACATATACAAAATGAAAAGAAGCATCTTAATTATGTTCATGGCAATCCCGCAAGGACAGTAGAAATTTTAAAATGTCAGCAATGCTTCATGTTACCAGAAGCATTACGATCAACAATGAGATTCCTCAGATATGGGATTATTTTAATGGTGGCATTGCTTGTTTACCAGACACAGTAAATCAACAGCAGCTAAAGAGTTGGTTTAAGGGCATGGGACCGTGGGGACACTAGGACAATCAGTAGCGTAAAGGAGCAACTTACTTACCATACTGGGGAAAACAGTAGGAGTGCCATTTGTAACACAGTTTAATTGCATCTTGTCACTGGAGGCATTAGATTAACAATAACACTGGTTAGACATGTCCTTAAGGTAACAATGTGATCGCTTCATTTTACATGCGCCTTACAGCAAAAGGTTGGTTTACCCGCAAAAAACAGCAAAAGGTTGGTATAAGGACATGCGATAGTGGACGCATCAGCACAATGTACCTACAAGGAGGCATAAAGTGGTGATGCCAAGCTTGTTCACACTATGTGAGGGCAGCAAACCTAATCCTGGAGACCTTTTACTATGTGAGGGCAGCAAATCTAATCCTGGAGGCCTTTTACTATGTGAGGGCAGCAAATCTAATCCTGAGACCTTTTACTATGTGAGGGCAGCAAATCTAATCCTAAGACCTTTTACTATGCGAGGGCAGAAAATCTAATCATGAGACCTTTTACTATGTGAGGGCAGCAAATCTAATCCTGGAGACCTTTTACTATGTGATGGCAGCAAATCTAATCCTGGACATACTCTGTTGACTTGTCCACCAGCCGCCACTTTCTATCCTTTTTTCAACCAATAATAGATCTGTTCCTTATCCAGTTTGTACTGCATTTTCCCATTATTTCCCTTTTCAACCAAGAGACCGGTTGGGTATCCGGTGTCTACTACTTTCACCATATTATTTCCTCTTTGAATCAAGTCCTAGATTCATGCTACAACTTTCCCCCTTTCTTCGTTGTTTGAACAAAGCCCTAGATTCGAATGCATGAAGTAGCTTTACCTCTAATAATACTAAAAATTTAGGTGGCTTTGGAAGAGCTGATGGGAGTAGAAAAAGATGCACATGCAGACACGTGGGGAGCTGGGGCAGTAGAGCAAGGCCGCTTTCGAAGAACTTATACCTGAGGGTCGCTGGGATGTCGGCGGCGGCAGGTCGGATCTGCAGACAATACGGCAAGGAGGAAGAAGGGTCGGAGGACCTCCCGAGCCGGCGCTGTGTCAGAGAGAACGGCACGGGCAGAGGATCGGGCCCCTCCTGTAGCTGTGGGTTTCCTGCCTCGGCGGCGATGACCGCGTGAACGATGCACCTTTTAGTCCTCTACACACACCGGCCGAAGGGATCCGGCCGGATCTGTGACCAGCGGTGAGCAGAGAGAAAATGCCGCTACCGCTGTCTTGTTTATATCTTGAGAGGATGAGAGAATGAAGAGAGCAACCCTAGTAAAGCAAGCGCTCAGGCCCCTGCGTCCATATATAGTGGAGTGATTATCTTTTTTCTCTCCGCAACAAGCGTTTCAATTTGTGTACGTGGCATTAAAGGTGACTACTCTACGACTCCTACTTACTACTACAGTACTACCTCCGTCCTGGTTTATAGGTCCCTTTTATAGTTTGTGCCAAATTTTGACTAAAGATTTAACCAACAAAATGTTAATGCATGTCAAGAAAAATTATCTCATTGGATTCGTATTTGAACATAGTTTTGAAAAATATAATGTTTGGTGACATGCGTGAACATTTTCTTAGTTTAATCTATGGTCAAAATTTGGGACGAAATACAATGGGGACCAATAAACCCGGACAGAGGTAGTATTGTTCACTTGTGCTCCCCGCCCCTCCATTCATTGAACAACCCCACGGGTGAATAAACATACAGTAAGTACTGTATTTATATAGAACGAACAAGCTCGAACTATTTTTGCGTAGTTAAAAGTTGAGGGCGGGGCTTTTCCCGGGCAGTACGCGCGGCAGTTTTCGGGTAGGCGGTTTGACAGAGAGGCGAGGAGGGTGAGCGAGTGGGGTTGTGTGATTTGACGGCGTGTTACTGCTGGAAAGACTTGTGATATGACCACTCACTATAGTCATGAATTACTGGCGCTCCGACCGGGGTGATGCCCCCCTTCCGTTCCACGCTCTAATCTGGTGCATGACACGTCGACCCGGATGCTGGCTCTCCCACATGTCGGAGTAGTAAGAACAAGCAAAGAATGATGCGGTATATACTAGTAGTACTATACTAGTACTACTCAGGTCGGAGGAGTGCGAACCACGGCAGCCCAGTGAACCAGCCGTGCGAACCACGGTAGCCCAGTGAACCAGCAGTAGAAAACAATAATGTGGTGATATGGCCATAAAAAACAATGTGCTACAGTCCACACTGTAGCATGTACAGTAACACTCCTCTTTGTTTGGATCACTGAGTTAGAGCTAGTTTGGGTTGAAATAGCCTCAAATTATCAAAACAAGAGGGGTTAGTTTGAGCTAGTTTGCTCTAACCGAGCTAAAAAAACTAGCCCGGTGGAGAGGTTCTAATTGGGTTAGTTATCCTAGGCCCACTGAAAGAGAACTAAAAAATCTCACCTGCCCGCACCAGATCGCTCCCCTAAAAAAATCTCACCTACCCACACCAGATCGCTCCCCCCTCTCGCACGACTCCTCTCTGTTCCCCATAGGGCCGCCCGCCCAAGCGCCGCTCACCCTCTCTCTCCTCCGGCCGCCCTACTCCGGCCGCCCTCTCCCTCCGACCATCGAAGGTCGCCCCGCTCCCCCTTCACCAGTCGTTTTTCTCCCTCTGTCATGCGCGGCGGCGGCGCATCTACCAGGGAGGTCGCGAGAGGGGTGAGTTTGTTCGTTCCTTCTCTGTCTCACGGCCATATCATTGATCTTGCTTGCTGTAGCGCTAATTTTGATTTGGAAAAGTAGATCCTGATCAAACTTGCTATAGATTTGTGGTGCACGCATGGAATTGTTTGATGCTGCTTGAGGAGGTAATAAATCTTTCTAGAGGCCCAAAGATTCAGGTCACCTTTCTAGGTATTTCAGTTTCAGGCTTGCATTATTTGTAGAGGCCCAAAGATTCAGTTCACCTTTCTTGGTATTTCAATTTCAGGCTTGCATTGTTTCTAGAGGCCCAAAGATTCAGTTCACCTTTCTAGGTATATGAGTTTCAGGCTTGCATTATTTCTAGAGGCCCACAGATTCAGTTCACCTTTCTAGGTATTTCATTTTCAGGCTTGCATTATTTCTAGAGGCCCAAAGATTCAGTTCACCTTTCTAGGTATTTCATTTTCAGGCTTGCATTATTTCTAGAGGCCCAAAGATTTAGTTCACCTTTCTCGGTATTTCATTTTCAGGCTTGCATTATTTCTAGAGGCCCAAAGATTCAGTTCACCTTTCTAGGTATTTCAGTTTCAGGCTTGCATTATTTCTAGAGGCCCAAAGATTCAGTTCACCTTTCTAGGTATTTAAGTTTCAGGCTGGCATTATTTCTAGAGGCCCAAAGATTCAGTTCACCTTTCTAGGTATTTAAGTTTCAGGCTGGCATTATTTCTAGAGGCCCAAAGATTCAGTTCACCTTTCTAGGTATTTTAGTTACAGGCTTGCATTATTTATAGAGGCCCAAAGATTAAGTTCCCAGTCGGCGGCAAGCGGCCCTGCTACCCATGCCGGTGTCGACCTCAACTCGCAAGGGCCGGCGTTGGAGGGTTCTCGGGGCTTGGGCTCTACAGAGCCTTCCTCCAGAGCGACAATGGCGAGCTCCTCCCTCGGTGCGTGAGGGGCTCCGGGCTCCCTCCCTATTGTGAACAACTTCCGTGATGAGCTGGCTCATTCTTTGTTTCATGAAGTGTTTTTTTATTTTGTGAAGCTTGATTGGCGACTTGTATGTTTAAGTGGGATATCTCATTTGTATGGACAAAGTAAAAATTATCATGTTTTACATGCTTGATTGTATAGATGGTTCATTTATGTCAATTGTGAGCGGGAGGAGGCCACAGAAGAGCCGGCCACACCAAGAGGGTGCTTGGATCCAAGGGACATATTTTAGTCTGACTAAAAATAGGGTCCAAAGTAGTCAAATGATTGAGATAGAGCATTTATTGTCAATCTAACCCTGCCATCCATACACCTCTTTGGTAAGAGTTAGTTCAGGGTTAGAATCTAACTCTAACCTCTAACTAAGTTAGAGTTCTCCTCGTCTCGGTTCATCGCCATCATACTTTCCCCATTCCTGTGTTTTCAGTATCGTGCGAATCAAAGAGGCCCTTTTTTCGGGAAAAATCAAAGAGGCCCTTAGACTGGTTTAGGTCCGGTCATTTTTTATAAATGTGTTATGTCCAAAATTTCATGAACGTGCTCCGGTTTCCATGAAAATAATCCGGTTTCATGTAGTAATTCATTGATTTATTTATTCTTCTGCGGGGGGTTTGCATGTAATTCGTGAGGTCTGAAATGTAAAGTACCCCGGCATATGCTCCGAGTCGTGCATGCACTACGACCCAGATGCTCTATGTCCCACATGTCGGCGAATGGGAGCACGTGGAAATAGCCTAGGAGTACATATAGGAGGATAAATGCGTGAAAAATATGTACTGTGAAGCGTAGCCGTGGTTCAAAAAGTAGACCTAAAGTGATGACAGCTATAGGTCGCACGTACCCAACTAGTGGTACTAGACATACGACTAATTTTTCCCTCAAAAAAAGCGGCACGAGTGCTCAGTACTCCTATTCTATAAACACGAGTCCCATCTGACAACAGCGTCCGTGCTACAGCTAGCCCTCCTCCCTCGTTTCTCTCTTCTACTCTCTCAGCCGACGCCCGGTGGGTGGGGTGGGTTTGCTCAACCGCGGCCCCACCTCACAGTGCAAACGTTATGACTAGAATAAAAAATGCCATATACTCCCTCCGTTCATAAATATAAGCCTTTTTAGATACTACTTCAAATGGAATACAACATACAGATGTATGAAGACATAGTTTAGAGTGTAGATTCACTCATTTTGCTCCGTATGTAGTAGTCACTTGCTGGAATCTTTAGAAAGACTAATATTTGGGAACGGAGGGAGTACTATACTAATAAAACATTAAGGCCACGAGGCGATGTAGTGCTGGTTACAAGAGGCAAGAAGAAGAGATGCATCCATCGACGACGTCCACCTCCTCGACTCAGGGCGCCGGCCCACCGAACGGCGCCTAAGTAGCAGCGGCTTTCGTGGCCAGGTCGACGTGCTTCTGAACAATGGTGTCTAAAGATTCTAGCCGCTGGAAGAAGGCCAACGTCTTTTTGTCCTCGTTTGCCTTGTAGTGGCCTATGTAGACGATTTCCTCGTAGACGTGGATGTGCAGGTCGACAGTTTCTTGCATGGCGAGGCGCTGCGCGGCGAGTGCAGCCTCGAGATGCACATTCTTCGTCGCGACCTCCGGCACCTACAGGGCCACCAGGGCTTGAAAGAGTTCGTCACCATGTAGGCCGATGAGGGTGGCAGGCAATGAGGAGCCCGGGCGCGCGGGCTGGAGCAGTATGGCAAGGTCATCCGCGCGCTTCTTGACGGCGGTGAACTTGCAGATGGAGTTGACCATCATGTCGTCCATGCGAGAGGCGAAGCCGGTGTTGGCGAGGGCTACGATGCCTGCGGTCGCCATCACCATCTGGAAACGCTGCGCGGTGCGGGGCCGCAGGCCGGCACCTTGGATGATTTGGCACAGCCGACTGCCGCTCACGTCCATCGACTCCATAGGTGCTTGTGGCTTCTGGTCACTTGGTCTTGGATTGGAGTGAGCAGTGTTGCGCAGAGACTTGGGAGTAGATGGATTGGAGTGGTGGGGCGCCTTTATTATATGAGAGTCCAAACTCTGTTGCATTGACATCGTGCTGGCTCTAGTCTGGTTCTCCAATTAATTCCCTCTGCATGTAATTGAGGATGCATCATTGCCGTTCAACGTCTCAGGAACCGCTACCCTCTTCCTCCTTGGCATTCAAGCACCTATGGACCCGTCGACGATGAGGTGCCTATGGTGACTTCGTAAATTTCAAGATGATAGTGCCGTGCGTGTGTGCGTTCATAGGGGTGAGTGTATGTGCGTGTATATGAGCGCTTGCGTCTGTACTGTGTCAAAAAAACGTAAATGTGTGTCAAAAAGAGACTAGTCAGTATACTCAATATTGTGCACCTCGGAGAGGAAAACGATAGAACTAGTACGTATTTATTTACGGTGCAGATTCACTCATTTTGCTCCATATGTACCCCGTCTCGGTGTAGTCTAGTCGCTTGTTGAAATCTCTAGAAGGGCAAATACTCCTTTCTGGTTTACAGGGCTATACTAGCAAGTAGTTGTACGTACTAGTACAATAGTGGGCTCACATAGCAATTTTGTCTCATGCAAGAGCCTGGCTATATGCATGCTCCAATGTTCGCAACTGCAACGTTTGGTTTGCGCTTGGCTCTTCGCCTCTTCGAGAAGACGAACAATGATGTCACTACTACTGCTTCTACAGTGTCGAATCCACTGCTGCATGTCCGTCCACCACGAGCGGGACGGATAGCTTGTTGTGGAAGTACTACTACTAAGCAAAAGCCTGTCCTCGTTTGTGAGCAACCGCACGCATGGGCGAGGGAGAAGGCGTGTAGTAAAATCAAGATTCTCCTCATTCTACGAGTTGACGTGACACATCATAGCACTGGCCCCACATGCTTGCCTCTAAACTTGGCTGAAAGACCCGCAATGTACAATATATTTGCTGCAACCTCTAACATTTACCCACCACAAATTAAAATATATGTGGCCGTATGCATCGTTCTGATGCAGAGGCCGGGGAGTCCCCCCTTTTTGAAAAAAACAAATTAAAATTTATATTCCTGTCTTGACCAGATGAGCGTGCAAACTACAATCACCAGGGTGACAGGTAGGGCCAAAAGACTATTTTAATTTAAAAAAAACTTCGAGACGGCCACATAGCATGGAGCCGACACCAACGATTTTAAGCTTACAGGCACGGTACACGCTATCTAGACTACTCTACACATGAAACTGCCACACGAGCGTCCGGGCTGCGCTTGGCTCTTCGCCTCTTCGGGAAGTCGAACAATGATGGTGTACTACTGCACTGGAGGAGTACTATAGTACGCTTCTGGCCATCTGGCACCGATTGAACTGCTGCATGTCCACCGCGTGCGGGAGGGAGAGTGTGTAGCGAAAGCTTCTCCTAGTCTTGCCAGCCACCACGCTCATGGGCGAGGGAGGGACACTCCTATCTTTGCGTGTATGACAGGTGGGCCCGACAGGTGTGTGGACAACCTGTCATACAGCCAAAGGCAGGTGCATTTAAGTCCGCGAGGGAGAGGATAATCAAACTTCTCATTGTTGTATGAGTTGACGCGATACATCAAAGCACTACACTCGATATATTTCAATAATTTGCATTTACCGATGCATTAATTACAACGCATGCATGCATGCCGTGACTCTTCTTTTGATAGTACTTGCATGTGTTGATTTAATGCACCTTGAAGGATGGTTGTGCACGAGGAGGGCGTGATCATGCAGACCGAACAGGAACAGGACCCGACGATGGAGCTCTCTAAGGTCTCGATGGACCTCACCGTGCTCCACTGTGCCTTGTGCCTCCGCCCCTTGACGCCTCCAGTGTATGAGGTTCGGATACACCTCGTCCATTTGGCTGATTGAGCAAGGTGCAGGTTTCTTGATTGATGTGCTGTTGGATTGATTTCTGCAGTGCAAGGGAGGGCACCTGTCCTGCACGGACTGCCGCGTCGAGCGCCCCGGGAACGAGCGGCAGTGCCACAAGTGTGAGCGCGATGGTGGCTTCGACGTGC
Source organism: Triticum aestivum (assembly GCF_018294505.1). NCBI lineage: Eukaryota > Viridiplantae > Streptophyta > Magnoliopsida > Poales > Poaceae > Triticum > Triticum aestivum. Next base: position 218,070,285 of record NC_057807.1, on the reverse strand, counting down.
GGAACACGGCGGTGGACTCCGTCCTTTCATCGGTGAGGGTGGAGTGCCCGCACGAAGGCTGTGGGCTCTACATCAGTTACCACAAGCTCGCCGATCACCAGAGCGTGTGTCCGCTCGCGCCCTGCAAATGCCCCGTGCCCGTCTGTGGCTATGAAGGCCCACCGCCGGCGCTCTACCACCACATCAGCACCGCGCATCCCATGCCCGTGGACAGGATCCAGTATGGTAAGGTGCTCTAGCTGCAAGTGCCACTGTCGGAGCCACGGCTCTTGCTGTTCGCGGAGGAGGACCGTCGCGTGTTTTTCTTGGTCGGCGGCATGCTTGACATCAGCGCTCCTATCACCATGTTGGTCGACTGCATCAGAGTGGGGCATCCCCACTGCCGCACTACTTGGCCAAGCTGTGGGCGAACGGCCCGCCGGGGGAGCCCAAAGGCACGACCGACGCCGTCAAGGTGGAAATGGAGGTGACAAGCAGCAAGGATCCCGGCGACGTCGCCGTGCAGGAGCTGACCTTCTTGATAGTTCCGCCCAAGCTGCTGGCCGGGGCTAAGCTAGTGTCCCTCCACATTCAGATTGACAAGCTCACGTCCTAAATGTTTTGACAGTGCCTTCTGTTTATCTTAGTAATATGCTAATATAGGGATTACCTTGGTCTACTTTAGCTTAAGAAATGGTGGGTTTTGGTGGCGCTGCAACAATTACTTCGACATCAGATCAGTAATTTCCAACAGTCGAATGGATATTTTGTGTCTGTTGGATATAAAGTTCCTTTGGGTAAGAGTACTACTTGTCATCAAAATGGATAAAAGGAGATGTATGTAGACGTATTTTAGTTCTAGACACGTCCCTTTTTATCCATTTTGATGACAAGCACTCCCTCCGTTCCACAATACATGCCTTCCATTTGTCAAAATATAGATGTATCTAGACATGTTTTAGTATATAGGTACATCCATGATAGAGCCAATCGGATGGTTGAGAACACTACAATTCGTAGCTACAGATGCGTGTGTGACACCCAGATGCAGAGGCCGGGGGTCATCATCCTCCTTTTCGAGAAAAAACATACGCATGTGTGAGAGGACGAGTGCGTGCGTGCACCTCTTCTCTTCTTGTATAACGTACTACTAAACTCAGAGTACAAGTTTTTGAGCTTGCGTCTCGTCACATTCCAAATTACTCCACGCTATATTGAATAGCAAACCTGTTCACACCGATCACAACCTAAATGATTTCCCACTTAGGAGCATATTAGTACCACGCTAGTATATTGAATTCCAAACCTGTTCACACCGATCACAACCTAAATGGTTTCCCACTTAGGAGTGTATTAGTACTCGGTTATAAATACTAGTATGCCAAGATGACTGAACATTCCTCCTCAACTCCTCATCCACAAAAACAAACAAGTCATTCAGCATCCTTCCTTTGCTTCTGCCATGGCCAGCGTGAGTTTTGGGTCGAGAGATTGCTACCAGGGAGAGGCGAGCATGGAAGCGGAAGCACGAGAGATGTCCCGCCTCGCTGCGAGAGCAGCCGACATGTCCCGCCGCACGGAAGTAGCAGCACAGAGGTCCCGCCGCGCCGCTGAAGCAGCACGGAGGTCCCGCCGTGCCGTCGATGCAGCAGACTGGTCTGGCCGCACCGCGGAAGCAGCAGAAATGTCCCGCCGCGTCACGAATGTAGCAGAGATGTCCCGCCGCGCCGCGGTGGCCTGGGAAAATTTCTCGCAGGCAGGCGACGACTGTTACAGGCGCATGCATGCGATCGTCCATAGCCAGATGGATCAGATCTCCGGCTTGGCGAGGTTGCAGGACGACGTGAAAGCCTCATTTGAACAGGCTACCGGCGTCATCCGACAACTAAGGGAGGGCAATGAGAGGCTCCGGGCCGAGCGCGACCTGCTGAGGGAGAAGATCGTCCGAAGTGCAGACCAGCAGAAGGAGACCAGTGCCTTGTTGAAGAGGACCGGCGTCATCGTCAAGAAACTTATGGACGAGAAAGACATGCTCCGCAACGAGCGCCAAAGGCTGGTGGAGGAATCCGTCGATGTTCTCAAGCAGCATCTTGAGGAAACGAAAGAGCTCATCGCCGCTCGCCGCGGAGACTAGTTCCCGCGGCCTGCAGCAACACATCAAGATAGTAGAGATCAGCGAGCCAGATCCTTGTCTTCCTTCTTCTTTTGCCCTTGTGTATTTTGGGCGTACCCGCATCTGGCTTTTTTAATTATCTTTCTAATTATGTAAGACAATTAATCGTCCTTATCTTTCTGTGGAAGATCAATGTTGCGAGGCTGGAATGAAGAAAACTCTTGCTGTGGCGACCCTGGCGTTGCTGTTCTTCTAGTTGCTGCTAGGCTTCCTTCAGTTTCCTGGTTTCTTTTGATGTAATAATCGGTTTAGGATGTCGATTGTGTCGTCGATTGTGAAATGTTGGGTTCTAGCACGGATGTTTAGCCTTTGTTGGCCTCTTGGGATGTTGCGATTTCAATCTGGTACTTTTAGTCCTTCGTGTTAGGCTGGAGTTGTCCTGAACTTCTTGTGAATTATGGTGGTTTTCAGTAATGAAAATCGGAAGGGGCAAGCCCTTCTTTGATAAAAAAATTGTCCTTATATATTCGTCAGTCTTGCTATAAGTCACAGTAGATGCTATATAGGTCCGTCGGATCTTACATCAAGATCCGTGCTGTCAAATTTTCTTTTTTCTCTCTTGAATCTCAGTCGAGTGAGACATAGCCACGCCATTAAACAGAGACTCGGGCGCCATTAATGGAGACCTTGGGAGAGAGGTGGACGTCAGATGGAGGTCAAAGGGCTCTCCTCCCGATAAGCACGCGTAGGGGTCTGATTGCACGCCTCTTGTACTCAAATAGCTACCCTGCATGGCGCCTCCTAGCTAATAAAAAATGGGGACGCGTGGCGGCACGTAAATGGTACTAGTAAGTAGAACGCCTACGGTTTCAATAATACTTGTGTTTCCGATTGTAACGTGACAACACTTGTTCCAAAATGACTTTGTTGATTGTTAATGTGTGCGCCTTCGCAAATCAGATTGCAAATTTACCACAGCATGTTGGTGCCATGTCATGGCACCAAGCCAAGTTTCATTATTTTCATGCGTGTTTTGGATTTACAGGAATTAAAAAATTAAGTTTCTCAATGTTTCCAACCCAGCCACGACGCCCAGAATTTTGAATTTCATTCCCATTTCTTTCATGGAACCTAGAAATTTACCCGAGGACACACATGTGATTTTTCAACCAACTTTGGTGCACCGGAACATGTGCTTGTATTTCAAATTTGAATTATGCACACAAAGGTGACACGTTCCCTCCCAGAACCACAAGCCTTCTTGAGAGAAGCTCCGATTTGCAAGAAGCTTATACCAAATTTGTTCCTATTCAGCCAATTTTTTTACCACGGCATGGTACTACCATGACATGACACCATGCCAAGTTTCATGATTTTAAAACCAAGTTTCTCAATGTTCTTGACCGAGCCACGATGCCCAGATGTTTGAATCTTATCCTCATTTTTCCATGGGAGTAGAAATTCAACCGAGGACACAAATGTGATTTTCAACCAACTTTGGTGCACGGGAGCACGTGCTTGTAGTTCCAATTTGAATTATGCACATTAAATGACCAAAAACTCAATTAATGTGTAAATAAGGCCAAACGAAGCCGGAATAATTCCAAAATTTAACAGGGCACTCATGTAGTTCTATGTTGCCTTTGTAAATAAACTCAAGGGGGACAACGTATATCGTTTCACACTCAAAGGTGACACGTTCCCTCTCAGAACCACGAGACTTCTTGAGAGAAGCTTCGGTTTGCAAGAAGCTTATACCAAAATCTGTTCCTATTCGGCCATTTTTTTAGCACAACATGGTAGTACCATGACATGACATCCATACCAAGTTTCATGATTTTCAGACGTGTTTTGGATTTACAAGAATTTTAAAACCAAGTTTCTCAATGTTCTCGGCCGAGCCACGACGCCCAGATGTTTTAAATTTTATTCTCATTTCTTGCATGGGACCTAGAAATTCACCCGAGGACACAAATGTGATTTTTCAACCAACTTTGGTGCACGAGAGCATGTGCTTGTAGTTCAAATTTGACTTATGCACATTAAATGACCAGAAACTCAATTAATGTATAAAAAATGACAAACGAACCCGGAATAATTCCAAAATTTAACATGGCACTAATGTAGTTCTATGTTGCCTTTGTTAAGAAACTCAAGGGCGGGGGCGGGGGGTGGGGGGTGGGGGGTGGCACGTTCCCTCTTAGAACCACGAGCTTCCAAATCGGCCCAATTTTTTACCACAACATGTTAGTGCCATGACATGACACCATGCCAAGTTTCATTACATGAATTTAAAATCTAAGTTTCTCGATGTTCTCGGCAGAGTCATGACGCCCAGATGTTTGAATTTCATTCTCATTTCTTCCATGGGACCTAGAAATTCAACCAAGGACACACATGTGATTTTTCAACCCACTTTGGTGCACCGGAAAATGTGCATGCAATTCATATTTAGATTATGCACATTAAAAGTCCAAAAACTCAATTAATGTATAAAAAGGCCAAATGAACCCGAAATAATTCCAAAATTTAACAGGGCACTCATATAGTTCTATGTTGCCTCTGTAAATAAAATCAGGGGGGAGGCAGCGTATATTGTTTCGCACACAAAGGTGACACGTTTCCTCTCGGAACCACGAGGCTTGTTCAGAGAATCTCCGGTTTTGCAAGAGGCTTATACCAAAACTTGTCCCAATTCAGCCAAAAACTATAGGTATAAAAACAGGGTTTAGATTATCCCGAACATGTCGCTACCTAGACCAATAATGTACTATGATTTGAATTCAACATAAAATGGATACATATATTTGAACTGGAGAGCGTATGGTACATGTAGTTCATAGTGAAATATGATTACTGCTATATGCATGTCTTTTTGTTATCAAGATAATATTTAAATTATTGTATAACTTGACAACAATCGTATTCAAATAAGGAAAATTGATTCAAATTTAGTCCATATGGTAGACGACAATATATATGTTCACATGGTGGAGTAAAATGTTCATATATGATGGAAGATCAAAATGTATGACTACATCAATTATAAACCGGAAGGTCACCCTAATGATATATTCGAATTCAACATAACATGGATTCAGAAATTGAAATTCGAGATCATGGCATCTGTAATCATATAAAAAGGGACATTACTCTTTCTTTGGTGGGAATTGATTTGTTTTTTGTTGTTGTTGAGGGAAGTGCGAATCGATTTGGTACTGTGCAGGGTAATCATGTTCTCCCGATTTTTTTAGATTTTTCTTATAGTTTTTTCAATGGCATCTATAGCAATATAGTAAAAGGGGACATGACTCTCTTGTGTCTTGTATGATTTTTTTCCACGTTAAGTTTGTTCTGCCGAACAAGGAATCCGCACCTTGTTATCCCGAAATTTTCAAGCTCGAGTATCTTTTGTCTCACCTGCTTTGAAACTCCCGCTTCTTCAACCCGCGCCGCGCCTTGTTATCCCAAAATTTGGACGCGCGCCAGAACTCCCTCCTCATCCGAAATCGCTCCCGCAGCCCAGACACGCGAAATCCCCCTTCTACCCCTCAGCCGGAAATGAAGCTCCATGTCGCGGTGTCAAAACCGGTGGGGGTATGCTGGTAACTTACCCTACATTTCGGACAAGCGCGTCACTAAGCTTGGCTCCCCCTCCCCCTTCGCCCCCTCCCCCCATTCGTACACCGAGGCCGCCAAAAGCTGCGAAACCCCACGCTCCTCCGTCGGCCTCCCGACCGCCGCCCAGCCGGAGACTCTTCCCCGACTACGTCGTCCACCGCAACAGCCGCCCCGTCGATCTCGTCGATCTCGTCGTCCCGCCGGATCAGCCGCCCCGTCCTCCACCTCCAAGGAGCTGCCCCGATGTTCGCCTCGTCTATCGTGCCACCTCAATCCCCACAGCGCCGTCTTGACTTGCCCCACCCGAACCGCAGCACCCTCACCAATTCCTCCGATGAAGCCGAAGCCAACTCGGCGCCACCAAGGAGGTTCTGCACTCACCGCTGCATTTTATCTTTTATTCGATCTCACGGGGCTGCCGGTGCTCGATACCGAGCAGACATGGCGTCTCGATCAATGGCGTCGTCGCCGGCCACATCATCCACGGCGTCTCTCGCCCATGTCGTTGCTTCCTCAGCGGCGACTTCCACAATGGCACTAGCTGCAGCTGCTCCGGTTCTCGCTCGCGCTGCGGCTCTGTTCTTGCTGTCGGTCGCGCTGCTGCACTTCTACTGCTTTCATTCGTGCTGCTGCTCTGCTCTTGCTCTCGCTTGTGCTGCTGCTGCTGCTGCACGACCTCCGGCAGCTACAGGAGTTGCTGCTTTAGCACTCGCTCGCGGTGCTACTGCACGACTTGCTCTCTGCTAGTGCGTTCCCTGCTCGAGCGTCTACTGATTTAGATCACTGCTTCTCTGCTACTAGTGCTCGAATGCCCTAAACATCTATTGCAATGCTCTGTTACTAGTTCAATCAGTTTCAACAGTAAAAGTCAGTTTCAACTGTGAAGTTCATTTTCTTCAGTTGAGTTCAGAGTGAACATTACTTACAGCATCTGTCGGAGCGGCCGTGGTGCGGCTGATGCGTTTTACATCTAGCACTTTTTGCCGATGTATTTTACATCATGTATTGCAGATGATATTAGGGTCCCACTTCAGATTAAAGTTGTCTGTCTTGTCATGCTTCAGCCTCGTCGCCGTACACCTTAGCGGAGCTGCTCCAACGACGGAACCGTCCATCACAGTGGAGCAGTACCCTCGGCGCCGTTTCCAGAGGCCTCGGATCTTCTTCCCCGCCTCCCACAGTCACACCGGCATCATCACCATCCTCCACGTCCAACCCAATGATGCTGAGGTCCACAAGGCTATGCCAAAGAGGTTGTACACTCATCGCATCACTTTGTTTCTCCATTCCTCTGTTCTTCCAATTCATGTGAGCCAAACACCCAGGTTGACTGAAATCCTATGTTTCCAAATGCTCTGTTTTGCACGTGCATTCCTATCCTATTCCTGTGTTTTTCCTGTCCCTGCGTTTATAGAATCCTCCAATTCTAAGGAGCCCTTACAGATTTACTTCATTTTCAGATAGGCGTCAAAGAAAACTCTGTGTGTTATGTCCTGCTCCTGCCGTGCCGTCATCCACCCCACCTGAGGTGCACCATCGACAGAAGCGTTCACTGCAGCAGAGATCCCCCCTGCAGACTTTCTTTCGCCGCCTCAGATCATCTTCCCCGTTGCCGGCAGCCACGCCAACTGCATTACCATCATCGACTGAGCAGATGAACCTGAGGACTACACAGTTCCGGAAGAGAGGTCGCAGTCTTTCGTGTTTGCTTACGTTATACATCGGTTATTATTACCTGCTACTTTATCGTTCAATCTTGAGTTTTGAATTGCCCATGGGTCTCATATCGAGCCAGCAACGAATAGTATCTGTCTACTATCTGGTTCATCTGGGGTCTTCTATGTGGTTCATGTTGGGTGGGCAACAAACAATAGATGATCCATTGTCTATCTTTTTAAACTGAAGCTATAATCTACCTGCTATCATTAGTTTTGGATCCATCCACTCGTTTGCTACCATCAGTCTTGATTTTTGCATGCACCCCTTAGGCCTTACAAAATCTAACTATTTTTTTATTATGCATGTCAGATATTGTACACAATCGTACTGAACATGTAGAGAAAAAGAGAAGACCGTTGCGTGCGAATATAATGTCATGCAGACGCCGCTCCATGGTGGGCGAAGTGCCCCCCCTCCTGCATTTCCAGATTGTATTCCAGAGGAAGATAACTGTTCAGATGGAGATTCAGAAGGAGCCGACCATGCCTGTTTACCACCTGAGGTGTTTGCTCTAACCTGGCATGCTGATGTTGGTCATATCATGCATATGGCGCCTTGCATTGCTTACATTATACATCTTATATGTCATCAGCTTAGTTTAGATTTGCTTTGTGTGAATGCCACCTGTTTGGTTTCTATATCATACTCCCACCATTCCTAAATATTTGTCTTTTTAGAGATTTCAACAAGTGACTACATACGGAACAAAATGAGTGAATCTACACTCTAAAATATGTCTATATACATCCGTATGTGGTAGTCCATTTGAAATCTCTAAAAAGACAAATATTTAGGAACGGAGGGAGTATATGGGAATTATGCAATGCCATCTTCTTTAGCCAGGCATCATATACGTGAATCATGCAATGCCATCCTGTTTAGCCAGTCATCGTATATGTGAATTGTATCGTGCCATATTTTTTCCATAATGTATTCCATTTGTCAACAATGTTTATACATTCATCTACTCTTCCTGTGCATCAGCCATTTGAGTCGGTCATGGGAAAATCTGGAGTGAAAACAAGGTCTTCTGAGCAGTCAGTGCTACCTGTCGATGCAGATTTCTTGCTGGTTACAGATAGCTCCTCAGAGGAGGATTCAGAGAGAGATGACCAGTCGTATCCCCCCCCCCCGAGGTGCATGCTCTAACTTGGCTGGGTTATATTGCTCATATCATGCATATGGTGTCTTGCATTGCCATGCCATCTGCTTAGATTAGACATGCTTTGTGTGAATGCCTCCTGTTTGCTTTCTATATCAGATATGTGAATTATGCAATGCCATGTTTTTCAGCCAGTTATCATATATGTGAATTATGCACCGCCATGGAGCCAGGCATCATATATGTGAATTATCTCATGCCATCTTTTTTTCATTACGTATTCCATTTGTCGACAATCTGTGTATATTGAACTACTCTTCATGTGTATCAGCCATTTGAGCCGGTTATGGAAAAATCTGGAGTGAAAACAAGGTCTTCAGAGCAGGCAATGGTACCTGTTGAAGCATATATCTCGATGGTTACAGGGAGCTCCTCAGAGGAGGATTCAGAGACAGATGACCAGTCCTATATCCCACCTGAGGTGTATGCTCTAAGTTGCAATGTTTATATTTCTCATATGATGCATATGGTGTCTTGCATTGCTTAGTTTAGACATCATATGCACAATATTGAATTCTATCTGCTTAGTTTAGAGATCATACATGCGAGTGCCAGCTGCTTAGTATATGAATCAATTATGTCAATTATATCATGCCATCCTGTATACTTAGACAACATGTATGTGAATTATTTCATCCCAACCTATTTTAGAAAGACATCATATAGTTTTGTCATGTCATCCTGTTTAGGTACTCATCATATGTTGAATTATGCCATTATATCCTGTTAAGTTATCCATCATATATCTGAAACTGTGTCATGCTATCCTGTTTAGTTAGGCATCATATATGTGAAATTGTGTCATGCTGTCCTGTTTGGTTAGACAACATATATGTGAATTACCACATCTGTCTATCATACAATGTCTGTACGTTCAATTTCTTTTCTTGTTTATCAGCCATTTGAATTGGAGGGGGTGATGGCAGTATCTAAGGGAGCAAAAACCCGTTCTTCACAAAAGACAGTGCTACCCGTCGATGCAGATAGAACCATGGTTGTACTGGCCCACAAACTAGCCCCACCACACATAATCGAGACTCTTCCAGATTGCACACTTACACCGTTGGGCAGAGAACCAGCTACAACCCATCTAACCGCAACCCCAGCGGATAGTAACCCACTTATAGTTGACAAAGCACCATGTCCACCACAGAGTACCCCCACACGAGCAGTTTGTAAAGCTACTGCAGTGCCCAAAGCATGAAGACCACCACAGCTAACCCAAACTCCACGTTTAAAGCAGAAGAGCAACTGTTCTCAGGTCAGATTCCGTAGCTATGGTCCATACTCCTTTGCTGTTGCATCACTGTATTTACTCATACCAACTACTTTCGAATTTGAAGGATCCAATTGAAACTCCAATGGCGCAACAGGTATGTTTTAAACCTATTTCTTTAACTGGATTGCTGTTCTAACTTCTTGCTCTATGTTGATTTCAGTTTAAGTTGTATAAACAGTTATGTTCTCATGTGATGCACATTACAAGTGCTGCCAATGCTGTGTAGTTTCTCACACTTATATTCTGTCTATGCTGTTGTGTCTTAAAAATATATGAGTTGAACTGTGTCTCTATCTTGATTAGGGAACATAAACTAGAATGATATGGACAATACAGTGACCATAGTACATAGATATATGTTTGTTTCATGCTGTTATCCTGTCCACCTTACTACTGAACCGGTTTACCAAAATGAGTTTCGTATACTACAAGCTAAACCTGTGATGTGTCTGCTTGTTTCTCTTGTAGTATGCAAACAGAATATTGGAGAAGAGCACCCCACTATGCAATGGTAGAGAAAGTAATGCAGATAAGGTTCAAGATAGTGAGACAACCCTGTTGGTCTCCAAGAAAGGTGATAAAAACGATCTTGTAGACAGTGAGAAAACCCCACAGTCCTGCGTTGATGTAGTGTTCGAGTTACTGGCCAGTACCGCTGGCACAAGCTCTTCGAACTCGCTGCCTGAATCACTTCGGCTTCTTCAGTCTCAGCTACAAGCTGAAAGGCATCAGTCAGCTGTGCTGCGGCAAGAAGCCGAAGGACTGAGGAAGTCCCTGCAGAATTCAGATGCGTACTTTCTTGTGCAACAGCAAGCGCTGGAGGATTTAAGCGCCAAACAAGAGAAAGTTAATAAGCTTGCTAAGCATCTTGCCAGCATTATGGGTACCCAGGATATTGTTTCTTGAACTCTTCTGAAGTGGTTTCAGTTCTGGACTTGTTTTGCTGCGGCGTTTATATGCTGCTTTGTTCCCTATATTTGCACTGGTGGCGAACTTTGATGCCCAGTGGATGTAATATGTGTAATAGCCGTGATAGCCTAGCATAAGTTGCTTGCTTATTTATTTCCTTGTTGTCTTGTTTATTTGTTTGCTTGTAGTCAGTGCAGTTCTTTTTCCACGGTTTGCTAGTGGCTGCAATAACCTATTTTTTAAAACTAGGCCACAATAACCATGGGCTAATATTTACTGTAGTGACACTGGGCCTCCTACGGGCCGTAGAAACAGTAGGCCTTCTACGGGCCGTAGAAACATTGGGCCTTCTACGGGCCATAGAAACAATGGGCCTTCTACGGGCCCTATCATCAATGGGCCTTATACGGGCCGTATGATCGATTGCCCAAACATGGGCCAATAACAGGCCGCATTATGGCCGTAAACGGGCTAGAGTTGGAATCGTCCGTTCATGAGCCGACCATAACGGGCCATCGTTAATAGGTTGTATTTGATGACGCTATGAAAACGGCCCAATGTATTAACGGACCACAAACGGGCCGACTGTAACCACGGGCTGAATTTGGCCCACAAGCAGAAAATTACAGTAACGGGCCGTAAGTAAACGAATGCTCGAAATTAGCCCAAGAATAAATGGGCTCTGAGAAGGCCGAAAGATAACATGGGCTAGAAATGGCCCAACTAAATAACGGGCCATTAATGGGTATAAAGTGATACACTGTTCATTACGGGCCAGTTTCACCACGGGCCGTTAATGGGTCTAAAGTGATACACTGTTCATTGCGGGCCAGTTTCACCACGGGCCGTTAATAGGCCAAGTGTTACATAGGGCCTCATATGGGCCGAAAGACGTCATGGGCCATACATGGGCTAGAAGTGAAAACGGACTGGAATCATATTGGATGGCCCAGATGGCGCTACTGGGCCTAATTCGGGTAGGGCGTAACGGGCCTTGGGTCAGCGGGCTGTAAATGGGCTATACACGAACAAGCCGTTAACAGGCTTTCCATGGGCCGGCCCGTCACCTTTTGACCAAGTCAAACGGGCCGGCCTTTTCATAGGAATGGGCCTCTGTTGGACCGGGCCACGTGTCGACGTATCATAGGCGCCTTCTGTCCAATGAGTGGATGACATCTGTCCCAAGAATGAGCCGACACGTGTTTCCTCCAGCAAATGACAATTTTACACATGGAAAATCCCCATTGGTCGGGGCTGTTAACGGGTTATTGGATCCAAAACCCGACCCGATAGCTTAACGGCGTTCCATTACGGTGGATGCCACGTTCGGTCACCCTTGACGAAAGCACTTCTGTGACGCGCGATTTATCGTCATGGAAGTTGACACTTCCGTGATGATAATTTTGGTAATGTCGTGCAACACTTCTACGACAACACAGGTATGACTATCTTGATTCTGTCATATATTTGTCATGGATGTACATGCATGACAAAAAACGCGACCTACTTTGACAAACACGTATCATCACGGAAGTGTATTTTTTTTGTAGTGTGTTGTGATGTGATATGGTCAAGACATGATGCTAAATTTCATTGTATGAGATGATCATGTTTTGTAACCGAGTTATCGGCAACTGGCAGGAGCCATACAGTTGTCGTTTTATTGTATGCAATGCAATCGCCCTGTAATTGCTTTACTTTATCACTAAGTGGTAGCGATAGTCATTGAAGCAATAGTTGGCGAGACGACAATGATGCTACGATGAAGATCAAGGTGTCGCGCCTGGTGATCATGATGGTGCTTTGGAGATGGAGATCAAAGGCACAAGATGATGATGGCCATATCATATCACTTATATTGATGTCATGTGATATTTATCCTTTATACATCTTATTTTGCTTTGATTGACGGTAGCATTATAAGATGATCTCTCACTAAATTTCAAGGTATAAGTGTTCTCCTTGAGTATGCACCGTTGCCAAAGTTCGTCGTGCCGAGACACCATGTGATGATCGGGTGTGATAAGCTCAACGTTCACCTACAACGGGTGCAAGCCAGTTTTGCACACGCAGAAATACTCGGGTTAAACTTGACGAGCCTAGAATATGCAGATATGGCCTCGGAACACTGAGATCGAAAGGTCGAGCGTGAATCATATAGTAGATATGATCAACATAGTGATGTTCACCATTGAAAACTACTCCATCTCATGTGATGATTGGTTTTGGTTTAGTTGATTTGGATCATGTAATCACTTAGATGATTAGAGGGATGTCTATCTAAGTGAGAGTTCTTAAGTAATATGATTAATTGAACTTAAATTTATCATGAAGTACCTGATAGTATTTTGCTTGTCTATGTTGTTGTAGATAGATGGCCTGTGCTGTTGTTCCGTTGAATTTTAATGCGTTCCTTGAGAAAGCAAAGTTGAAAGATGATGGTAGCAATTACACGGACTGGGTCCGTAACTTGAGGATTATCCTCATTGCTGCATAGAAGAATTACATCCTGGTAGCACCGCTGGGTGCCAGGCCTGCTGCAGATGCAACTGACAATGTTAAGAACGTCTGGCAGAGCAAAGCCGATGACTACTCGATAGTTCGGTGTGCCATGCTTTACGGCTTAGAACCGGGACTTCAACGACGTTTTGAACGTCATGGAGCATATGAGATGTTCTAGGAGTTGAAGTTAATATTTCAAGCGAATGCCTAGATTGAGAGATATGAAGTCTCCAATAAGTTCTATAACTGCAAGATGGAAGAGAATAGTTCTGTCAGTGAACATATACTCAAAATGTCTAGGTATAATAATCACTTGATTCAACTGGGAGTTAATCCTCCTGATGATAGTGTCATTGACAGAATTCTTCAATCACTGCCACCAAGCTACAAGAGCTTCGTGATGAACTATAAAATGCAAGGGATGAACAAGACAATTCCCGAGCTCTTCGCAATGCTAAAGGCTGCGGAGGTAGAAATCAAGAAGGAACATCAAGTGTTGATGGTCAACAAGTCCACCAGTTTCAAGAAAAAGGGTAAAGGGAAGAAGAAAGGGAACTTCAAGAAGAACATCAATCAAGTTGCTGCCCAAGAGAATAAACCTAAATCTGGACCTAAGTCTGAGACTGAGTGCTTCTACTGCAAAGGGACTGGTCACTGGAAGCGGAACTGCCCCAAGTATTTGGCGGATAAGAAGGATGGCAAGGTGAACAAAGGTATATGTGATATACATGTTATTGATGTGTACCTTACTAGAGCTCGCACTAGCACCTGGGTATTTGACTGGTTCTGTTGCTAATATTTGCAACTCGAAACAGGGACTACGGATTGAGCGAAGATTGGCTAAGGACGAGGTGACGATGCACATGGGAAATGGTTCCAAATTTGATGTGATCGCCGTCGGCATGCTACCTCTACATCTACCTTCGGGATTAGTTTTAGACCTGAATAATTGTTATTTGGTGCCAGCATTAAGCATGAACATTATATCTAGATCTTGTTTGATGCGAGACGGTTATTCATTTAAGTCTGAGAATAATGATTGTTCTATTTATATGAGTAATATCTTTTATGGTCATGCACCCTTAAAGAGTGGTCTATTTGTCTTGAATCTCGATAGTAGTGATACACATATTCATAATGTTGCCAAAAGATGCAGAGTTGATAATGATAGTGCAACTTATTTGTGGCACTGCCGTTTAGGTCATATTGGTGTAAAGCGCATGAAGAAACTCCATACCGATGGAATTCTGGAATCACTTGATTATGAATCACTTGGTACTTGTGAACCATGCCTTATGGGCAAGATGACTAAAACACCGTTCTCCGGAACAATGGAGCGAGCAACAGATTTGTTGGAAATCATACATACTGATGTATGTGGTCCAATGAATATTGAGGCTCGCGGCGGGTATCGTTATTTTCTCACATTCACAGATGATTTAAGCAGATATGGGTATATCTACTTAATGAAACATAAGTCTGAAACATTTGAAAAGTTCAAAGAATTTCAGAGTGAAGTTGAAAATCATCGTAACAAGAAAATAAAGTTTCTACGATCTGATTGTGGAGGAGAATATTTGAGTTAAGAGTTTGGTCTACATTTGAAATAATGCGGAATAGTTTCACAACTCACGCCACACGAAACACCACAGCGTAATGGTGTGTCCGGACGTCGTAATCGTACTTTACTAGGTATGGTGCGATCTATGATGTCTCTTACTGATTTACCGCTATCGTTTTGGGGTTATGCTTTAGAGAAGGCTGCATTCACGTGATAGAGGCAAAGGTGTCCCGTCTTTTGATGAGATGGTGGCTATCGTTTTGGTGGAAGTCGACTTTGACGATCCGACTACGAACGTGCGAGGACGTCGCGCCTTAGCAATCGCTAAACCAACTCTGAGAGGTTATTGACCACGTCGGAGCAGGATCAACCTGACCACGAAGGTCTATTTCCTGCAAGCAAACGAAAAACAAGCAAGAAACTAAGATTGCTATATGGATATTGCGAATAACATAGGAAATCTTTATTAATGACGGTGGTGTTCTGTGACGCCTTTGTCTGGTCGTTGAACACAAACGAAGTACGTGAAGTTGCAGCTACGACGAACTTTTAATCTAAACAAAACCCAAAGTCTAAACGGTGTCCTAAGGGCTGTATATATGGAGGAAGAGGGGGGGGGGATTTCGTGGCCCTTGGTGGAGGGGTCCAAAACCAACCCTATCTCTTGTTTCCACACACATACGGACTCTAAAAATAGCCTATACTTATGTATTTCGAAATTACATGGGCTTGGCCCAATAAAAAGGTGACGCAACACCTAGAATAGCCTCTGGACGAAATTTATGAAGTGGCATCTTGTATATTTCGTCCAAGGCTTCATGCACTAGTTATGGTGGCTTCAAAGCCCTGAAATCATCACTTGTAACTCCGTTCTTGTTCCCCTTGTGCATGCCATCATCTCCATGCTTGTTCTTGCTCCAATGTTCATCTTTTTCCAAGCCAGGCCCTTCATTTGTAAGAAAAACAAATGTATCCAATTTAGGCAGCATCATATTCTCATGAACATTAGAATCATTACCAAGAAACCAAAGTACCTGGTAATTTAGTTAGCGTGCGCGAGCTCTAGTAATTGGTCCAGTATGTATAGCAGCCGGGGCTGTGGGTGTAACAATGGTATTGATGTCCTCATCATCACGTTAAATAGGGCAACATCGAAATCCGTTGAGACGACGCCTTATGAACTATGGTTTGGCAAGAAACCAAAGTTGTCGTTTCTTAAAGTTTGGGGCTGCGATGCTTATGTGAAAAAGCTTCAACCTGATCAGCTCGAACCGAAATCGGAGAAATGCGTCTTCATAGGTTACCCAAAGGAGACTGTTGGGTACACCTTCTATCACAGATCCGAAGGCAAGACATTTGTTGCTAAGAATGGATCCTTTCTAGAGAAGGAATTTCGCTCGAAAGAAGTTAGTGGGAGGAAAGTAGAACTTGATGAGGTAACTGTACCTGCTCCCTTATTGGAAAGTAGTTCATCACAGAAACCGGTTCCTGTGACACCTACACCAATTAGTGAGGAAGCTAATGATATTGATCATGAAGCTTCAGATCAAGTTACTACCGAACCTCGTAGGTCAACCAGAGTAAGATCCGCACCAGAGTGGTACTATAATCCTATTTTGGAGGTCATGTTACTTGACCATGGTGAACCTACGAACTATGAGGAAGCGATGATGAGCCCAGATTCCGCAAAATGGCTTGAGGCCAAGAAATCTGAGATGGGATCCATGTATGAGAATAAAGTGTGGACTTGTTGACTTGCCCGATGATCGGCAAGCCATCGAGAATAAATGGATCTTCAAGAAGAAGACTGACGCTGATGGTAATGTTACTGTCTATAAAGCTCGACTTGTTGCAAAAGGTTTTCGACAAGTTCAAGGGGTTGACTACGATGAGACTTTCTCACCCGTACTGATGCTTAAGTCCGTCCGAATCATGTTAGCAATTACCGCAATTTTATGATTATGAAATTTGGCAAATGGATGTCAAAACTGCATTCTTGAATGGATTTCTGGAAGAAGAGTTGTGAATGATGCAACCAGAAGGTTTTGTCGATCCGAAAGGTGCTAAAAAAGTGTGCAAGCTCCAGCGATCCATTTATGGACTGGTGCAAGCCTCTCAGAGTTGGAATAAACGTTTTGATAGTGTGATCAAAGCATATGGTTTTATACAGACTTTTGGAGAAGCCTGTATTTACAAGAAAGTGAGTGGGAGCTCTGTAGCATTTCTAATATTATATGTGGATGAGATATTGTTGATTGGAAATGATATAGAATTTCTGGATAGCATAAAAGGTTACTTGAATAATAGTTTTTCAATGAAAGACCTCGGTGAAGCTGCTTACATATTGGGAATCAAGATCTATAGAGATAGATCAAGACGCTTAATAGGACTTTCACAAAGTACATACCTTGATAAAGTTTTGAAAAAGTACAAAATGGATCAAGCAAAGAAAGGGTTCTTGCCTGTGTTACAAGTGAAGTTGAGTCAGACTCAATGCCCGACCACTGCAGAAGATAGAGAGAAAATGAAAAATGTTCCCTATGCTTCAGCCATAATCTCTATCATGTATGCAATGCTGTGTACCAGACCTGATGTGTGTCTTGCTATTAGTTTAGCAGGGAGGTACCAAAGTAATCCAGGAGTGGATCACTGGACAGCGGTCAAGAACATCCTGAAATACCTGAAAAGGACTAAGGATATGTTTCTCATTTATGGAGGTGACAAAGAGCTCGTCGTAAATGGTTACGTCGATGCAAGCTTTGACACTGATCCGGATGATTCTAAATTGCAAACCGGATACGTGTTTATATTGAATAGTGGAGCTGTCATTTGGTGCAGTTCTAAACAAAGCGTCGTGGCGGGATCTACGTGTGAAGCGGAGTACATAGCTGCTTCGGAAGCAGCAAATGAAGGAGTCTGGATGAAGGAGTTCATATCCGATCTAGGTGTCATACCTAGTGCATCGGGTCCAATGAAAATCTTTTGTGACAATACTGGTGCAATTGCCTTGGCAAAGGAATCCAGATTTCACAAGAGAACCAAGCACATCAAGAGAAGCTTCAATTCCATTAGTGACCAAGTCCAGGTGGAAGACATAGAGATTATCAAGATACATACGGATCTGAATGTTGCAGACCCGTTGACTAAGCCTCTCTCACGAGCAAAACATGATTAGCACCAAGACTCCATGGGTGTTAGAATCATTACTATGTAATCTAGATTATTGACTCTAGTGCAAGTGGGAGGCTGAAGGAAATACACCCTAGAGGCAATAATAAATTTATTGTTTATTTCCTTATTTCATGATAAATGTTTATCATTCATGCTAGAATTGTATTAACCGGAAACATAATACATGTGTGAATACATAGACAATATAGTGTCACTAGTATGCCTCTACTTGACTAGCTCATTAATCAAAGATGGTTAAGGTTTCCTAACCATAGACATGAGTTGTCATTTGATAAACAAGATCACATCATTAGGATAATGATGTGATTTACTTGACCCATTCTATTAGCTTAGCACTTGATCGTTTTAGTTTACTGCTATTGCTTTCTTCATGACTTATACATGTTCCTATGACTATGAGATTATGCAACTCCCGATTACCGGAGGATCACTTTGTGTGCTACCAAACATCACAAAACTGGGTGATTATAAAGGTGCTCTACAGGTGTTTCTGATGGTACTTGTTGAGCTCGCATAGATCAAGATTAAGATTTGTCACTCCGATTGTCGGAGAGGTATCTCTGGGCCCTCTCGGTAATGCACATCACTATAAGCCTTGCAAGCAATGTGACTAATGAGTTAGTTGCGGGATAATGCATTACGGAATGAGTAAAGAGACTTGCCGGTAGCGAGATTGAACTAGGTATTGAGATACCGACAATCGAATCTCGGGCAAGTAACATACCGATGACAATGGGAACAATGTATGTTGTTATGCGGTTTGACCGATAAAGATCTTCGTATATTATGTAGGAGCCAATATGAGCATCCAGGTTCCGCTATTGGTTATTGACCGGAGACATGTCTCAGTCATGTCTACATAGTTCTCGAACCCGTAGGGTCCGCACGCTTAACATTCGGTGATGATCGGTATTATGAGTTTATGTGTTTTGATTTACCGAAGGTAGTTCGGAGTCCCGGATATGATCACGGACATGACGAGGAGTCTCCAAATGGTCGAGACATAAAGATTGATATATTGGACGACTATATTTGGACTTCGGAATGGTTCTGGGTGAAATCAGGATTTTACCGGAGTACCGGGAGGTTACTGGAACCCCCCCGTTAAGTGTATGGGCCTTATTGGGCCTTAGTGGAATAGAGGAGGAGGAAGCCTAGGAGGGGGTGCGCCCCCCAAGCCCAATCCGAATTGGGTGAGGGGGCAGGCCCCCCTTTCCTTCTTCTCTCCCTCCTCTTTCCCACCTCTCCTACTCCAATTTGGAAGGGGGGAATCCTACTCCCGGTGGGAGTAAGACTCCCCTATAGCGTGCCCAAGAGAGGGCCGGCCCTCCCCCTCCTCTACTTCTTTATATACGGGGGGGGGGGGGAGCACCCAATAGACACAAGTTGATCATTTATCTTTAGCCATGTGCAGTGCCCCCCTCCACCATAATCCACCTCGGTCATTTCATAGTGGTGCTTAGGTGAAGCCCTGCGTCGGTAGCCTCATCAACACCATCATCACGCCGTCGTGCTGACGGAACTCTCCCTCGAAGCTCTACTGGATCATGAGTTCGTGGGACGTCACCGAGCTGAACGTGTGTAGATCGTGGAGGCGCCATACATTTGGTACTTGGATCGGTCGATCGTGAAGACGTACGACTACATCAACCGTGTTGTCATAACGCTTTCGCTTACGGTCGACGAGGGTACATGGACGACACTCTCCCCTCTCGTTGCTATGCATAACCATGATCTTGTGTGTGCGTAGAATTTCTTTTAAATTACTACGTTCCCCAACAGTTGTCTATGAAATTTAGAAAAAATAAAATCATGAGACACATCCCCAAAACTGATAGTAACAATTCATTTCTCACAATCTATCTTAGCATTAACAATGTTCAAGAAAGGTCTACCATATATAATGGGACAAAAGTCATCTTATGGGGAACCAGGAACAAGAAATTAGTAGGATATTTTGTTTTCCCACACAAGACTTCAACATCTGTAACTATCCCAATTGGTGATATAGTATCTCTATTAGCATGCTTAATAGTAACATCAATATCTTCTATTTCAGCAGGTGCAATATCATTCATAATCTCTTGATATAAAGTAAAAGGAATTGCACTCACACTAGCACCCATATCACATAAGCCATGATAACAATGATCTCCTATTTTAGCAGAAACAACAGACATGCCAACAACAGGTCTATGTTTATCTTTAGTATCAGGTCTAGCAATTCTAGCAGCTTCATCATAGAAATAAATAACATGCCCATCAATATTATCGACCAAGAGATCTTTAACCATAGCAATACTAGGTTCAACTTTAATTTGTTTAGGGGGTGTAGGTGTTCTAGTACAACTCTTACGAACCACAGTTGCCGCTTTGGCATGATCCTTTATCCTAGCAGGGAAAGGTGGTTTCTCAATATAAGCAGTAGGAACAATAGGATCAACATTATAAGTAATGGTTTCTTCTTCAACTTTAATAGGTTCTACTACTTTCACTTCAATGGGAGGATTATATTTAAACCACTTCTCCTTAGGGAGATCAACATGAGTAGCAAAAGATTCACAGAAAGAAGCTACTATCTCAGAGTCAAGTCCATATTTAGTGCTAAAATTACGAAAAGCATCGGTATCCATAAAAGATTTAACACAATCAAACTTAAGGTTTATATCTGACTCCTTACCTTCTTCGAGTTCCCAATATGCAGAGTTGCGTTTCATTCTTTCCAATAAATCCCATTTGAATTCAATAGTCTTCTTCATAAAAGAACCAGTACAAGAAGTATCGAGCATGGATTGATCATTACGAGAAAGCCGAGCATACAATTTTTGAATATTAATTTCTCTTGAGAGCTCATGATTGGGGCATGAATATAACAATGACTTAAGCCTCCCCCAAGCTTGTGCGATACTTTCTCCTTCACGAGGCCAAACATTATTAATATAATTCCGATCATGATGAACTAGATGCATAGGATAAAACTTCTGATGAAATTCCAATTTCAATCGATTGTAGTTCCAAGTCCCAATATCATCGCATAGCCTATACCATGTCAATGACTTATCCTTCAAAGCTAAAGGGAGACCTTCTTCTTGACTTCATCCTCGAGCAAACCTGCAAGCTTAAATAATCCACAAACTTCATCCACATATATTAGATGCATATCAGGATATAATGTTTCGTCTCCTGCATAAGGATTAGCTAGCAATTTCTCTATCATACCCGAAGGAATTTCATAATAAATATTTTCAGTAGGTGGAGTAGGTTGAGGAGCAACTCTTTGCTATTTCAGTCGGGGTGAAGATACCCCGAACAAGCCCCTCAAAGGATTATTTCCCATAGTGACAAGTGACAGTAAATTTCAGCATGTAACATAAATGTTTCCTTACCAAATTCAACTTACCAAAGGCGCTTCACTCCCTGGCAACGACACCAAAAAGAGTCTTGATGACCCACAAGTATAGGGGATCTATCATAGTCATTTCGATAAGTAAGAGTGTCGAACCCAATGAGGAGCAGAAGGAAATGACAAACGGTTTTCAGCAAGGTATTCTCTGCAAGCACTGAAATTTTCGGTAACAGATAGATTTGCGATAAGATAATTCGTAACGGGTAACAAGTAAAAGGAGTAACAAAGGTACAGCAAGGTGGACCAATCCTTTTTCTAGAAAAGGACAAGCCTGGATGATCTCTTATATAAACAAAGCGCTCTCGAGGACACATGGGAATTACTGTCAATCTAGTTTTCATCATGCTCATATGATTTGCGTTTATTACTTTGATAATTTGATATATGGGTGGACCGGTGCTTGGGTGCTTTCCTTACTTGGACAAGCCTCCCACTTATGATTAACCCCTCTTGCAAGCATCTGCAACTATGAAAGAAGAATTAAGATAAATCTAACCATAGCATGAAACATTTGGATCCAAATCAGCCCCTGATGATGAGGACATCAATACCATTGTTACACCCACAACCCCTGCTACTATACTTACTGGACTAATTACTAGAGCTCGCGCACGCCAATTAAATTACCAGGTACTTTCGTGTCTTGGTAATGATTCTAATGTTCATGAGAATATGATGCTGCCTAAATTGGATACATTTGTCTTGATTACAAATGGGCCCTAGATGGGACAAGAGGGATGATCATTGGAGCAAGATCAAGCATGGAGATGACGGCATGCGCAAGGGGAACAAGAACGAAGTTACAAGTGATGATTTCAGGATTTTGAAGCCACCATAATGAGAGCATGAAGCCTTGGATGAAATATACAAGATGCCACTTCATAAATTTCGTCTAGAGGCTATTATAGGTGCTGCGTCACCTTATTTTTGGGCCAGGCCCATGTAATTTCAGAATACTTAAGTATAGGTTGTTTTTAGAGTCCGTATGTGTGGGGAAACAAGAGTTAGGACTGGTTTCAGACCCCTCTTCCAGGGGTCATGAAATCCCCCCCTCTTTCTCCATATATACAGCCCTTAGGGCATTGTTTAGACTTTGGGTTTTGTTTAGATTAAAAGTTTGTCATAGCTACAACTTTGCATACTTTGTTTGTGTTCAATGACCAGACCAAGACGTCATAGAACCCCACCTTCATTATTAAAGCTTTCCTCTTTTATTCACAATATCCAGATTGCAATCTCAGTTTCTTGCTTGTTCTTCATTTTCTCGTAGGAAATAGACCCACGTGGTCTGGTTGATCATGCTCCGACGTGGTAAATAACCCCTCGGAAGCTGGTTTAGTGATTGCTAAGGCATGACATCTTTGCACGTTCGTAGTCGGATCGTCAAAGTCGACTCCCACAGAAAATGATAGCTATCTCATTGAAACATCAGGACACCTTCGCCTCTATCAAGTGGTATCAGATTTCCAGGTTGCTCGGTGAGATTTTATGGTTTTTCCTAGTTTAGATCGAGTCTGTTCTTCATAACTACAGTCCACGAAAAGCCAAAAACTATATTAGGGTTAGTTCATCATATCCAAACTAGTCTGAGCCCTTGCATAATCTTTTCTGTATTTGCTTTATTGAATTTGCAGTTGCATCATCATGTCTAGTTGCTGATCTTAGCATCTAGTCTTTTAGAGTTTTGAGTTATGTTCACGGGTATTCACGCTGCCGCCGCACCATCATAATCCGCTGCCATATCCACCACCACACTAGATACATCGCCCCTGCCATCTACCATCACTGCCTATCCGCCACTGCTCCGAGTCCATATACCAACACCGATCTGAGTCCATATACCACCATCGACCCACTTCCATATACCACCACTGATCTGAGTCCATATACCACCACCGATCCGTACCCATATACCACCACTACTCTGAGTGCATCAAATATTAGGTTTACTTTCGAGATCCATCTGTTTCTAGATTTGTGTTTCCTTGCCTGAGTAGGTTTCAGATATTATCAGTCATTTGTCATTCCGTAGAAGAGGTTGGTTTCCAAAAAAAGAATCCAGAAACCACCCTCTGTTTAGGCCCAAAATTTTCCAAATACGCACTTGTCAAAAAAATCTCTGGCTATCTTACTTTTAGGTGTTTCCGAGCGTTTTGAGACACGTGCCATCATAGAAAGTTTTTTTGAGCTGTTTCCAGTTTTTCGTCCGGACAGTCAAAATAAAAAGAATTGGTCGCAAGAATTTCAACTGAGATACAAGAAAACAGGCACCACCACCACCATCTGCCAGGAGTACACCTTCTGGGCCTGGCCAGAGCTCTTCTTCATCCATGGCATCAACAGGGCACACACATGATGTTATTTGTCGTCGTTGTAAGGGAAGAGGTCATTATGCGAGAGAATGCCAATCTCCGCGTGTTATGATTGTTGCTAAGGATTGTGGGTATGAGTCCGCTAGTGACTATGATAAGGAGACTTTGGCTCTTATTACAAGTGAAGAACACGGTGGAGATGATTCTAATCATGAGACACAATACATGGCTCCTGAAGACGCTGACATTTATGAATGTTTAGTTGCTCAACGTGTTTTGAGTGTGTAGGTCACACAAGCTGAGCAAAATCAGATGCAAAATCAAAGGAACGTTCTGTTCGCGTCATCATAGATGGAGGGAGATGCAACAACTTGTCTAGCATGGAGATGGTGGAGAGGCTATCTATCACCACAAGACCACATCCACATCCTTACTACATCCAATGGTTCAACAGCAGCGGCAAGGTTAAGGTAACACATACTATTCGTGTGCATTTTAGTATCTCTACATATGCTGTTTATGATGATTGTGATGTGGTACCTATGCAAGCATGTTCCTTATTACTTGGTAGACCATGGCAATTTGAGAAAAATTCTGTACACCACGGTAGAAATAATCAGTATACTCTTGTTCATAAGGATAAACATATTACTTTGCTTCCTATGACTCCTGATTCCATTTTGAAAGATGATATTTATAGAGCTAATAAAGCAAAATAGGAGAAAAATAAGAGTGAAAATCGGATTGTGGCAAAAGAATTTGAGCAACAAATGAAGCCTAATAATAAACGATGTAGTGTTGCTTCTCAAATTAAATTGAAAAGTGCATGTTTACTTTCCACCAAATCTGATACTGATGATCTAGATTTCAGCAAATCTGTTTGCTATGCTTTTGTGTGCAAAGAAGCTTTATTTTCATTTGAGGATGTACCTCCCTATTTGCCTCCTGATGTCACTAACATTTTGCAGGATTTCGCTGACGTCTTTCCACAAGACGCGCCACCGGGATTACCACCTATTCGAGGGATTGTGCATCAGATTGACTTAATTCCCAGTGTTCGCTGCCAAACCATGCGCCATACCATACCAATCTAGAGGAGACGAAGGACATTATGCGTAAGTATAGGAGCTGCTCAACAAAGGTTATATACGCAATTCTCTTAGTCCTTGTGCTGTTCCTATTATACTAGTGCCAAAAAAGGATGGTATGTTGCGTATGTGTGTTGATTGTAGAGGCTTTAATAATATTACTATTCATTATTGTTATCCTATTCCTAGGCTAGATGATATGCTTGATGAATTGAGTGGCTCTAGAATGTTCTCCAAAGTTGATTTGCGTAGTGGATACCATCAAATTTGTATGAAATTGGGAGATGAATGGAAAACAACATTTAAAACTAAGTTTGGTTTATATGTGGTTGGTCATTCCTTTTGGACTAACTAATGCACCTAGTACTTTCATGAGATTAATGAACGAAGTTTTATGTGCTTTCATTGGACGATTTGTGGTAGTCTATTTTGATGATATACTGATCTATAGAAAATCTTTGGAAGAACATTTGGAACATTTACGTGCTGTTTTCATTTCTCTACGTGATGCATGTTTGTTTGATAACCTTGGGAAGTGCACCTTTTGCGTCGACTGAGTATCTTTTCTTGGCTATGTTGTTATTCCATAGGGAATTGAAGTTGATAAAGCCAAGATTGAAGCTATTGAGACTTGCCGCAGCCCAAAACGGTCACACAAGTGAGGAGTTTTCTTGGACTCGCTGGTTTCTATAGGCATTTTGTGAGAGATTTTAGCATCAATGCTGCACCTCTCAATGATCTTACAAAGAAGGATGTGCCATTTGTTTGGGGTACCACACAGGAAGAAGCCTCGGTGTTGAAAGATAAGTTGACACATGTTCCTTTACTCCAACTTCCCGATTTTAATAAGACTTTTGAGCTTGAATGTGATGCTAGTGGAATTGGATTAGGAGGTGCGTTATTACAAGATGGCAAACCCGTTGCATACTTTTCTAAAAAATTGAGTGGACCTAGTCTGAACTATTCTACTTATGATAAAGAATTATATGATCTTCTTCAGACCTTAGAAACATGGCAACATTATTTATGGCCCACAGAATTTGTTATACATTTTGATCATGAATCTTTGAAACACATTAAAAGTCAAGCAAAACTGATCCGTAGACATGCTAAATGGGTTGAATTTATTGAGACTTTCCCTTATGTCATTAAACACAAGAAGGCTAAAGAAAATGTTATTGCTGATGCATTGTCTCGTTGTTATACTATGCTTTCACAACTTGACTTTAAAATATTTGGTTTGGAGACCATCAAAGATCAATATGTGCATGATGCTGAATTTAAAGATGTATTGCAAAATAGTAAAGAAGGGAGAGCATGGAACAATTTCGTCATTAATGATGGATTTGTGTTTCGTGCTAACATGCTATGCATTCCAGCTAGCTCCGTTCATCTTTTGTTGATGCAAGAGGCGCATGGAGGGGGATTAATGGGACACTTTGTCGTGAAGAAGACAAATGATATACTTGCTACACATTTCTTTTGGCCAAAGATAAGACGGGATGTTGAGCGTTTTGTTGCTGGCTGCACTACATGTCAAAAGCTAAGTCACGACTCAATCCTCATGGTTTATATATGCCTTTGCCTGTACCTAGTGTTCCTTGCGAGGATATATCTATGGACTTTGTTTTGGGTTTACCTCGAACAAAGAAGGGGAGGGATAGTATATTTGTTGTCATGGATAGATTCTCGAAAATGGCACACTTTATACCATTTCATAAAAGCAATGATGCTGTTAATGTTGCTGATTTGTTCTTTTGTGAAATTATTCGCTTGCATGGTGTGCCAAATACTATTGTTTCAGATCATGATACTAAATTTCTTAGCCACTTTTGGAGATGTTTATGGGCTAAGTTGGGGACTAAACTGCTTTTTAGTACTACTTGTCACCCCTAAACTGATGGACAAACTGAAGTAGTCAATAGAACATTGTCTACTATGCTTAGGGCTGTTTTGAAGAATAATATGAAAATGTGGGAAGAATGTTTGCCTCATATCGAATTTTCTTATAATCGTTCATTGCATTCTACTACTAAGATGTGCCCTTTTGAAATTGTGTATGGTTCCTACCTCGTGCACCTATTGATTTGTTGTCTCTTCCATCTTCGGAGAAGGTTAATTTTGATGCTAAAAACATGCTGAATTGATTTTAAAAATGCATGAGTTAACTAAGGAAACATTGAGCGTATGAATGCTAAATATAAACTTGCTGGAGATAAGCGTAGAAAACATGTTGTGTTTTGCACCTGGAGATCTTGTTTGGTTACATGTGCGTAAGGATAGATTTCCTGATTTGCGCAAATTAAAGCTAATGCCACGTGCTGATGGTCCTTTTAAGGTGTTAGAGAAAATAAATGATAATGCATGTAAACTTGAGCTGCTTGCAGATTTTGGTGTTAGTCCCACTTTTAACCATTGTTGAGGAAATCATTAATGGGTAGCTGCTCGGTTGGCTGGCGAGTAGGGTATTAATCGGCTAATCGGTAAGTTAATCGGCCATTTAATCAATTAATCGGACGATTTTATCGGTTAATCGGCTACTCGGTGACCCTACGAGTAGGGATTAATCGGCAAGTTAATTGGTTAATCGGATGAATTCTTGAACATGGCTTTTAACATTGCAGATTCGAAGCCTTATTTTGGGTCAGGAAGACGAGCTTCCATCGAGGATGACTTCATTTCAAGAAGAGTAGGAGATGGGGACATCAATACCAATGTTACAACCACAACCCCTGTTGCTATACATACTGGACCAATTACTAGAGCTCGCGCACGCCAATTGAATTGTCAGGTACTTTCGTTTCTTGGTAATGATTCTAATGTTCACGAGAATATGATGCTGCCTAAATTGGATACATTTGTCTTGATTACAAATGAAGGCCCTAGCTGGGACAAGAGGGATGCACATTGGAGCAAGATCAAGCATGGAGATGATGGCATGCACAAGGGGAACAAGAATGGAGTTACAAGTGATGATTTCAGGACTTTGAAGCCACTATATTGAGAGCATGAAGCCTTGGACAAAATATACAAGATGCCACTTCATAAATTTCGTCCAGAGGCTATTATAGGTGCCGCGTCACCTTATTTTTGGGCCAGGCCAATGTAATTTCGAAATACTTAAGAATAGGCTGTTTTTAGAGTCCGTATGTGTGGGGAAACAAGAGTTAGGGCTGGTTTTGGACCCCTGCTCCAAGGGTCACGAAATTCCCCCCTCTTCCTCCATATATACAACCCTTAGGGCATCATTTAGACTTTGGGTTTTGTTTAGATTAAAAGTTCGCCCTAGCTGCAACTTCGCGTACTTCGTTTGCGTTCAACGACCAGACCAAGACATCACATAACCCCACCTTCATTATTAAAGCCTTCCTCTTTTATTCGCAATATCCAGATTGCAATCTCCTTTTCTTGCTTGTTCTTCGTTTGCTTGCAGGAAATAGACCCTCATGGTCAGGTTGATCGTGCTCCGACGTGGTCAATAATCGTGAAGTGTCATGTAGTCGATGTTCACATAACACCACTAGAGGAAAGACAACATACATCTCATCAAAATATCGAGCGAATACCAAATTCACATGATTACTTATAACAAGACTTCTCCCATGTCCTGAGGAACAAACGTAACTACTCACAAAGCATTTTCATTTTCATACTCTGAGGAGTATTAATTATCATCAAGGATATGAACATACAATCTTCCACCAGATAAACCAACTAGCATCAATTACAAGGAGTAATCAACACTACTAGCAACCCACATGTACAAATCTGAGGTTCTGAGACAAAGATCAGATACAAGAGATGAACTAGGGTTTGAGAGGAGATGGTGCTGGTGAAGATGTTGATGGAGATTGAGCCCCTCTCTATGTGAGGATCATTGGTGATGACAATGATGATGATTTGCCCCTCCGGGAGGGAAGTTTCCTTGGCAGAACAGCTCCGCCGGAGCCCTAGATTGCTTTTGCCCAGGTCCCACGTCGAGACGGCGGCGCTTCGTCCCGAAAGCTCTCTCTTGATTTTTTCCAGGTCAAAACCTTTCATATAGCATAAGATGGGCACCGGAGGCCTGCAAGGTGGCCCACAAGCTAGGGCGTAGGGTGCACCCCCACCCTTGTGGCTGCCTGGTGGGTCCCCTATGGTACTTTCTTCGCAAAATATTTTTCATATATTCCAAAATAATTCTTCGTAAATTTTCAGGACTTTTGGAGTTGTGTAGAAGGGCGGTCGTGGTGGCAGTGTCTTGATTAGAGGAGCCAGAACACCCATTTGGCAAAGTCAGGTGGCTAGTGGAGTAGAGCACCCGTTAGAAACGCAGGGCACAAGATTGGTGGAGTGTGGCGGTTGCCTAAGGTAGTGGAGAGCCAGCCCCCGCGCCTTTTCCTATAAAAGGAGGGGAGGGCATGGGAAGCAATATCCCTTTCCTTTGTTCTCCTTGCATCTTCTATCATCATGGAGAGAGGAAGAGGCCATGCTCGTGCTTCTGCTGCAACAAAGAGAGCTTATCCTCGTCACCACACCCCTGCTTCGACTGTGGCCACGAAGGCAGGTTCTAGCGCGCGGGGCGGAGCCAACGGGTGAAGTCGTGGACGTCAAGGCGGTCGTGGTCGGGGTGGACGGGCCGGGGTGCCCGTCGTTCTACCTCATGCGGCTCCACCCCCCAGTGGAAGGCCACACGGAGGACACCGTGCTCAAGTTCATTATAGAGCTTCGTGACCCGCCAAGGAGCAGGTTGCGGCTCCCTCGTCCCTTCACCATGGTAATGGAGGTGGACTAGCCGCTTGGGTTGTGGTTGTGCGTGACTGGTTACATCATTGGAGCTGTTTGGGTGGACACAGAGTTCCCGGCCGACGGTGTCATGTACCTCACCCTATGGTGGTAATCATTCATGCTCCCCCGCTACTTCCGGAGGGGCACTTCCTCCACTTCAAGTTGGTGGAAGCCGTCGCACTCTCTATGAAGTGCTTCAGGCCTTCAGGCGCTCCTCTAGGGTGCTGCATGGAGAGCTCGAGCTACAGCGAAGGCTCCTCCTCGAGCGACAACGACGAGGAGGACACAGATGGTGAAGACGATGACAGTGAGTCTCCGGTCGTCAAGTCCGAAGACAATGACTCGGACTCCAGTGATACGTCTCCAACGCATCTTTAATTTTTGCTTGTTCCATGCTGTTATATTATCAATATGGATGTTTTATATTCATTTTATAGCAATTTATATCATTTTTTGGGACTAACCTATTAACATAGGGGCCAGTAGCAGTTGCTGTTTTTTGCTTGTTTTTAACTTCACAGAATATCCCTACCAAACGGAGTCTAAGCGCAGTGAAACTTTTTGGAGATTTTTTTGGACCAGAAGACAACTTGGGGGCCAAGAAAGGACCAAAGGTGAGGCCCGTGGGGACCACAAGATACCAGGGCGTGCCCTGGTAGGTTGTGGGGCCCATGAGGGTCTCCTGCACCACCTCTTCGCTCTATAAATATCCAAATATTGCAGAAACCCTAGGGAAGTTGACGAAAAACAATTCCAGCCGCCGGAAGCTCCAGAACCACGAGATCCAATCTAGAGCCCTATTCCGGCACTCTGCCGGAGGGGAACACGACCACGGAGGGGTTCGTCATCCTCATTGGTGCTCCTCCAATGATGCGTGAGTAGTTTACCATAGACCTACGGGGCCGTAGGCAGTAGCTAGATGACTTCTTCTCTTTTCGATTCTCGAGCGTCTTGTATTATATGAGTCTTTGCTTGTTTTCTTTTTAGTTTGTCCCAATTATCCTTGCTGGAGACACCTATTTGAGAGAGCCAAATTACGCTATGATTTGTTAGAATTGCTCTATATGCTTCACTTAATTTTTTGAGCTATGGAATTGCTCTAGTGCTTCACTTATATCTTTTTATGCATGGCGTGCTTTAAATTTTTTTGAAGAAATGCTCTCATGCTTCACTTAGATTTATATGAGAGTTAGTAGATTTTTGAAGAAATTTGCTCATGCTTCACTTAAATTATTTTGAGAGATGAAAGCTTTTATGCTCATGTTCTTCACTTAAATTTGTTTGAGCTTGTCAAAAGCAATTGCAACATATGAAACTAGTCCCAAAGTGATAAATATTCAAGAGGGATATAATAAAAACTTTCACAAAGATCATTGGACAAAATAAATTTGATTCTTTGTAATAGTTTTGAGATATGATGATAGTGATATGTGAGTCATGTTGGTGAGTAATTATGCTTTAGTAATAATATTGGTGTTAAGGTTTGTGATTCCCTATGCAAGCACGGAAGTCAATAGTTATGCAATGAAACTACATCCTACTTGTGGTGCATTATTCTGTGTTAGTTATGCTCAATGCTATGTGAATTTTTGTTTCTTGGTTGGATGCTTCTCAATCTATTTGCTAGCCTCCATTTGTACTAAGTGGGAATACTACTTGTGCATCCAAAATCCTTAAACCCAATTTTGCCATATGAGTCCACCATACGTACCTATATGCGATATTTCTATGCCGTTCTAAGTAAATTTGTATGTGCCACCTCTAATTTTTCAAAATGAATTTACTTTTTGTGTGCCCGTACTGCTCATGAAGTGGCAGGGGGTGGCCAATATTTTTCCATGCTAGATGTGTTATTCTCAAGATGAGTGTTTGTTCACTTGTCATTGCACGAGAGTACAGTGCTAACAGGGATGCCCAATCCTGAAATGATTTTTTACTTTATGTTGTCAAATAATAAATTCCTTGAAAAGTGTTGATATGGACGGTACCCATGGATATGACTAGTCGTGGAATGTGAAAGTATGGTGGGAAATGAATAAAGTTTATTTTATGTTGGGGAACCTCCTATGATGTATCTAGCATGAAAAGTATTGGGAACCACTCGGTAGTTTTTATCACTCAATTTAAGCTTTGAGCTCTGGCACCTCTACAAATTTCTGCTTCCCTTTATGAAGGGCCTATCTATTTACTTTTATGCAAATTTTTTATTTGAGTCTCCATCCTCTCGTATAAAGCACCAACTAGGGAGCACTGTGATCATACTTGAGCATTGGATGTAGCTAATATACGAGTGTGTTTTGTGAGTTGATCAATGATTGAGCATGATGGGCTAGGGATAACTTTCTTTAGTGTTGATATTTTGAAAGGCATGGTTGCTTGTTGATATGTTTGAGAATTGAAGTCTTCATGTCAAATATAGACTATTGCTTTCAATCATCTAAAATTCCAAATGTCCATGCTACAAAAGAAAGGAATATGTGATGAACATGTTAGGCAACATTCCACATCAAAAATTCTGTTTTTATCATTTACCTACTCGAGGACGAGTAGGAATTAAGCTTGGGGATGTTGATATGTCTCCAATGTATCTATAGTTTTTTTCTTGTTCCATGTTGTTATATTATCAATCTAGGATGTTTTATATTCATTTTATAGCAACTTTATATCATTTTTTGTGACTAACCTATTGACATAGTGCCCAGTGCCAGTTGCTGTTTTTTGCTTCTTTTTTACTTCGCAGAATAACCCTACCAAATGGAGTCCAAACGCAGTGAAACTTTTTGGAGATTTTTTGGGACCAGAAGACAACTTGGGGGCCAAGAAAGGACTAGAGGGGAGGCTCGTGGGGGACCACAAGACACTAGGGCATGCCCAGGAGCTCAGGCGTGCCCTGGTGGGTTGTGGGGCCCACGGGGGGTCTCCTGCACCGCCTCTTCGCTCTATAAATACCCAAATATTCCAGAAACCCTAGGGCAGTTGACGAAAAACAATTCCAGCCGCCACAAGTTCCAGAACCACACGGTCCAATCTAGATCCCTATACCAGCACTCTGACGGAGAGGGACACGATCACAAAGGGGTTCATCATGCTCATTGGTGCTCCTCTGATGATGCATGAGTAGTTCACCATAGACCTACAGGTCCGTAGGCTGTATCCAGATGGCTTCTTCTCTCTTTTTGATTCTCAATACAATGGTCTCTTGGAAATCTATTTGATGTAATGAGTTTTTGCGGTGTGTTTGTTGGGATCTGATGAAGTTTGAGTTTATGATCAGATTTTTATCCATGAATGTTATTTGAGTCTTGTTTGATCTCTTATATGCATGATTATTTATAGCCTCGTATTTCTTCTCCGAATCTTTGGTTTAGTTAGGCCAAATAGATTGATTTTTCTTGCAATGGGAAGAGGTGCTTTGTGATGGGTTCGATCTTGCAGTGTGATGCGGAGCATCCCTCGACCATCACCATGGACGCCACACCACCACCGCAAGGACGGAGAGGACCGTGGACAAGAGCTCATGCATGCGCCATCGAGAACGAGGTGAACTCTTTCATCTTCGAGTTTCATTCGGATTCACACAAGAGTCGGGTTCTACCTCAAATGGAAACCCTATGTGCTCGTAGGTACCAAGGAGAAGATCGTGAAGAGGCAAGGACAGAGACACAAGCAACTATGGAGGAGGAGAATGAAGCAGGACGCGTGAGGCGCGAAGCAAGAGAGATCTCGGACCTCCCCGGGTGCCCAGCCACCCTAGCCGCCGGCTGGCCTGGCCTCTGGCCACCCCGGGTGCCCGGCCACCAAGGGCCCGGGTGCCCGGCCCCGCCTGGGCACTGCCCCCTTGCCGCCCCGGGTGCCCGGCGAACGGGCCCCGGGTGCCCGGCCCCTTCGGCTGGTGCTGTTGCCACCTCCGGGTGCCCGGGCCCTTGGGCCCCCGGGTGCCCGGCCTCCCGCCTCCAGCCTCAGGGCGCCACCCCGGGTGACCAGGCTTGGAACCCACGGGTGCCCGGGCCACCTTCAGCCGGCCCCTGACCTGACCGGGTGCCCGGCCCCTTTGCACCGGGTACCCGGACCACTCCGAGGGCCTGCGTGCCATTTTGGGTTTTTACCCTTCTATCCCCCTCTCTCCCTCTATTTTGTCCTTAGACTATATATACCCCTTCCCTAGCTCATTTAGAGGATAGCTAAGAATAGACACAAATCATAGAGATTAGCTCATGTACCTCCCCTTGTGGGATTCCTCTCGAGAGAGAAGACTCCATTGGAGTACAAGACCTCCATTGGAGAAGATCCCTAGGGATTCAATCCCCCCTTGAGGGAAGGATCTACCTAGATCATCAAGCCCTCATCTCCTTCATAGGATTTGGGATGAACTCTACCATGTATCTTATTTCCCTTTGATTGTGCATGTACCTTGTGGATCTTGTGTGTTTGTTGGTCTAGTAGATGTGCGATTTGGACTTGTTCTTGAGTGTTCCTCTTGTTTTCCCTCTTGTGTTTATCTTATTCTTGGGGATTCCCCCTCCAATTCGTGAATGATCTTCACTTAGGGTTCCACCCTACAACATCTTGGTATCATGAGGCATGGTTTCTCATGAAATTGGAGCCCCCCACTTTGTTTTCTAGCCTAATTTTGTGTGTTCTTCCCCAATTTCGAAAATTCCCCACCAAAAATAGCCCCAAATTTTTTTGTGATTTGTTAGTTTGATGAGGTTTTGTTGGATTTGATCCATGGATTTTCTTGGCTTCAAGTGGATCTAGCTTTTCCCCCATCCATCCCCACCTTTCCCTCCACGAAATCCCCCAATTTCTCCAATTTCCCCACGAATTTCCGCTCAAATCCGTCACCCCCTGGCACCCGGACCTCAAACCCCGGGCACCCAGACCCCCCCGCGCATCCCCGCTGACCCCCCGGGTGCCCACACCCCAAGCCCCGGGCACCCGCACCCCCGGTCTGTTTGCCCCTGCCCACCCCGGGCACCCGCATCTCCCACCCCCGGGTGCCCGCACCCCCCCGAAACAGCCCAGCACCACTCACCGTTTCGGCCATAACTTTCGCTCCTGGTGTGCGATTTTGACGTTCTTTAGCTCGTTGAGTAGCTATTGACATTCCCCATCCATCTAGATAGGTTCCAACATCATTTGACTCCATCAAAAATT
The DNA here is from genome assembly GCF_018294505.1 of Triticum aestivum. Classification (NCBI taxonomy): domain Eukaryota; kingdom Viridiplantae; phylum Streptophyta; class Magnoliopsida; order Poales; family Poaceae; genus Triticum; species Triticum aestivum. The sequence continues at coordinate 218,035,518 of NC_057807.1, read as the reverse complement.
TGGCATTTTGGCATCTTTGCATAGGCCATCCACCATATCATCCGCCAAACCACCATAGCTTTCCGCAACCTAACCCATTTTCGATCCATATAGCATTTGTGGTTGCTTGAGTGGTGACTTGAGTCTCTTAAGGTGTTTTAGATACTTAGGGACGGTTGCTTCATCATCAACCACCACCACCACTTCCGCATTCCTAACTCCGGAACCACCGGCGCATTCCGCTACCACCATTTGACATTTTCCTTGAGATTTTGAGTTCGCGGTTCTTTTACCGTTTCCTAAGGTGTTTCGGCTACTTAGGTACGGGTCTCCATCATCTTGGTATCTACATCAAGAACACCGCCACTCATCATCGCCGCGAGGTCGTCATCGACATCGACCACTTCACCATTTTGACAACCTAACCGTAAGCGAGAACGGTAACCTCTGTATCACCTTGGTATAGTGGTATCCCTTCATTGTACATTCTTGCCATTACATTGTTAACCCCTTAGCCCATTTTGCGTCAGTTGCCTATCGAGACTAGCCATTTGAGTATTGCCAGCAACGTGACTTGTGCACATTATTGATCATACTTCCCATAGCATACATACCATATCATATTGGTATCATCTTGGTATCATCATATCATCCCTTGTGTCACAAGATCGTTCCCACATATACACAATTGCTATCTTGGTTTTTGCATTTCACATAAGTGGCCATATAAAAAAAAAGAGAATAAGCTTTTAAGAAAAAGTAAAAGAGACCAAAGAGCTCGTGAGCAAGAGCCATAGCATCATACCACATTGCACATAAGATTGTCATATCCGATCATCTTGGATCATCTTGAGAAGAACATCGGGAACATCATACACATAGCATACTTGGGATAGAAAGCTCATACATTTTGCATCTTCTAGGTTGTGCACAAGTGTCGTATCCGCCTATTGAGCAATCGTGCTAGCGTCTCTCTTGCGTTGTGCAACACGAGCGTTTTCCGTGGATTCCACATTTTATGCTCATTCCTTGGTTGCACGACCCCATTTATCTATCCGTGTGTGTGTTTCCATGTGCCGCATATTGCTATTTGTCTAGTTGTTTCACTTGCGAATTTGTGAATATTTTCCAACATTATTGACTCTTGCTAATATTTTGCATCAAATTTTTGTGCCACTATCCTCACCGAGCTCCACCATAAGCTTTACTTGATAGGTGTGAGTGAACAAGTCCGGTACCAATTCCACTATTCTTTCATCTCACATTAAGTGAAACGGGATACATCCTCAACTTTGGGAAAAGGTAACTTGGTATTGTTTATCTCATTTCCTACTCACCTCTACTCGAGTCTTGTGATGGATAGGCAAGGCATTTCATCTCCGGTCTTCCACGACAACGACAATGCGAACAACTACATCACCAAAACGTCCATCTTCGGACTACAACGAGCAATGCAAGGCATTGAGCGACTCGCCATCGACATTTGCCAAAACAAAGCAAGGATAAGGGACTACCTTGACACCAAGTTGGCCGAACAAAGGGATCAAGTATGAGACATGATGTCCAACTACAAGTCTTCTTCCCCTTCGTCATATTCAAGGCGGCGGCGCTCAAGTGGCCAATCTTCGGAACAACATCGAGCTCAAGCACTACGACACCATCAAGATGAAGATGCTTGCGATGTGTACACCTACAAGTCCCAAAAAGCTCTACATCAAGCTACGGCCAAACATCAAGAGCACAAGAGAAGACCGCGAGAAAAGCACCACCAAGACGGAGCTATGACTACTACAACCACTTCGGCATCTTCGCCAAGTGTCATCAAGGCATCCTCGCCTTTGGACGTATGGCATCTTCGCCTACCTCCGACGAGTACGCCTACTTCGGCCTTCCTCCACGGTGACAGTGATGCGATGATCGAGGATGGGATTTTCCCTTTGGTAATGGAGGAGAGCGATGATGTGCCATCTTCGGCCTTCATCCACGGTGACGATGACGAGATGGTTGAGCATGGGATTTTCCCTTTGACCACGGCGACGTATGATGACTTGAGTGACTTGTGCCACCATATTGAGAGTGAGAGTGACTTCACCACTAGCCCCATATATGGAGAGTTGCCCCAATTCCCATGTGAGGAGAGCCACCACCACCACCACTTGAGTGATTTGAGTGACTCCAACATATGTGACATTGAATGCACCTACCTTGAGGGAGTGAGTGAGCCACCACCACATAGAGAGAGTGAGGTAGTTGATAGGGCATGTGAGGCTACTATAATTTATGACGACTTAACCTCTACCTCTATTGTGTCTTCTCCTTTGGTGCTAGGTCCCATTTATGATGATGTGCCAATCCTTGACGACTTCATCCTTCCTTTGGACAAGACGATGGCCATGGTGGAATATGATGCACCCCCCACATGGTTCCATCATGATGAAGATGATGACCACCATTTGGTCTTTGACACCTCACCAACACCACATGAGTGGAATGACATCGATAACATAGGTGACGGTGATGCTCTTGTCCCACTAGTGGACATTCTAGACATTGATTGCTTGCATGATGTTGATCCACCTATTGGCATGCTTCATTCTAGTATGATTTCCCCATGCGATGATTTACCCATTTATGATGAGTTTGATGATTGCCATGCGGAGTCTAGTAGTTGTGATGCCATGTTACATAGGATTTCTTGTGATAATTCTCTTGGTCACATCATGTTTGATAATCCGCTTGACTTGTCATATGCTATGCCTGAGATCAACCATATGTCATATTTGCAATCTCTTCATAGTGACTATGCATATGCCATCAACATAAACCCAATTTGCACATATGGCATAGATGACAAGCCCATGGTTATTGGCATTTGTTTTTCTTGTGATGATATTGATATGCTCCCTTTGCATCATTTTTCTCATTTGCCATGCCATGACCACCTAGCTTCGGATATGCATTGTTTTGGATGTTCTCCATTTTCTCAATATGATGTTTCCACTATTGCTCATGAGGAGACCCCCATAGTTTCCTCATCCATATTAGGAGTTTTTGATTCATCCTATCCATTGCATGATCCCAATAATTGTGTGCACAATATGATTCCCATGAATAAACATGCTATTGATGTGCCATATACTTCTATGCTAAATTTGCATCCCCATCGTGTCATACACAATAACTATTCTTTCATGATGGATGACATGTTCTTATACCATGCATCAAATTTCTTTGAGCGATGCTTATCTTGTGCTAAGTCACATGTGCACATACACATCATGACGGATGATGTGTACATTTACCACGCGCACAATTTCTTTGGTTTGTGTTTCTTTTGTGTAGGTACCCATGAATACTTGTCAACCTCACAATACCATGAGTTGACAAAACGAGCTCTAGAGAGCAACGATGACTTGGGATTACATGGATTGCCTTTCCCACCGCTCTCTTCGCGCAAAGACTTCGCGCATTTCTTCTACATGGCTCTCACATGGTTATGGGTTATCGTCCATTACATCTTATATGCCCATCTTGCCATGTTCACTTTGCATGATATGCTCATTCCTATGCCTTTGCCATGCACTTGTGACCCATGCTTTGCATTACACATGATGATTGATTCTACTACTTGTATGTGTATTTGCAAGCTTGGTGGAGATATTGCTTGTTATTGCCATGTCTGCTATGTGCCCCATGCCTACAACGATACTATGATCTTGCTTTGTGTTCGTGCTTGCGATATGTCATGTGCATTGCCTATGCCTACTACTTGCACACATGACATGATTGCCATGATTTCCTCTAGTGTGTTGCATCTTCGCTCCACTAGTTCACACGATTTGATTCCTATGCTTTTTCATGTTGCATCCGATTCTTGGATTCCTTGGTCCTATAACATGCTTGCTTGTCACATGATTGATTTGATTGCCACCCACATGATGAACAATTGCTCTTGCTATCGTGTTGAGTGCCACTCGATTTTCACTACACCCTATGCACATTATGCTTGGATTGTCTTGCACTTGCCCCATGTGTTTAGATATATCATCTTCTTTGGTGTTGTGAATGACTCTTATGCCTACCATAGACCATTCATTGAGAGTATTATGCATGCTTGCTATGATCTTGAGGATGATGCTTGCTATCTTGTCAAACATATTTGCATCGCTACCTCACATTCGCATGCTTGTTTCCGTGATGTCTTTGCTTGTGCTCAATTTATATGCTTAAATGCCATGAAACACTTCTTTGTGAAACCATATGCTATGCTTGATGACAACACTTGTTGGGTGAATCACCTCTTGAATGCTTGGTTTTTCTTTAATGCCAACCACATTTGTTTTTCCAAGTGCTTGTTATCTTTGCTCCTTTTGAAGGAATTACAAGACGGTGCGACATTGGAGAGTGACCATTTCGAGCTTCCACATGACAAGTGCTTGGTGGTCGTTCACTTCTACACGGCAACTCCATCTCCTTCCCATGGTGATGAAGATCACGATCCGTGGACAGATCTCTCCCGGGGGGGGGATGATGCGGAGCATCCCTCGACCATCACCATGGACGCCACACCACCACCACAAGGATGGAGAGGACCGTGGACAAGAGCTCGCGCACGCGCCATCGAGAACGAGGTGAACTCTTTCCTCTTCAAGTTTCATTCAGATTCACACAAGAGTCGGGTTCTACCTCAAATGGAAACTCTATGTGCTCGTAGGTACCGAGGAGAAGATCGTGAAGAGGCAAGGACGGAGACACAAGCAACTATGGAGGAGGAGAAGGAAGAAGGATGTGTGAGGCGCGAAGCAAGAGAGGTCTCGGATCTCCCCGGGTGCCCGGCCCCGCCTGGGCGCTGTCCCCTTGCCGCCCCGGGTGCCCGGCCCCGCCTGGGCGCTGTCCCCTTGCCGCCCCGGGTGCCCGGCCAACTGGCCCCAGGTGCCCGGCCCCTCCGGCTGGTGCTGCTGCCACCTCCGGGTGCCCGGGCCTTGGGCCCCCGGGTGCCCGGCCTCCCGCCTCCAGCCTCAGGGCGGCACCCCGGGTGCCCGGGCTTGGAACCCCCAGGTGCCCGGGTCACCTTCAGCCGGCCCCTGACCTGACCGGGTGCCCGGCCCCCTTTTCACCGGGTGCCCGGACCACTCCGAGGGCCTGCGTGCCACTTTGGGTTTTTACCCTTGTATCCCCCTCTCTCCCTCTATTTTGTCCCTAGACTATATATATACCCCTTCCCTAGCTCATTTAGAGGATAGCTAAGAATAGACACAAATCATAGAGCTTAGCTCATGTACCTCCCCTTGTGGGATTCCTCTTGAGAGAGAAGACTCCATTGGAGTACAAGACCTCCATTGGAGAAGATCCCTAGGGATTCAAGCCCCCCTTGAGGGAAGGATCTACCTAGATCATCAAGCCCTCATCTCCTTCATAGGATTTGGGATGAACTCTACCATGTATCTTATTTCCCTTTGATTGTTCATGTACCTTGTCGATCTTGTGTGTTTGTTGGTCTAGTGGATGTGTGATTTGGACTTGTTCTTGAGTGTTCCTCTTGTTTTCCCTCTTGTGTTCATCTTGTTCTTGGGGATTCCCCCACCAATTCGTGAAAGATCTTCACTTAGGGTTCCACCCTACAACACAGTGTCCTCTCCCAGTGACAGAAGGGGCAGCGAGGCACACATGTATCATTGCTATTAAGGATAACAAGATGGGGGCTATTCCTACATGAATAGATCTTGTCTACATCATGTCATCGTTCTTATTGCATTACTCCATTTCTCCATGAACTTAATACACTAGATGCATGCTGGATAACGGTCGATGTGTGGAGTAATAGTAGTAGATGCAAGCGGGAGTCGGTCTATTAATCTTGGACGTGATGCCTATATATTGATCATTGCCTTGGATGTCGTCATAATTATTTGTTCTTATATCAATTGCCCAATAGTAATTTTTTTACCCACCGTGTGCTATTTTCTCGAGAGAAGCCACTAGTGAAATCTATGACCCTCGGGTCTATCTTTTATCACATTTGCTTTCTGATCTATTTTTTGCCGTATTTGTTTTTAGATATATTATTTCAAAAACCCAAAAATACCTTGCTGCACTTTTTCTTTAGTTATTTTATTTTGTGATTTTGCGAGATCTATTTACCCAAACTCATACAAACCAATCTATCTTTTTCCCGAGGAGGGATTGACAACCCCTCTTACGCATGGGTTGCAATTATTTGTTCTTTGTGTCCAGGTACCGTTTACATAGTGTTGCTTGGTTCTCCCACTAGATTGATACCTTGGTTTCGCAACTGAGGGAAATACTTACCGTAGCTGTGCTGCATCATCCCTTCCTCTTTGGGGAAATATTGACGCAGTCTAGCCACATCATCCAGATAAACACCGGCAACAACATCTTCATCAGCTGGGCGCCGGCAGCACCATCATCTGCACCTGGACCCCGGTTTCTTCTTCCCTGCTGGGGAAGGGGCATCGCTATGATCCTACCGGGCAACATCCTTCTGGTTCTGGCGGGGGCGGACATGGCTCTGCCTAGGAGCTCAATTTGCCCTCCTTGCACTCGACGTGAACCCTAGGAGGAGAGGGACAAGAAAGGCATTACTGAGCACTTTTTGTTTTTTAATAAGTGTATGATATTTGATGTGCTCAAAATAATGAATATTATCCTACTTGCTTGTCTCTGTTTATGTATGATTTTCATCCTAGTGCCCTACACTGTTGGAAGCTTGCCGGGGAGCGACCAACAGCGAGGTAACTTGTCGGCCTCGAACGCAGCATGCATAGATTCCGTCAAGCGAACTCGAAGTAGAACTGGAGCGTGAAACGAAACACAACAAGATTCCTTCACGTGAAGGTTTCTCGTACGAACTTAGGACCTATGCAAGGAGGATTTTCGAAGAAGCAAATAATGAAACTTTAGTTGAAATTTTTTTAACTTATCTTTTTCTTGCTGTACTTCTTATCGTATGAAATGAATATCGAGCGCACCAGGACCAATCTAGTAACCTTCACCATCCTGTACCATCCCTCCCCAAGGAACTTGTACGCGGGGGAATCCTTCTGTCTTTGTAGAAAAAGAAAGAAGAGAAAAGGTAGTGTAGAGACCTTGAAGGTGCATTAGTCATTTCATTTGAGCAAGTGCAAAGCACATCATACTTATGCAATGATACGTAAGTAAACATGCATAAAAGTTTGCAAAACACTTAGTTTTATTTAGATATGCACAGGGTCTACGCCTGGCTTTGTACAAAGGGTCACAAGTCTCTAAGATTATGCTTGTACGAAAGGGATTGCTGGGACAAGGCCCGGCAACGGCGCCTTATGGGTAGAACATGCGAAGATGCTCAATATTCCATGAGTTTTGCACACGAATGCCATCCTCGGTCACCAGATGGACTGCGCAAGGTCTGGTGACTTGTACTACCCGGTAAGGGCCTTCCCACTTCAGCATCAACTTGTTGGTTCCCTTGGCGGATTGAACGCACCGAAGGACAAGGTCGCCTTCCTCAAAGCTTCAGGAATGAAATTGCGGCTATGATAGCGGCACAAGGTTTGCTGGTAGCATATAGGTCGCACAACTGCTCAAAGACGATCTTCCTCGAGGAGCGCGACATTGTCATGCCAGAGCTGCTCTTGCTCTACTTCACTATAGGCAAGTACTCGAGGTGACCCGTATATGAGTTTCGTGGGTAGCACCACTTCCGCACCATAGACTAGGGAGAAGGTTATTTGGCCAGTAGCTCGATTTGGTGTCGTTACGAGTGACCAAAGAACAACCAGAAATTCATCAATCCAATGCCTCCCGCACTTTTGCAGCTTGTCAGAAGTTCTCGTCTTGAGCTCGCGCAGCACTTCAGCATTGGTCTTTTCTGCTTGCCCGTTACTTCGGGTGAGCAACAGAGGCAAAGCAGACCTTGCTACCAAGGCTTTGCATGTATTGCATGAATGTGCAGCTCGTGAACCGTGTGCTGTCGTCAGTGATGATCCTGTTGGGAACTCCAAAATGAAAAACTAGTCCTTTGAAGAACTTGACACCTGACTATGTAGTTACCTTCCTCCCTAGCTCTACTTCTGGCCACTTTGTGAACTTGTCCATGGCAACATACAAGAATTCAAAGCCCCGAGTAGCATGGGGGAAAGGGCCAAGAGATCGAGCCCCTAGACCGAAAAAGGACAGGAGAGAGGAATTGTTTGGAGGGCTTGTGTTGGTTGATGTATGCTTCACATCTTGCTACTAGACCAGTTGCATCATGGAGGGCAGTGCGCCAATAAAAACCTTACCAGAAAGCCTTCCCGAAAAGGGCTCTTGATCCTATGTGAGAACCACATACGCCTCCATGTATCTCTGCCAACAACTCTAGTCCATCTTCCAGGGAAATGCACTTCAATTTCACCCCGTTTGGTCTCTTTATGCACAGGACGTTTGATACGTCTCCATCGTATCTACTTTTCCTAACGCTTTTGCTATTGTTTTGGACTCTAGTTTGCATGATTTGAATGAAACTAACCCGTACTGACGCTGTTTTCAGCAGAACTACCATGGTGTTGTTTTTGTGCCGAAATAAAAGTTCTCAGAATCGGAAAAAACTTTTTGAAGAATTATTTTGGAATAAATAAAGAATAGTGGAACCAAGACCCACCGTAGGGGGTGCCCCAGCTGCCCACTAGGCACCAGGTGCGTCACCTCCCTCTGGAGTGCCCTGGTGGGTAGTGGGACCCACAAGGCTCCGTCAACCCTAATTCCGACACTATAAAATCCTATTTTTCTAGGAAAAATAGGAGAGGAAGTTTCATTGTGTTTTATGATATGGATCTGCCGCCACCTCCTGTTCTTCATCGGGAGGCCAATCTGGAGCCTGTTTGGGGCTTCAGAGAGGGGGATCTTCGGTCTTTGTCATCATCAACCATCCTCCATCACCAATTTCATGATGCCCACCATTGGGAGTGAGTAATTCCTTCGTAGGCTCGCTGGTCAGTGAGGAGTTGGATGAGATTCATCATGTAATCAAGTTAGTTTTGTTAGGGCTTGATCCCAATCTAGTATCCACTATGTTTTGAGATTGATGTTGCTATGACTTTGCTATGCTTAATGCTTGTCACTAGGGCCCGAGTGCCATGATTTTAGATCTGAACCGTTTATGTTTTCACCATTATATCTATGTTCTTGATCAAATCTTGCAAGTTATATGCACCTGCTACGTGTTATGATCTACATACCCCAAGGTGACAATAATTGGTATTCTTTTTGGTGATTACCGTAGTTTGAGGAGTTCATGTATTCACTATATGTTAATGCTTTGTTCCGGTTCTCTATTCAAAGGAGGCTTTAATGTCCCTTAGTTTCCTTATGGACCCCGCTGCCACGGGAGGGTAGAAAAAAAGATGTCATGTAAGTTCTTTTCCATAAGCACGTATGAATATTTACGGAATACATGCCTACATTATATTTATGAACTGGAGCTAGTTCTATGTCGCCCTAGGTTATGACTGATATATGACGAATTTTATCCAACGTTATCACCCATCCAATGCCTACGAGCTTTTTACATATTGTTCCTGCTAAGTTACTATTGTTGTTGTTGCTGTTACACCTGCTACAAAACCACTGCTACTGTTACTATCATTACCGTTACCACTGCTATAAAAAACTATCATACTACTGTGCTACTGATCACTTTGCTGCAGATATTTAATCTCCAGGTGTGGTTAAATTGACAACTCAACTGCTAATACTTAAAGATATTCTTTGGCTCCCCTTGTGTCGAATCTATAAATTTGGGTTAAATACTCTACCCTCGAAAACTGTTGCAATCCCCTATTGTGGGTTATCAATGTTGTCCACAAACTGATACATACTTGATTGACAGGCTACTTTCTCAGCTTGCTCTTGATCATCAGGAAGTTCCCCTGTTTGGACAAACTGAACTATCTGTTGGGCCCATGTCGGAGCTTGTGGCTCGACGACAAGGACTAAAGGTATTTCCTTAGCCGCCGGGGCGCTAACCTCGGTGGTAAGAATCTGAGATTTTGCTAGAGGCCGCGGCTCACCGGCAAGCACTTCATTATTCCCAGCATCATTTTCATTGGTGGCTTTGGGAAGCTCTGCCGAAAAATATTTGCTGGTACTTATCTTTCTTCTCTTCTTGGCTCTCATTGATGGGTGACTGTTGGTTGATGTAAATGGAGCACAACAGTTCCTGGTTCCATAGGGAGCTTTTGGGCAACACACTTTGACAATTGATCAACAATGATGCTTTCTGCACGGGGAATGTGCTCTATTTGTAAACCTTCAAAGTGTTCTTCCAATTTCCTCACTTCATCCACGTACGCTTCCATCAACGGGCTCTGTTAATCCTTGTTCACTTGCTTCAGTACAGGTTTCGAGTCTCCATGGATGAACGGGCTTTTGATTCCCAACTCTACCGCAATTCTGAGTCCGGCAATCAGTCCCTCATACTTAGCTGTATTGTTGGTAGCTTCCTATGGGGGAAGTGCATTTGAACCACGTACTTGAGATGCTCTCCGGTGGGTGCGACAAGCAGCACTCCTGTACCGACGCCTTGCAGCAAGAAAACACTGTCAAAGTACATAATCCAATTCTTTTCGGTTTCTCTGCCGGGGAGGGCTGCTCCTCGATCTCATCATCTTGCATCGTCATCCATGCTGCAATGAATTCCACCAATGCTCTGCTCTGAATAGTTGATGTGCTCCCAAACTTGAGTGCAAAACTTGACAGCTCAAATGCGCACTACAGTATCCTACCAGTTGCCCATGGATTTCTCAGAATACGCTGCAACCGGAAGTGAGTGACAACAGTGATCTCATGCACCTAAAAGTAGTGGCGTAGCTTTCTCAAGGCCATGAGTAGGCCAAAGAGCAGCTTCTGCATGCTAGAATACCTTGATCTAGCCCCTTTTAGGAGTGAGCTAACAAATTATGTAGGACGTCGCACCACTTTCTTCTTTGATGTGACCTGCTGATAGACTTCTATTTCTTGGACTTCTCTCTCCTTGCTGGCATCTAGACCTGTCGGGGAGGACTCTGAATTGCGTGGGATTGGCTTTGTTGCCGTTGTTTCTTCATCGCCGACTTCTCTCTGTGCAACCAGTGTAACACTGACCACTTGATTTGTTGCTGCTAAGTATAGCAGCAACGATTCTTGTGGCCTGGGTGCAACTAGATTTGGTGCAGGTAAGATGTATCTTTTTAGGTCTTGCAGCGCAGCCTCCGCTTCCGGAGTCCATTTTACTGGACTTTCCTTTTTCAATATCTTGAAAAGCGGTAGGAAGCGCTCAACAAACCTTGAAATAAACCTACTCAGAGCCGCGACACAACCGAAAAGACGCCACACATCTTTGACAGTCTTGGGTGCTTGGATATGCTCAATAGCCTTGATCTTGTCAGGGTTCGCTTTGATCCCACGCTAAGACACAAAGAACCCGAGAAGTTTGCTGGATGGAACACCAAAGACACACTTCTCAGGGTTGAGCTTCATGTCTATCTTTCGCAAGTTTGTGAACCTTTCTTCCAAATCTCCGATGAGGGTTGATCTGTCCTTGGTTTTGACCATCATATCATCCATATAACGTAACATCCCAAAATTTCAATTTGGAATGTTATACACTAGATCATCATTGCATATCATATTTTATTGCTTTTGGCCTTATCCTAGAAATTCTACACAACTCAAGGACCCTCGGAGAGAGTTGGGGATTTCGTTATTTTCATATTTGAGTTTTCTCAAATTTTCAAAAAATAGGATCATTTGATTTTATTTATTTTATCTTCAATTATTTCTATTATAAAAATATGAGAGAGGGAATAAAATGACTTTCCCAAAATAAAGAAATACTGAGGATTTAATAAACAATCAAATAAGATTTATTTTGGAGTTTTTGCCTTTTTATTTGAATTTATGAAAAATTGCACGTTTTTCAAAACTGCATTTTAGGGCCAAGAAAATGTTATCTTGTTCTAAATATTTTATTTAGACGGTCAAAATTTGTTTTGGCATTTTTAGATTTTTATTTATTTTTCTAGAATTTTTCTTAGTTTCGGCATAATTGTTTAAAAAAAATCTCCCACGCCCGACTGGGCCGAAGGCCCAGCCGAGCCAGGCCGGCCCACGCCGCCGCCGTCTTCCACGACGCCGCCGAGTCCTGCCGGGGCACGCCTCCCGAGGTCGACCCCGACCCGGCCGCCCCCTGCCCCCTTCCCCAAGCCGGAGCTGCCCCCCTCCATAAATAGCCGCTGCGGCCGCCCCACACCGCCACCCCGAGCCGCCCCGCCGGAGCCGCCCCGCCCCGCTGGAGCACCTCACCGGAGGTATAGCCGCCGCCACCGTGGTCCTTTTTTTATAAAAAAATGATCCGTTTTTTAGAAACCCTAGTTTTTGTTTTTTTAGAATAGATAATTTTTTTTCCGGTTTATCTATTTAGCGAGCGTTCGCTCGTTCGTTCGTTTTAACGGACGAGTTCATCGTTTAGGTTTAGTTAACGAACGCTCGTTCGTTAATCTGTTTGTCAGTTTTTCTTCTTCTCGGATTTTTCTGCGATTATTTCTGATCGCGATTTCTGATCTGATTTTCGTTCTAGTATAACTTTTCGCTCGTTTATCGGAATCAGGCGATTCAAGCGCCTAGAGTTTCGTCTCGAAACCCTCTTTCCGTTTAACCCACTCAAATAAGTTTTGGCTTCTGTAAAATTTGACTTACGTACAGATTAGTAAATGAAGCTTATTTCTTTTGCCGTTTTTGTTTCGTTGTTTCGTTCGATTTGGTTCTTTTTGCAAACCGGAGTTCTGAAATTGAACTTTCTGGGTAGTTCTCTTATTTGAGTTTTACCCGTGCATTAGATAAGTACTTGTTGTATGCTTGTTTGTTTGCGATAGAGTATCCGGAGTGCGCCACTTGCTACTTTGAATCTCTAGGTTTCACGGATCATCAGCAAGGCAAGTAACACTTGATCATACCTCTTTACTACCCATTTTTATTGCATTAGATCAATCCTCAAACAATTGCATGATTAGGATCTGATTAATATGTGGGTTCTGGGAAGTAGATTAGGTAGTACCTATTACCTGTTTTATTATCAAACCCTTGGGAGTTACTTCTATGTTTGCTTATTATGCCATGCTATGCTAGTAGACGTGGATTGGGTGAGTGTATCCATGACAGATGTGAGATTGTTATTTAATGGTTTATTTAAGGTGGCAACTTTAATACACATCTGGGTGGATTGAGGCACCTGGGTATTCCAGCGATTGCCTGTTTTCTTTATGGACCGCCACCCAGGCTCAAAGGGATCATGAGATTATTCATGCTAGAAACTTCCGTGTGCAGCCACAAGCTACTATGGGCTCTAGCATAGTTGATTAAGTCGTGCGAACTCTTAAAGTGGTAGACTAGCAGATGTAGGGGAAAGTATGTGTAACTGTCTACCCGATCGTAAGGTGCTAGTGCTTCTGAAAGACTATGTCTCGGTCAGCCGTCTCTCAAACACCATGTAGTGCGAGAATCCCAACGGAGGAGATCAAGTCTTGTGGGGAAAAGTGCGCAAACCTCTGCAGAGTGTACAAACTAATCATGGTTAGCCATGTCCTCGGTTATGGACGTCTTGAGTATCTAGTACTTGGGATTATCATGTGAATCTCATCATGTTACTTTAAATTAATTTTGTTAGGTTTTAATGATGATGCTTAATTGGGATTGAGAGGGTGTCTACACTCTCAATGTTTAACAACCACCATGATAGTTAAATAAAATTTATTCCTTTGCAGTAGGGAAAAATTGGCTTTATGCAAAACTGTAACCATAGAGCATTCCATCAGCCATATATGCATGTAGTGATAGCATTATTCTGTTCATTACTCTCTATGTGTTACATTGCCAGCATATTCCATGTGCTGACCCATTTCCGGGCTGCAACGTTCATGTTGATGACTTTTCAGACGGTGAGTAAGGTGCCTTTGGGTCGTGGTTCTATACTCAGTGATGCCATTGGAGTTGATGGACTCACTTATCTTCCAAGCCTTCCGCTGTTATTGTTATTAGATGGCCTTAAGCCATATTTATTGTAATAAGCTCTCTTTTGAAACATTCGATGTAATAAGTGTGTGATTGCTACTCTGTTATAAATCCTTCAAGTACTGTGCGTGTCAGCATTACTGATCCAGGGATGACACTAAAGCACATAGATCAGACTGTTTGAGGTCTGGTCGCTACAAGATGGTATCAGAGCCCATGCTGACTGTAGGACACGACCACTAAGCTAAAAGCCCTAGATCAGTACTCACTCTTCGCATTTCTGACTCCTCATCTTTTCTATTCTTTTAGGATGGTGGATGCAAGAAACAAGTTCACGCAACCGGATGAAGATACACCCTTTGGACGTCACTTGAAGGAAGTCACTAGATACCTGAACATCGGAGTACCAAGCTTCACCGGGACCTACAACGCCACTTTACTTGAAGAGGAGCGTTGGATGATTCAAGTTCAAGTTCCAGGAAGGACGTTCATGCCCATCACTGAGCCCATAGAGTTTTCCTTCGATGCACCAACCTGGAATTTAGGAAAGAGCATGGCAGCCCACATCACCATGGGACGCATTGGAGAAGTTTACCTAAAGGATCTCAAGGATACTATCTACCAGATTTGTGGGCGCCGAGATCAACAATGGGAGATGATGAGTACCAGGAAGGATAGATCAATTGCAGCTTTCGTCCAGGAGTTAAACCAACACATTTGACGCCAGGAGAACCAGATGTGCGCAGGCATGATAGATCTAAAGAAGGCCATGACCAAGATCACGGAGTTGGAGGAAGAACTCAAGTCTAAACGCGATGGATATGAGGAGGAAATAGAAACACTCGTGGAGAAGAACGATGATCTGAAGAAGAAGCTAAAAGTATTCATGGGATTTCCCGCGACTGGAGGAGAAGATGATTGCACCTGTCCAGAGAACTACATCATCATCGACGACACCGACTCAGACCCAGACGATAGCGATGATGACTATGTTGATGAAGCTGGAGCAGATATCATGGAGTCTTCATCGGAGCAGTTTTTCTAGTCGACCACCATAACAATAGTAGTATTCCCCCATGTATCTAGTATAGTCCGAGCACTTTTATAACGATAGTTAGACCGTTGTATGCCCTTGTTTGATTGAATGAAGTGATTTTGTTTGCAATTGTCTCATGTGCATATGGGTAGTGTTTTCTCTCTAGACCTCATTATATTCTATATTCTCATCTATTCTAAACCCTCGGATGCCTTCGAGACGTGACAATGGATTTGCTTTCCCACCAGAGCTCAACCAGTTGATCCAACAACAGAATGCGTTGATGCAGTTGCTAGTCCAGAATCAGAATCAGGGGAACAACAACAACAACAACAAGCCACCACCACCACCACCTGTTGATCACTTAACCCGTTTTCTTAGACTAAATCCGCCGGTGTTCTCCAGTAGCACCGAGCCGATAGTTGCAGATGATTGGCTCCGCAAGACAGCAAGGGAGTTGACCACTGCAGGATGCACAGACGCAGAGAGGGTGCATTTTGCCACACATCAGCTTGAAGGACCCGTAGCATCATGGTGGGAGAATTTCACAACCACTTATCCTATCGACACTGCCACATGGCATCAGTTTCAGCAGGCTTTCTGTACTGCCCATGTTTTAGTAGGAGCTATAGCCATGAAGAAGCGTGAGTTTCGCAACTTGCGCCAAGGAGGACGGACAGTTGGCCAGTATGTGGATGACTTTAGTGAGTTAGCACGTTATGCCCTAGTGTCAGTGTACTAGAGTAGGGGTACCCTAGTATCCCGAACTTGTGCATGGGCAGTTGCAGCACCCCGCGGCAAGGCTCGCCAGGTGACCGCCAAGATCCTCCGTGGCTCCTCAGGAGACAAGACCCCAGCAAGAGGAGCTTGCCGGGAAGCCGTTCAAGAACAAAGTATTCCAACCAAGAAGACAAGGCCCCGGCAAGAGGAGCTTGCCGGAAGGCCAGCCAAGGCGTCTCAAGAAAGCTTGCCGCGACGCGCCATGCGTCCCGGCAAGGCTCGGTGAACGACAAGCTCCCGAGCCCGACAAGACAACGACCGCGGCAAGGCACTTGCCGCGGCAAGCGGCCACACCGCACCCGCGCTCCAGCACATCCACCCACGTGTCGCTCCTGGGGCCCTTCCAGGCGCGCGTGGCGAGAGGCTGTGCAGCCAGGGGTGCACGGTGGCAAGCGGCGCTGACGAGAAGGCCATCGTGGCGATCCCTGGCGCCCCTGACGGTCTCTGTTTGCACTATTTGGGCGACACAGACGGGCATTAAATGCCCTTGTCCCCTGCCGTCAGAGTTAGGTATGATACACTGTGTCTACAGTATAGGTAGTTGTACCTACCGCATTCTTTTTCCATTTCTACCCTTTTGTGTCTGCGTTGCCACCTGTCGGTGACCCCTTGAGCATATAAAGGGAGGCCCATGCACAACGTAGAAGGGGTTCGACTCATTCGAAGCTAGAAACGCTCTCACGCTCGGTCTTGTAGCTCAGATTGCTCCCGAGCAAGAACTCGAAATACACAGACAAGCAGCAGTAGGAGTGTTATCTCTCCGGAGAGCTCCGAAGCTGGGTAAACTGCTCGTGTGCACTGCCTCGATCCGCTCTTCGTGCGACCTCCGCCCTCTGCCGAACCGAAAGGGGCTCGGTCCGCCGGTCCCATAGGTGTTCGTGGATCAGTTTCCCCGACATCTTTGGCGCGCCAGGTAGGGGGCGTCGAGATTGTGTGAACCCGATCCGGCGTGCACGCGAGCTAAATCTTCATCATCTTCATCGACATGCCACCGAAGAAGAAGGCTTCGGAGGCAGCAGTTCCGTCCGCGTCGATTCCACCGCCACCGGAGCAAACGGGTGGTGGAGTAGACGCCGGCGGAAGAACGGGCGTCGACGAGGGTGCTCACAGTGCTGCCAAGTCCAAGGACAAGGCAGCACAGACCTCGGCGTCCGTACGCGCACCGCGCCCGTCTCAGGAGGCGCGGGACCAACAGCGTCATGGCGTTCGCAGCGCCATACGTTCGCTGGGCCAAGATCAAGCTGGTGGATCTCGCGGAGTTCAAGACCAGCATGCACGCCAGCATGCTGGCCCCAGCGAAGTACGGTCGCCTGGACGGGATACTGCTCCTTCTAACATAGTTAGAAGTCCGAGCATATCCCGCTCCTTGCACCGTTCGCCGCTGCCGCCCACCACTCCAGCAGAAGCCTTGGCGCGAGCTCAACTGCTTCTAGATTACCCTCCGACGGCGGACAAGACCGACGAATGGAGGGCCACCATTCAGAGTCTCATTGGCTTCGCCAACGGCGATACTGCGCGGCAACCAAGCACCTCGCTGCCGCGGCAAGACTGCCGGACGCGAGCCGATGGCGACAAGACCGATGGGGGTGCAACTTCCATGCACTCTCCACCACGAAGGCCAAGATCGCCGACTCGCCGGGTCCACCTCGAGAGCGACTCCACCGCGTCATCAGATCCGCGAGCTCGTCGCGATCAGCGCCAAGTTTTGCACGAACGACAGCAAGAGGACGCTCGTACTCGTATCGAGCGTCGAAGAGAAGCGCGGCGTCAATCTGACCAGTGTGCTGGGCCCTCTGTCGACATGCATGCGCCAGGGGAACCAGGTGACTTGCCGTACGCGGTAGGTTACCCTGCGTTCACTCGTGAGCTGCGACAAGTCCAGTGGCCCAGCAAGAAGAATTTCAAGCCAGATGTACCGGAGAAGTACGACGGCAAGTCGCATCCGTCGGAGTTCCTTAGCATCTACACCATCGCGGTGCAGGCTGCCGGGGGACGAGACGACAAGATCCTTGCTAACTACTTCCCGCTGGTGCTCAAGCCTAACGTCAGATCCTGGCTCATGCACTTGCCGGACAACTCCATCTCCTCTTGGGCAGATCTATGCCATCAGTTTGTCGGCGCCTTTACAGGCGGCCACAAGCCTCATGGCCAAGAAAGCGATCTTCATCTGCTCGCCCAGAAGGAAGGAGAGCCCCTGCGCAAGTACATTCAGAGATTCAGCCGTGTGCAGCACAACATCCTAGATGTCCACCCTGCCGCGGTCATTAGCGGGTTCCATCAGAATGTGCGAAACCGCAGGATGAGGGAGGAGATGACGATGTGCAAGATCAGAGACGTCGGTGAGCTATATGCCCTGGCCGACAAGTGCGCACGTGCTGAAGAGGGGAGGAGGCTCCCCGGAGAGAATACAGGAGCAGGAGGGTCTGACAGTGAGGATGCTGCCCCGGCAAAGAAAGGCTGGCGGCGGAACAACAGAAAGAAAAAGGGCAAAGAAGTGCTAGTTGTCGAGCAGCCCGGCAACGGAGGTGGCGCCAAGAAAGCTAAAGTTGGAAGCTCCGGCAAGGAGAGCCAAGCTGTGGCAGCCGCCGACAAGAAGGACAGCTCCCGCAAGCAGTACTTCAAGATCCACCACACCAAGGGCCACGACCTCCAGAGCTGTAAGAAGGTTGAGCAGCTTGTTGAACAGCAGAAGGCTGAGTACGAGCAACGCGACAAGGAGAAGGCCCAGGAAGGTGTTGGAGGAGCCAGCAAGAAACGCCCCGGCCGGGGAGGACGCCGCGGCAAGGCCAAGCAGCGGCAAGGAGACAGACCTCCCCGCGGCCGCGACAAGGATGAAGATGACGACGACGACGAAGATATGGATGATGATGAGGCCGATGAGCAGGAATTTCAGAAAGCCACAGAGGTCCTGTGCGTTGACGGCGGTGCTTCTCTGCATACTTCGCACCGCCAGCTCAAACAGTGGATGTGGGAAGTTAATGCAGTAGAACCATCTGTAGAGTCACGCAAGCCTCTGAAATGGTCCAGCACGCCTATCATCTTTGATATTGAGGACCACCCTGATCGCATAACTGCGGTCGGGTGCTTGCCGATGTTGGTTTCACCAACTATCCGCAACCTCAAGGTCACAAAGATGGTAGTTGACGGCGGGGCCGGCTTGAACCTGATCTCCTCCGCGGTCCTCCAGAAACTCCAAATCCCTGACAGCGAGCTCGAAGAAACCGACACATTCCAAGGAATCAATCCGGGAAGGAGCAAGCCGAAGGGAAAGATCACGTTGCCGGTCACATTTGGCAGCGAGCTGAACTTCAGAACTGAGAGGGTCACTTTTGACGTTGCTGATTTTCCATTACCTTACAATGGAATACTCGGCCGTCCAGCACTCGCCAAGTTCATGGCAGCCTCTCACTATGCATACAACATGCTCAAGATGCCAGGCCCGATAAGTGTCATCTCTGTCCCTGGCGACAAGATTTACCGGGAAGCAGCAGCCGCAGCCGATCGCAAGTCACTTGCCGCTGAAGCTCCCGGGGGGAAGAAGAAGACCAAGTCCGGCAAGAGCTCTGATGCCCACTCCGGCAAGCGCACCTCTTCGGAGTGCTGCGCTACCGTCGAGGACGCACCATCGAGCTCCACCGGCAAGTGTAAGAAGACGATGGCAGCTCCACCAGAGACCAAGAAGGTGTCCGCCAAGGAGGACAGCACTGGTGGTACCTTCACCATCAGTGCCACTCTCGACCCTAAATAGGAAAGCGCGCTCATTGCTTTCCTGCGGGCGAATGTCGACGTGTTTGCATGGCAACCGTCTGATATCCCCGGTGTTCCCAGGAAAGTAATTGAGCACCACCTAGCCGTTTGTCCTCATGCGCGGCCCGTCAAGCAGAAAGTCAGGAAGCAAGCAGTGGAGCGCCAAGAGTTCATTGCAGAAGAAATCAAGAAGTTGGAAGCAGCAGGCCTTGTCAGAGGAGTGCTCCATCCTACGTGGTTGGCCAATCCTGTAGTCGTGCACAAGGCTAACGGGAAATGGAGGCTTTGTATCGATTTCACCGATGTCAATAAAGCTTGTCCCAAAGACCCATTTCCCTTGCCGCGCATTGACCAGATTGTTGACTCCACAGCCGGATGTGATTTGCTTTCATTTCTTGATGCATACTCAGGATACCATCAGATCTTCATGGCAGAAGAGGATGAGGAGAAAACCGCATTCATCACCCCATGTGGCACATACTGTTTCGTACGGATGCCCTTCGGGTTAAAGAATGCTGGTTCAACATTTGCAAGAGTAGTCCATGTCGCTTTTGAGCCACAGATACACAGAAATGTGGAAGCCTACATGGATGATATAGTGGTCAAGAGCAAGGACAAGGCGACCCTGATCCAAGATTTAGACGAAACCCTTGCAAATCTGCGCAAGATCAACCTCAAGCTTAACCCCGAGAAGTGCGTGTTTGGAGTCCCTTCCGGCAAGCTTCTCGGGTTCTTTGTGTCTCAGCGGGGAATTGAAGCCAATCCCGACAAGATCAAGGCCATCGAGGAGATTGAAGCACCGAAGCGCGTCAAGGATGTACGAAGGCTTGCCGGTTGCGTGGCTGCTCTCAGCAGGTTTATCTCTAAGTCTGTTGAGCGCGCCCTGCCGTTTTTCAAAATATTGAAAAAGGCAGGTCCAATGAAATGGACTCCGGAAGCGGAGGCTGCGCTGTAGGACTTGAAGAGGTACCTATCCTCCACTCCAATACTTGTCGCACCTAGGCCACAAGAGAAGTTGCTGCTGTATCTAGCGGCAACCAATCAAGTGGTTAGTGCTGCGTTAGTGGCGGAGAGGGAGGCAGATGATGAGCCAGCAACCACGGCAAGTGCATCCAGCGACAAGCAGGGGGCTTCGCCGACAAGCTCTGGTCCCGACAAGGATGGATCTGCGCAGGTGCGCGAGGAGGTGCAGAAGAAATGGTGCAGCGCTCAGTTTACTTTGTCAGCTCCCTTCTGCAGGGGGCTAGGTCAAGGTACTCTGGTGTGCAGAAGTTGCTTTTCGGCCTTCTCATGGCCTCGAGAAAGCTGCGCCATTACTTCCAGGCACATGAGATCACAGTTGTCACTCGCTTTCCGCTGAAGAGGATACTGCAGAATCCAGAAGCAACAGGCAGGATCGTCGAGTGGGCACTGGAACTGTCAAGCTTTGGCCTCAAGTTTGAGAGCACTTCAACTATCCAAAGCAGAGCATTGGCAGAGTTCATAGCAGAATGGACGCCAACACCAGATGAAGAAATTCCAGAAACGAGCATCCCCGTCAAGGAGGCAAGCAAAGAGTGGCTGATGTACTTTGATGGTGCCTTCTCGCTGCAAGGCGCCGGTGCTGGCGTGCTGCTTGTCGCACCCACCGGAGAGCACCTCAAGTACGTAGTCCAGATGCACTTTCCCAAGGAGCAAGCAACAAACAATACTGCAGAGTATGAAGGCTTGCTTGCCGGCCTCAGGATCACGGCAGACCTTGGGATCAAGAAGCTCATTGTCAGGGGTGACTCGCAGCTTGTCGTCCGCCAAGTGAACAAGAACTATCAGAGTCCATTGATGGAAGCTTATGTTGATGAAGTGAGAAAGCTAGAAGAGCACTTTGACGGCCTACAGATGGAACATGTTCCAAGAGCTCAGAATGACATTGCTGATGGCCTATCAAAGTGCGCCGCACTAAAGCTACCTGTGGAACCAGGGATCTTTGTGCTCAAGCTGACTCAACCATCCGTGACACCATCAACTGGACAGGGTAAGAAGAGGAAGTTGGTTTCTGGTGATTACTTTTCGGCAGAGCTTCCCGAAGCCGTCGTCAAGAAGGTCCCCAAGATCAGCGCCAAGAGTGTTGAGGAGCAGTCTGCTCCGTCAAGCCTTAGGGTTTGGTCCGTTGAAGCAGACGCTCCCGGCAAGTTTTGCTCCGGCAAGCTTGCCGGGGAGCATCAAGCTCCGGCTGGGCCACAGGTTCTTGCCGTAGAGGCGGATGTTCCCGCAGCAGCAGATGTGCCTTTAGTCCTTGTTGTCGAGCCGCAGGCTCCAGCATGGGCACAGCAGCTTGTCCGTTTCCTTCAGACAGGAGAACTTCCCGAAGAGCAAGAAGAAGCGGAAAGAGTAGCCCGGTAGTCAAGTATGTACAAGTTTGTCGACAACACACTGTACAGAATAAGACTCAACGGTGTGAAATTGAAGTGTATTCGCCGGGAAGATGGACAACAGCTGTTGGCAGAGATACATGGAGGCATATGTGGTCACCACATTGGCGCAAGAGCACTTGCCGGCAAAGCGTTCCGGCAAGGTTTCTTTTGGCCGACAGCCCTCCAGGATGCAACTGCACAAGTAACCAAGTGTGAAGCGTGCCAGTTCCATTCCAAGCAGATACACCAGCCAGCTCAAGCTCTCCAGACGATCCCTTTATCCTGGCCATTTTCGGTCTGGGGGCTCGACATCCTCGGCCCCTTCCCCCGAGCTGTCGGGGGCTTTGAGTTCTTGTACGTCGCCATCGACAAGTTCACAAAGTGGCCGGAAGTGGAACCAGTGAGGAAGGTGACAGCACAGTCAGCAGTCAAGTTCTTCAGGTCGATTGTTTGCCGTTTCGGGATCCCTAACAGGATCATCACCGACAACGGCACGCAATTCACGAGCCGCACCTTCATGCAGTACGTCCAAGATCTTGGCGCCAAGGTCTGCTTCGCTTCTGTTGCTCATCCGAGAAGCAACGGTCAAGCGGAGAGGGCAAATGCTGAAGTGCTGCGAGGACTCAAGACCAGAACTTTCGACAGGCTGCGCAAGTGCGGAAGAAACTGGATCGAGGAGCTGCCGGTGGTTCTTTGGTCGATCAGGACGACGCCAAATCGAGCCACTGGCCAGACACCTTTCGCTCTAGTCTATGGAGCAGAGGCAGTTCTCCCCACGGAACTCGTATACGGGTCGCCTCGAGTGCTCGCTTATGATGAGCTTGAGCAAGAGCAGCTGCGACAAGATGACGCGCTGCTCCTTGAGGAAGATCGTCTTCAGGCCGCTGTACGAGCTGCTCGATATCAGCAAGCTTTGCGCCGCTACCATAGCCGCAAAGTTAGGGCCAGAAGTTTCGAGGAAGGCGACCTTGTTTTTCGGCGCGTTCAATCCGCCAAGAGTTCCAACAAGTTGACGCCGAAGTGGGAAGGCCCTTATCGGGTGAAACGAGTCACTAGGCCTGGCGCTGTCCGCCTTGAGACCGAAGATGGCATTCCGGTGAGAAACTCCTGGAACATTGAACATCTTCGTAAGTTTTACCCGTAGGGCGCGGTTGCCGGAACCCGTTCCGGCAACCACCTTTTGTACAAGTCTTGCCGCTGTTGCATGTAATCCTTCGTACAAAGCCGGGCCCAGATCCCGTGCATAAATAAAGTTCATGTGCTTCGCACAGCTTGTCAATTTCATGCTTTCTTTCTTTTCGCATGTATCATCTGACACTTTGTGCAGCACCTGCCCCCGGTAAGCAATAACGAGCCGTAAGGCTCCATATCTTTATTTTCTTTTCTGTCTCTTTCTCAAAGGAAGGAAGGTTCCCTCGCCCACAAGGTTTTCCGGGGGGAAAGGAGAAGATAATGGTGTGGACCGGGCCGTTCAAGAAAGTTTCGCCTTGCCGGGAAGCAAACGACAGAAAAGCTAAGTTGCCAAAGTTTGAGCAATCAGTTTTTAATTTTTTTTAAGTTATCTTCCTTGAACGACCATGCTTTGTATGGAAAACCTGTGCACAGAGGAACCAACTCGTAGCTAGTTGCGCCCTTATTTTGTTTCGAGTCCGCTCAACAACTTAAGTGAGCTGCGACTAGTTGCGACAAGGTTTCTTGTCGGTAGCGGCACCGCCAGCAGGCTGCTGACGTTCCGCACTCAGCGCTCGCGGCAAGAGTGCCTGCACCGGCAAGTTCCCTAAAAGCGTAGGGCAGAAACATACAAAGCCAAGAGTCAAGCAAAGGAAATAACATAGCAATCACTACCCAAACTAGAGTTATATTACAAAATAACTTGTCGCGGCTCTAATAAAGTGTTCTCATGACATGACTAGCAGCGGCAAGAAAAGAAGAAAATGGGCGGCCTAATCTACGCGGCCACCATCAACCCTCTTGACCTCATTCACCTTGTCCACAATGGGTGCGACAAGGGCTTTGAGTGCTTCCAGATCAGCATCTGCCGGCAGCTTCTTGAGGACGTTGGTGAAGTTGAGGCCTGGATTGCGGAAGGCCACTTTCACCAACACCTTCTCCAGGACTCTGGCGCAGATCGTGCGCGACTCGTCGGCCAGCTGCTTTGGGATCTTCTCTCGGAGCTGCTGGAGGGCTGTCGCCATGCCTTTAAAGAACAGGGTGAGCTTGGCGCTGGGCTGGAGGTTCTCATCGGAGGAGTACCCAAAGTCCTCCACTCCTAGCTACGCCAGCTCCCCGTCAATGACTGCAGCAATGTTCACAAGGTCCTCCGTCCAGAGCTCCACCGTATCCTTGAAGGTGTTCTGGGTTTCGGTGGCCCTCGCCACCAGCGCTTTGTTGCCCTTGATATCCTCCTTCCAGTCCGCCTCCCGCTTCTTGGCGCCGTCCAGCGTCTGCGTCAAGGTGGCCAGCTTCAGCTCAAGATCAGCGTTGGAATCCTTGGCGGCGCTCAGCTCCTTGCCCTTCTCGGTGAGTTGACCCTGCAGCTCACCATGGGCGAGGGCGTCCTTCTCGCGCTCAAGCTTGAGCGCGGCAAGCTCTTCGCCGCCCGCCTTCAGATCAGCCTCCAGCTGCGCCACCTTTGCCTCCAATTCCTTCTTGACGGCCTCGGCAGCCGCGGCCGCGTCCTTTGCTTCCTTGAGCGCCCCGCCAAGTGCCTGCTCGCGCGCGACAAAATCCTCCTCGTGGCTGTCGAGGTTAACTTTCCGTTGGGCCAGCTCACCTTCTTGCGCAAACAGCTTCTCGCCGGCGAGCCGCTGTTGCTCTTCAGCTTCGGCCTTCTCGAGGAGGAAGGCTTTCCGCTCTTCAGCAAGTTGCTCCCGCTCCTCCGCCAAGGCCCGGAGAGCTTCCTGGCGGAGACCCCGGAGCTCCTCCGCGCGCTTCTCAATATCTATGCTCGCCTTCGCGACAAGCGCTTCCCGGGACTCCAGCTTGGCTTGGCAGGCACGGTAGAGTGACATCAGCCTCCGTAGCAGCCGCTCCTCCTCAGGCTCGTTGCTGTTGTTTCCCGGAGCGTCGACAATCGACAATCCAGCAGAGGCAAGCACCTCCCCATCTAGGGTTTCTCCTTCAACCGGCGCCCTGGAGCTTGACGCCCAGGGGAGCTTGATGAAAATGCCCTCGCCGGCCTTCAGATAGGCGCCGGGCTGGGGCTCCTCGGAGCCTGGCGCTGCGGCAGCGGCGGAGGGATCGGCGGTCGGTGCAGCGCCTGGCGCTCCTGCGGCCTCAGGGCCGTCAGTGCGATCGCCGGATCCCTCGCCGGCTTCCGCGGCGGCAGCCTTGGCGTCCTCTTCGCCGGCGGGCTCATCAGCACCAGCTCCTTCGGTGGCCGCGGCATCATCAGTACCGCTGCGCGTGTTCTCCTCGCCGCCCGCCTCGGTCTCCATCGGCTTCGTGGAGGGTGGATCTGACGACCGGAGAAGAAGGGGAAGTCAAGCAAACATTCGAAAAGAAAAATCAGAAGAAGAAGAATACAAGGGAAGCTTCAGGCAAGGGATTACCTGCACTGGGGTCCATGGATATGGGCTCCACCATCGGAGGATCACTAGTGCTGCCCCTTGCTGGAGACTCCTCCCTCGCCGGAGATTCCTCCCTTGCCGGAGAACGCTCCCTCGCCGGGGAATCATCCCTTGGAGGTGTAGTGGAAGCAGATGGCACGTCGGAGGCGGTTTCCGAGCCCTCCTGGTGAAGCTGTTCTGCTCCTACACAAACAAACCGATAGTCGGATGTCAGCAAAGAAAAGAGCACCCGTGCGCGCCCAAAAGCAGAAAGTAAATCATGTACTTACGCTGGGGGCTGCGCTGGGGGCTGCTTCGCGGAGTAGTTGCCGGGTCCAGCAAGGTGGTCTCGGGCATGCCCCCTGCCGTCACAGTGGGCTCGTCCTCGATGATAACCACCGGGACCTTGGCTCTCTTCGCCGCTCTTTGAGCCAATGTCCTGAAAAGGAATAGGTTCAGATTGAAGCAAGTTAGATACAAGACGAAGCAACAAGATTGAAGAACTACAAGTACAGCAGATAAATCTTACTCTTCTTCCTCCTCGTCGAAGCTGAGCACGGAGAGGTCGAAGTCCGGCCACCCTCGGCGCGACGAGGCGGAGGAGTAGGACCCCTTGGCCGCTTGGCGGGCGCAGTGGCGGCGGCCCGGGAAGACCCCGCTCCAGTTGCCGCAACGGTACGAGGCGCTCCCGCGGCAACATCGCTTGACGCGGTGGAGCGTGTCACGCGGCGCGTCGGCTCCTGACTCCTTTGCCG
The DNA here is from genome assembly GCF_018294505.1 of Triticum aestivum. Classification (NCBI taxonomy): domain Eukaryota; kingdom Viridiplantae; phylum Streptophyta; class Magnoliopsida; order Poales; family Poaceae; genus Triticum; species Triticum aestivum. Next base: position 218,009,258 of record NC_057807.1, on the reverse strand, counting down.
CCCCGCTACGTCCCCGCCCCTGCGAAGGCGCCTTCTTGGTGGAGCTGGGGGCTGCGCTGTGGGCTCCGCCTGCGGCAAGCGGTCCGGAGATGGCGGGCCGCTCGCACCCTCGGCGGGCTCGCTCGACTCGGTGTCCGGTGCGGCAAGCTCTTCCTCGCCGTCAATCCACTCTCGCTCGGCAAGGCTTGCCGCCGCCTCTGCCTCTGCCTCCTCCACGGTGAACCCGAACTCACCCGCGGCAGCGGCTGCCGCCGCCTCTTCCGCCCTGGTGGCGATGCGTTGCATCTCCTCCTCGGTAGTGTCGCGGGTGAGGCTCTTCTGCTCGTCGGTGCGGACCGCCACCTCCACCAGTCCATCGAGGAATTGCTGCACAATGTCGTCCGCTGGCTCTTGCCACGTTGGGACAAGACCATGCGAGTCGCACAACGGCATCATCGCGCGGATGCGGTCGAGCGAAGAATTGTTGCACAGCGGGACGACCCCCGCCGGCAACCTGAACCATTCTGGATGTTGGGAGTCATGCTTGAACAGTTCCTTGAGCATCGCATCCAGCTCCAGCGCGGTGAAGTTAAAATTGAGGCCCGGGCGTAGCCTCATGATATCCGCCGGACCGCCGAACTCCCAAGAGGGCCTCCTCCTCTCCTGCAAGGGGGCGATGCGGCGGCAGAGAAAGTCCGCGCCCACGGCGCCCACAGCCAGCCCGACAAGCCTGAGGCGCATGATTCTGGTGACGGCAATCTTCAACCTAGCGTCCTTCGGGTCCAGGCTGCTCCAATCGTTGCCGCGCACTACTGGAACTTGGCGCAAGGCGGTGAATGGCTGCGGGTTCTCCTCCATGATCCAACACCAATCAGCTCTCCACTCCTCCCACTTGCTGCGGAGCTCCCCCTCCAGATACGCCTCTTTCTTGCCGGCCCTCGAGATCCAGGCGATCCCACCGGAAAGTGGCTCTCCTCTCTCGACCCGAGGCATGAAGTAATGGCGGAAAAGGGCTACGTTTGGGTGGACTCCGACAAAGTTTTCGCAGAGACGTGCGAAAACAGACATGGTCAGAACGGCGTTGGGGGTGAAGTCAAGGAGATGAAACCCGTAGGTGTTCATGATATCACAGAAAACTCTGAGAAGGGCGGGCAGAGCCCGCAGTAGAAGAACAGTGGAAAGAAGGGGTATCCGTACGGAGCCCGTTTTGAAGCGGCGGCGGAGAGTACCTTCGTGCGCGGGTGCGCCTGTGTCTCCGTCGACCAGAAGAGGTAGAACCACTGCCTCAGCCCCACCGCGTCGAGCTCGGAAGGGAAAGTGGCCCGCTCCTTTCGCAGCGCCTCGAGCCGCAGCGCCTCGGCCGACTTCGCGACCTTCCCGGTCTTCGGAGCCATGGCGAAGATGGTGGAGGAGATCGACGGTGTTGGTGGCGACGACGGTGATGAGGGGCGGAGCCCTGCTCTCTTTCGACCTTGGAGAAAGGGGGGAGCGGCGGAGATTTGGGAGTAGTAACCGGCGAGATGAGCTACTGCCCCTGTTTCCTCTGCTTATAAAGAGGGAGGGGGCGAACGTTACGCTTTTCCGAATAAAGAAACCACCCACGATCTCTCCCACGACGCCGCATTCAACGCGTGTCGTTCGGGGAGGGCGCGGTGGATGCAGAGTAAGAAACGGCACGACTCAGGCCGCGCGTGCCCGTGCCCTGTTTTGGGCCTGGCCCAACAGCGCTCGGCACCGTGTGTGGCCCAGGCCCGGGGGCTCCTGTCGGTGTACTAGAGTAGGGGTACCCTAGTATCCCGAACCTTTGCACGGGCAGTTGCAGCACCCCGCGGCAAGGCTCGCCAGGTGACCGCCAAGATCCTCCGTGGCTCCTCAGGAGACAAGACCCCGGCAAGAGGAGCTTGCCGGGAATCCGTTCAAGAACAAAGTATTCCAACCAAGAAGACAAGGCCCCGGCAAGAGGAGCTTGCCGGGAAGGCCAGCCAAGGCGTCTCAAGAAAGCTTTCCGCGACATGCCGTGCGTCCCGGCAAGGCTCGGTGAACGACAAGCTCCCGAGCCCGACAAGACAACGACCGCGGCGAGGCACTTGCCGCGGCGAGCGGTCACACCGCACCCGCGCTCCAGCACATCCGCCCACATGTAGCTCCGGGGCCCTTCCAGGCGCGCGTGGCGAGAGGCTGTGCAGCCAGGGGTGCACGGTGGCAAGCGGCGCTGACGAGAAGGCTATCGTGGCGATCGCTGGCGCCCCTGATGGTCTCTGTTTGCACTATTTGGGTGACACAGACGGGCATTAAATGCCCTTGTCCCCTGCAGTCAGAGTTAGGTATGATACACTGTGTCTACAGTATAGGTAGCTGTACCTACCGCATTCTTTTTCCATTTTTACCCTTTTTGTCTGCGTTGCCACCTGTCGGTGACCCCTTGAGCATATAAAAGGAGGCCCATGCGCAACGTAGAAGGGGTTCGACTCATTCGAAGCTAGAAACGCTCTCACGCTCGGTCTTGTAGCTCAGATCACTCCCGAGCAAGAACTCGAAATACACAGACAAGCAGCAGTAGGAGTGTTATCTCTCCGGAGAGCTCCGAAGCTGGGTAAACTGCTCGTGTGCACTGCCTCGATCTGCTCTTCATGCGACCTCCGCCCTCTGCCGAACCGAAAGGGGCTCGGTCCGCCGGTCCCATAGGTGTTTGTGGATCAGTTTCCCCGACACCCAGATGACGTTGCTACAGATGCAGCTAAGCAGGAGAAGTTTCTGGAAGGACTGAATGACGAGCTGAGCATGCAGTTGATGGTAGCAACTTTCAACAACTACGAGGAGTTGGTAGATCGTGCTCTTATGATTGAAGGGAAGCAGCAGCAGATTGAGAACCGCAAGAGGAATTATGGACAAGGGAAGTACAATTCAGGAGCTCAGCAGAAGCCACGTTTTACCCCAAAATCGTGAGGACATTTTTAGCATACCCATGGAGGAGGTAGCTCGCATAATCATAATGGCCCCAAGAATGGTAACGGGAATGGAGGAAGCAACGGCCAGAACTGTACCAACCCATCAACCCCAGCCAAGAGAGACCTGAGCCAAGTCACTTGCTTTGTCAGAAGACTGGACATTATGCCAATGAATGTCCTAAAGCCCAGAATGGAAATGGCAATGGAAGCTCTGGGAAGAAGCCGAACCCTTTCAACAGGGGACAGGTGAACCACGTTAACGTGGAGGAGGTTGAAGCCCAATCAGATGCAGTAATAGGTAAGTTTTTGGTTAAGTCATTTACTGCAATCGTTCTTTTTGATACTGGTGCATCGCATTCATACATATCAAGGGGATTTGTGGATAAGTATAAACTAGCCACCAAGGTTCTTAGAGCACCTATGTTAGTAAGCTCATTAGGAGCGGTGTATATGGCCAGTCGAGGATGTTTTCAAGTTCCATTGAGTATAGGTAGGCATGTTTTCCCCTCGGATTTAATCATTTTGGAATCGCAAGGTTTGGATTTAATTCTGGGTATGGATTGGCTATCGATGTATGGAGGAAACATCAATTGCGCCAGTAAGTCGATTTTCCTTACCACCCCAGAAGGAAGAAGGATTAAGTATGTATCACGGCATGAGCCGAAGAGGACACAAGTAAATTCCTTATCAGTAGTTGTGTACGAGGAAGTACCAGTGGTAAAGGATTTCCCTGATGTATTTCCAGAAGAGTTGCCAGGCATGCCACCGGATAGAGACATTGAGTTTTTGATTGAGCTTTTGCCAGGCACAGGGCCGATATCTAAGAGACCGTACCGGATGCCCGCACAAGATTTGGAGGAAATTAAGAAGCAGATTAAGGAGTTACTGGAGAAAGGCTATATTCGCCCAAGTTCTTCACCTTGGGGATCACCCGTACTTCTAGTGGAGAAGAAGGATGGATTGTTGTGTATGGTTGTTCATTATCGAGGACTGAATGAAGTGACAATCAAGAACAAGTTCCCGTTGCCGATGATGAATGATTTGTTTGACCAATTGCAAGGAGCTAAGGTATTTACAAAGATCGATTTGCAATCGGGATACCATCAGTTGAAGATTAGAGAGCAGGATATACCTAAGATGGCTTTTACCACCAGGTACAGGCTGTATGAGTATACCGTTATGTCATTTGGTCTGACTAACGCACCTGCCTATTTCATGAACATGATGAACAAGGTGTTTATGGAGTTTCTGGATAAGTTCGTCGTGGTGTTCATTGATGATATTTTGGTCTACTCGAAGGATGAAGAAGAGCATAAGGAGCATTTGCGTTTGGTACTGGAGAAGCTCAGGGAACATCAGTTATACGCGAAGTTTAGCAAATGTGAGTTTTCGTTGAAAGAAGTTGGATTCCTCGGACATGTTTTGTCCGGAGAAGGAATAGCAGTAGATCCCACCAAGGTTGTCACTGTGACAAATTGGGTAGCACCAACGACAGTTGGAGAGATCCGGAGTTTTCTTGGACTTGCAGGATACTACCGGAGATTCATTGAGAATTTCTCGAAAATTGCAAAGCCAATGATGGAGTTGTTGAAGAAGGATACCAAGTTCAAATGGACTGAGGAATGTGAGGCCAGTTTGCAGGAGTTGAAGAAATGTTTGGTTACATCGCCAGTGTTGATTCTGCCAGATCAGTGCAAGGATTACGAGGTGTATTGTGATGCCTCTCGTCGAGGACTTGGAGCAGTGCTTATGCAGGAGGGAAGAGTTATTTCGTATGCTTCATGACAGCTTAAGCCCCATGAGTTGAATTATGCTACACATGATTTGGAGTTAGCAGCCGTAGTGCAAGCATTGAAGACATGGAGACATTTTCTTATGGGAAACCATTGTGAGGTGTACATGGATCACAAGAGTTTGAAGTACATTTTCACACAAACGGAGCTGAATCTCAGGCAGAGGAGATGGTTGGAGCTCATCAAGGATTATGATATGAGATTGCATTATCACCCCGGAAAGGCTAACGTAGTAGCCGATGCGTTGAGCCGCAAGAGCCATGTCAACACGCTCATGACCGGAGAGTTACCAAAGGAGTTAGCCGAGGATCTTTGAGAGCTATGTTTGAAAATAGTTCCGAGAGGCTATGTAGCAGCATTGGAGATTCAATCTACTTTGATGGATAAGATCAGAGAAGCTCAGAAGACTGACAAGGAAATTGCCTCTATAAAGGACAAAATGAGCAAGGGAAAAGCTAAAGGATTTCGTGAGGATGAGTATGATACTTTATGGTTTGAGGACCGCATTTATGTGCCTAATGATCCGGAGATCGGGAAGTTGATTCTGCAAGAGGCCCATGATTCACTGTACTTGATTCACCCAGGAAATAACAAGATGTATTTGGATTTGAAGGATACTTTCTGGTGGACCGGAATGAAGAAGGATATTGCGGAGTATCTAGCAGTTTGTGATGTATGTCAAAGAGTGAAGGCAGAGCATCAGAAGCCAGCCGGATTGTTACATCCATTGCCAATACCCGAATGGAAGTGGGATAAGTTAGGCATGGATTTTATCACGGGATTGCCCAGGACTCATTTAGGCTATGACTCGATTTGGGTTGTAGTCGATTGTTTGACGAAGGTAGCTCATTTCCTCCCAGTGAAGACCACTTACACTAGTGCTAAATTGTCTAAGATATACATGACCATGATCGTATGTCTGCATGGAGTTCCGAGGAGCATCATATCAGATAGAGGAACCCAGTTTACCTCAAAGTTCTGGAATCAGTTACATGAAACTTTGGGTACCAGGCTAGAGTTTAGTACAACCTTTCATCCGCAGACAGATGGACAGACCAAGAGAGTCAATCAGATTTTGGAGGATATGCTGGGAGCATGTGCGCTAGATTATGGATCTAGTTGGGACGACAATTTGCCGTATGCAGAGTTCTCTTACAACAATAGTTATCAATCCAGTTTGAAGATGGCCCCTTTCGAAGCCTTGTACGGAAGGAGGTGCAGAACCCCATTGTCGTGCGATGAAGTTGGAGACCTCCAGTTGTTTGGACCAGATTTGATTAAGGAGTCTGAACAAAAGGTGAAGTTGATTCGCGATAGGCTCAAGGTAGCCTAGTCCAGGCAGAAGAGCTATGCAGATTCTAAACGCAAGGAGACAGTTTACGAAGTCGGAGACAGAGTTTATCTTCGTGTATCTCCACTTCGGGGAGTTAAGCGTTTGGAGTTAAGGGAAAATTAGCGCCACGTTTTGTGGGACCATACAAAGTTTTGGAGCGTATGGGAGAAGTTACTTACAAGTTGTAGTTGCCCGAAGGATTGTCAGGAGTTCACGATGTGTTCCACGTTTCCCAGTTGAAGAAGTGCCGCACAGAGATGGCTGATATACCGCTGAGAGATACAGTGCCGCTGGAAGCGATTCAGTTGGATAGCCATTGACCTATGAGGAAAAACCAGTCAAGATTCTCGAGTATGCCAGCCGAGTCACCCGCAGCTAGGTTATCAAGTTTTGCAAAGTTCAGTGGAGCCACCACACCGAGGATGACGCCACCTGGGAGCAAGAGGAAGATCTGCTGAAGGACCACCCTCACCTATTTTCTAGACAACCCGAATCTCGAGGGCGAGATTCATCTTAAGGGGGGTAGGTTTGTAACATCCCAAATTTTCAGTTTGGAATGTTATACACTAGATCATCATTGCATATCATATTTATTGCTTTTGGCCTGATCCTAGAAATTCTACACAACTCAAGGACCCTCAGGGAGAGTTGGGGATTTCGTTATTTTCATATTTGAGTTTTCTCAAATTTTGAAAAAATAGGATCATTTGATTTTATTTATTTTATCTTCAATTATTTCTATTATAAAAATATGAGAGAGGGAATAAAATGACTTTCCCAAAATAAAGAAATATTGAGGATTTAATAAAAAATCAAATAAGATTTATTTTGGAGTTTTTGCCTTTTTATTTGAATTTAGCAAAGATTGCACGTTTTTCAAAACTGCATTTTAGGGCCAAGAAAATGTTCATCTCGTTCTAAATATTTGATTTAGAAGGTGAAAATTTGTTTTGGCATTTTTAGATTTTTATTTATTTTTCTAGAATTTTTCTTAGTTTCAGCGGAATTGTTTAAAAAAACACTCTCCCGCGCCCGATTGGGCCGAAGGCCCAGCCGAGCCAGGCCGGCCCGCACCGCCACCGTATTCCGCGCCGCCGCCGAGTCCGGTCGGGGCACGCCTCCCGAGGCCGACCCCGACCCGGCCGCCCCCTGCCCCCTTCCCCAAGCCGGAGCCGCCCCCCCATAAATAGCCGCCGCCGCCGCCCCACACCGCCACCTCGAGCCGCCCCGCCGTCGCCCGATCCGAGCCGCCGCCGCCGCCGGAGCCCCACGCCGCCTCCCCTCACCCCGCCCCGCCGGAGCACCTCGCCGGAGGTATAGCCGCCGCCGCCTCCGTGGTCCGGTTTAAAAAAAACGATCCGTTTTTTTAGAAACCCTAGTTTTCGTTTTTGAGAATAGATCGGTTTATTTTTTCTGGTTTATCTATTTCGCGAGCGTTCGCTTGTTCGCTCGTTTTAACGGACGAGTTCATCATTTAGTTTCAGTTAATGAACGTTCGTTCTGTTCGTCAGTTTTTCTTTTTCTCAGATTTTTCTGCGATTCTTTCTGATCGCGATTTCTGATCCGATTTTCGTTCTAGTATAACTTTTCGCTCGTTTATCGGAATCAGGCGATTCAAGCACCTAAAGTTTTTTCTCGAAACCCTCTTTCCGTTTAACCCGCTCAAACAAGTTTTTGCTTCTGTAAAATTTGACTTAGGTACAGATTAGTAAACAAAGCTTATTTCTTTCTCCGTTTTTGTTTCGTTGCTTCGTTCGATTTGGTTCTTTTTGCAACCGGTGTTCTTAAGTTGAACTTTCTGGTTAGTTATCTTATCTAAGTTTTACCCGTGCATTAGATAAGTACTTATTGTATGCTTGTTTGTTTGCGATAGAGTATCCGGAGTGCGCCGCTTGCTACTTCGAATCTCTAGGTTTCACGGATCATCAGCAAGGCAAGTAACGCTTTGATCCTACCTCTTTACTACCCAGTTTTATTGCAGTAGATCAATCCTCAAACAATTGCATGATTAGGATCTGATTAATATGTGGGTTTTGGGAAGTAGATGAGGTAGTACCTATTACCTGTTTTATTATCAAATCCTTGGGAGTTACTTCTACGTTTGCTTATTATGCCATGCTATGCTAGTAGACGTGGATTGGGTGAGTGTATCCATGACAGATGTGAGATTTTTATTTAATGGTTTATTGAAGGTGGGAACTTTAATACACATCTGGGTGGATTGAGGCACCCGGGTATTCCAGCGATTGCCTGTTTTCTTTATGGACCGCCACCCAGGCTCAAAGGGATCATGAGATTATTCATGCTAGAAACTCCCGTGTGCAGCCACAAGCTACTATGGGCTCTAGCATAGTTGATTAAGTCGTGCGAACTCTTACAATGGTAGACTAGCAGATGTAGGGGAAAGTAGGTGTAACTGTCTACCCGATCGTAAGGTGCTAGTGCTTCTGAAAGACTATGTCTCGATCATCCGTCTCTCAAACACCATGTAGTGCAAGAATCCCAACGGAGAAGACCGAGTCTTGTGGGGAAAAGTGCGCAAACCTCTGCAGAGTGTACAAACTAATCATGGTTAGCCGTGTCCCCGGTTATGGACGTCTTGAGTATCTACTACTTGGATTATCATGTGAATCTCATCATGTTACTTTAAATTAATTTTGTTGGGTTTTAATGATGATGCTTAATTGGGATTGAGAGGGTGTCTACACTCTCAATGTTTAACAACCACCATGATAGTTAAATAAAATTTATTCCTTTGCAGTAGGGAAAAATTGGCTTTATGCAAAACTATAACCATAGAGCTTTCCACCAGCCATATATGCATGTAGTGATAGCATTATTCTGTTCATTACTCTCTATGTGTTACATTGCCAGCATATTCCATGTGCTGACCCGTTTCCGGGCTGCAACGTTCATGTTGCATACTTTTCAGACGACAAGTAAGGTGCCTTTAGGTCGTGGTTCTATACTCAGTGATGCCGTTGGAGTTGATGGACTCACTTATCTTCCAAGCCTTCCGATGTTATTGTTATTAGATTGCCTTAAGCCATATTTATTGTAATAAGCTCTCTTTTGAGACATTCGATGTAATAAGTGTGTGATTGCTACTCTGTTATAAATCCTTCAAGTATTGTGTGTGTCAGCATTACTGATCCAGGGATGACTCTAAAGCACAGAGATCAGACTGTTTGAGGTATGGTCGCTACATATAAGCTTCCATGTTTCTGTGCAATTGTGGATCAAAACAATCTGAAGTGCTCTTGCAAACGTTGAACCTACACTCTTCAGCCCGAAAGGCATACATATAAAGCAATCCATGCCACATGGGGGTAATGAATGCAGTCTTCTCCTCATCTTCCTTAGACATGAATATTTGGTGATACCCAGAGAATGCATCAAGAAATGAGAGCAGGTCACTACTGGCAGTGGGGTCTATAGTTTGATCAATGCTTGGCAGGGGGGGAAGGATCTTTCATACATGCTTTGTTGAGACTAGTGTAATCAATACAAAGTCTCAATTTCCCATTTGCCTTGTGCACTACAACTGGGTTCACAAACCAAGTTGGATGTAATACTCCTCTGACCAAGCCCGCTGCCTTGAGTTTCTTGATCTCTTCTGCTATGAATTGTTGCCGTTCCAAAGCCTGCTTCCTGACCTTCTGCTTGATGGGCCGAGCATGGGAATAGACAGCAAGGTGGTGCTCAATTACCTCCCTGGGAACGCGGGGGATGTTAGATGGTTGCCATGCAAACACATCTACATTCGCCCGCAGGATGTTAATGGGCATGCTATCCTATTTACTATCAAGGGCTGAACCGATGGTAAAGGTACCGACAGTGCCGTCCTCCCTTGCTGGCACCTTCTTCATTGCAGGCACTACAAAAAAATACACTTCCTAATAATACGTGTTTGTCACAGTAGGTCACGTTTTTTGTCATGCATGTACATCCATGACGATTTTATGACAGAATCAAGATAGTCATACATGTGCTGTCCTAGAATTGTTCCATGAAATTACCAAAATTATCATCATGGAAGTTTCCACTTCCATGATGATAAATCACGCGTCATGGAAGTGCTTTCGTCAAGGGTGACCGACATGTGGCATCCACCGTAACGGGTCACCGTTAAGCTATTGGGTCAGGTTTTGGATCCGATAACCCGCTAACAGCCACGACCAATGAGGATTTTCCACGTGTAAATTTCTCATTGGCCGGAGGAACGATGTGTCGGCTCACCGTCGGGACAAATGTCATCCACTCATAGTACGGGAGGCACCTATGATACGTCGGCACGTGGCACGGCCCAATAGATGCCCATTCCTATGAAAAAGGCCGGCCCAGTAAAAACTAGCAGGCCGGCCCATATAAGGCCTACTTGTGTTAGGTCCATTTAAGCCCACGACCCATACGACAAGTGCCAATTCGGCCTGTTAACGATCTGACACCATAGCAGCCCATCGTCAGTTCGAAGCCGTTAACAGCCCGCTATATATTTGGGCTCAATATCAGCCCGATGTGGTTTCGGCCTGTTAACAGCCCACCCAAGGGATGGGCCATTTTTCAAGATGTACGACTTTCAGCCTTTTAGCGACCCATTTAAGTGTTGGGCCAATTTCAGGCCTGGTGTGTCTTTCAGTCTGTTAGCGGCCAATAAATCAGCTGGGCCACTTGTACTCGGACATGTGTTTTAGCCTTTTAACGACCCTTGCTCTTCATGGTCCAAAACCAGCCTGGTTTCTCTTTTGGCCTCCTAAAGGCCCACAACACAGTTGGGCCATATACAGTAAGACCTGACTTTCGGCCTCTTAGCAGCCCATGCTCTTCGTGGTCTAGTACGAGTCCGCTGTCTCTTTCGGCCTGCTAAAGGCCCACAGTATAGTTGGGCCATATGTAGGCCGACCTTAGTAACGACATGTTAATGGTCCGTGAAATCAAATGGGCCCATCTGTTGCTCGCTTCGATGTCGACCTGTTAACGACCCGGGAGATAACATGGCCGAGCATTAACTGTCGGTCCGATAGAGCTTTCGGCCTGGTTACGGCCCATTAACTTAATGGGAGTTCGAACATGTCTGCAGGCCCAATTAGATAATTTGAGCCCATTATGATGAGCAATTATGCACAGAGAGAATTTTGGCCGCCGAGAGCCCATTAGGGAAGCCCATTAAGGGTAGTGGGTTGCTTCCTTCATATAGAGCCCATGACTGTTCTTGCTAACTATTAATTTCACTGCTTTTTTAGCTTCCTAGCGACCAATTAGCTAGAATGCGAGGCGCGCTAAGCAAAGGTACGACATACAAGGAAAAAAGTTGCACATCCAGCATATATTACAGGAAATTACATCCAGTGGGCAATCAAAGATTGATGCCAGTGCAAATTAATGAACATAACCTAATGGTCTACAACGTTACAATCTGCAACCTTAGCGCGGATGACGCCCATAAGCATGCGAGCAAGTTCTTCCTTCTTTGCTACACTGTCTTTGAAAACATTGATCAGTTGTTGTTGCGCAAGAATGTGCACCTGAAAGTGCTAGTATTCGACTAGAGGGGGGGTGTGTGAATAGGACACTTTTATGAAAGTCTCCAAAACATGGGTGCTTTGAAGACAAACAATATAAATGAACCTATTGATATGTAGCGGAAGGTAGACTATACTAGACAAGCCATAGTCAAGTAAGCAATGTAGTGAAAGCACGAAGACTATCAACAGCTAGGTAGTATGTATCAGGATGGAAGATAGTATGAAGCCAAACAGTAAACAGTCTTCACTCAGTGAAGTCAATCAGATCAGGCAAATAGGCAATGACTTCACGAAGACAAACTGTAAGTAAAGAGAGAGAGGTAGGATAGAACCAGTTTCTCGGAAAGGGCAAGGGATTTGTTGGACCAGTTCCAGTTGCTATGACAACTGTACGTCTAGTTAGGGAGGCTAAGATTCAACTCAGAAGTTTGCGTCTTCACCTTATTACCCTTGAGCAAAGAACACTTAGTCCTCGCCCAATCACTCCGGTAAGTCTTCAAGGGAGACTTCCAAACCTTCACGGACTTCGTTCACCGGCAATCCACAATGAGTCTTGGATGCACAAAACATGATGCCTAACCGGCTGGAGGATTCACAGTCCTCAAGTGTAATAAGTCTTCAGATCACGCGGACAGAAAGACTTCAGCGATGCCTAACACTCTTTGGCTCTGGGTGTTTTGGGCTTTGTCATCGCAAGGATTACTCTCTCAAAGGCTTCGGAGGTGGGTTGCTCTCAAACAACAAAAGCCGTGCACTAAATCTGAGCAGCCACCAATTTATGGTGTAGGGGGTGGGCTATTTATAGCCAGGAGGCAACCCGACCTGATTTGTCCAAAATGACCCTGGGTCACTAAGGAACTGACACGTGTCCAACGGTCAGATTTCAAACACACATGGCAGCTTGACTTGGGCTACAAGTAAAGCTGACTCATCCAGCTCTGGATAAGATTTGCTCTCATTGTCTTCGCTCGAAGACATAGGATTTGGTTGAGCATCACATCAGTCACTATGACTTTGTTCACTTGGACCCCACTTAGCAGTACGGTGGTTCCTATGACTCAACAAAGAAGAAAAGGAAACTACGAAACAACTATGTCTTCGCACTCCATAGTCTTCATGCGATGTCTTCTTTTGTCATAGTCTTCAATGTGAATATCTTCACAGACCACCATTGTCTTCAATGTCTTCACACATTTTTAGGGGTCATCTCTAGTAGGTAAACGGAATCAATATGAGACTACTACCTGTGTTATCCTACAATTTTCACAAACACATTAGTCCCTCAACCAAGTTTGTCGTCAATACTCACTAGATGCACTTACAATCTCCCCCTTTTTGGTGATTGATGGCAAACTGGTTGAAGTTTTCTACGGGGATAAAAGTATGTGAAAGTATAGTGTTGTGAGTATTGTCTTCATACATATGACGAGCCCCCCTTACAATCTCCCCCTTTTTGGTGATTGATGACAAACTGGTTGAAGTTTTCAACGGGGATACAAGTTTGTGAAAGTATAGTGTTGTGAGTATTGTCTTCATACATATGACGAGGCTCCCCCTGAAGATGTGCATATAAATGATGTGCTTTTGAATGCAAATGCACATGGCAGGTTTTGCTTTGTGGAGGCCATCATCACAGTGTGAAGACAATACATTATGCATATAGAAAGATAATGAAGATAATGATATGCATAATGGAAAATGGACATCTGCAGAATGACTTAATGTGAAATTTATCATTGCAACACAGAGTAACAGAAAAAGTAGCAGACGACCATCGAGTTTAAGTGTTACAACTCAAAGAACCAAATGTATCAAAAGACAAGAGTTGTAAAAACTTGGCAAAATAATGCAACCACCCATAAGGACCCGCTTGAAGACTATCAACTCATATGCTTCTCCCACTTTTGTCAGTAATGACCAAAAAGGTTTGAAGACATTGAGCATCTACTCGTTCCCAGAAGGAGCAGATGGTGGAGCAGGGTTGACGTTGGAGTTTGGTGGTGCAGAAGGGCCTGATTCAGTGTCGAGATGCAGTGTAGCCATGGTCGGTGAAGTGGCATCGTCTTCTTCATCGACGACATTCGCAACAACAGTTGCAGCCGAAGACGAATGTCCAGAATCCTCAAGAGAGGGAGTGCGGGGCCATCTTGCATTTGGTGGAGGCCTGGAATCAAACTTGAAGCTCTCGGTGAAGCCATCTGCGCGAAGATCATCTTCAGAACACAGCAGAGTGAGGCTCTTACAGGACCGCCGCGCATTCTCATGGGCAACAATTGAGTTCTTGGTGGCCAGGTTGCGAATGCGATTGACATCCACCAAGAGACTATGCATCTGACACTTTAGCCAGTCATGGTGCTTGTCCTACTTCTAATGTAAGGCCACAAGCAGCTCTCGATCATTGAGTATACGAGAACGCTTCCGAGGCCTTTGAGCAATTGTACTGGCAGTGGCTTCGGTATTTGATCGATGAGGCATACGCACATTGCCAGCCAGAGGATAAGCAGGAATAGCAGCATTTGGTACATGAACTCCTTCTATTAGCTGAGTGAAGCTTTGATGATCAACATTATGAAGATATAGCGGCTCCTTGGCAGGCTCTAGGTAGATGGCTTCAACTGATAGATCAACCTCAGGCAGAAAAACAAGTTGGTTGCGTGCTAAAGGCTGATAGTCGAGAGTAGAATGAAGTTTGATCAGGCGCATCACCCATGGAGCATAAAACTTCAGGCCAAACAGATCAATCCCAGATGCAGCAAGTTGTGTGATGAAGAAATCCTGGGAGCTGAATCTAATGCCATTGACAATATAGAAGACCAAACTCTTCATGGCTCCTTCAAGTTTGGCTTCAGAAGAATGTCCCTTGATTGGCCATAGAGTATGCCTCAGTATGTGATAGACTATGCGGGGCAAGTACTCGAGGTCCTTGACAAGGAATTCCTTGGGATATTCTGCATCTTGAGGCAATGGCTTCATCATGCCGAGCATCTGACTCATATTGGGTTTAGGCCTCTGAAAATGCTCTGCAGTTCTTCTGTGTGACGCTGACAACCAGGCTCATACCGTTCACCTGGAGTGGGCAGGGAGGTAAGCTCGATGATGTATTGTGCTTTAGCTTCATGGTGCACATCTCCTGTCATCCACTCGGGGATCCATGTTGTAGCCATGAATGTGAAGGTAGCATAGAACTGCAGCAGAAGCTCTTCACTCCAGTGCTCTTTGGTAGTGACAAATTGCAGAAGACCACCATCCCGAAAGCAGTCCAGAGCTTCTTCAAGACAGGGAGCCCAGCAATAGCTTCACAATGCAGACGCATGTGAGGAAAGATTCTCTCTTGATTATAGAGGATACATGAGTAGTAGCTGCGCGGTTGATGGCTCCAGAAGCGATCTGAAGAGATCTTTGGCTTCGAGTATGGATTCTTGTCGCTGTCAAAGAAGGTATTGTGTGCTTTGAAGCTGTTGACACTGAAAGATCCTGGCAATGTAGCAGCACCTGGAAGCCTTGGCAGCCTGGGTTTGGCTTCTGAACCTGTGGTCGCTGCTCCACATGATAATCATATTGTGGGCCGGGAGCAGTGGGAGGAACCATGATTGGCCAGCAAACTGTGACCAACTCCCCATCACGATTGTAAGCCGTTTTCATAGTGTGAGGCCTTGGGGGAGGAACAGCACCGTCAGTGGGGAGCGACGTCACAGAAGCTTCAGGATTCACATTAGCTTCAGGCTCCACATGATCCTCAGCCAAGACAGGGTCACTGGCTTCAACAATGTTTGTGGTAGCCTCATTGTTCTCAACCTCCATTTGGTCAATGACCGGAGGGTCTTGCACAATCACATTCTCCTCGAGAATGACTTGATCTGGGGCAGGGGGTGTGGCAACTCTCTCTTCTCTTCTTTCTTCTTCTTTTTCATCGGTTGATGCAGCCGAAATGTCTTTAGCAGCTTTGGCTTCCAACTCTGGAACCGTCACAGAAGGATTCTCTTCAGGGAACACTTGACATGCCACTGAACTGGATTATTGTGAATCTTCTTCTGGGATGGTTGACATGGAGACCGATGGCCTAAGACCTTTGCGAAGCCATTGGAACACGAGCGACGCCTTTGGCAATGGAGTGGTCTCCATGTTGTTGTCGTCATTCAGCACTTGATTGGTAACTGGTGCTGGTGGAGTATGGGGTGATTCATCATGAACCGGGGTTTCTTCTTGAGGGCGCTTAGCCAAGGAATCATCTTGAGTTATTTGCGTCAAAGGATGACCAATGCTAACAAATTCACTGCTTGATGGAGCAGGCGATGATACCAAGTGGTGCTCGAGTTGAGGAAGGACTTCATCATCAACAACATTGTCCTCACGACAAATGTCTTCAGCTGCGTTGGGGTCAACAGCTGGAACTTGTTCATCTTCATGAGCCTCCATGGAAGCAGGCTGGTGGAGCACAACACGTCGTTCCTGATTTGTGGCAGCAGGAGGAGCAACTGAGATGGGCTCAACAATGAGAGGCTGAGCGGCCACATCATGCTCTGTCCTTGAAGACTTAGTTCCCTTAGTCTTCAACTTCTTCTTAGAAGGGGCATCATCGGATGCGTCCCTGTGCTTGCGCTTCTTGGCTTCAGATTCAACTGCCCTTGTTTTCTTCAGCTCTGAAGCTGCTGAGGGGACCTTAGGCTTCGAGCCTGTCATACTGGCAGGGAAGACAATGCGAGGTTCTTCCTGCCTTGGTGCAGTTTGGGTCACAGCAGGCTTCTTCTGTTTGGCAGCCTTCCTGGATCGATGCCAGGGCGCCCACGAGCTTTCCGCTTCTTAGCTTCTTTGTGAGCTTGAACGCATTTCTGAGCGAAATACTTCATGCGCTCTCGTGAGCCTTTAGCTTCAGGTTGCTTCTTGCGGAACTCCTCCTTGAGGTCATGCAACATCTTTTTGAAGATTTGAACATCTGCCACACTGAGCTTGGCCATGTTCTTCATGAAGTGAGACTTCTCATAATCAATCTTGTTTTTCAGCTCAACAATCTTCTGAGCCAAGGCCAATTCACCAGCAATGGCTCCATGGAAGGTGACACTGATGTCCACAGGAACCTGAAGATCATCAATACTAATGTCCTGGTTATCGAACCACTCATCGATGAAGTTATTCAGAATATCAACATCAAAGAGGGGCAGATCTGCCATGACCGGTTTTCCAATAAAAATATTTATTGATAAACCAGTCTTTTGAGTCCAGTATGAGAGAAATCCTCCTCACTGGTAGACAATTTCTTGATACAATAAGCCAGTAGCATAAAATATATTACAGGGTTGAACTGCGGTCGCTCAACCAAATTATTACAAGCACGCCAATAATCATACATAATGGCGGACAGGACACAGTGGTGTGGAGACATACTACTGACTCATGGATAGGTTGGTGGTGGAAAAACACAGCGGGAAGGGAAATACAAGACTCTAAGAATATCATTTCATCGAACGTCGAGGTGAGGCTCGATAAATTTATTTGGTAGCGGAAGCGGATATAAAACAGTGACCAAATCCAGGGTCGCACGAGACTGACTGGGACTCCTCTAAGTGTCGGACTCGCTATCGAACTCTTCATCCATGAGATCGCCTTCGTCAGCATCTGGCCAAATCAACAAGCCAGTGAGTACTTTGAAAGTACTCGCAAGACAGTTCGGACGTAAGATATAACAAATGCGTGCATGGATGCAACATGATTAATTCCTTAATGCACAATAAATAAAATTGGCATAACGGGTAAGTAAAAAGGGAAACGGCGGTAGTCCGCCTGAAATCCCACAGAGCATAAATAAGGACCGATCGGGTGTCTGAAGCGACGCCTCGAAAGGTGAACAAATAAAAATAAGGAAATGATGCCACAGTCGGGCATCTTAGCGACACCACATAAAGGGCTTTAAAAGAAATGCCACAGTCGGACGTCTGAGCGACATCACAGAAAGGGCTTTAAAAGAAATGCCACAGTCGGACGTCTGAGCGACATCGCAGAAAGGGCTTTAAAAGAAATGCCACAGTCGGACGTCTGAGCGACATCGCAGAAAGGGCTTTAAAAGAAATGCCACAGTCGGACGTCTGAGCGACATCGCAGAAAGGGCTTTAAATTCACCAGTAAATAATACTCATAATAAACATTCAATCCATGAGAATAAACGGGTTAGTCCATCCACAGGGATAATCATTCAACCGGACTTAGCACTCATGCGATTCACCGGAGTCTCTGTCATCAAAGCTGACAATTGATTAGGATAAGATGGAACGAAACTTGACATGGAATAGATGATTTGGACGAATATATGACTCTGCAGAGTTTGTACAAAATTTTTCCCACAGCCAACGGATTTCCGTAGTCACGAAGGACTAGTTCCGTTTACGGTATTTCGGAAGAAAACACAGCTAACCGGTACACACCCATCCTACCTCTCGATGCTAGGAATCACCCTAGTCATCGTCCAAGAAAAACTTTTGAGACGGGGAGATCACAATCTCGAATAGCATGGGATCAAATTTATATACGCGCGCTCTAAGGGGTGCCCCCCTCTCGGTCCCAACCGGAAACACCCATGCCCCCTGACCGGATGACTGGCTTTAATCCAGGGCCATGGAACCATCATCACGGCCTCTCCTCTTTGGTGTGTACCATGAAAGCGGTTTGCAACTTACTAAACCATATTCCTTGCGGAAAACATGTGGTAGTACAAGGAAGGAAATGATAGGTACTGGACCGATATGGTTTGACACTGAAGTCACATAGTCTGGCGTAAGACTGGCATGCTACAACACTGCCATCGTACCCATCCTCATGCCAACACATGGCCATTCATATTCACATTCATCCACGTATGGATCATCGAACTCACTTACCTCATTATCACATAAAATAACGTTCATCGGTATGCTCACCAACATGCCATGAAACTAACTAAATGCAAAACATGCCAAGACACTCATCATATCAAAAGTTCAAACATGCTTGCCTGGTTCAGAGTAGTCGGAGCCTAGCTCGGTGAAGTTCGCGGCTCCGTCACCTCCTTCGGTATCTACGGTTTAAAGAAAATATATGCGCTAACGTAAATACCAAGGAGTGCACAGAAGGTAAACCAAATATTTTTCAAATAAATCTGATAAAAAACTAGACAAAATTTTAAAGAGAACAGAAAAAGAATCAATCAAAAATACTTTTCTGATTAAAAGTTATAAGGGTTTTTGTCCAGGGACTTATCTGTAATGAAACAGAAGATTTCCAGGGGCTAGTTTATAAAAACAGAAAACGCTTCGGTAGCGACTACGCCAGCCCGAAGAGAAAACGCATTCTGCCCGAAGGCGCTTCCAGAAAACGATTCGAAAGAGAGAGCAGAGAGGCTGACGGTGGGGTCCCACCCGTCAGGTTCAAATGTTCAAACGGGGCGGCAGAGTTCGCCGGCGCCCGAGAGCCGCGGTGGTCGCCGGCGGCGATCCACGGCGAGGCAGAGAGATCGGAGAGTACCTCCGTGCTCAGGGCACCCTTCCGCGTCAGTTGATGGTGGTGGAGTCGGTCGGCGAGCACCACGTCGACGGCGAGCTTTGCTCCGGCGGACGGCGGCTCGGGTGGTCGAGGGGCTCGTCGGAGAGGGCTGCAAAGGTTAAATTGAAGAGGGGGTTATGCTCCTGGCAGCTAGAGAGGGTAACGAACGGGGTTTGAGCGCCGGAGATGGCCTCACCAGAACGAATCGGGCTGGAGGCCGAGGCGGGGCGAGGCGGCCGGAGCTGGGGGAGGAGACCTCCTCGAGGTCCCCCTAGTGGCCTGGCGGGGTGTTGGTGAGTAGTGGAGGTGCTGCGTGCACGAGAGTGAGCTCGGGACCCCTTTATATAGGCGGTCCGAGGCGGTTGCCGTGAACGAGGATCACCGGCGAGCGATTACGGTGGCGCAGTGCTCGGTCGGGGTGGTTAGGGGGTCGAGCGTCATCACGGAGGTTCAATGGGTCCGTTTTGGTGTTAAACTGGCCGGGGTTTGGGTGTTAAGGGCGAGCTCGACGGAACGGGGATGGCGCGGGCCCGTCGGCGGCGGAGAGCGCGTTCCGTGCTTGCCGGCCACGGTGGCTGTGCTACGGGCGTGCGCTGGCGTGCATGAGGCCACGCGGAGAGCCAGGGAGCGATGGGCGGCGCGGAACGGCGTTCTGCCGTGGTGTGCCTCCTGTCGGCCGCCACGGGAGGTCCCGACGCCGCAGAAGACGCCGGCGAGGGCGAGCCAGCGCGCTACCGACGCCAGGAAGGCTCCACGCACGCGTGTGAAGCTTCGGACAAGAGGAAGAGGCGGCGAGGAACGTGCCAAGGGCACTGTGGCCGCGTGACTGAAACTGACGGACGGAAGATGACACTGAAACTGAATTTTCTGAACTTTGAACAGTAACAGTGCCCACAAGGTGTTCGACCGAATGAAATTGGCCTCTGGTGATTTTTCCTTGAGCTGATTTTTGGTGGAGTGGCTTCTCCTTGCTCAAGTAGGCTGCATGATTTTTGGTGGAATTTTTGGAGCAGTGTGGATATGAATTTCACCAAATTTGGCAAATCTGGTCCAAACTTGCAGAGACTGTATTTTGAAAAATTTGAAAAGAGGAGGAGTGGATCAAGATGGTTCTGGGTTGTGGGTTCAAAGGACAATCCAGGAGAATTGGTTTGAGGTCAAAACTCAAATGAAAAAGTGTACTTGCTTTGAAAATCCCTCAGGCTCCAAATAATTTTCAGAATTGAATTGAGGGGGAAAAATAATTAGAATAAAATCCAAAACCAGTTTGGATTAGTTGGGACAGAGAACTTAGGTTGATCACAAGGGGGAGGGGAGGTTTTGGAGGGGTTTTATCTCATGGGCAAAAATACAAAGCCAAGGGTGGCTTCAAAGATAAGAAAATCCCAAATTTTCATAGAGCTTCACTTAAAAATAAAACAAATTAAACTCCCAAAAAAATAAATTTTTAGAGGGAACTAACAGAGAAGAAGTTTGCAAAAGATCAACCACCAAAGTTTGAAAGAAATAAAATCCTTGCCAAGGCAAAAGGAGGTTTTTAAGAGGAAGGTTTTTCTGAAAAAGAAAATTTTTAAAAAAGGTCTCTCCTCAAAACCACAAAGTTTTTGATAAAAACCAAATAAAAATTTTGGAGTGTCACAACACCTACCCCCTTAGGAAAAATCTCGTCCCCGAGATTTCAGCTGATCCTTAAATAAGTGTGGATGCTCTGTCCGAAGAAAATCCTCGCTTTCCCAAGTTGCTTCACTGTCGGTGTGATTGCTCCACTGGACTTTGAAAAACTTGATGGTTTTCTGTCGGGTCCTCCTTTCAGACTCCTCTAATATTCTTATGGGACGTTCTCGATAAGTGAGGTCTGGCTGTACGTCAATGTTCTCATGGGATACTTGTTTCTCTGGGTTGCTTACGCACTTCCTTAATTGAGAGACGTGGAACACGTCGTGAATGTCGGACAAGTCTTCGGGTAAGTCTAGCTGGTAGGCTACAGTGCCTCTTCGTGCCACTATGCAAAATGGTCCAATGAATCTTGGTGCTAATTTTCCTTTAATCTTAAACCGTTGCAATCCTCTCATCGGGGATACTCTCAAGTATACGAATTCACCGGGTTCGAAGCTGACCCTACGATGTTTCTGATCATAATAACTTTTCTGTCGACTTTGAGCGGTCTTAAGTCGGTCCCTGATTAGCTTGACTTTTTCCTCGGCTTCTCTGAGCATATCTGGTCCGAAGATGCGGCTGTCTCCGGTCTCTGACCAATTTAACGGGGTACGACATCTCCTTCCGTATAGGGCTTCGAAAGGAGCCATTTGCAGGCTGGCCTGGTAACTGTTGTTGTATGCGAACTCGGCATATGGCAGGCTGTCCTCCCAACTGGTTCCATAGGTGAGGACACATGCTCTCAGCATGTCTTCTAAAACCTGGTTTACGCGTTCTGTTTGTCCATCAGTCTGTGGATGGTATGCGGTACTGAAGGCTAGTTGGGTTCCCAGAGCCTGTTGTAAATGCTCCCAAAATCTTGAGACGAACTGAGTGCCTCTGTCGGAAATTATAGTCTTCGGGACACCGTGCAGACAGACTATGCGGGAAAGATAAATCCTGGCAAGCCTCTGAGTGGTGTAGGTTGTCTTCACTGGAATAAAGTGTGCCACTTTGGTCAACCTGTCAGTGATGACCCATATGGCATCATTCCCGTGTCGTGACCGAGGTAATCCGACAATAAAATCCATCCCTATTTCATCCCATTTCCACTCAGGTATTTTGTTAGGTTGCAGTAGTCCGGCTGGTCTCTGATGTTCAGCTTTTATGCGTTGACATGAGTCGCAACATGCAATGAAGGCGGCTATGTCCCTCTTCATACCGTGCCACCAAAATCTTTCCTGAATATCCTTATACATTTTGGTTCCTCCAGGGTGGATCGAATATGGAGTGGTGTGTGCTTCAGTTAAAACTTGCTGTTTAAGGTCTTCTATGTTTGGCACGCATAGCCTTTCTCCGTACCATAATATTCCTTCATTGTCTATGACGAATTCCGAGGCCTTGCCCATACTCAACTTCCTTTTAATTCCTTCAATGCTGGGGTGACCGGACTGAGCCTCTTTAATTTTCTCCACAAGGTGTGGTTGTATTTCCAAGTTTGATATGGTGCCTTCTGCTACCATTATCAAGTTGAGCTTGACAAATTCTTGATGGAATTCGGGCCTCAAGCTGTGCAGATAGTTCCCGTCGGAGCTGGGGTTCCGACTCAGGGCATCGGCCACTACGTTTGCTTTCCCTGGATGGTAATGGATACCAACATCATAATCCTTTACCAATTCCAACCAGCGGCGTTGCCGTAAATTTAGTTCTGGCTGCGTAAAAATGTATTTGAGGCTTTTGTGATCCGTATATATCTCACATCGATTCCCAAGTAGGAAATGCCTCCATTCCTTGAGTGCATGAATAACTGCTGCCATTTCTAAATCATGAGTGGGATAATTTTCCTCGTGTTTGCGAAGTTGCCTTGAAGCGTAGGCGACAACCTTGCCTTCTTGCATCAACACGCATCCGAGACCCTTTCTGGATGCGTCACAAAATACTTCAAAATTCTTGTGTATATCGGGTACAATTAATACCGGTGCTGTTGTTAATTTCCGCTTTAGCTCTTGGAAACTTTTCTCGCAGGCTTCTGTCCATTCAAACTTCTTATCTTTCTTGAGTAACTGTGTCATAGGCTTGGATATGGTGGAAAATCCTTCAATAAATCTGCGGTAATATCCTGCCATTCCCAAGAAACTTCGTATGTCTGTTACGCTGGCTGGTGACTTCCAGTCAAGTACGGCCTTGACTTTCTCTGGGTCCACTGCTATACCGTCTTGAGTCAGCACGTGGCCTAGAAAACCTACTTGTCTTAGCCAAAATTCGCACTTGCTGAACTTGGCATACAATTGGTGTTTCCTTAGCTCTCCTAGTACAATCCTGAGATGTTCTGCGTGCTCTTCTGGTGTTTTGGAGTATACCAGAATATCATCGATGAATACTACGACGAATTTGTCCATAAACTTCATAAATACTTTGTTCATGAGGTGAACAAAATATGCCGGGGCGTTAGTTAATCCAAATGGCATCACTGTGAACTCGTACAGTCCATATCTGGAGGTGAAGGCTGTTTTGGGGATATCTTCCGTTCGTACCTTCAATTGATGGTATCCTGACCTTAAGTCAATTTTTGAGAATACCTTGGCCTGAGCAAGTTGATCAAACAAATCGTTTATCCTTGGCATCGGGTATTTGTTTTTGACTGTGACCATGTTAAGTGCTTGATAGTCGATACACAATCTCAGCGTTCCATCCTTCTTCTTGGCGAATAAAACTGGTGATCCCCAAGGTGAGGAGCTGGCTCGAATGTATCCTTTTTCCAGTAATTCCTTGGCTGATACTCTTATTGTCTTCCCTTGGTGGTGTGTGAGAATCACGGTCCTGTTGAAACAGTCGATAAAACCTTTATTGGTGGTTAGCCAATCCATCCCTAGGATGACATCCAGTCCTTTATTTTCCAATACAATAAGATTTGCGTAAAACTCCAATCCTTCAAACTCAATGACCACATTCTGACAGTAATTCTGAGAAACTTGCTGAATCCCGGGGGACTTGATTATTATGGATTTCTCCAAAGGAAGCATCGAAAAATTATTTTGCAAAGCAAAACTTTTCGAGATGAAAGAGTGAGAAGCTCCAGAATCAAACAAAACCATTGCAGGTATTGTGTTGACAGGAAACGTACCGAGTACGATATCCGGAGCATTTTGTGCCTCCTCTTTGGTTACGTGGTTCAGATGACCCTTCCTGTGGTTATTGTTGGGATTGAAATTGTTTCGCTTGGGCGCTGAATTATTGCCGCCGTTGTTCGGCTTTGGGGTTGAGTTCCTTGGCTTGGGGCACTGTTTGGCATAATGCCCTTCTTCTCCACAAGCGTAACAAGTAACGCCGGGGCGATAGGTGAATTCCTTGTCCCTTGCATGAAAATTCTTGATTGGGCGTGATACATTGGATGAGAATTTGGGTGTCCCACCCTTTTTAAAATCTATCTTGCTTCGGTGATTGCGAGTGTGATTAGTCTGGTCCCTTTTTTGCTTGCGGATATCTTCCAGACTGCGTCTCTCATTTTCCAGAGTAATGGCCTTGTCCACCAGCGTTTTAAAATCAGGAAAAGTGTGCACGACCAGTTGGCATTTAAGCGCGGGCGCCAGACCGTCAAGGAATTTCTCCATCTTCTTGATTTCAGTCATACGCTCCTCATTGGCGTAGCGGGATAATAGGGTAAATTGACTGTTGTAATCTGACACTGTCATGTTCCTTTGTTTGAGGTCATCGAATTCTCTCTTCTTGATTTTCATAATACTCTTAGGAATATGTGCACCACGGAAACCTTCCTTGAAATCATCCCAGGTTATGTCATTTTCGTTGGGATGCATGTGCAGAAAATTCTCCCACCACGATGCGGCTGCTCCTGTGAGATAGTGTGGAGCATATAGTACTTTCTCGAGATCTGAACACTTTGCAATAATTAATTTCCTCTCCATATCTCAAAGCCAGTCCTCGGCTTCAAGAGGCTTGTCAGTGTGAGAAAATGTTTGAGGACGTGTCTTCTGTAGCTCAGATAACTTGGAATGTTGCTGATACTGTCCATGATGATTCCCCATGTTGATGACTTGGTTCATCATCTCGCGATGTTGTTGCTGACTCTGTTCATAAAGGCGGCACATTTGTGAAAGTGCCGATTCACTGCCTTGTTGGCTTGACTATCCCTGAGTGAACTCATTGTTGGGTTGAGTATCATGAATTTCCTCTGGTGGAGTTGGCATGGAACGTGTCCAAGGACGAGACATTTTTCACTCTGGGAAAAAATATTTTTGTAAAACTCTTAAGAAAAGTGGAAAGAGTCGCAAAAATAAAACCATAAATGCATAAAGCTGGCAAATATAATTAAATACCCAAGCTTACTTAAGAAAAACAAATCGACTTGCGCACAGAGAAGGACTGCTCATTACATATCTTACACGCGGGCGGTAATTATACAGTACATCACTCAGGATATGCGTACATAATCCTGACATGTTATTAGGGCTAGTGCACTTCTCCAGATCCTACATGATGCGCAAACAGGCTACTTCTCACAACCTATGCACATATCTTACAAAGTGGTACAATACATGGCAGCTAAGCGTACTCAGGCAGAGATGTTGACGACCTCCTTTGCCCTGCCGAGGGCGAGGCGTAGCGAGGTTGGGGACTCGACTTCCTCCTCGCTAATGGGCTCCATACGTGTAGTGTTGCGCAGAGCGGATGAAGCGGTTGCCAGGGGCGGAGCAACACGTACAGGAGTGGGCGCGAAGGTTGGTGTAGTGCGCGCTGGAGTGGGTGCAATGACTTGGTTAAATTCTTCGGTAGAAGGCAGGCGACGAGTAGGCGTAAAAGATGCTGATGACGAGACAAAAGTCGGTGGCGGAGCGATGGGTAGGAGCTCCCTCCTGTTGGCAGCACAGCCATGGACTGAGTCCATGCGGGTAGCTACGAAGTCGTCCACCAGGTTGTCGAAGGCTGTCTCCAGGGCCCGGAGATACTCAATGAGCATCTCAAAAGCCTCGTCTCGTTCTCCTCTGGGGCAGGAGTATGCGTAGTGACAGGTGTAAGGCACATGGCACGGAAGATAACGGTAATGACGAGTCTTCATCACGGGAAGGACATCCCTGAGACGAGCTATCGCCTCGCGGGCTGCCATCTGCATAGCATGCCTCTCCGTAGGCATGGCTCTTCCCACGAACCGGAAGCGGCGTAACTCACCACGCCCTCCCCTGAACTGCACCGCGGCCTGGTGCATGGTCAGACTGTCGTTGACTCGGTGCTGGCAGAGTGTGAAGACTGGGCGCACGGATGGCCCCATCGCGACCTGAACGATGAAAGAAAGAAGCTTGACGAACCCATCGGGCACGTTGGCGAAGGTCTGAGACTCGCAGCTGTTGTCGGCCATCTACAAAAGTAGGCAAAAATTCTGCAGGGTCAGATCATAAATTTATGCTGACTGACAGAAAATGACTACAATTGCAAAAACATAAAATAGCTCTGTCATGCTGATAACTAATTAGCGATCGCACCTAGTGGCTTCCTACAGTCAGCCTGGCTCTGGTACCAAGCTTGCCACGACCGGTTTTCCAATAAAAATATTTATTGATAAACCAGTCTTTTGAGTCCAGTATGAGAGAAATCCTCCTCACTGGTAGACAATTTCTTGATACAATAAGCCAGTAGCATAAAATATATTACAGGGTTGAACTGCGGTCGCTCAACCAAATTATTACAAGCACGCCAATAATCATACATAATGGCGGACAGGATACAGTGGTGTGGAGACATACTACTGACTCATGGATAGGTTGGTCGTGGAAAAACACAGCGGGAAGGGAAATACAAGACTCTAAGAATATCATTTCATCGAGCGTCGAGGTGAGGCTCGATAAATTTATTTGGTAGCGGAAGCGGATATAAAACAGTGACCAAATCCTGGGTCGCACGAGACTGACTGGGACTCCTCTAAGTGTCGGACTCGCTATCGAACTCTTCATCCATGAGATCGCCTTCGTCAGCATCTGGCCAAATCAACAAGCCAGTGAGTACTTTGAAAGTACTCGCAAGACAGTTCGGACGTAAGATATAACAAATGCGTGCATGGATGCAACATGATTAATTCCTTAATGCACGATAAATAAAAATTGGCATAACGGGGTAAGTAAAAAGGGAAACGGAGGTAGTCCGCCTGAAATCCCACAGAGCATAAATAAAGACCGATCGGGTGTCTGAAGCGACGCCTCGAAAGGTGAACAAATAAAAATAAGGAAATGATGCCACAGTCGGGCATCTTAGCGACACCACATAAAGGGCTTTAAAAGAAATGCCACAGTCGGACGTCTGAGCGACATCGCAGAAAGGGCTTTAAAAGAAATGCCACAGTCGGACGTCTGAGCGACATCGCAGAAAGGGCTTTAAAAGAAATGCCACAGTCGGACGTCTGAGTGACATCGCAGAAAGGGCTTTAAAAGAAATGCCACAGTCGGACGTCTGAGCGACATCGCAGAAAGGGCTTTAAATTCACCAGTAAATAATACTCATAATAAACATTCAATCCATGAGAATAAACGGGTTAGTCCATCCACAGGGATAATCATTCAACCGGACTTAGCACTCATGCGATTCACCAGAGTCTCTGTCATCAAAGCTGACAATTGATTAGGATAAGATGGAACGAAACTTGACATGGAATAGATGATTTGGAGGAATATATGACTCTGCAGAGTTTGTACAAAATTTTTCCCACAACCAACGGATTTCCGTAGTCACGAAGGACTAGTTCCGTTTACGGTATTTCGGAAGAAAACACAGCTAACCGGTACACACCCATCCTACCTCTCGATGCTAGGAATCACCCTAGTCATCGTCCAAGAAAAACTTTTGAGACGGAGAGATCACAATCTCGAATAGCATGGGATCAAATTTATATACGCGCGCTCTAAGGGGTGCCCCACTCTCGGTCCCAACACTGCCATCGTACCCATCCTCATGCCAACACATGGCCATTCATATTCACATTGATCCACGTATGGATCATCGAACTCACTTACCTCATTAACACATAAAATAACGTTCATCAGTATGCTCACCAACATGCCATGAAACTAACTAAATGCAAAACATGCCAAGACACTCATCATATCAAAAGTTCAAACATGCTTGCCTAGTTCAGAGTAGTCGGAGCCTAGCTCGGTGAAGTTCGCGGCTCCGTCACCTCCTTCGGTATCTACGGTTTAAAGAAAATATATGCGCTAACGTAAATACCAAGGAGTGCACAGAAGGTAAACCAAATATTTTTCAAATAAATCTGATAAAAAAACTGGACAAAATTTTAAAGAGAACAGAAAAAGAATCAATCAAAAATACTTTTCTAATTAAAAGTTATAAGGGTTTTTGTCCAGGGACTTATTTGTAATGAAACAGAAGATTTCCAGGGGCTAGTTTATAAAAACAGAAAACGCTTCGGTAGCGACTACGCCAGCCCAAAGAGAAAACGCATTCTGCCCGAAGGCGCTTCCAGAAAACGATTCGAAAGAGAGAGCAGAGAGGCTGACGGTGGGGTCCCACCCGTCAGGTTCAAATGTTCAAACGGGGCGGCAGAGTTCGCCGGCGCCCGAGAGCCGCGGTGGTCGCCGGCGGCGATCCACGGCGAGGCAGAGAGATCGGAGAGTACCTCCGTGCTCAGGGTACCCTTCCGCGTCAGTTGATGGTGGTGGAGTCGGTCGGCGAGCACCACGTCGACGGCGAGCTTTTCTCCGGCGGACGGCGGCTCGGGTGGTCGAGGGGCTCGTCGGAGAGGGCTGCAAAGGTTAAATTGAAGAGGGGGTTATGCTCCTGGCAGCTAGAGAGGGTAACGAACGGGGTTTAAGCGCCGGAGATGGCCTCACCAGAACGAATCGGGCTGGAGGCCGAGGCGGGGCGAGGCGGCCGGAGCTGGGGGAGGAGACCTCCTCGAGGTCCCCCTAGAGGCCTGGCGGGGTGTTGGTGAGTAGTGGAGGTGCTGCGTGCACGAGAGTGAGCTCGGGACCCCTTTATATAGGCGGTCCGAGGCGGTTGCCGTGAACGAGGATCACCGGCGAGTGATTACGGTGGCGCTGTGCTCGGTCGGGGTGGTTAGTGGGTCGAGCGTCATCACGGAGGTTCAATGGGTCCGTTTTGGTGTTAAACTGGCCGGGGTTTGGGTGTTAAGGGCGAGCTCGACGGAACGGGGATGGCGCGGGCCCGTCGGTGGTGGAGAGCGCGTTCCGTGCTTGCCGGCCACGGTGGCTGTGCTACGGGCGTGCGCTGGCGTGCATGAGGCCACGCGGAGAGCCAGGGAGCGATGGGCGGCGCGGAACGGCGTTCTGCCGTAGTGTGCCTCCTGTCGGCCGCCACGGGAGGTCCCGACGCTGCAGAAGACGCCGGTGAGGGCGGGCCAGCGCGCTACCGACGCCAGGAAGGTTCCACGCACGCGTGTGAAGCTTCGTACAAGAGGAAGAGGCAGCGAGGAACGTGCCAAGGGCACTGTGGCCGCGTGACTGAAACTGACGGACGGAAGATGACAATGAAACTGAATTTTCTGAACTTTGAACAGTAACAGTGCCCACAAGGTGTTTGACCGAATGAAATTGGCCTCTGGTGATTTTTCCTTGAGCTAATTTTTGGTGGAGTGGCTTCTCCTTGCTCAAGTAGGCTGCACGATTTTTGGTGGAATTTTTGGAGCAGTGTGGATATGAATTTCACCAAATTTGGCAAATCTGGTCCAAACTTGCAGAGACTGTATTTTGAAAAATTTGAAAAGAGGAGGAGTGGATCAAGATGGTTCTGGGTTGTGGGTTCAAAGGACAATCCAGGAGAATTGGTTTGAGGTCAAAACTCAAATGAAAAAGTGTACTTGCTTTGAAAATCCCTCAGGCTCCAAATAATTTTCAGAATTGATTTGAGGGAGAAAAAAATTAGAATAAAATCCAAAACCAGTTTGGATTAGTTGGGACAGAGAACTTAGGTTGATCACAAGGGGGAGGGGAGGTTTTGGAGGGGTTTTATCTCATGGGCAAAAATACAAAGCCAAGGGTGGCTTCAAAGATAAGAAAATCCCAAATTTTCATAGAGCTTCACTTAAAAATAAAACAAATTAAAACTCCGAAAAAAAATAAATTTTTAGAGGGAACTAACAGAGAAGAAGTTTGCAAAAGATCAACCACCAAAGTTTGAAAGAAATAAAATCCTTGCCAAGGCAAAAGGAGGTTTTTAAGAGGAAGGTTTTTCTGAAAAAGAAATTTTTTAAAAAGGGCTCTCCTCAAAACCACAAAGTTTTTGATAAAAACCAAATAAAAAAAAATTTGGAGTGTCACAAGATCGTTGAAGATTTCTGCCTCTTGCTTGCTCTAGATAAGTATCTCCAGAGCATCGTCATCAAGATCTTCATCACTAGACAGATCAGTGGCTTCATCTTCATTGCGCAGAATAGCAAACAGTGTCAGGGGTTTCCCAGTGGCCTTCTTGGGCAATGGCTTCTTGGTCCTCTTGGACACGCGAGATAAGTCTTCAGACTGCACATTGGATTCAGGCGATGCAGTCTTCAGAGTCTTTTTGTTGAAGCTTTTGGTGAAGAAGATGGCTTTGAAGCTTTTGCCTTCTTCTTCTTCTTCTCCTTTGGAGGTGAGGGAGCATCTTCAGAATCAGCTTCTCTGGCAGATTGATCCACTGCTACTCTCTGAGAAGCAATGTGAGACAGAATCCCATCAAAATTGGTGAAGGGGCCAATTCTATTCTCATTAGCTTCATGTGTCCCATCAGATCTTGGAGCGGAGGGGCCAGGGTTGAAGTTGAGGCCAAACTCCTTGTGGATCTTGGCATCTGAATCATTAGCAAACTGATAGTTGTGCTTGAACAGACTGTCGTCACGACACCATAACAGAGAAGATGGGTCAGCGGCTTCAGGCCGTGGTCTTCTGACCATGCAAGGATAGAATTTCTGCTCAATGGCTTCAGCCTTGCTCTTCGGCACCAAGCTGCGGTATAGACAGTCACCCCATGGACGCTTGATGGCGTTCTTTTCAGCATATTCAAGCGTGATGAACTTGTACTTGAACCATTCCTCATCCCAATATCTTCGGATCCACTGAATCTGGTTCTTGCGCTGGTTTTAGTTTTCTTCTAGATCTGACTTGTATAGTTCATACAGATCAAGGGGGAAAATCAAGTGCTGTGTTGCCACGGCGTTGCCTGCCACCCTTGCGTGCAGACTTCTCTGAAGCCATAGTGTTCAGACTGATTGGCTTCAATATAGTGAATGGCTTCCGTCTGCTGGTCAGACAAGAACTGGCTTCAAGAGATTCAATGTGTCGCTGTAAGTATTCTGCAAATGAATGCAGACTATGAGAACCAAGGGATTCTCCCACGGACATGTACCTGTGACAGCATTAGAGATTCGAGGGAAGGGGAAGAGGTCATATGCATTCTCAGAAGATTTTTAAGATAAATCAGTTTAGAAGACATTGACCTCATAGTGCGAAGACATTCACTTATTTGGAGAGAGTTGGTTCCAGATTTGTACAAATCCATGAATAAGTACAAGTGAGGAATCTAACTAGTTATGAAGCATAAGTGAATATACTTGGCAAGACATGAGATGCAGGAGAAGATATATCCAGATTTGGTGAAGAAACCACTTTTGGTTGAAGTGGACGGATTTGACAGATCAAAAAGGCAGTAAAAAGTAAGATTTAATTACCGTTGACGAATTGCTAGATGAGGTTGGACGAGAGGCCGAGAAGTTCAATCTCCCGCGCCCTAACTTGGTGGCGGAAGACACATATGGTGGCGGCAGAGAGGACGAGGTCCGCGACTGGCGTGAGGACGGCGTTGAAGATGTCGCGGCAGCTAAGCGCTTCATCTTCGGCATCGACGCGAGCTAGTGAAGGTGCTAGGGTTTGTGAGAGGTGGCGAGGTGGAAGAACAGATATTGACAGCACGGGTGAGTATTTATAAGAAGGAGGAGGGCAGCGCAGCGCAATTACGTAGGTGCCCTTGGCGGTTCACATCTAAGAGACACGTGGAATGCATGCAACTCATTGAAGTTGTGCCATGTTCCCACGCACGCCTGGATTGTCGGGTGGTCGTTCTGGCTTCTCCGGTATTCAGGCAATAAGGATACAACATTAAAACAGATTTAAATGTTTGTCAGATTGTCTTCTGCTGACAAGGACTCAGAGAAGACAATTGACAGTTTTCAATAGAATGCATATGATTTGGACATATAGAGTTTGAGGTAGAAGCACATAATAGGTTAGGGTCCGATCACATTTACTTAGATCAATAAAGATTCAAGAATGAAGATATAACTATAAGTGAATGCTGTAGAGGACAGAACACAAATATATATATACGAAGACCAACTCAACATTGTGAAGATAAACCATGAAGACAAATCAATGTTGAAGACAAACCAAATGCAAAGACTATGCAACCATAATGCCAAGATAAATACTTCAATAAGAATTTGGTGGTGGCGTTACCCACCGTATAGGAAGTATTAGACCCAGACACGGCGCACAATTATCGTGGCCCTCTGAAGTCAATTCCACATTAACATATTCACACTTAGAAGGTAAGTCTTCATTGATTGAAGATATACATTACTTCGTGTGTTGCACATCAAAGTCGTCAACATGCATAAGCGTTAGGATGTGTGTCCAATTACAGGGCATTTGAGGATTCTAAGATATTTAGCTCACACCGCAACTTGCAAAACCTTTTCTCATCAAAGGGCTTAGTGAAGATACCTGGCAATTCCTCTTCAGTGTTGACGTGAATGATATCATCTTCCTTGTTGACATGATCTCTGAGAAAGTGATGATGAATCTGAATGTGCTTTGTCTTCGAGTCCTGAACTGGATTTTTGGAAAGCTTGATGGTGCTTTCATTGTCACAGAAGAGTGGTACATTCTTCATGTTGATGCCATAGTCCTTGATTGTTTGCTTCGTCCAGAGAAGCAGAGCACAGCACGATCCAGCAGCAATGTATTCAGATTCAGCAGTGGAGAGTGATACATAGTTCTGCTTCTTTGAAGACCAATAGACAAGTGATCGACTGAGAAAGTGACATGTTCCTGAAGTGGACTTGTGATCAACCTTATCACAAGCATAATCAACATCAGAATATCCAATCAGATCAAATGTTGAGCCCTTTGGATACCATAATCCTATTGTTGGGGTGTAAGCCAAATATCGAAGTATTCGCTTCACCGCTAGGTGATGCGACTCCTTTGGCGCCGCTTGGAATCGGGCACACATGCAAACGCTAAGCATTATATCTGGCCTAGATGCACATAAGTAAAGTACAGAACCAATCATGGAGCGGTATACCTTTTGATCGAACTCTTTACCATTGTCATCAGGGCCCAGATGACCTTTGGTTGGCATTGGCGTTGTGTATCCTTTGCAGTCTTGCATTCCAAACTTCTTCAGGCAATCTTTGAGGTATTTCTCTTGTGATATGAATATGCCTTGCTCTGCTGACAGATTTGAAGACCAAGGAAAAATTTCAGCTCACCCATCATGGACATCTGATATTGCTCTTGCATCATGTGACCAAACTCATCACTGTATCTTTTGTCAGTGCAGCCGAAAATAATGTCATCCACATAGATTTGACACACAAACAGTTCACCGTCATATGTCTTTATGAAGAGTGTCGGATCTGGAGAACCATGTTTGAAGCCTTTGCTCTTCAGGAAGTCTTTGAGTGTGTCATACTAATATGTCTCCAACGTATCTACTTTTCCAAACACTTTTGCCCTTCTTTTGGACTCTAACTTGCATGATTTGAATGAAACTGAACCGGACTAACGCTGTTTTCAGGACAATTGCCATGATGTTGTTTTATGTGTAGAAAACAAAATTTCTCGGAATGTCCTGAAAATCCACGGAGGCACTTTTTGGAAAATATAAAAAATACTGGCGTAAGAATCAAGACCAGGGGCCCCACACCCTGTCCACGAGGGTGGGGGCGCGCCAACCCCCCTGGGCGCGCCCCCTGTCCCGTGGGCCCCTGGAGGCTCCACCGACCTCAACTCCAACTCCATATATTCTGTTTCACGGAGAAAAAAATCCGAGAGAAAGTTTCATCGCATTTTACGATACAGAGCCGGCGCCAAGCCCTAATCTCTCTTGGGAGGGTTGATCTGGAGTCCGTTCAGGGCTCCGGAGAGGGGGATTCGTCGCCGTCGTCATCATCAACCATCCTCCATCAGCAATTTCATGATGCTCACCGCCGTGCGTGAGTAATTCCATCGTAGGCTTGCTGGACGGTGATGGGTTGATCCCTAGTATCCACTATGTTCTGAGATTGATGTTGCTATGACTTTGCTATGCTTAATGCTTGTCACTAGGGCCCGAGTGCCATGATTTCAGATCTGAACCTATTATGTTTTCATGAATATATGTGTGTTCTTGATCCTATCTTGCAAGTCTATAGTCACCTATTATGTGTTATGATCCGACAACCCCGAAGTGACAATAATCGGGATACTTCTCGGTGATGACCGTATTTTGAGGAGTTCATGTATTCACTGTGTGTTAATGCTTTGGTCTGGTACTCTATTAAAAGGAGGCCTTAATATCCCTTAGTTTCAATTAGGACCCCGCTGCCATGGGAGGGTAGGACAAAAGATGTTATTATTGATGATAGTGATGATGAAAGTTCTCCCAATGATTATGAACTACTTGTTGTTCCTGAGGGTTATGTTATGGAAGAGGAAGCTACTAGAGCTATCTTTGCTTGTAAAGATATATATGATCTTAAGAAATTATTAGCTAAATGGAAGCATCAATCTCTTAATGCTAGAATGAAACCTGACCCTACTTTTGCTACTTCACCTATCTGTGTTACTGATAAGGATTATGAATTCTCTGTTGATCCTGAAATAATTACTTCGGTAGAATCTGATCCTTTTTATGGCCTTGAATCTAAAACTGTTGTGGCACATCTCACCAAGTTAAATGATATAGCCACCCTCTTTACTAATGATGAGAAGTCTCGCTATTATTATATCCTTAAGATATTTCCGTTCTCATTAAAGGGTGATGCTAAGACTTGGTTTAATTCTCTTGATCCTGGTTGTGTGCGTAGTCCCCATGATATGATTTATTACTTCTCTGCTAAATATTTCCCTGCTCATAAGAAACAAGCTGCCTTGCGGGAAATATATAATTTTGTGCAAATCAAAGAAGAGAGTCTCCCACAAGCTTGGCGGAGGCTTCTCTGGTTACTTAATGCTTTGCTTGATCATCCTCTTAAGAAAAATGAAATAATTGATATCTTTTATAATGGACTAACCGATGCTTCCAAGGATTACTTGGATATTTGACCTGGTTGTTTTTTCAGGGAAAGAACAGTCGACGAAGCTGAATTAATATTGAATAATATGTTGACTAATGAAAATAATTCGACTCTTCCTGAGACAATTCCTAAGGCAATTCCTGAACCAATTGAGCCAACTCCTGAGCCTATTCCTAAACCCACTCTGAAGAAGAGAGGTGTTTTATTTCTCAGTCCTGAAGATATGCAAGAGGCAAAGAAATCAATGAAAGAAAAAGGTATTAGAGCTAAAGATGTTAAGAATTTACCTCCTATTGAAGAAATACATGGTCTTAATATACCGCCTGTTGAAGAAACACATTGTCTTGATAACCCGTCACAGGTAGTAAAGGTAAATTCTCTCTATAAATATGATAAAGTTGAAATTCCCTCTACTAAATTTCATAGCCCATGCTTAGATGAATTTGATGACTTTATGGCTAGACAAGAAAGTTTTAATTCTTATGTTGGTAGAGAGTTAAATAATAATACTTTCGAGATAGGATGCTTGAATGATTATATGGCTAGAGTTAAAGGTGAACTTAAACTCGTTAGCAAATATGCTTCTATGGTTGCTACTCAAGCTGAGCAAGTACTTAAAGCTCAAAATGATTTGCTTGATGAATTAAATAATAGACCTGACTTTGCTGTTAGAGTGGCTACTAGAACTAGTAGAATGACTCAGGAACCTTTGTATCCTGAAGGCCACCCTAAGAGAATCGAGCAAGATTCTCAGATAAATAATTTAGAGGCACCTAGTTCTTCTAAAAAGAATAAAAAGAAAAACGATAGGACTTTGCATGCTTCTAGTGAACCTACTATAGACACACCTAAGAATCCGAATGATATTTCTATCTCTGATGCTAAAACACAATCAGGTGATGAACATGAACCTAGTGATAATGTTAATGATAATGATCATGTTGATGCTCAACCTAGCAAAGACAATGAAGTAGAGATTGAACCTGTTGTTGATCTTGATAACCCACAATCAAAGAATCAACGTTATGATACGAGAGATTTTGTTGCTAGGAAGCACGGTAGAGAAAGAGAACCATGAGTTCAGAAACCCATGCCCTTTTCCTCCTAAACCATCCAAGACAAAGGATGATGAGGATTTTGAGCGCTTTGCTGAAATGATTAGACCTATCTCCTTACGTATGCGCTTAACTGATATGCTCAAAGTAAATCCTTATGCTAAGTATATGAAGGATATCATTACAAACAAAAGAAAGATACCGGAGGCTGAAATTTCCACCATGCTTGCTAATTACACTTTTGAGGGTGGAATCCCAAAGAAACTAGGAGACCCAGGGGTACCAACTATACCATGCTCCATTAAAAGAAATTATGTTAGAACTGCTTTATTTGATCTTGGAGATGGTGTTAGTGTTATGCCTCTCTCTTTATATCGTAGACTTGAATTGAATAAGTTGACACCTACTGAAATATCTTTGCAAATAGCTGATAAATCAACTGCTATACCTGTCGGTATTTGTGAGGATGTGCCTATTGTGGTTGCAAATGTCACTATCTTAACGGACTTTGTTATTCTTGATATTCCCGAGGACGATGGTATGTCGATTATCCTTGGTAGACCCTTTTTGAATACTGCAGGGGCTGTTATTGATTGCAACAAAGGCAATGTCACTTTTCATGTTAGTGGTAATGAGCATACGGTACACTTTCCGAGGAAACAATCTCAAGTCCATAGCATCAATTCTATTGGAAAAGTTCCAACTATCTGTCAGGACCCCGACTCGATGTCACATCGATCTAGCTGGTAACACCTCATATCACTTTGCGGCCTCACGCACGGTATCCCCACGGGTGTCGTCTTACCTTTTCCCGGGACCGTTTGCGCCTTTTGGCTCACGTATATGATAGTGTCGCTAGCATCCATATGATAAAGAGCCCGGGCTGACATGACTAGTCGTAAACCCAAAGTGGCACAGACTTACAGGGACAGGCATCCATGACCCAGCTTCGAACGTGTCGGTCATCAGCAAGTGGGTCCGGGCTGTAGCACTGGGCTAGCAGGACTCCGGTAAACCGGGCTGTAGCGGGCTAACAGGACTCCGGTACTCAAAGCGTGACATTTCCCCGAAGGGACAGACACAGGAACGAAGAAGGACACATGCCGGCCAACCTAAGTGTTCCAGAGCAGTAGCAAGCTACCATGGCTCAGCGGTAACACTAGGAGACATTTCCCGGTAAGAGAGGCTACTAAAGATAAACAACTAGATAGTCAGATCCCACACATACCAAGCATTTCAATCATACACACAATATGCTCGATATGTGCAAATACAACGAAGCATCACAACATGACTCTATGACACAAGTACTTTATTTAAGGCTCAGAGAGCCATACATATCATACACACAGGTACGGGTCTCTCGACCCCACATACAAATCATACAGTCATACAAGCCAACAGCGGAAGTACTTTGTCTGGGTACAGACAACTAGTAAAATAAAAGAGGCTTGGAAAGCCTAGCTATACTACGTGGTCCATCACAAGCTCAGGGTCACCACCTGGGTCTTTAGCCTATTCGTTGATGTCAATGTCTACATAGAACCCATCAGAAGGGGTTGCAGCGTCTTCTGTAAAAATGTAGATTCATAGCAACATGAGTACAAGGTACTCAGCAAGACTTACATCAGATCCTACATACATGCAGAGTATCAAGAAGGGTTGGTGGAGTTATTGCAGCAAGCTAGCTTTGACTCTTGGCTAGACTATCCTACGATACTCCAACTTGAAATGTTTTGCGCACACGAGTCCACTACTCACCACTTCAATACACTACCGAGGATCCACCTCCGTCTTCCTACGGAAGAGCCATCCTCGGCACTCACACTTATCTTGAGGCTTTTAGTAGTTTCCATTTACTTGTCTATGAACTGTATAGGCAACCAAGTAGTCCTTTACCGCGGACGCGGCTATTCGAATAGATTATGATAACCCTGCAGGGGTGTACTTCTTCATACATGTTTCCACC
Organism: Triticum aestivum; assembly: GCF_018294505.1. Taxonomy (NCBI): domain Eukaryota; kingdom Viridiplantae; phylum Streptophyta; class Magnoliopsida; order Poales; family Poaceae; genus Triticum; species Triticum aestivum. The sequence goes on along the minus strand of NC_057807.1, from coordinate 217,971,222 downwards.
ACTTAGCGTCTGCACACGACATGTGCTCGGCAGACTTCAAGCGAAAGCCGACGTGGGTGTAGACCACGACCTACCTAAACACTTAAGCCTCTAGTCCAGGTTTATCGCCTATTCAGGTTCCATCCGCAGGGAGTCCGGCCGAGGTTTCCCATACGGCCCCGAACGATGTGAACAGGGTTCCCGAGATACCTAACGGGTATTCGGTACACCGTGCCACGTACCTACCGCATCACAGCCCACCCCTACGGTCAGCGCTGTCCACGGCCTCCAGTAGGCTACAAACACCAGAAACTACTTGCAACTCCTGGACAGAGAGCTAGGGTGAATAAGAAGTCGAGCGGGGTCATATTTCAGGGCCCAATGCATGGTAGTAGCTGTATCTTAAATCACACATACAGATCTCAGTGCTTAAGGTCGGCTTCAATGAAACAACCCACCATGTACTCCTACATGGCCTCTCATCGATACCTTTACCAAATCGTGTTCACCACACCACTCTTATTACCGACATAATCATTTCACTCTAGCCATCACCCAGATGAACCAGACCTGACACGACTCTAAGCATAGCAGGCATAGCAAGGTAGGAACAACACATACATATGGCTCAATCAACTCCTACACATGCTAGTGTGTTTCATCTAGTTACTGTGGCAATGACAGGTCATGCAGAGGAAATGGGTTCAACTACCGTAGCACACAGCAGTTTGAATCGCGTTGTCTTAATGCAGTAAAAGAGAGCAGGAGCGAGAACATGGGATTGTATCGATATGATCAAATGGTTGGTTGCTTGCCTGATGGTTCGATGCACGGATATGGTTCTTCGTTAGGGTAATCACGGTACTCCTCGGGGACAGATCCTGTCGCAAAGGACATCGATACACAAACATCACCAAACAATATGCAACAATATGATGCATGCATGAAACATGGCAATATGAGTGTGTTGGGCTAATGCAACTAAAACCAGAAGGGTTTGAACAAATTTGAATCAAAGATTCAGATTTCAAATTCAAATATGGCCTTTTAAAGTGCCTTTTCTTGTTCTGATTAAAACATCAACTTAACTTGTTTGATCATGCATGAAAATGGTACAGATGGATAGATTGGATTTTTCTGATCATTTTTCATATATAATTTGTCCAATTTGGAGTTACAGAATAAAAGTTATGAATTTTTGAAGTTTAAATAATATTCTGGAATTTCCTGATTTAATTTAAATCCAGAAATTCAATTACTGCGTCAGCCTGACGTCACAGTGGCATCAGCAGGTCAACATGGCTGGCTCGGGTCAAACCTGACGTGTGGGGTCCACACGTCAGTGACACAGGGGCTAATCCCGCGTTGACCCGGGCTGGTTAGCTTTGACTAGGCCCTGGGCCCACTTGTCAGCGTCAGTAGGTGGGGGGGTTAGTGACTAATTAACTAAGCCACGTCAGCCTGCCGGAGTTCTGGCCGGCGGCGACCATTAGCGCGGCGGCGAGAGTGGTTTTGGTCATTTCGGCCACCAAATGGATCGCGGAGGCCACCGGAGTGGAGCTGAGGACAACCCGCAGCTCTTGGCGGAGCCCGTTGGGGTCGGGGTGGCCGGAGTCGACGGCGGCGAGCTCGGCTGCGGCCGCCGGGGTTCGGTCGTGCATGGGAACGGTGCTGGAGCTCGAAGTCGAGCAAGGCGAGGCGCTAGGGATGCTCTACGGGGTTCTGTGAACCCGTTGGACTCGCCGGGGTGACCAAATGGTCACCAGAGCTGCGTCGACGGCGAGCTCGGCGACGGCGGAGGTTCGGCCGTGGTGGGGAGGAAGCTACGGTGAGGGAACGAGGGGAAGGAGAGGGGGAAACGGTGGCGTAGCTCACCGCGGTTGCAGTGGGCGTCGAAGCGGGCCCGGGGACGCGCTGGAGACGGCGAATTCGACGGCGACGGTGGTCGGAGCCCGAAGAGGGGAACGGCGACGTGGCGGCGATGCAGGGCTTCCGGGTAGCTGTGGAGCGGTGGGGAGGAAGAGGGAGTCGAGGCGGAGCTCCTGAGCTAGTCGGGGAAGCGAGGGGTGGTCGGAGACGGTGGCTATGGCGAACGGCGGCGACGGTGGTGTTCGGTCGGGCGGGAGAGAGAGCGAGGGAGAGCCGGGGAGAGTGAATGGGGTGTCAGCGAGGTCGGGGCGACGACCAGAAGACGATCCACGCGGCGCAACGGCGACCAGGGCGATGCAGAGAGGCTGGGTGGTGCGTGGCGAGCTCGGGCGCGCCATGCTCACCTCCCTGCCTGCTCTGGCAAGGGGAAGCAGCTGGCTGGCACGGGCCAGCACAGTGCTGGGCCGGCTGGGCTGGGCAGGTAGGTCCAGGTAAGTCTACTCCTTTTATTTATTTTCTGTTTTCTGTTTTTATTTAATATATCTGCAACTTTGTTGAATTAAATAAAATACCTAGGCAACTCCAAAAATCACCAAACTACTCCTGGTCCATAGTTGGATTATTTCCAACATGAAACATTTTAGTTTGGAGATATTTGAGCATTTAAATATTTTATATTATTTTAAATGCCCAAATTCAAATATCTATGATTTAATTCAAAAACCCTAAGATGGCCTAGAAAAATGTGCACCACTTTTGGCAGAGGTTCTGAACCAAGGCAAAAATGATGGGCATTTTAGAAGGGCATTTCAGGTTCATTGAAAAATTATTTTAGTAACCCTAGTTGGTTTCAGAGGGGACTGGGGGTTCTGTCATCCCCATTTCAAGTTTCTGATGAAAGAGTAAACATGATGCAACACTCTAATGCATGACTAGCTAGGGTGTGACAACTCACTCCCACTCAAAAGAATCTCGTCCCGAGATTTGGGTTCCTCCGAGAAGAAGGCGGGATACTCGAGTCGAAGACGATCCTCCCTTTCCCAAGTTGCTTCATCCTCAGAATGGTGCGACCATTGAACCTTGAGAAATTTGATATTATGACGTCGCGTGCTACGTTCGGCTTGGTCGAGGATACGAATGGGGTACTCTCGATATGTAAGATCATCTTGGAGATCAAGCGTTTCGTGGTCCACTTCACGGATAGGATCCGAGAAGCAACGCCTGAGTTGAGAAACGTGGAAGACATCGTGAACTCTGGAGAGGTGCGGAGGTAGTTCCAATTGGTAGGCAACTTCTCCTCGTTTGGCAAGAATGCGAAAAGGTCCAATGTAACGAGGAGCCAATTTGCCTTTGATACCGAATCGATGGGTTCCCTTCAGAGGGGTGACCCGAAGATAAGCCTTCTCGTCAACCTCGAAAGTCATAGCCTTATGTTTTCGGTCATATTGACTCTTTTGACGGGATTGGGCTGTTTTCAACTTTTCACGAACGATTCGAACTTGTTCTTCTGCTTCCTGAATCATATCCGGGCCAAAGAATTGTCTTTCCTCGGTTTCTGACCAGTTAAGGGGTGTTCGACATCGTCGTCCATAGAGAACTTCAAAAGGGGCTTTACCCAAGCTAGATTGATAGCTGTTGTTGTAAGTAAATTCGGCAAATGGAAGGCACTTCTCCCAGTCCATTCCGAAAGAGATAACGGAGGCTCGAAGCATGTCTTCTAGAATCTGATTGACGCGTTCCACTTGACCACTTGACTGAGGGTGGAAAGCGGTGCTGAAGGAGAGACGGGTTCCCATAGCATTTTGGAAACTTTCCCAAAATCGAGAGGTGAAGAGACTTCCTCGATCCGAATTGATTTCCAAAGGAACACCATGGAGGGACACTATTCGGGAGATGTATAAGTCTGCCAGCTGGCTAGCGGTTATGCTCTCACGAACAGGTAAGAAATGAGCTACTTTGGAAAGACGATCGACCACGACGAATATAGCATTATTCCCTCTTTTGGTCCTAGGAAAACCGGTAATGAAATCCATACCAATCTTATCCCATTTCCATTCAGGAATAGCTAAGGGTTGAAGGGTGCCAGCAGGCCGTTGATGCTCTGCTTTTACACGACGGCAGACGTCGCAATTGGCAATATACTGAGCAATTTCTCTCTTCATCCTAGTCCACCAGAACCTCTGGCGTAGGTCCTGATACATTTTAGTACTACCGGGATGAATGGTGAGAGGAGATTCATGAGCCTCCTTAAGGATCAACTGCCGTAGATGCTGGTTCTTGGGAACCACTAGACGGTTCTCAAAGTACACAACACCATGATCATTTGTGGAGAAACAACTAGCACCTCCGCTAGCAATGTTCTCTTTGATTTTAGATATTCCCTTATCTCGCTTTTGGGCAGCGATGATTTGATCCGTAAGAGTAGGTTTTGCTACCAAGGTGGAAAGAAAACCTTGAGGTACAATGTGAAGGTTAAGCTTCCGAAATTCCTCATGGAGAAGCGGTTGACTTTGTTGTAACATCAGGTTGTTACAATAAGATTTACGACTTAGCGCATCAGCCATGATGTTGGCTTTCCCTGGGGTATAGGTTATTCCTAAGTCGAAGTCTGTGATCAATTCAACCCAACGTCTCTGCCTGAGATTTAAATCCGGTTGGGTGAAAATATACTTCAGACTTTGGTGATCAGTGAATATTTCGCAACGATTACCGAGGAGGTAATGTCGCCAGGTCTTAAGTGCATAGACTACGGCTGCAAGCTCTAGATCATGAGTAGGATAATTTTCCTCATGTGGGTGCAATTGCCGTGAAGCGTAAGCAATTACGTGTCGATCTTGCATGAGAATGCAACCTAGTCCTTGTCGCGAGGCGTCGCAGTAGATAACGAAGTCCTTGGAGAAGTCTGGCGGTACCAGCACGGGAGCAGAAGTCAGGCGTCTTTTCAGTTCCTGAAAGCTGTGCTCACATTGTGGAGTCCATTCGAACTTCTTATCTTTCTTGAGGAGTTCGGTTAGGGGTTTAGCAACTTTGGAGAAGTTCTCGACAAAGCGACGACAATAGCTCGCTAAGCCTAGAAAACTCCGAACTTGCTTGACCGATTCGGGTGGAGTCCAATCAAGGACGGCTTGAACTCGCTCAGGGTTAACAGCAATACCTTTACCAGATATTACATGACCCAGATAGGTCACTTCTGACAACGAGAATTCACATTTAGAAAATTTGGCATAAAGGCGATGCTCTCGAAGTTTCTTCAACACTAGCCTTAAATGTTCGGCATGTTCTTCCTCGTTCTTGGAGTAGATGAGTATATCATCGAGATAAACTACGACGAATTTATCCACATACTCCATGAAGATTGAGTTCATTAACCGAGAAAAGGTGGCTGGAGCGTTGGTTAAACCGAAGGACATGACGGTGTACTCGTATTGGCCATAACGAGTAACAAAGGCCGTTTTAGGAATGTCCCCGTTTCTGATTTTGATTTGATGGTATCCCAACCTCAAATCCATCTTGGAGAAGACTGAGGATCCAGCGAGCTGATCATACAGATCGTTGATCCTGGGAAGTGGATATTTGTTCTTGATTGTGACCAAAGTTGACAGGTCGGTAATCTACAACCATTCCGGTCCGTACCATCCTTCTTCTTGACGAATAGGACGGGGCAAGCCCACGGAGATGAACTAGGGCGGATGAAACCCTTTTTCAAGGATTCATCGAGTTGTTTCTTAAGCTCGGCTAGTTCTAGGGGTGCCATCTTATAAGGTCTTCTAGCAATCGGAACGGTTCCGGGGATGAGGTCGATTACGAACTCAACATCCCTGTCAGGTGGAACACCTGGCAATTCTTCTGGAAAGACATCCGGGAAGTCACAGACTACCGGAACGTCCTCAAGGTCTGGCAAGGGGCTGGCGTTAAGAGAATATAATTGTCGCTTGGCTATTCGGGTCAAGACATTGACTATCTTCCCCGAAGGATGGGTGAGTTGAAAAGTCCTAGAGAAGCAATCAATTTTGGCTTGATGAGCTGACATCCAGTCCATACCCAAAATGATATTAATATCTGAAGATTTAAGGGCTATCAAAGATGCGAGAAAAACAAGTCTGTCGACTTGGATTTCATTTCCATGGCTTACTCTAGAGGTTTGCCATTTGGATCCCCGAGTTTGAATTACCATAGAGGTTGGCATATCACCGAATGCGACGTTATGCAAGCGAGCATAGTTTTTAGATATAAAAGAATGAGAGGCTCCTGTATCGAAAAGAACAGATGCCGGGTGGCAATTAACAAGAAGCGTACCGAGAACGACGTTGGGGTCCTCTTGAGCTTCTTCGGCAGAGATACAGTTGACATGGCCACGTGAAGCGGTGACCGGTTTAGCATGAAACACTTTCCCTGTCGGCTTGCCACGGCCAACAGCTTTAGCAGATTGATTGGGGTTGGTCTGGGGACACTCACGCATATAGTGGCCAGATTCCCCACACTTGAAACAAGTCACGGAACTGGTACGTGGAGGAGCATTATTGGTTGGACCTCCATAGGGCTTGGCCGGTGCAGACTGTTGAACAGGGCGAGGCGCCTGGAAGGATGGCCTCGGTGTGAACCTGGGTGGCAGGGCGGTGTTGGGTACCCACACGCGGCGCTTCTGAGGACCAGCACCGGATGAGGAACCCGTGTCACGTCCATGCTTGCGTGTTGCGTCATAGTCAGTCTGACCAGTTTCAGCACTGATGGCTTTGTTGACAAGTTTCGAAAAAGATGTGCACTCATGCAGACGGAGGTCGCGGCGAAGCTCAGGACTAAGGCCCTTACGGAACCTTGCTTGCTTCTTGGCGTCAGTAGACACTTCCTCAGTTGCATATCGGGCGAGATTACCAAACTCCCTGCTATAGACATCCACAGAAAGTCGGCCTTGGGTGAAATTGCAAAATTCTTCACGCTTACGGTCCATGAGACCCTCCGGAATGTGATGTTCACGGAAAGCCTCGCTGAACTCAGCCCAAGTAGTGACATGGCCTGCTGGGCGCATAGCTCCATAATTCTCCCACCATAGACTGGCGGGGCCTTCAAGATGATATGCAGCAAAGGTGACCTTGTCAGCCTCCGCTACCAGCGCGGAACGCAGCTTGTGAGAGATACTGCGAAGCCAGTCATCAGCGTCGAGAGGCTCGACGGAGTGGTGGAACGTGGGTGGATGCAATTTGATAAAATCACTGAGTGACACCACGTTAGCCCTCTGATGGTGTGCTGTATTCTGTTCAATACGCTCCAACAAACGGTTTGTCTCCCGCTTGTTTCTCTCAGCTTCCATCATAACTTCGGCTAGTGAAGGAGGATGAGGCAGATTTTCATTCCTGGCTTCACTGCCTTCGGCCTGCTCTTGAGAAGCAGGGTTAGCGCGCGTGTTGACCATCCTAGGTAGACAAGACAATGATTTAGTCAGAATGATGAAATTCCGACATGGGATACATAATGTAAGAAATAACTCGGAATGCAAGATGATCATCCGTATGACATGGTAGATACAGAAACTGCTTCTTTATTCCATCGTCATACACACCATACAGGGTTTAGTACAAGACCAAACAAGTACTATTACGGTGAAAAGAGGATTACATCTCATCGGAGGCATTCCAAGCTCCTATACATTATTTTTCTACATCTCCGGAAAGAGTACAAACTAGGTCATATCCCACGAGTTACGCGGGACGATAGACGACACAGCTAGTGCGAACTAGTGATACTACCTACTACTCAGACCGATCCGTAGTAGTCCTCATAGAAGTCACCTCCATAGCCTGGAAGCTCAACATGTTCATCCGGAAACAGACGATCTCGCGGAGCTTGTGGACCATAGGGGCTAGGGTGAGGTCGTGGACCAACAAACGGTGGCCTGCGGGGACCGCGAGGTGGGGTGATGCCTCCTACATCACGCCAAACCATCACGTCTGGCAGAGCAGATCTCACAGGATAGAGATCGCGCATATCTGAGAATCCAGCTTGCACTGCCGGTGCGAACCGAGTCAAAGTGGCCCAGTGGTCAGCACGGGTATTGAAGAGCTCTAACCTTAAGGCCCGATTTTCACGGTCCTTATCCTCGAGCATCTCAGCAGTGGTGCGAGTCCGTGAATCCTCCTGAGTGGAGTCAGCATAGATAGCCTGGAGATATCCTTGTGCTCCCGGAAGTGATCCTGGCATATACCGGAAATCAGAGTCCCGAAATAACCCAGATCTGACTCGCATAATGGTCATCATAGAGTAGGCGGCATCCTGCACAGCCATCTCAATAGTAACCCGAGTCCATAGGAGCAGTGAAGAGGCTCGGTGGATCCAGGATAAGATGGAAATATCCTGACAGTGCAGAGATACTGGCTTTGATTAAAATCTCGGAATTGCTCTTCGACCGTGTACTCAGGATACCAGCGGATATCCAGCCTCAGTCATTACCCTGACCAACTTGGCAGTATGGCCGGGTACATCTAGGCATCGAGTCAGGCGAACCACTTGATTAAGGTCGCGAGTGGCCATCTGAAAGCATAATCATAATGCAAAGGCATTAGAATTTCTAGCAAAATTTCGGCAGCATAACAGCTGTAAATGCTCAAAAAGGATTTTGAGACATTTGACAAAGGATTTCGTACACACTCAACATCATCATATCAAAGTTCTGAAACCATTCTGGCAACATAATGTGGTAGTAGAACTGAACTAGGCTTGTATCCATCAAACTTATAAGGTACTACTGATTAGTAACACGTGATCCTGATAGAGAGAATAGATCCTAATTCCTTAACCCCCGGTGGAAGAATGGACTGACTCAGATCAGAATGTCATAAGATATAAGGAGTAAAAAGAGCCTTACGTTCCATCCCACAAACAATTCCCCTACATATAACTAAAGAATTTCTAGACTCAACATCGACCAGTTTGGCTTGGAGAACCTACAGGCAGTCCGGCTCTGATGCCAACGCTGTCAGGACCCCGACTCGATGTCACATCGATCTAGCTGGTAACACCTCATATCACTTTGCGGCCTCACGCACGGTATCCCCACGGGTGTCGTCTTACCTTTTCCCGGGACCGTTTGCGCCTTTTGGCTCACGTATATGATAGTGTCGCTAGCATCCATATGATAAAGAGCCCGGGCTGACATGACTAGTCGTAAACCCAAAGTGGCACAGACTTACAGGGACAGGCATCCATGACCCAGCTTCGAACGTGTCGGTCATCAGCAAGTGGGTCCGGGCTGTAGCACTGGGCTAGCAGGACTCCGGTAAACCGGGCTGTAGCGGGCTAACAGGACTCCGGTACTCAAAGCGTGACATTTCCCCGAAGGGACAGACACAGGAACGAAGAAGGACACATGCCGGCCAGCCTAAGTGTTCCAGAGCAGTAGCAAGCTACCATGGCTCAGCGGTAACACTAGGAGACATTTCCCGGTAAGAGAGGCTACTAAAGATAAACAACTAGATAGTCAGATCCCACACATACCAAGCATTTCAATCATACACACAATATGCTCGATATGTGCAAATACAACGAAGCATCACAACATGACTCTATGACACAAGTACTTTATTTAAGGCTCAGGGAGCCATACATATCATACACACAGGTACGGGTCTCACGACCCAACATACAAGTCATACAGTCATACAAGCCAACAGCGGAAGTACTTTGTCTGGGTACAGACAACTAGTAAAATAAAAGAGGCTTGGAAAGCCTAGCTATACTACGTGGTCCATCACAAGCTCAGGGTCACCACCTGGGTCTTTAGCCTACTCGTTGATGTCAACGTCTACATAGAACCCATCAGAAGGGGTTGCAGCGTCTTCTGTAAAAATGTAGATCATAGCAACATGAGTACAAAGGGTACTCAGCAAGACTTACATCAGATCCTACATACATGCATAGTATCAAGAAGGGTTGGTGGAGTTATTGCAGCAAGCTAGCTTTGACTCTTGGCTAGACTATCCTACGATACTCCAACTTGAAATGTTTTGCGCACACGAGTCCACTACTCACCACTTCAATACACTACCGAGGATCCACCTCCGTCTTCCTACGGAAGAGCCATCCTCGGCACTCACACTTATCTTGAGGCTTTTAGTAGTTTCCATTTACTTGTCTATGAACTGTATAGGCAACCAAGTAGTCCTTTACCGCGGACGCGGCTATTCGAATAGATTATGATAACCCTGCAGGGGTGTACTTCTTCATACATGTTTCCACCACTTAGCGTCTGCTACACGACATGTGCTCGGCAGACTTCAAGCGGAAAGCCGACGTGGGTGTAGACCACGACCTACCTAAACACTTAAGCCTCTAGTCCAGGTTTATCGCCTATTCAGGTTCCATCCGCAGGGAGTCCGGCCGAGGTTTCCCATACGGCCCCGAACGATGTGAACAGGGTTCCCGAGATACCTAACGGGTATTCGGTACACCGTGCCACGCACCTACCGCATCACAGCCCACCCCTACGGTCAGCGCTGTCCACGGCCTCCAGTAGGCTACAAACACCAGAAACTACTTGCAACTCCTGGACAGAGAGCTAGGGTGAATAAGAAGTCGAGAGGGTCATATTTCAGGGCCCAATGCATGGTAGTAGCTGTATCTTAAATCACACATACAGATCTCAGTGCTTAAGGTCGGCTTCAATGAAACAACCCACCATGTACTCCTACATGGCCTCTCATCGATACCTTTACCAAATCGTGTTCACCACACCACTCTTATTACCGACATAATCATTTCACTCTAGCCATCACCCAGATGAACCAGACCTGACACGACTCTAAGCATAGCAGGCATAGCAAGGTAGGAACAACACATACATATGGCTCAATCAACTCCTACACATGCTAGTGGTTTCATCTAGTTACTGTGGCAATGACAGGTCATGCAGAGGAAATGGGTTCAACTACCGTAGCACACAGCAGTTTGAATCGCGTTGTCTTAATGCAGTAAAAGAGAGCAGGAGCAAGAACATGGGATTGTATCGATATGATCAAATGGTTGGTTGCTTGCCTGATGGTTCGATGCATGGATACGGTTCTTCGTTAGGGTAATCACGGTACTCCTCGGGGACAGATCCTGTCGCAAAGGACATCGATACACAAACATCACCAAACAATATGCAACAATATGATGCATGCATGAAACATGGCAATATGAGTGTGTTGGGCTAATGCAACTAAACCAGAAGGGTTTGAACAAATTTGAATCAAAGATTCAGATTTCAAATTCAAATATGGCCTTTTAAAGTGCCTTTTCTTGTTCTGATTAAAACATCAACTTAACTTGTTTGATCATGCATGAAAATGGTACAGATGGATAGATTGGATTTTTCTGATCATTTTTCATATATAATTTGTCCAATTTGGAGTTACAGAATAAAAGTTATGAATTTTTGAAGTTTAAATAATATTCTGGAATTTCCTGATTTAATTTAAATCCAGAAATTCAATTACTGCGTCAGCCTGACGTCACAGTGGCATCAGCAGGTCAACAGGGCTGGCTCGGGTCAAACCTGACGTGTGGGGTCCACACGTCAGTGACACAGGGGCTAATCCCGCGTTGACCCGGGCTGGTTAGCTTTGACTAGGCCCTGGGCCCACTTGTCAGCGTCAGTAGGTGGGGGGTTAGTGACTAATTAACTAAGCCACGTCAGCCCGCCGGAGTTCTGGCCGGCGGCGACCATTAGCGCGGCGGCGAGAGTGGTTTTGGTCGTTTCGGCCACCAAATGGATCGCGGAGGCCACCGGAGTGGAGCTGAGGACAACCCGCAGCTCTTGGCGGAGCCCGTTGGGGTCGGGGTGGCCAGAGTCGACGGCGGCGAGCTCGGCTGCGGCCGCCGGGGTTCGGTCGTGCACGGGAACGGTGCTGGAGCTCGAAGTCGAGCAAGGCGAGGCGCTAGGGATGCTCTACGGGGTTCTGTGAACCCGTTGGACTCGCCGGGGTGACCAAATGGTCACCGGAGCTGCGTCGACGGCGAGCTCGGCGACGGAGGAGGTTCGGCCGTGGTGGGGAGGAAGCTACGGTGAGGGAACGAGGGGAAGGAGAGGGGGAAACGGTGGCGTAGCTCACCACGGTTGCAGTGGGCGTCGAAGCAGGCCCGGGGACGCGCTGGAGATGGCGAATTCGACGGCGACGGTGGTCGGAGCCCGAAGAGGGGAACGACGACGTGGCGGCGATGCAGGGCTTCCGGGGAGCTGTGGAGCGGTGGGGAGGAAGAGGGAGTCGAGGCGGAGCTCCTGAGCTAGTCGGGGAAGCGAGGGGTGGTCGGAGACGGTGGCTATGGCGAACGGCGGCGACGGTGGTGTTCGGTCGGGCGGGAGAGAGAGCGAGGGAGAGCCGGGGAGAGTGAATGGGGTGTCGGCGAGGTCGGGGCGACGACCAGAAGACGATCCACGCGGCGCAACGGCGACCAGGGCGATGCAGAGAGGCTGGGTGGTGCGTGGCGAGCTCGGGCGCGCCATGCTCACCTCCCTGCCTGCTCTGGCAAGGGGAAGCAGCTGGCTAGCACGGGCCAGCACAGTGCTGGGCCGGCTGGGCTGGGCAGGTAGGTCCAGGTAAGTCTACTCCTTTTATTTATTTTCTGTTTTCTGTTTTTATTTAATATATCTGCAACTTTGTTGAATTAAATAAAATACCTAGGCAACTCCAAAAATCACCAAACTACTCCTGGTCCATAGTTGGATTATTTCCAACATGAAACATTTTAGTTTGGAGATATTTGAGCATTTAAATATTTTATATTATTTTAAATGCCCAAATTCAAATATCTATGATTTAATTCAAAAACCCTAAGATGGCCTAGAAAAATGTGCACCACTTTTGGCAGAGGTTCTGAACCAAGGCAAAAATGATGGGCATTTTAGAAGGGCATTTCAGGTTCATTGAAAAATTATTTTAGTAACCCTAGTTGGTTTCAGAGGGGACTGGGGGTTCTGTCATCCCCATTTCAAGTTTCTGATGAAAGAGTAAACATGATGCAACACTCTAATGCATGACTAGCTAGGGTGTGACACTATCGTTATTAGAGGTTTTGAATTTCCTCTCCCTACTGTCAAGAAAAAGTATGATATTCTTATTGTTGGGGATGTTCATATCCCCGTTGAGGTAACTTAGTGTTATTCGAAATTTCTCCGGTTCCGTGTTATTCGGAATGAGTTTGTTAGCAAGACTTGATCAACCTTGTTAGTAGATTCATTTTGATGATCATGAGATGGATGAAACTAGAAGGCACAACCTTCTGTACTCTCTTTTTATTTTCTGTTAGTTAGAATAAATAAAGCAAAAATAGTAATATCCGTCTGTTTTCTGAATTATACGTGCAATAAAAAGTATCACAAAAATAAAAGTGTTCCAAATGCCCTGCAAATTTAGTATGATTTTTATGGAATATTTGAGGATTTTAGGCACCGAAATCACTGCAGGAGGGGCAAGCACCAGGCCACGAGAGTGGAGGGCGCGCCCACCTTCCCTGGGTGCACCCCCGTGTCTCGTGGGCCCCTGGTGGCCCCCTCCACTTATGCCAGCACACACACACTCCATCTTCTTCCCGAAAAAATCCCCATCCTGCTCAAGCACGAGTTCTAGCTCATTTTGCTGCGATTTTCGATCTCCTTGCTCAAAGCTCCATTCACAAAACTGCTTTGGGAGATTGTTGCTTGGTATGTGACTCCTCCATTGGTCCAATTAGTTTTTGTTCTAGTGCTTTATTCATTGCATATTTTTGCTGCATAGGTGACCATGTTCTTGAGCTTGCATGTTAAATTTATGAGGTCCCAAGTAATTCTAATGCATGATATAGGCTCTAGGCACTTGTAGGAGTAGTTGCTACCAATCTTGTTTAGTTTTATTCACTTTTATTTTAAAGTTACTAAAATTTGAGAAATTTTCAGAAAATGTTAAGGAGACTTTTGAGGGGCTCTTCTAGCCAAGGCTCCCATTAAAAACAAGCTAAAGAGAAGGAAAAAGCCAAGTATAATCTTCCTCGCATAGCGGAAGTACGGCCGTGTGAATGGCCATGCGATAATTTCTTGGAAGAAGCTAGAATTCATGAAGATTTTTGTTCTTTGATCGAGAATGAAGGCCTCACCGATTTCCTCCATGACCAGATCAATCAGTATCTCTTACTCACCAATACTTTCGTGCAAAACTTTTATTATTATCCTAAGAAATCACTGCCTTCAGTATCATTTCATTTATACGATGAATTCAGGGAAATGTCTTTACGTAATTTTCGTGCGGTATGTAGGATACCCTTTAAGGGAAAATTAGAGGAACCCCATCCTAAAGATGTGGATGGCTTTGTTAACACTATCACTATAGGGGATCCAAAGAAGGGTTCCGATGCGAGTATCTCTAGCATACACTTTCCTGTTTTACGCTACTTTGCCATATTTGCTAGTAGATGCTTGATTGGTCGTGGAAATAGTGGAAACTTCAATGTTCCTGATATTATCATTCTTCACCATGCCTTGTTTGGAGATAATAGTTTTAGTATGGGTGCCGTCATTGCTAAACGGCTAAGCCTGAATCGTACAAAAGGCCCCATCTTTGGAGGTATCTATGCTTCACGTCTTGCTAGACATTTTGATATACCTATTAGACACCATGAGAAAGAGGAGACAAAATTGCCTCCTTACATTTTAGATTACAAGAGCATGGTAGCACATGAGTTCACTGTTGACAACAAATATAAGATGCTCTTGTGTAACCTGAGATTTAATAAGAAACACAATGAGAATATTATTTTGCCTGCGCCTCTGTTGTTTGATTTGATTGCAGATAATTTTCTTGTCACGCCGGAAGCAGTGTACGCTCATCGAGGCCAAGCATCCACTCCAGAACCTGAGCCTGAGCCGGAACCTGAACTGGACCCTTATCATGCATCATCTTACCAGTGGGACCCGGAGATGGCCAGCCAGTGGTATCCTCATTACACCTCCCAGTACACCGAGGAGAGTAGCAGCGGTCCTTGGCAATAGACCAACTTAGGCCAAAAGCTTAAGCTTGGGGGAGTACATATTTCTCACCGACTTTACATTCATGTTCACACACTATTCTAGTCGTCGGTGCTCATACTCTTTCATTGTATTATCCATGCTAGTTTAATTTTCTTTTTCTTGCTTTCTTCTTGTGTGTTTGATAAACCTTAAGAAAAATAAAAAAAATAGTTAGTTTAATTTCCATGCTTGTAGTAGAAATTAAAATGAAAAACCAAAAAGATTTCTCGTTCTTCTTTTACTTATTGGGAGCTTTCCCGTGTAAATAGTTTTATTTTCTTTTCTTTCCTTTGGGGGTCGAGAGTAGAAGACCATATAGAAAATGTTTAGTGGCTCTCATATGCATGATTGTTTATTTAACTTAGAGCCCATATTATTTTGTCTTCTCTCTTGAGTTGAATGCTTGCAGATTCCAGCTTTGTCCAATGCACGTGCACTCTTATTATTATACACATCGTCCGGTCGTGCAAGTGAAAGGCAATAATGACGATATATGATGGACTGATTGAGATGAGAGAAGCTGGTATGAACTCGACCTCTCTTGTTTTTGTAAATATGATGAGTTCATCGTTCCTGATTCAGTTTATTATGAAGTAAACATATCTGCAATGACATTTAGAGATTATAGTTGCTTGTGCCATGCTTGATTAGCTATGAGTTATAATGGTTTACCTTGCGTGCCAACATGCTATTAGAATGATTGTGATGTGGTATGATGGGATGGTATCCTCCTTTGAATGAATTGAGTGACTCGACTTGGCACATGTTCACGCATGTAGTTGAAACAAATCAACATAGCCTTCATGATATTTATGTTCATGGTGGATTATATCCTACTCATGCTTGTACTCGGTGTGAATTAATTTTAATGCATGTTTAGGACTGTTGTCGCTCTCTTAGTTGGCCGCTTCCCAGCCTTTTGCTAGCCTTCACCTGTACTAAGCGGGAATACTGCTTGTGCATCCAAACTCCTTAAACCCCAAAGTTATTCCAATGAGTCCACCATACCTACCTATATGCGGTATTTACCTGCCGTTCCAAGTAAATTTGTATGTGCCAAACTCCAAACCTTCAAATGAAATTCTGTTGTGTATGCTCAAGCAGCTCATGTTTCAACTAGGGATGACTATATCTTCCATGCTAGGTGGGTTATTCTCAAGAGGAGTGGATTCCGCTCCTCATTCACGAGAAAGGGCCGGTAACCGGGATGCCCAGTCCCATGATCCAAAAAGATCAAAGCAAATCAAAATAATTAAACAAAACTCCCCCAGGGCTGTTGTTAGTTAGAGGCACTCGTTGTTTCGAGCATGCCATGGATTGATGCTTGTTGGTGGTTGGGGGAGTATAAACCTTTACCATTCTGTTTGGGAACTTCCTATAATGCATGTAGTATGGAAGATACAGCCATCTCATAATTGTTGCGTTGACAATGAAAGTATGCCGCTCAAAATGTTATTCAATCTCTATTTTAAAATCGAGCTCTGGCACCTCTGCGAATCCCTGCTTCCCTCTGCGAAGGGCCTATCTATTTACTTTTATGTTGAGTCATCACCCTTCTTATTAAAAAGCACCCGCTGGAGAGCACACTGTCATTTGCATTCATTATTATTGGTTTATATTGGGTATGACTTGACTGGATCTCTTTTACCATGAATTACAATGTTTAGTCAGTCCTTGATCTTTAAAGGTGCTCTGCATTTATGTTTTGCGGTCTCAGAAAGGGCTAGCGAGATACCATTTTGTTATATCATATTATGATTGTTTTGAGAAAGTGTTGTCATCCGAGTTTTATTATTATGGCTCGCTAGCTGATTATGCCATTGATATGAGTAATTGTGAGACCTAGGTGTTATTGTGTGTATGGTTAGTTCATAATATTTGCTGAAACCTGAATGCTGGCTTTGCATGTTTACAACAACAAGAGCAAACAGAGTTTGTAAAAGTTTTTCTTTATCACTTTCAGTTTATCAACTGAATTGCTTGAGGACAAGCAAAGGTTTAAGCTTGGGGGAGTTGATACGTCTCCAACGTATCTACTTTTCCAAACACTTTTGCCCTTGTTTTGGACTCTAACTTGCATGATTTGAATGAAACTAACCCGGACTGGCGTTGTTTTCAACAGAACTGCCATGATGTTGTTTTATGTGTAGAAAACAAAAGTTCTCGGAATGTCCTGAAAATCCACGGAGGCACTTTTTGGAAAATATAAAAAATACTGGCGAAAGAATCAAGACCAGGGGGCCCACACCCTGTCCATGAGGGTGGGGGCGCGCCCCCTGTCTCGTGGGCCCCCTGAGGCTCCACCGATCTCAACTCCAACTCCATATATTCCGTTTCCCGGAGAGAAAAATCAGAGAGAAAGTTTCATCACGTTTTACGATATGGAGACGCCGCCAAGCCCTAATCTCTCTCGGGAGGGCTGATCTGGAGTCTGTTCGAAGCTCCGGAGAGGGGGATTCGTTGCTGTCGTCATCATCAACCATCCTCCATCACCAATTTTATGATGCTCACCGCTGTGCGTGAGTAATTCCATTGTAGGCTTGCTGGACGGTGATGGGTTGGATGAGATTTACCATGTAATCAAGTTAGTTTTGTTAGGGTTTGATCCCTAGTATCCACTATGTTCTGAGATTGATGTTGCTATGACTTTGCTATGCTTAATGCTTGTCACTAGGGCCCGAGTGCCATGATTTTAGATCTGAACCTATTATGTTTTCATGAATATATGTGTGTTGTTGATCCTATCTTGCCAGTCTGTAGTCACCTATTATGTTATATGATCCGACAACCCCGAAGTGACAATAATCGGGATACTTCTCGGTGATGACCGTAGTTTGAGGAGTTCATGTATTCACTATGTGCTAATGCTTTGTTCTGGTTCTCTATTAAAAGGAGGCCTTAATATCCCTTAGTTTCGGTTAGGACCCCGCTGCCACGGGAGGGTAGGACAAAAGATATCATGCAAGTTCTTTTCCATAAGCACGTATGACTATATACGGAATACATGCCTACATTACATTGATGAACTAGAGCTAGTTCTGTGTCACCCTATGTTATAGCTATTACATGAGGAATTGCATCCGACAGAATTATCCATCACTGGTCCGATGCCTACAAGCTTTTCACATCTTGTGTTTCGCTTATTTACTTTTCTGTTGCTATTGTTACAATCACTACAAAACCCAAAAATATTACTTTTGCTGTCGTTACCTTTATTATCATACTACGTTGCTACTAAATACTTTGCTGCAGATACTAAGTTATCCAGGTGTGGTTGAACTGACAACTCAACTGGTAATACTCAATAATATTCTTTGGCTCCCCTTGTGTCGAATCAATAAATTTGGGTTGAATACTTTACCCTTGAAAGCTGTTGCGATCCCCTACACTTGTGGGTTATCACATACCAAGCACGAGGAGCTTGTTTAAGGCCCTACAGTGCCTTGTTGAGCTTGTATACCATATCAGGATGTTTTGGATCTTCAAAGCTAGGTGGTTGTGCGACGTACACTTCTTTTTCAATCTTGCCATTGAGAAAGGCCCTCTTCACATCCATTTGTTACAGAAGAATGTTGTGATGGTTGGCATAGGCTAGCAGTATGCGAATGGCTTCAAGCCTTGCCACGGGAGCAAATGTTTCATCGAAGTCAATCCCTTCTATTTGAGTATAACCTTGAGAAACAGACGAGCCTTGTTTCTGACAACTTGACCATGCTCATCTTGTTTGTTGTGATAGATCCACTTGGTGCCAATGATATTGTGCTTGCGAGGATCACGACGCTTGACTAGTTCCCATACATTGTTCAGCTTGAACTGATGAAGCTCTTCTTGCATAGCTTGAATCCATTTAGGTTCCATAAAGGCTTCAGCAACTTTCCTGGGTTCAGATATAGAGACAAATGCAAAGTGCCCACAAAAATTTGCTAGTTGTGTTGCTCTTGAATGAGTGAGTGGACCAGGTGCATTGATGCTACCAATTATGTCTTCAGACGATTCATTTGCAACACGGGGATGAACTGGACGAAGATTTTGCCCTTGCAGATCATTGTCTTCAGCTTCAGTATTGACTTCAGGCTGAGAATTATCTTCAGGTTGACTTGGTGCAATGATGAGTTCATCTTCAGCCTGAGCTTCTGAAGGTATGATTTCTCCAGTACCCATGAGCTTGATAGATTCACTAGGAGGGACTTCATCTAGCACATTTTGCAGGTGCTCTCTTTGCGAGCCTTTAGTCTCATCGAACCACTCATCCACAGTTTCAACCACTTTATAGTGAAAGAGGTTGAAGACCCTGTAGGAGTGCGAATCCTTTTCGTATCCAAGCATAAAACCTTCATAAGCTTTCGGTGCAAATTTTGAAGTGTGATGTGGATCCTTGATCCAGCACCTAGCACCAAATACTCTGAAGTAACTGACGTTTGGCTTCTTGCACGTTAGCAGCTCATATGATGTCTTCTTTAGAAGCTTGTGAAGATAAACACGGTTGATGACATGGCATGCAGTATCAATGGCTTCAGGCCAGAACTTCCTAGAGTCTTGTACTCATCAAGCATCGTCCGAGCCATCTCAATGAGGGTTCTGTTCTTACGCTCCATGATGTCATTCTGCTGAGGTGTGTAAGGAGCTGAAAACTCATGAGTGATGCCCAGTGTATCAAGATAAGTGTCGACGCCGGTGTTCTTGAATTCTGTGCCGTTGTCACTTCTGATGTGCTTGATCTTGATGCCATAGTTCATCATGGCACGATTGGTGAATTGTCTGAAGACATCCTGCACTTCAGTCTTGTAGAGGATTATATGCACCCATGTATATCTTGAGTAATCATCAACAATGACGAAGCCATAGAGACAAGCAGTGGTAGTAAGAGTAGAGTAGTGAGTAGGGCCGAATAAGTCCATGTGAAGCAGCTCGAAGGGTTGTGATGTCGTCATGATTGTCTTCTAGGGATGCTTGGCCCTAGTCATCTTCCCAGCTTCACAAGCACCACACAGATGATCCTTCTTGAACTTGACACCCTCGATGCCCACGACATGCTTCTTCTTCGTGAGAGTGTACAAGTTCCTCATGCTAGCATGTCCTAGCCTCCAATGCCAGAGCCAGCACTCTGAAGCTTTTGCTAGAAGACATACGGCCAGCTGTGGTCCTGCTGAGAAATCTACCATATACAGATCATCCTTTTGATACCCTTCAAATACTATAGACTTGTCAGATTCCATAAGCACAAAGCAACGATATTTTCCAAATATCACAATCATGTTCAAATCACAAAGAATTGAGATAGACATTAAGTTGAAACCAAGGGATCAACAAGCATCACTTTATCAATGTGCTGATCCCTTGAGATTGCAACTCTACCCAGACCCAATACCTTGCTTTTACCAGTGTCAACAAATGTGATGTGACTTTTGTCAGACGGGCGTTGGGTTGAATCCATCAGAAGACATGGATCATCAGTCATGTGGTTAGTGCAACCACTATCCATAATCCATTCTAAAGCCTTTGGTATCATATCCTACGGTAAAGTTTGGGCGATAGGCTTCACCAAGGGCATTGTGAAGCACAAACATTTGACAAACAAGCGGATAATGAAAGTTCAGATCTTGGTTAGGATAAATAGGATGATAGTCAAGGAATCCCGGGATGAAATACATAGTAAGACCACTAGGACATTTTATCTTGCGTCCCACAAGATGTTTAAGGTCCCAAGCATAAGCATCAGACGCCTTTGATTTCCGGCTGGAGACCTTACCCTGCAAAAGAGAGTTAAGTTTTCTTAACCACCCACATCTTCATGGGTGGCTTAGAAGCAATGAGTCTAAGTGCACCATCTGAGAACTTCGGCTTTGGAGCCCTAGCAAATAGCCTTGCAGGAGGTGAATAATACTCATAAGAATAAGCAGAAAAGTTCTTTGAGGAAACACGCTCATATTCAAAAGTCTGAGTATAGTTTCCCTGCAAAACATTGGTGTTAGGGTGACTCGGATGAGTCCTCTGTCTGTATGAAGCCTTTGGACCATATGATGCCTCTGGTCCAGGATTTGTCTTCTTCCCTGGTGGTGTCATGATGAAATTCACGGGAATACTTTCAAGACAACTTTTGGGTACCCAGATCTTCTTAAGAGGTGGTCCATTCCTGCAGTTAGTACCAATATACCTGGCAAACACCTCACCATTCTGATTTCTGAACAGTTTATAGTTTGCATCAAAGGATTCATAAATGATAATTGGGTTAGGACTAGTGAAGCCAGATAAGGTAGATGGGTCCACTGAAGGTCCCTTAGCAGCAACCCATGTGGTTTTGGGGTACTACTCAGGCATCCAGTAAGAACCATCAACATTCATTTTCCTCTCGAACCCAACACCCTCTTTCCTAGGGTTTCGGTTCAGAATCTGCTTTTTGTGGACATCACATAGTGTCTGATGCCCTTTGAGACTTTTGTACATTCCTGTCTCAAGCAATGTCTTCAACGTGGCATTCTCATCAGAAATAGTAGTGGTATCCTCAGCAGAGGGGTTAGGTACCACATTAGAAGTTGAAGATATTGCAACAGTAGCAGCAGTTGAACATTCAGCAACAGGGACAACATTATCACGCTCAAGACATTTTAGACAAGGTGGTTCAAATCCTTTTCGAGCGGAACTGGTCTGTTGAGCGCAGAGTGACTCGTTCACCTTTTGAATATCTTCATGAGCTGATCTCAATTTCTCAAGTTCTTGCTTCCCTTGAAGATAATCATAGGAGAGCTTTTCATGAGAAGTTGAGAGCGTTTCATGACGACTTTCAAGTTCCTCGTACTTAACATGAAGATTTTTAATGTCTTCAATTAAGGACTGAGTTCGGGTCATTTTCGTGTCCAACAGGTCATCGCTTTTGTCTAACAACTTTTGAATATGTTCCATAGCACTCTGTTGTTCAGTTGCAATTTTAGCAAGTGTTTTGTAGCTAGGTTTAGATTCACATTCAGTGTCATCTTCACTTGATGTTTGAAAGTAAGCATCGCGTGAGTTTACCTTGGCACCACGTGCCATGAAGTAGTAGGTGGGAGCAGAGTCATCCTCATCCTTGGCATCAGCGTTGGTGACGAGGCCATTGTCTTCAGTGTTGAAAATGGACTTGACGACATACGCAGAAGCTAGACCAGGCTTGCTACTCCAGAATTGGATTCCTCTTCAGACTCCACCTCTTCCTCCTCAGATGCAGACTCCTCTGAATCCATCTCCTTGCCAACAAATGCACGAGCCTTGCTTTATGAGCTCTTCTTGTGTGATGAAAACTTCGATGAAGACTTGGAAGAAGACTTTGAGGATTACTTCTTCTTCTTGTCATCAGAATCATATTCCTTGCTCTTCTTCTTCTTATTCTTTGTCTCATTGTTCCACTATCGACACTCAGAGATGTAGTGACCAGGTTTCTTGCACTTGTGGCAGGTTCTCTTCTTGTGATCACGAGAGGAAGCTTCATCATTTCTTGAGCTGGATCTTCAAGACTTTCTGAAGTCTTTCTTCTGGGCGAACTTCTGGGACTTCTTCACAAGAATCGCAAGCTCCTTTCCAATATCTTTAGGATCCCCAGAACTGCAGTCAGATTCTTCTTCAGATGAGGAGACAACCTTCGCCTTCAAAGAGCGAGTACGGTCATAGTTGGGACCATAGATATCTATTTTCTCAGATAGCTGGAACTCATGTGTGTTGAGCCTCTCAAGTATGTCTGACAGATCGAGAGTCTTGAAGTCAGGGCGCTCCTGAATCATCAGGGCCAGGGTGTCAAATGAGCTGTCAAGAGATCTCAGAAGTGTCTTGACGATTTCGTGCTTGTTGATCTCAATGGTGCCGAGTGCATGAAGCTCATTTGTGATATGAGTGAGGCGATCAAATCTGAGCTGGACATTCTCATTGTCATTTCTCTTGAAGCGGTTGAAGAGATTGTGAAGAACACTTATCCTTGAATCTCTCTATGTTGAGACACCTTCGTTGACCTTGGAGAGCTAGTCCCAGACTAGCTTCATAGTTTTCAGAGCACTCACACGACCATACTGCCCTTTGGTCAGATGACCATAGATGTTGTTCTTGGTAGTTGAGTCCAGTTGGATGAACTTCTTGACATCAGCAGGAGTAACACCTTCACCGGCCTTGGGAACGCTGTTCTTGACGACATACCAGAGATCAACGTCAATGGCTTCAAGATGCATACACATCTTATTCTTCCAGTAGGGGTAATCAGTGCCATCGAAGACAGGGCACGCAGCGGAGACCTTGATCATCCCTGCAGTCGACATAGCTAAACTCCAAGTGGTTAAACCGAATCACACAAAACAAGGGAGCACCTTGCTCTGATACCAATTGAAAGTGCTAGTATTCAACTAGAGGGGGGGTGAATAGGCGATTTTTATGGAAGTCTTCAAAACATGGGTGCTTTGAAGACAAACAATAGATATGAACCTATTGATACGCAGCGGAAGGTAGACTACACTAGACAAGCCATAGTCAAGTAAGCAATGTAGTAAAAGCACGAAGACTATCAACAGCTAGGTAGTATGGATCAGGATGGAAGATAGAATGAAGCCAAACAGTAAACAGTCTTCACTCAGTGAAGTCAACCAGATCAGGCAAATAGGCAATGACTTCATGAAGACAAACTATAAGTAAAGAGAGAGAGGTAGGATAGAACCAGTTGCTCGGAGAGGACAAGGGATTTGTTGGACCAGTTCCAGTAGCTGTGACAACTGTACGTCTGGTTAGGGAGGCTGAGATTCTACTCAGAAGACTAGTCTTCACCTTATTCCCCTTGAGCTAAGAACACTTAGTCCTCGCCCAATCACTCTGGTAAGTCTTCAAGGGAGACTTCCAAACCTTCACAGACTTCGTTCACCGGCAATCCACAATGACTCTTGGATGCACATAATGCGACGCCTAACCGGTTGGAGGATTCACAGTCCTCAAGTGTAATAAGTCTTCAGATCACGCGGACAGAAAGACTTCAGTGATGCCTAACACTCTTTGGCTCTGGTTGTTTTGGGCTTTGTCCTCACAAGGATTACTCTCTCAAAGGCTTCAGAGGTGGGTTGCTCTCAAACGACAAAAGTCGTGCACTAAATCTGAGCAGCCACCAATTTATGGTGTAGGGGGTGGGCTATTTATAGCCATGAGGCAAGCTGACCTAATTTGTCCAAAATGACCCTAGGTCATTAAGGAACTGACACGTGTCCAACGGTCAGATTTCAAACACACGCGGCAGCTTGACTTGGGCTACAAGTAAAGCTGACACATCCAGCTCTGGATAAGGTTTTCTCTCATTGTCTTCGCTCGAAGACATAGGATTTGGTTGAGCATCACATCAGTCACTCTGACTTTGTTCACTTGGACCCCACTTAACAGTACAATGGTTCCTATGACTCAACAAATAAGAAAAGGAAACTACAAAACAACTATGTCTTCACACTCCATAGTCTTCATGCGATGTCTTCTCTTGTCATAGTCTTCAATGTGAATATCTTCACAGACCACCATTGTCTTCAATGTCTTCACACATTTTTAGGGGTCATCTCTGGTAGGTAAACGGAATCAATATGGGACTACTACCTGTGTTATCCTGCAATTCTCACAAACACATTAGTCCCTCAACCAAGTTTGTCGTTAATACTCCAAAACCAACTAGGGGTGGCACTGGATGCACTTAAAATCTCCCCCTTTTTGGTGATTGATGACAAACTGGTTGAAGTTTTTAACGGGGATAAAAGTATGTGAAAGTATAGTGTTGTGAGTATTGTCTTCATACATATGACGAGGCCCCCCCTTACAGCACCTATGATTCCTCCACAATTTCCATCATTGCTTCAGCCAGTAATTGGTTCACAAACATACATCTTTTCCCTTGCATTCAGGACAGAGGAAACTGAGCAGATTCAGATGGCGATTTTGGCAGGCTTGTATTATTGATAGTGGAGAGTATCTTGACCACTGCATCATAACATAAATTAGGAGGGGAACCGAACAGATTAATCAAGAGTTATTGCCCTATTACCTGGCCTAGATTTATTGGAAAGAATTAATGGGGTTGCCTTGCTGTTTTCAAAGTTTGTCTTCTTATCTTCAGCAGCCTGCACCAAATTAACACACTAGCATTGCTATCATCGTCCAGGTCAGATAATAGGAAAGCAATATTGACACAACAAACGTTTGGGCAACTAGACCACACCAGGCTACACCAAATTAACACAATATGGCATAGCTATCATTAGCCAGGTAAGGTAATACGAAAGGAACATTGACACAATGAATGAATGGGCAACCAGAGCAGCACTACAATTCAGTAATGTGCATGATATGAGAAGTACACTCATGCAGCTCAGTATGTAAAACTACCAGGCAGTTTTGCTTACAAAAATCAACATTGTCGCCTTTAATTATACATTTTGCTACAATTAAATTTAGATCAAATAAAGGTTGGATTCGTGCCGATTAACAAAATACCTGCTGATGTAAAAATATAGTGATATACAACAGGTACTTACATCAGCATTGGAGCACAGAGAATTCCCGCAAGATACTTTCCTCAAATACGATCCCAGTGCAGAAAATCTTCTATCTTTTAACCTTAATTTCTAAAAGAGAGATGGGTAAGAAACATGTAGAAAATATGATCAGAATGCTATAAAATTTCATGATGTGAGGATGCGCACACGCTTCTTAGAATGGAGTTGACACAATTTTTCCGGACTGGAGCGGACTAGTTCTTTGGCCACTGGAATCTGCTTATTATCAGTAGGAGTTGGGTTTCTCTGTGTTGGAGCAGTATCTATGAAAACTGGAGTTGGTTTACTATCTCCTGGAGTTTGGTTCTTTTGCAAAGACCTAGTTTGTAACCCTTCAGATTCTAACATAGGCGTCTTCCCCTTGCATGCCTTCTATAGAAGAATGGTGCTTCAATTATAAAACATGCTATAGAAGAGATGGAATAGGTACTGACGAATAGAAAGGCATGACACATTGACATGTATTCTCTCCATCCAGAAATAAATGGATTGCTCTAGGCGTATTTCAATTCTAGATACATCCTTTTTATCCATTTCCGCGACATGCAATCCGGACGGAGGGAGTATGATGTAAGAGCTAGGGATACGACATGACAACAGTGTAAAAAACAGTACTTGAATGTAAAATTGTATGCTAGCGGAATACATACAGAAAAACACTAAGGCAACATATGCGTGTATAATTGGGAAACTAAGATGGCATCGCAACAGACCACTAGAACAACACTTCAATGTAAAAAAAGAACGTGGTATGGTATACAGATGAAGTACATACTGATGAAAAACAATGCATAAGATATTCAGAAGCATGATGTCCAAACTAAGCAGCTGGCATTGCGATAGAGTAGAATGATAGTACTTGAATTTGAAAACATGTTATCATGAATGGAATAGGTACTAAAAAATGGGAAGGCATGCCATATTTACATGCATGATTAGCAGGCTAAGCCCAAGGCATTGCAACAGAGTAGATGCATGATAAACCACAAGAATAGGGGATCGCAACAGTTTTCGAGGGTAGAGTATTCAACCCAAATTTATTGATTCGACACAAGGGGAGCTAAAGAATATTCTCAAGTATTAGCAGCTGAGTTGTCAATTCAACCGCACCTAAAAGACTTAATATCTACAGCAAAGTATTTAGTAGCAAAGTAGTATGGAAGTAACGGTAATAGTGGCAAAAGTAATAGTAGCAGTTTTGTAGCAATCGTAACAGTGGCAACGGAGAAGTAACTTAGCAATGCTCAATATGTGAAAGCTCGTAGGCAATGGATCAATGATGGATAATTATGCCGGATTCAATTCATCATGCAACAGTTATAACATACGGTGACACAGAACTAGCTCCACTTCATCAATGTAATGTAGGCATGTATTCCAAATATAGTCATACATGCTTATGGAAAAGAACTTGCATGACATCTTTTGCCCTACCCTCCAGTGGCAGCGGGGTCCTATTGGAAACTAAGAGATATTAAGGCCTCCTTTTAAGAGTACTGGACCAAAGCATTAGCATTTAGTGCATATATGAACTCCTCAAACTACGGTCATCACGGGAAGTGTCCCGACTATTGTAACTCCAGGGTTTGCTGGATCATAACACGTAGTAGGTGACTATAACTTGCAAGATAGGATCAAGAGCACACATATATTCATGAAAACATAATAGGTTCATATCTGAAATCATGGCACTCGGTCCCTAGTGACAAATTTTAAGCATAAGAAAGTCATAGCAACATCAATCTTAGAACATAATGGATACTAGGGATCAAACCTAACAAAACTAACTTGATTACATGGTAAATCTCATCCAACCCATCACCGTCCAGCAAGCCTACGATGGGATTACTCACGTACGGCGGTGAGCATCATGAAATTGATGATGGAGGATGGTTGATGATGATGATGGCGATAGATTCCCCTCTCCAGAGCCTCGAATTGATGAAGATGGGTCGTACTCGACCACCACTTGAGCCACGCCGCAGGCCACAGGTAGGCAAGTCTGGGGACCCCCGTTCCCAGAACGCCGACAGTAGCCCCCGGGCCCAAAGCGCCCTCGGACTTGGCTTAGCAGCGAAGCGAAGGGGCAAGTGAGGAGCACCGCGGCCCCAACAGCCTGCGGCCTTGGTCGCCACGTGGCGGTTGATTGGACGTGGGCGTCTCCGCTTCTCCATGCTGCCTTGGCAACTGCCCGATTTGACGAGTCCCTGCATGCATGCAAAAAGAGTCATGATTACCTGCGATCGTGGAGGCCGACGGTTGGCCTCCTCTGGACTATAAGTACGGAGAGGCGTGAGCCCCCACAGTCCATCTCTTCTTGCTCCGCTCCTTCTCCACCTTGACGCCAATGGTGCCAATCCGCTGGTTCTCAGCCGAGGAGAAAGGAAAGGACCCCCAAGAGGGGCCCGACCCGCTCCCGCCGAAGAAATGGCCGGTCCCCGGCCGCCGCGACGAGGTTGCTTGGTACGAGCGGCCACCTCCTGGGTTTCCGCTGCCTTTGTACGCCCGGGATGAGGGCCCTAGGGAAGAAGACGCCGAGCGGCACCGCTCGTGCCGTCGGCGACGCCGACGAGTCACGGCGGTGCGCGTCATCGCTCTTGGAGTCCATGCCGCAGACTCTTCTCGCGAGCTCGTGCTTCACGCCACCATGCCTCTGAGCTCCTGGATTCGCCTTCCTCCTTCCTTCGCCTTCGAGATGCCGCTGAGGGGGCCTCTTGAGCTCTGGCTGCAGCACGCCGATTGCGGCACCCCTGCGACCGAAACGGAGGTTGAGGTCATCGCTCCGGGCAAGGTCTACATGACCCGAGGTTGGGGCGAGATCACCCGGGTCTGCCGAACAGGGGGTGCCTTCGTGATTCATGTCGAATACGATGGCGCCTTCTTAATGCTCTTCAAGGTCTTCGACGCGGAAGGACACCGGTTGGAGTGCTGCCCCAAGGAACGCGGCCGAGACATCGACGTGGCGAGGGCTAGGCCCCCCACCCGCTTCCTCAGCAGCTCCTCTGGTAGCAGCGGAGATGCCGGAGGGTCCAGCGACTCTCCTGAGCTTATCGTAACTCTGGAGACGAGCGACGGCAGCTACGAGCCCTGGAGCTCGCGTCGCGCCCAGAGCAAAGTTGCTGCATCAGGCCGCCGACGCGGCTGATCTGGATGGGGTTGGCGCCGGCGCTTGGTGGCCCACTGTTGATGATGGTGTTGACCATGGAGGCACATGTAGTTAGGGCTCCTTAGGAATTGCGCCTTTTGTTCCCTGCGAGGAATCAAGGAAATACCCCATGGGGGCATGTAAAGCATCTTTCGTGTCGTTTGTTCATGTTATCCTCATTGCGAAGTGGTGCAAGATGCTTGTCCTGTCTCGGCTCGGTTCCCCCTTTCTAACCTCACGACGACTTGGTGCTCTACGCTGACAGGTCCCGGTCCCCAGGCAGGCTTCAGCCGTCGCTGGTATGCCAGGTCGCGATGCCGTGGTCAAGGCCAGGTGGTGAGCGGCCCAAGGTCCAGTAAGAGCCCCTGAGGTGCGATGCTCAGGAGGTCCCCTTTTGAGCTGAAGCAGCTGCCGCTGGGCGAGAGAGGAAGGCAACGTCGCTGTCACAGAGCCGCATTAAGTGAGGGTTTAGTGTCGCATCGATTAGCTGTTCCAGGAGCGTGACTTATCTCGAGAAATTGGAGCCGTTCCTTAGCGAGGTGCTGGACCTGCGTGTCGGCAGCTGGGTTGTCGCTGGGTCAGGCCTTCGTTAGCTTCTCCTCTCCTCCCCGCACTCTCCTTCGTGCTCTACGTCCTCAAGTTCCGGCCCTCGAGCGAGCTCAGCCACCGCTGGTATGCCAGATCGTGATGCTGTGGACAAGGCCAGGGGGTGAGGGCTGGAGAGCCAGTAAGAGCCCCTGAGTCGCGATGCTCAGGCGCCCCCCTTTTAACGTGTGAGCGGGTCGCATGGGTAAGAGAGAGAGAAAGCTCGCGACACCCCCATGTTATTCCTTAGGTGGACCCTGTAATCCAACACGAGAGAAGCAAGGGTTGCCATTACGATTGCCGGCCAGCCATTGGTTGCTCCGAGGGAGTGATGAGGGCACTGAGGGCCTGGTGAGGTAGCGCTTTACGGGGCTGGCGCGGCCAGAGCTTGATCACTCAGATTTTTCAACGTTGCAGGGACGGACCCATGCGCAAGCGCTGTGCCAGAGCGAGCGGCTCCAAAGGTAGGTGTCAATCGAACAGGGGATTATCACAGGCAGGTTAAGCATGAAGAGCAGATCAGCTTAGATAGATGCAGGAAAGATAGATGCCACTGGGTCAGGCCCGAGTGGCATGGGGATGATGCAGCCCGAGGTGCGCCCTCAACAAAGCAAACTAAAGACACAAGCAAAACGGATACATGCCACAGGGACAGACCCACACGACCTGGGAATGATGCAGCCCTGAGGGCGCTCCAAGCTGAAATGAAACTTGAAAGATGTCACTTGATATCATTGCAGAGCGGGTGTTGGAGTAGCTGACAATGCCTAGTGAAGAAGCCAATCCTCACGAGCCTTCGGAGCCCTGAGCCTCGGGAGGCTCTGGGGTCCGGGCGGCTCCTCAAGGTCCATCTCCATCTCCGCCAAGAACGCGTGGTGCCTGACCTCCTGAGCTTCCAGAATACTCCTCATCAGGCACTGGTGAGCAGCAGCCGCATTCGGCAGACCGAAAGGCATGCGAACATAGCTGTGAGGTGGACCCTCGCAGTGTCCCACGCGTGAAGGCCAGAAACGCTCCTGAGACGCGACTCGGTTAAGCCCTGGGTAGTCGATGCAGACGCGCAGCCCACCATCCTCGCCTGGATGGGGAGCTACACCTGGTAGGTGGCGATCGCCGCACATGACTCTTGATTCCTGCAGCTTGTGAGTAACCTTGGTGATGAACTCCTGAGGGTTGGGCCCTCCTTGCCTCATGCCTTCCTGAGGGAAATGTGTCGCGAAGCATGCCTCTAAGTGGTGCCCGAGTGCCTCCCTCGTGATCTTGGTAAAGTCTGAGGCCCTCCAGGAGAGAGCCCCCGACCCTTGCCCGAGGAGGGCATCGGGCGCGCCTTCCTATGCGACGGAGGGAGGAGCCCCTTGGGCGGGCGCAGATCCTGGCGCGGGGCCTCCGGAGATGCCTGCCTCCTGAGGCCTTGAGCTGGGTGATGTCTTCTTCTTCTTGGGGGTTGCCTCGGGAAGGTTCCCACTCTTGCTATCTAGGTCCTCAACTGATGCGGCTTGGAAGGCACGCTCGAGGGAGCACACCGCATCCTTCTCATCGCAGGGGACTGTGATGACTCCGCCGCTTCCTGGCAGCTTGAGGACATTGTACCCATGGTGAGTCACTGCCATGAACTGGGCCAGGGCTGGATACCCGAGGATGGAATTGTATGGCAGGCGAATGTGGGCAACGTTGAAGTCGATGAGCTCGGTACGGTAGTTCTTGCGCTGTCCAAAGGTGACAGGGAGGCGGACCTGCCCTATCGGGGTGGTGGAACCATCAGTGACTCCTGAGAAAGGCTTGGTCGGCTGAAGCTGGTCATATGGCACTTAGAGATTGTTGAACGTCTCGAGGGATAGAACGTTGAGGCCCGCGCCGCCATCGATGAGGGTCCTTGTAACTTGCACATTGCTGATGACTGGGGAACAAAGCATTGGGAGGACCCCGGCAGTTGCCGCACACTTGGAGCTGATCCGCTGAGCTGAACGTGATGGCGCACGTGGACCACCTGAGAGGTCATGTGGCCTCGAGCTTGGGGAGGACTCGGTCACCTCGCGAGCAAACTGCTTGAAGATGCGCTAAGAGGCTGGGGCCTGGGCACTGCCCAAGATGCAAGCGATGGCGCGTGGCTCCTGGAAGCCCCCATCCCCCTCGTCCTGATGATGGTCGTCATTCCTCCTTGGTGGTGGTGGCAGAGGAGGAAAGCCTGCGTCCTGCGGGCAATCCTCACGAGGCTGATCCCTCCAAGACCCCTCGCGAGGCTGGTCCTGCCAGCGGTCCTCGCGAGGCCGGTCACACCACCCTTGGCGAGGGCCTCGGTCGTCCTATAGTCCTCCACCTCTTCCTCCTCGTCGGCCATAGCCCCGATCGTTGCGCTCGGGGCGTCGACCAACACGTCCTTCTCACACGGCCCTGAGCTCTTGGCATTCGTTAGTGTTGTAGGTGTGGAGGTCGTGGTACACGCAGTACCGGCTGCCCTTGGACGACTCTGGCTGGTCCCTGCCGCGCGTCGTGTCT
The DNA here is from genome assembly GCF_018294505.1 of Triticum aestivum. Taxonomy (NCBI): domain Eukaryota; kingdom Viridiplantae; phylum Streptophyta; class Magnoliopsida; order Poales; family Poaceae; genus Triticum; species Triticum aestivum. The sequence continues at coordinate 217,939,607 of NC_057807.1, read as the reverse complement.
GGCTCTGCTGCGAGCACGACTGCTCCTTTGCGCTTCACGTCCTTGGCCTTGGCTTTCTTCTTTTCTGTATCAGCAGCTAGGAGCTCGAGGAGGGAGAGGCGTCCCTCCTCAGCCCTTGCGCACTTGGTCGCCAGGTTGAACAGCTCCAGAGATGTGCATAGATCTTTGTGGATTGCCAGCTCCTCCTTCATCTTGACATCGCGGACGCCATCAGAGAACGCTGAGATGATGGCCTCCTCAGTCACCTTGGGAATCTTGAGGCGAGCACTGTTGAAGCGCTGGACGTGCTTCTGCAGGGTCTCTCCAGGTTGCTTCTTGATGCGGCGCAGGTCACCCATGACTGGGGGACGGTCGGAAGTGCCCTGGAAGTTAGCGATGAAGCGGGTGCGCATCTCGTCCCAAGAAGAGATCGTGCCGGGAGGCAGGTTCAGGAGCCAGGTGCGGGCACCGTCTTTGAGTGCCATGGGAAACCAATTCGCCATGACCTTCTCATCTTCGTTGGCGCCTCGATGCCCAGCTCGTAGAGATACAGGAACTCCGCAGGGTCGGTAGTGCTGTCATAGCGAGGAGGCACATCCGGCTTGAACTTGCCTGGCCAGGCGACACTGCACAACTCGGTGGTGAAGGCGCGGCAGCCTGCGGTGGCCACCGGAGCTCTTTGCTGACGCGGGGCTTGCTCCTGAGGATTCCCGCGCGCCTCCGCCAGAGGCAGCGCGGGGTCTTGACGTGCTGGCGCAGGGATGCTGTCATGGCATGCTGGTGCAGGGAGCACATGAGCACCTTCTTGGGGACGAGGGATTTCTTGGCATCTCCTTCTTGTCGCGCGGGCGCTGGACGCGGTGGGTCTCGTCCAGGGGCCGCGTGCCTTGGAGCCAGGGTGCCTTCTTGGGGATGAGGTGGCAGAGGCACCTCCTGAGCTGCATCACCCATGTAGGATGGAGGGCAAGGCAGCAAGAGGGACGACGCAGGAGAGCCTCCTGCGGCGCTGAGGACCTCGGTGATGCGAGCGAGCCACTCCTCGTAGAGGTCGTCGACGGGGCGGTAGTGCAGGAGCTCGTGTGCCAGGAGCAATGCGGCATGCACGTCCGTGGGAGCGCAACGAGCATGCAACGACGAACCAGCTAGAGTCAGCGACGGAGTGGCGGTGCGGCCTTCCCGCCGCACCAAGGGATGCAGCGACGACGCCTGCTGCACGTTCCCTGCCGGGCCGGTGGCGGCAGGCGACGGAGAACGACGGGGAGGCCCTCCGACGGGAGCCGTCTGGGCGACATGGGCGGCGAGAGCAGCCCGACGCTCGGCACGAGCTCGGCGAGCGTCAGCCATGGATGCGACGAATGATCGAACGCGGAACAGCGGAAGAAAGATTCCTGCGCACCCCTACCTGGCGCGCCAAATGTCGGACATCGGGTTCCGGCAAAACCCTTAAGGTTCGAACTCTGGGGTGCGCACGAAGATCTTCCCCCTACCGATCCACGTCCCAACGCCTCGCTATGGATCTAAGCTAAACGATGAACAACACAAGGGACACAAGATTTATACTAGTTCGGGCCACCGTTGCGGTGGATTGCCTCAAGGGCTGATGATGAACTATACAAGGGAAGAACAACCTCGCGAGAGGTGTTCTTGTGGTGGTGGTCTGCTTGAGAAGGATTCAATCCCCCCTACTATGGTGGCTATCCCTATATATAGAGGTCCTGGTCCTCTTCCCAAATTTGAGTGGGAAGGGCGCCAACAACGGCCATTTTGAAGGGTAACATCTAGTACAAGTTATCCTGACTAAAGTTGGTCTTCGGCTGCCATAGGCACTGGCGATGACGTCGTCTTGGGCTCCACGGTGTCCTCCGTCCTGCCGCTCAGCTAGTCTTGGTCTCGTTGCATCGAAATAGTAGCATTTGCCTGATGCCTCGGTAGTCCATGCCTGTGCTTGCCCCCTTTGCACGAAAGAGGAAACAAGGTCACCGCCGTGCTCTAAAAGATATAAGTGAAGCACTAGAGCAAAAACTATCAAGCTCAAGAGATATAAGTGAAGCACATAGAGTATTCCAGCAAATTCTAATCAAGTGGGCTTCTCCCAAAAGGTGTGTACAGCAAGGATGATTGTGGTAAACTAAAAAGCAAAGACTAATATAATACACGACGCTCCAAGCAAAACACATATCATGTGGCGAATAAAAATATAGCTCCAAGTAAAGTTACCAATGAACGAAGATGAAAGAGGGGATGCCTTCCCGGGGCATCCCCAAGCTTAGGCTTTTGGCTATCCTTGAATATCTTGGGGTGCCATGGGCATCCCCAAGCTTAGGCTCTTGCCACTCCTTATTCCATAGTCCATAAAAGCTTTACCCAAAACTTGAAAACTTCACAACACAAAACTCAACAGGAAATCTTATAAGCTCCGTTAGTGAAAGAAAACAAAAATACCACATAAGGTAATGTAATGAACTCATTATTTATTTATTTTGGTGTTAAACCTACTGTATTCCAACTTCTCTATGGTTTATAAACTATTTTACTGGCCATAGATGCATCAAACTAAGCAAACAACACACGAAAAACAGAATCTGTCAAAAACAGAACTGTCTGTAGAAATCTGTAACTAACGCAAACTTATGGAACTCTAAAAATCCTACCAAAATAGGAAGTCCTGGAACATTTGTCTATTGATCAGCAGCAATAATAATCAACGCAAAACCACGTTTCTGTGACCTAACAAAACTAAATTCGTGCGTGCAAAGTTTCTGTTTTTCAGCAGAATCAAATCAACTATCATCTTAGGTTATCCTATAGGTTCTACTTGGCACAAACACTAATTAAAAGATAAAAACACATCTAAATAGAAGGTAGATGCAAGATTTATTACTAAACAGGAACAAAAACAAAAAACACAAATAAAATTGGGTTGCCTCCCAACTAGCGCTATCGTTTAACGCCCCTAGCTAGGCATAAAAGCGAAGATAGATCTAAGTAGTGCCATCTTTGGCACTAAATTCATAAGTAGACCGCATGATAGATTCATAAAGTAATTTGACTTTCTTTAATGGAAATTGGAATCTAATATTCCCTTCCTTCATATCAATAATGCGCCGATTGTTCTAAGGAAAGGTCTACCAAGAATAATAGGGCAGGAAACATTGCAATCTATATCAAGAATGATAAAATCTACGGGCACCAAATTTCTATTTGCAACAATGAGAACATCATTGATCCTTCCCATTGGCTTTTTAATGGTGGAATCCGCAAGGTGCAAATTTAGAGAGCAATCATCAAGTTCATGGAAACCTGGAATATCACATAAAGTTTTCAGAATCATGGAAACACTAGCACCCAAATCACACAAAGCAAAACACTCATGATCTTTAATTCTAATCTTTATAGTAGGTTCCCACTCATCATTAAGTTTTCTAGGTATAGAAACTTCCAAATTAAGTTTTTCATCATAAGATTGCATCAAGGCATCAACGATATGTTTGGTAAAAGCTTTATTTTGACTATAAGCATGAGGAGAATTAACAACAGATTGCAACAAGGAAATAGCACCTTCTAAAGAACAATTATCATAATCAAATTCCCTGAAATCCGAGATAGTGGGTTCAATACTATTTAAAGTCATGACCTCTCCAAACCCACTTTTACCAAATTTAGCATCAAGATCTATAAACTCCGAATTCTGGGGACGCCTTCTAGGTAAAGTTGATTCATCTTAAGTCCCATAATCATCAAGATTCATATTACAAATCAAAGATCTAATAGGAGAAACATCAATAACTTTAAGATCTTCATCATTATTTTCATGGAAACTAGAAGAACACGCTTTTATAAAGCTATCTTTCTTAGCACGCAATCTAGCAGTTCTTTCCTTGCACTCATCAATGGAAATTCTCATTGCTTTGAGAGACTCATTGATATCATGCTTAGGAGGAGAAGATCTAGGTTTAAGAGAATCAACATCAAGCGAAAGTCTATCAACGTTCCTAGCAAAATCATCAACTTTGAGCAATTTTTCTTCAAGCAAAGCATTAAAATTCTTTTGAGAAATCATAAATTCTTTCACACTATTCTCAAAATCAGAGGGCATCTTATTAAAATTACCATAAGAATTATTGTAGGAATTTCCATAATTATTAGAGGAATTACTAGGGAACGGTCTAGCATTAAAGTTTCCTCTATAAGCATTGTTACCGAAACTATTCCTACCAACAAATTCACATCCATAGATTCATTATTATTCTCAATCAAAGTAGACAAAGGCATATCATTGGGATCAAGAGGAGTATTTTTAGTAGCAAACAAATTCATAAGTTCATCCATCTTTCCACTCAAAACATTGATTTCTTCAATAGCATGCACTTTTTTACTAGAAGATCTTTCGGTGTGCCATTGAGAATAATTAGCCATAATATTATCAAGAAGTTTTGTAGGATCTCCTAATGTAATTTCCATAAACGTGCCTCCCACGGCCGAATGTAAGAGATTTCTAGAAGCAAAATTCAAACCGACATAAAAAATTTGTATGGTCATCCATAAATTCAAACCATGAGTAGGGCAATTGTGAATCATCAATTTCATTCTTTCCCAAGATTGGGCAACATGCTCACGATCAAGTTGTTTAAAATTCATAATATCGTTCCTAAGAGTGATAATCTTAGCGGGAGGAAAATACTTAGAGATAAAAGCATCTTTGCACTTTGTTCCAAGAATCAATACTATTTTTAGGCAAAGACGAAAATCAAACTTTAACACAATCTCTAAGTGAAAACCGAAATAACTTCAATTTAATAATATCATTATCCATATCTTTCTTCTTTTGCATATCACACAAATCCACAAAATTGTTTAGATGAGTAGCGGCATCTTCACTATGAAGTCCGGCGAATTGATCTTTCATAACAAGATTCAGCAAAGCAGTATTGATTTCGCAAGACTCAACATCATTAAGAGGAGCAATCGGAGTACTAAGGAAATCATTATTAATTGTAGTCGGGAAGTCACACAATTTGGTATTATCTTGCGCCATGGCAATAAGTAATCCAACACACAAGCAAACAGAAAAAGGCAAGCGAAAAGAGAGGAGGAGATTGGGAAAGAGAGGGCGAATAAAACGACAAGGGTGAAGTGGGGGAGAGGAAAACGAGAGGCAAATGGCAAATAATATAAATGCGAGGGATATGGGTTTGACTTGAGCGAAGACCTCGCCGGCAACGGTGCCAGAAATCCTTCTTGCGACGTCTTGAGCTTGCGTTGGTTTTCCTTGAAGAGGAAAGGGTGATGCAGCAAAGTAGCGTAAGTATTTCCCTCAGTTTTTGAGAACCAAGGTATCAATCCAGTAGGAGGCTCCTCAAAAGTCCCATGCACCTACACAAACAAACAAAGAACTCGCAACCAACGCAATAAAGGGGTTGTCAATCCCTTCACGATCACTTGCGAAAGTGAGATCTAATAGAGATAGTATGATAAGATAAATATATTTTTGGTATTTCAAAATATAGATGCAAAAAGTAAAGATGCAAATAAAAGTAGATTGGAAACTTATATGATAAAAGATAGACCCGGGGGCCATAGGTTTCACTAGTGGCTTCTCTCAAGATAGCATAAGTATTATGGTGGGTGAACAAATTACTGTCGAGCAATTGATAGAAAAGCGAATAATTATGAGATTATCTAGGCATGATCATGTATATAGGCATCACGTCTGTGACAAGTAGACCGACTCCTGCCTGCATCTACTACTATTACTCCACACATCGACCGACTCCTGCCTACATCTAGAGTATTAAGTTCATAAGAACAGAGTAACGCCTTAAGCAAGATGACATGATGTAGAGGGATAAACTCATGCAATATGATATAAACCCCATCTTTTTATCCTCGATGGCAACAATACTATACGTGCCTTGCAACCCTTTCTGTCACTGGGTAGGGACACCACAAGATTGAACCCAAAGCTAAGCACTTCTCCCATGGCAAGAAAGATCAATCTAGTAGGCCAAACCAAACTGATAATTCAAAGAGACTTGCAAAGATAACTCAATCATACATAAAAGAATTCAGAGGAGATTCAAATATTTCTCATAGATCAACTTGATCATAAACCCACAATTCATCGGATCTCGACAAACACACCGCAAAAAGAGTTTACATCGAATAGATCTCCACAAGAGAGGGGGAGAACATTGTATTGAGATCCAAAAAGAGAGAAGAAGCCATCTAGCTAATAACTATAGACCAGAAGGTCTGTGGTAAACTACTCACAACTCATCGGAGGGGCTATGGTGTTGATGTAGAAGCCCTCTGTGGTCGATTCCCCCTCCGGCGGAGCGCCGACGAAGGGTCCAAGATGGGATCTCGCGGATACAGAAGGTTACAACGGTGGAAATTGTGTTTCGTTGGCTCCCTGGATGTTTTCGGGGTACATAGGCTTATATAGGAGGTAGAAGTACGTCGGTGGCCGCCCGAGGGGCCCACGAGACAGGGGACGCGCCCTGTAGGGGTGGGCGCGCCCTACCCTCTCGTGGCCGCCTTGTCTGCTTCTTGACTTGCACTCCAAGTCCTGTGGATCACGTTCGTTCGAAAAATCACGCTCCCGAAGGTTTCATTCCGTTTGGACTCCATTTGATATTCCTTTTCTTCGAAATACTGAAATAGGCAAAAAAAACAACAATACGGGTTAGTAGGTTAGTCCCAAAAATGATATAATTGTTTAAAATGAAGCCCATAAACATCCAAAAGGGGTAATATAATAGCATGGAACAATCAAAAATTATAGATACGTTGGAGACTTATCAATCGTGCAGTCCATCCAAAGCCCACATCGACATATCCTCCTCGGTTGGGTCTTTTGGCCAGTCGGGGATGAACAACGATTCACTCCAGACGGCCACCACCCCCCGGCCCGCTGACGACACCGAGGTGTTGTCTCAGAGGATACCGGACCAGGGGGAGACAGTTATGGAGATGCCCCAAGGCGAAATCTCAGACGCCGGGCACATGAGGGGGAAGAACCCCATGGATTCTGATGATGGGGGCCGCAATAAGTCTGGCCCCCAGCCGGATACTGCGTCGGAACCTCCAGTGGTTCCGGATTCAGGTAGGCAGCCCCTCGCTAAGGGGGGCGAGCCGCCTGTGCCAATGACCTCTGTCCATCCAGAGGCATCGGACAACTTGCTGGAAGCGCTTCAGGGCGCTTCCATTGATGAAGAACACCGTACTCTTATTAGTACAGTGATTGAGAAGGTTCGGTCCACCAAAAGCGGGTTGACCAAAGCCTGCACCAGCCTCCTGACGGGTTTTGAGGTAAGTAATCGAATTTTGAGAAAATATCACAACATAGACAGTAGCCGTTGATGCTCTGTTTGGTGTTCGGAAAGAAAGGCTGAACAGAGGATCAAATAACATCCACATGGGTCTAATCAGAATATGTCTATGTGAATAAGCAGGCGTCACTGCTGGCCGCTGCCGCTCATACTACGGAGGTCTCCAGACTGAAGTGGGACCTGAAGCGGAACGAGGAAGAGCTCGGCCTCGTGAAGAGGCAGCTCGAGGAAAACAAAGATACATAATGCCCCGTCTATATGTCATATAAAGGAAAAGTTGTTGATGCTAATAGAAGCGTCATGAATTTTAGTAGGGGCCACGACTGAAGTGGCGGCCCTTAAGAAGGCGCTGTCCAAGGCAGAAAACAAAGCGGCCAAGGAGCGCACCGAGCGTGAGAAACAAGAGGCTCGGGTTGACGAGGTCCAGCAAGAGCTCCAGGACTTCGTCAAAAAATACAAGTCCCTGGAGCGTGACTCTAAGACACAAGAGTCCAAGCTTGCGAAGGCCCGCTAGAGCGCACATGATGCCAATGCTAAAGCCCAAAAGGCCCTCCAAGAGGTTCAAGCGGCCAAGAAGATTGCAGCGGGTAAGGCATTCAATATGCAAAGCAAGCATGTGAAGGAGACTTTCTTTTTACTTACCCAAATTTGGAGCTCAACAGGAGCATTCGCAGATCTGCTGCGCAGCATCTCTAATGCCGCAGAGTTCTACCAAGCTGAGGAAGGGAGCTCGACGGAGAAGTTGTTCTGGTCCCAGTATATTGGGGCGGAACACCCGATGTCCTTGAGCGACCAGCTAAAGCAACTGGTCGAACTTCACAAGGCAGCCGAACTAGCCATGAAGGATCTCATAGTCCGGATGTGGCTTGTCGAGCCCCTGCCCAGCAGCTACTTCGGCCTGGTAAAGCGGCTTGTGAATGCCTGCCCGTGGCTTGAAGTCATAAAGTGGTTAGTCTGTATTGAAGGTGCGCGTAGGGACTTTGCCCGTGCGAAAGTGCACTGGGCGAAGATGGATGCCGAGAAGCTGGTGGCGGAGGGGCTGCCGGAGGGCAAGGAGCATCGCCACCCCGAAAAGTATTATGACAGTGTCTTGAAGGGTGCCCGCCTTGTGGCGGAGGAATGGGCTAAGGATGTAATATTTGAATAAATGTACTCATGTGATCCTGTAGTATGAAAACAAGTTCATGTGCGTTATATAACCCTTGTTGATTTAAAATATTACCTTCTGTGCGGCCGTTTATAAAATCTGAGAGTTGGCCAGTCGTCGGCTTCTGCCCCCATGTAACTAATACTAGGGTGTTCGGGATAAATCTAAACACTCTTTATCCAAATTTTTGGTCCTTTAAGGAGGTGTTTAGCGCAGCGAACAAGGCAACCAGACTATACGGCTTTATCACTCTCACTTAGCCATAGAAGTCTATAATTTTAAATTTTGGCAAAGCCCCTAGTATTTGGAAGGCTGAACTTGGGGCGCTATACACGCCTAAATCGGACAAGGCCGATTCCTCGCCCGAAGTGGAAAAAATCTTTATGGATTTGAGACCTCTCGAACAGCGACCGGCTCTCGCCGCATCATGTTTGTCAGTTTTCGGCTTTCTCTACTGAGGTGCTCGTCCGGAAGAACCGGGACACAATCGCAGTAGATCTCCCTGTGCTACCTTAGCCGATATAACGGAACGTAAGGCACCAAAACATGGGAGCTGGGCAAACCCAACTATTGACCCAAGACATGATTCGGAGTTGATGCATATAATGCTATAAGTTCGGGGTGCCGCACTACCGAAAGTGTTCGGACTTTTCTTGCCGTGTTATGGGGTACACTGAAGCCCCTGGCGAGTTGGACGTACCAAAATGTACGAGTGCAATTTTTAATGAATAAGCAGTAAAGGAAAAGGATAAATAAATGTAATAGTAAGCTGAAACTATACATTATTTTCCATTGCTATTTTAATAATACGCCAAAGCGTATGTATACGAGTAGTGCGTTAAGCAAAATAGGACTATTGGACATGTCCTTAACCAAGAGCGAGCTGCGTGTGGGCATGTAAAACAGGTATAGCGATCGATATGAGAGACCACCTGAGGATTCCCTTGTACGCCAAAGCTTCTTGTCTCCTTGGTGTTTCCATCCCATTATGGGTCCGATAATCAGGCTATCGGAAAGGGCTTCCCGAAAATAGGGACCTGAAAAGAAAAGGTGTGAAGATATACGGATCCTGGGGCGGTTGAGCCGCATTGTGTATCGTGTTGTAGCCGTGCCTTCGCCTATGCCCATGATATTTTGAGTGCGTAATTATGTACGTGCGTAATTATGATATCTTGTGAGCTTGTGGCTCGCTATACTAAATTGGAAAACAAACATATCCAGCTCGACCTTGACTTGAAGCTTGTTCAGGAGAACTTTAAGAAGGCGAAAGATGAAGCAAAAGGTATGGTTGGTGAGAATCTTGACGACTGTCTTTATCTTTCTGCCCATTCCTGATTCTGACCTCATTGTCACTTTGTAGATAAAATGAAGGAGGCTCCAAAGAAGAAGGACCATGATCTTGCTGAAGCGCAGAAGGCAGCTTTGGACAAAATGAAGCTTGCGGAAGAAAAACTGGCTTCAGTCGGTAAACTTGAAGAGGAGAACACCAATCTGAAAGCTGCTCTCGACGCGGCCAACAAGGAGGTCAGCCATCTGAAGAATGATACAATAGCTCTGAGTGACAAGGCTAGTGAACTGGCAGGGAAGAAGAACGATCTGGAGGCTTATCTGGGAGGGCTCGCCAAGAAGTTATTCATCATGCTTGAAGGTAATCTCTTCTATCCGACTGACTTGTTATCATCGACTCATCATAGAACTGTTGGCTTAACTTCGAATTGTGTTTACAGAATTCTGCCAGAAATTTGAGGAGGAGACCAATCGAGTGGAGACAAGCTTGGACCCCATTAACTCTCCTGTGAAGGATGAAGCCGCTATGAATGTGCTCCGACTGGAGTCTTGTGTTGCTGGTGTGGTTGACTACCTTGCTCGACTGAAGGTTGCGGCATCGCAAATCGACACGACACTCTGGCCAGGAGCGATGCTTCAAAATGACCTCGAGTCTCTAATGACTCGACTGAATGAGGTTCCAGGTCGAGTGCAAGAATGGAAGAAGTCTTCTGCCAGGTGCGGCGCTGATGTTGCTCTGTCCCTGGTCCGTGTTCACTGCAAGGATACGCGAGAGGAAAAGCTGACATCCATCAAAGTTGCCAATACCAAGAAGCACGACTTCCAATCTTTCATGGAGACCTTCATTGCTGCTGCCACTCGGATCGCTGACGGAATTGATCTGGACAAGTTTTCCGCACCCTCCAGTCCTCCACCTGAGGAGTAAGAAAAACTTCTATGCTTCACCTTAAATTTGCCTCGGAATGCCGAGTGGTTTTGTAACCGATAAAATTTTACAGGCTTATCTGAACTTGGCTTATCGTTGAATATGCTTGCATTTGCCTTCGAGCGAACTTTATTCTTCACTCGGAATATACTTTAGTGCTTGAGACGCAGCTCTGAGGTGGAAAGTCTAGTCGACCTGCATTTCATCACTCTTGTAGGTAGGGATGGAGCACAGATTGCAGTCGACCTGTGTCCTTGCGGATCAGGATGGAGCGCACATTGTATTTGTCGCGTAGCTCCGAAGGAGAAGGCAGCAGTCGACCTACACCTCGTCGTCCTTGCAGAGTGCACGTTGTATTTGTGGCGTAGCTCCAAAGGAAAAGGTAGCAGTCGACCTGCACCTCGTCGTCCTTGCAGAGCGCAGGTTGTATTTGTGGCGTAGCTCCGAAGGAGAAGGTAGCAGTCGACCTGCACCTTGTCGTCCTTGCAGAGTGCATGCTGTATTTGTGGCGTAGCTCCGAAGGAGAAGGTGGCAGTCGACCTGCACCTCGTCGTCCTTGCAGAGCGCATGTTATATTTGTGGCGTAGCTCCAAAGGAGAAGGTAGCAGACGACCTGCACCTCGTCGTCCTTGCAGAGTGCATGTTGTATTTGTGGCGTAGCTCCAAAGGAGAAGGTAGCAGTCGACCTGCACCTCGTCGTCCTTGCAGAGCACATGTCTTATTTGTGGCGTAGCTCCAAAGGAGAAGGTAGCAGTCGACCTGCACCTCGTCGTCCTTGCGGATCGGAATGGATTAAATACTTAGGCGAGTACTGGACTGCAGCTAAGCCTCTGAGTGGGAGGATTGCTCTCCACTCGGTAGGATTTTTAAATACTTAGGCGAGTACTGGACTGCAGCTAAGCCCCCGAGTGGGAGGATTGCTCTCCACTCGATAGGATTTTTAAATACTTAGGCGAGTACTGGACTGCAGCTAAGCCCCCGAGTGGGAGGTTTGCTCTCCACTCGGTAGGATTTTTAAAGACTTAGGCAAGTACTGGACTGCAGATACGCCCCCGAGTGGGAGGTTTGCTCTCCACTCGGTAGGATTTTTAAATACTTAGGCAAGTACTGGACTGCAGCTAAGCCCCCGAGTGGGAGGTTTGCTCTCCACTCGGTAGGATTTTTAAATACTTAGGCGAGTACTGGACTGCAGCTAAGCCCCCGAGTGGGAGGTTTGCTCTCCACTCGGTAGGATTTTAAATACTTAGGCGAGACGGATTTGCATCTAAGCCCCCGAGTGAGAGGCTTGCTCGTCACTCGGCAAGGATTTTTTTTCAATTCTTAGGCGAGTACTGGACTGCAACTAAGCCCCCGAGTGGGAGGTTTGCTCTCCACTCGGTAGGATTTTCAAATACTTAGGCGAGTACTGGACTGCAGCTAAGCCCCCGAGTGGGAGGTTTACTCTCCACTCGGTTGGATTTTCAAATACTTAGGCGAGTACTTGACTGCAGCTAAGCCCCCGAGTGGGAGGTTTGCTCTCCACTCGGTAGGATTTTCAAATACTTAGGCGAGTACTGGACTGCAGCTAAGCCCCCGAGTGGGAGGTTTGCTCTCCACTCGGTAGGATTTTTAAATACTTGGGCAAAACAAATTCGCGGCTAAGCCCCCGAGTGAGAGGCTTGCTTGTCACTCGGTAGGATTTTCAAATACTTAGGCGAAAAGGATTCGCATCTAAGCCCCCGAGTGAGAGGCTTGCTCGTCACTCGGCAGGGATTTTCTTTTACAAACTTAGGCGAAATGGATTTGCAGCTAAGCCACCCACTGGGGGATTTCTCACGTAAATAAAAGCAACGACAATCACTGGGGAAAATTATAACACTCTTGTCTTTGATAAACAAACTACAGAGGTACTTTTTATTACATCTCATCCGAGTGAGTACTTAAGTATAAAAGGGGCAGAGCAGCTCCGCATTCCAAGCTCGTGGCACATCAATCTGGTGATCGACATTGTAAAGACGGTACGCTCTATTGTGGAGAACTTTGGTGACGATGAAGGGGCCTTCCCAAGTAGGAGCGAGCTTGTGTGGCTTCTGTTGATCCACTCGGAGGACTAAATCTCCTTCTTGGAAGGCTCGACTCTTCACGTTTCTGGCATGGAATCGACGCAAGTCCTGCTGATAGATAGTCGATCGGATCATGGCCATCTCTCTTTCTTCTTCTAGAAGGTCGACTGCGTCCTGCCGGGCTTGTTCTGCTTCATCTTTAGAGTAAAGCTCGACTCGGGGTGCACTGTGAAGCAGGTCACTCGGCAGAACTGCTTCAGCTCCACAGACTAGAAAGAATGGAGTTCGCCCAGTCGACCGATTAGGAGTGGTCCTCAATCCCCAAAGAACTGATGGAAGTTAGTCGACCCACGCACCTGCTGCGTGCTTGAGATCACGCATCAACCGGGGTTTCAGTCCTTTGAGAATTTGGCCGTTTGCTCTTTCTACTTGTCCATTCGACTGGGGGTGAGCGACGGAAGCTTAGTTGACTCGCGTGCCTTGAGAGGCGCAAAAGGCTTTGAACTTGTCGGAATCGAAGTTCGACCCATTATCAGTGATGATGCTATGCGGAACTCCATATCTGAATATCAACTCTCTGACAAAACCGATAGCAGTGCAAGCATCGAGATTCTTGATAGGTTTAGCTTCAATCCATTTAGTAAACTTGTCGACTGCCACTAGCAAGTGAGTGAAGCCGCTCCTGCCAGTTCTTAGTGGTCCAACCATATCCAACCCCCAAACAGCGAAGGGCCAGACGAGTGGAATGGTCTTCAAGGCTGAGGCGGGTTTGTGCGACATATTGGAATAGAACTGACATCCTTCACACTTGTCGACTATCTCCATCGCCATTTCATTTGCTCTTGGCCAGTAAAATCCCGCGCGGTATGCTTTAGCCACAATGGTCCGAGAGGATGCATGATGACCACAGATCCCCGAGTGGATATCGTCAAGAATTATCTAACCTTCTTCTGGTGTTATACATTTCTGACTGACTCTAGTCGCGCTTTCCCTGTACAACTGTCCCTTTATCACAATAAAGGCCTTGGATCGACGGACGATCTGTCGAGCCTCTTCTTGATTCTCTGGGAGCTCTTTCCTTAGGATATACGCGATGTACGACACTGTCCAGTCGGGAGTGATGACCAAAACTTCCATGATCAGGTCGACCACAGCTGGGACCTCAACTTCAGTCGGATCCGTGACACTTTTCGGCTGCGGGGGCTTCTTCGGTGAAAGGATCCTCTTGAACTGGTGGTGTGTGGATGTGCTCCAAAAACACATTACCGGGAATGGCTTCTCTCTTGGAACCTATTTTTTCCAAATCATCAGCTGCTTGATTATTCAGTCGGGGGATATGATGAAGCTCTAACCCCTCGAATTTCTTCTCTAGCTTTCTCACTGCATTGCAGTAACCAGTCATGGTCGGACTTCTGACGTCCCACTCCTTCATTACTTGATTAACCACAAAATCTGAGTTGCCGTAGACCATGAGGCGACGGACGCCGAGTGAAATGGCCATACGCAACCCATAAAAAATTGCTTCGTATTGTGCTTCATTATTGGAGGAATCAAAGTGGATCTGGAGCACATATCTGAGCTTATATCCTCGGGGGGAAACCAACACTACCCCAACACCGGAACCATTCATCATCTTAGAACCATCAAAGAACATAGTCCAGTGCTCTGACTGAACTTGAGTCGGTAGTTGTTGTTCAATCCACTCGGCAATGAAATCTGCTATTGCTTGGGACTTGATGGCTTTCTTTGCCTCAAACTTGATATCTAGGGGAAGGAGTTCAATCGCCTGTTTTGCCACTCGACCAGTTGCATCTCTGTTGTGCAGAATCTCCGACAATGGAGCGTCGCTGACGACGGTAATGGAATGGTCAGAGAAGTAATGAGCAACCTTCTTCATGGTCAAATAAATCCCATATACAAGCTTCTGATAATGAGGGTATCTTTGCTTTTATGGGGTCAAAACTTCAAAAAGATAATATACTGGGCGCTGAACTTTAAAGGCTTTTCCTTCTTCTTCCCGCTCGACCGTAAGTACTGTACTGACGACTTGTCCTATGGCTGCAATGTAAAGCAGCAAAGGCTCTTTGCTGATTGGGGCAGCAAGCACCGGCTGGGTGGAGAGCAGGGCTTTTAGCTCTGCAAACGCTGCATCAACTTTGGGAGTCCACTCGAACTTGTCTGACTTCTTCATCAGTCGGTAAAGAGGCAATGCCTTTTCACCGAGACGAGAGATGAATCGACTTAAAGCGGCCAAGCAACCAGTCAGCTTCTGGACATCGTGCACACGCACAAGATGTTTCATTCGGAGTATAGTACCAACCTTTTCTGGATTGGCGTCGATTCCTCGTTCGGAAATGAGAAAACGAGGTAACTTTCCGCCAGGAACTCCGAATGTGCAATTTGATGGATTAAGCTTGATATCATACCTCCTGAGGCTGGCAAATGTCTCAGCAAGGTCAGTCAACAGGTCGGAACCTTTCCGTGACTTGACTACAATATCATCCATGTATGCTTCCACGTTCCGACTGATTTGAGTGAGCAAACACTTCTGAATCATCCTCATGAACGTGGCTCCGGCATTCTTGAGGCCGAATGGCATGGTGACATAACAGAAGCACCCAAATGGAGTTATGAAAGTTTTTTTGATCTTGTCGGGTCCATACAGACGGATCTGATGGTAACCGGAATAGGCGTCCAAAAAAGACAGGCGCTCACATCCCGCAGTTGAGTCGACTATTTGGTCGATGCGGGGGAGAGGAAAATGATCTTTCGGGCAGGCCCGATTGATATGTTTGAAGTCAATGCACATGAGAAGTGACTTATCCTTCTTGGGGACCATGACAATATTGGCGAGCCACTCGGAGTGGTAAATCTCTCGGATAAACTCCGCTGCTAAGAGCCGAGCCACCTCCTCGCCAATGGCCTTTCTCTTCTGGACGGTGGACCGTCGAAGATGTTCCTTGACAGGTTTCACTTTTGAGTCGACTCGTAGACGGTGCTCAGCCAGCCCCCTGGGAACACCCGGCATGTCAGAAGGCTTCCATGCGAAGATGTTCCAGTTCCCACGGAGGAACTGGATGATCGCTTCTTCCTATTTGGAGTCGAGTGTTGTAGAGATATGAGTCGGAGCAGCACTAGGGTCGGTCGGGTGAATGTGAATCGGTTTTGTCTCACTAGACGACTGAAACACTGATTCCATAGCGGGCTTCTTGGCTCGCAACAAATCACTCGGGTCTGTAGTTTTCTGGTATTCCTGCAGCTCTACAACTGCCATCTGAGCATCGGCGATCTTCGAGCCTTTCTTAAAGCACTCTTCTGCCTTCTTCTGATTGCCAGTAATAGTGATCACACCTTTGGGACCAGGCATCTTCAATTTGAGGTACACATAGCATGGTCGAGCCATGAAACGTGCATAAGTTGGCCTGCCCAAAATAGCGTGATAAGCACTCTGGAAATCCACAACTTCAAACATTAACTTTTCTTTGCGGTAATTCTTGGAATCACCGAAAACCACATCAAGAGCAATTTGACCGAGTGACTCAGCCTTCTTTCCAGGAATGACTCCATGGAAATTCATGTTGCTAGTACTGAGTCTTGACATCGGAATGCCCATCCCTTTCAATGTCTCTGCATACAATATATTCAGGCCACTGCCACCATCCATCAAAACTTTAGTCAGTCGAGTGCCTTCGACGATTGGGTCGACCACCAAAGCTTGCCTCCCAGGGGTGGCTATGTGTGTCGGATGATCGGACTGGTCGAATGTGATGGCAGTCTGAGACCATTTTAGATAACTGGGTGTCACCGGAGCAACCATATTCACCTCTCGGTTGATAACTTTCAATCGACTTTTGCTTTCTACATCAGCAAAAATCATCAGGGTGGAATTGACCTGGGGATATCCATCATCACTATCTTCTTTGTCTTCAACTTTTTCCGACTCCTTTTCCTTATCTTTGGGCTGTTTCCCCTGGAATTGCTGGATCAAGAGCCGACACTGTCGAGTGGTATGTTTCAGGTAAATGAATTTACCGTCCTCATCTTTCTTCGTGTGGATGTGGCACGGCAAATCCATCACGACATTCCCTTCCTTGTCCTTCACCTTCTTAGGGTTCCAAGACCCTTTGGGCTTCCCTTTAAACTTTCCTTGAGTCACGACCAAGGCTTCTCCAGGAGCAGCTGGCTCGGCTTTCCGCTTCTGCTTCCGACTGGAGTTCCCTCCCCCGGTTTTGTGCGCAACTGACTTGTGCTTGCCACTCTAGAGCCGATCCTCTTCTTCACCATTGGCATACTTGGTGGCAATCTCCATCATTCGACTCAGAGACATGTCTCTGGTTCGACCGAATTTTAGGTTTAGCTCTCTGTAC
The DNA here is from genome assembly GCF_018294505.1 of Triticum aestivum. NCBI lineage: Eukaryota > Viridiplantae > Streptophyta > Magnoliopsida > Poales > Poaceae > Triticum > Triticum aestivum. The sequence goes on along the minus strand of NC_057807.1, from coordinate 217,922,529 downwards.
TTAACGCCTTCCTTGAAGGCACAGACTGCCTGGTGATCAGATACATTCTCTACCGTGTGATGCAACGTGATCCATCTCTGGATGTAATCCCTCAGAGTTTCATTCGACTTCTGCACACAAGACTATAGCTCTGTCAACCCCGCTGGTCGCTTGCAAGTTCCTTCAAATGTTTTGACAAACACTCGGGCAAGATCTTCCCAAGTGTAAATGCTATTGGGTGCTAACTGATTCAACCATGCTCTGGCCGAGCCCTCCAACATAAGAGCCAGGTTTTTCATGGCCACCTCATCATTGCCGCCGCCAATCTGAACAGCCACTCGGTAGTCTTCAAGCCAAGTATCAGGCTTGGACTCGCTAGTGAACTTACCGACTCCAGTCGCCAACCTAAAGTTGGGAGGAATCACCGCGGCCCTAATGGCTCTGCTGAAACACTCTGGTCCTGAGACGTCTACTCTGCCACTGGTGGGTGCATCTCTGTCATGACCTTCTTGGTGAGCTCTATTCCTGTCGACCAAACCTTGAATGATAATGGATCTCACATCAAAGCCCGGTTCCCTGGGGTCGACTGGAATCCTTCGCCCAACACTGTGATGACATCTGTCATCCTGCTGTCGAGGTGCATACGATCCACCCCTTGGGGGAGGGGTGGGCACTCGACGTCGATCATCACGATCGAATCGGTGATCATACTGCTCACGGTTCTTGTACTGAACACGCCGGTCTCCATGTTCCTCACGCCTCGGGGGCGATCTTGGGCTATGGGCCGATTGGACTATATTTGCAGCGACGGATCTGCTGTGAATCCTATTCTGTGACTATGATACAGCTGAATTTTGATCTCCTGCTGCCCGAAGTAATGCTCTGATCTATAACAAGCCTTTGCCAGCCTCTGACTGGGAAGGCTGAATCGACTCTGCTATACGGGCTGCAGCTGCCAAATTTTGAATCGGAGTTTGATATACCTGAGTCGGTGGTGGAAAGAGTTGACATCGACTGGATTCTGGAACCCGTTGTCGCGCACGCTCGTCGAGTGCTCACTAGAGGTTCTCCAGTCGAGTGCGCTCAGCCAAGTTGGCCAAGCGCGCGTCCTCTAAGGCACGAGCCTCGGGGGTTTCTCCGACGATAGAAGTGTGTTGCGCATCCATGTTCTGGTGGCGAAGTTCTTCCCTCTGTAGCGAAGTGAGGGGCTCGGGTTGATACTCTTCATGAGCACGCGACGGATCGCCTCCGCCGTGGCCTCCGTTGGTGCGGGGAAAGCCGGGAGGACTGCGTGGTCCATCGACCATCAGAACCTCCGCCGCTGGATCACTGCTGTCGCACTCGGATGCAGTCTCTGTGGAGCCAGTCGGCAGATCGAACAGGCCGTAGAGAGATCGGGCTCGATCGCCACACCTTGGGGGGTGGCCGACTGGCGGGCCACCACGTGCCTCACCCACCATTGAAGCCTCGACCGACCAGAGCGCTTGTGCCGGCGGGAAACAGGGAGGGAGGACGACACAAGGGTTGACCGATACTGGGTCGACAGTTGCCGCAGGAGGACGTCGCGGACACACGCGCTAAAGTGCGTCGCCCCGCGGACAGGGAGCGCGTCGCTGTCGAGTGGAGCCTCCTGAAGCCAAGCGGAGTCGTCGACGATGAACGTGAGCATGCCGAGACGGATCTCGCGGCCCTCAACCAAAACTCCGCCTGAAACCATGATGAAGGAGATCGGAAAAATCGCAACTTCTCCAATAAGTCGCTAAAACACCTGCCCCACGGTGGGCGCCAACTGTCGTGGTTCTAAGTCTGGCAGTAGTGTAGGGGGGTAGGAATGGAGAGGCAAGATCCTAGCTATGGAGTAGTTGTATGCGCAAGATGTTTACGAGTTCAGGCCCTTCTCGGAGGAAGTAACAGCCCTACGTCTCGGAGCCCGGAGGCGGTCGACTGGATTATGTGTATATGAGTTATAGGGGTGTGAACCCTTTACACTGAGGAGGGGGTGGCTTATATAGAGTCCGCCAGACCCCTCTGGCCCTCAGTTATGCAGGGTTTAAGGTACATTAAGATCGGGCGTTACTGGTAACGTCCCAAATAAAGTGCTATGATGACCATAAAAGCTAGTTAATGACCGACCGTTTGCGTGCAGAGTGACTTTAGGTCTCCTGGTTGTCGAGTGGTTGGCTTCATGATCGAGTGTCTTCGAGTCCGTCGAGTGGAACACTTCTGAGTCGATTGACAGGTGGTTTCTTCTAGAGATGTCCTTGGGGAGGGTAGTTTGGACAGGTCCGCGACCCTACCCTAGGTACATAGCTTCATCACTCGCTGCGCAGTGCCTGGCACAGGAAGGCACCGTTGACATAATCACCCATGTCTATGCGCAAATCATCCACAAGGACTACTACATGCAAGAGGAGGACGATAGGTCGCTGGCCTTCTTGGACCGCAGGGCAACCTTGGACGACATTGTTAAGAAGTATGTTGAGCTCGCCGCCAACGCCGCTGCTCCTCACACGTCGGTTGCTGACCCAGCACACTAGGGCGTGAGGATGTCATTGATGGATCCGTATGTATATTTATCTTTCCGTCAAATCCATTTAGTAGTATATGGTACTACTAGTAATTATCTTACCTTTCGCATTAACTTCATAATTTTCATATGAACTCCATGCATGAACCACACTAGAACCAAACTTCTCATTACTCTGGGAATATCATTATATCTATCTATCGGTCGCGCCATGGAGCAAAACCATATTTGACAAGTTACAAGTTCAATAAAAAAGTGATGTAGGGCGGAACCCTATGGGGCCGACATTTCACGTTTGGAGAGGATCCCTACGAGGAACACGAAGAACGCGAGGAAGGAAACGAGGGAAATCACGGTGGAACACAAGAGAAAACACTCAACCAACACGAATATGATCACACATGTGCTAGATCATTGAGGCACAAAGTAACACGAGATCCGAAGTCAACAAGGGACGATACAAAGGTAGTCGTTCTTCTCCGTGAGGAGGCCTTAATTGTCTTCTCCGGGTGGAGGTCTTGAATCCAGGTGGATCTTCTCTGAAGAGGCGCAGTCCCTCACGAGGAGTAGATCCGTACGGATGAGCAATGCTCTATCTCAAATGAGCTAAACCAATGCTACCCTAGCTAGGAGGTGGGAGTGGTCTATTTATAGTCATAGTGCAAATGAGGGGCGAAGTGAAGGGGTAAATGGGCCTCATCCCGTAGCTGGACGCAGCTAGGGTCCGGACGTCCGTGGGGTGCCGGTCGTCTGGAGGCTCGCGGGGTCCCGAACGTATGTGGGTCTTCGGATGTCCGTAGATTCCAATCTGTTGGCAGGTGCACGGTCATCCGGAAGGGCCCGGTCGTCCGGAGCCTGGGAGTGGCCGGACGTCTGAGCTGGGCCAGTCGTCCAGAGCATGTAGCTCTGGCTGGCTTCTCTTCCCTTGGCTTTAGCGTCCTCCAGGGGTCGGATGTCCGGGCTAGGCCGGTCGTCCGGGGCCTGTAGCTTCCAAAGCAGCTCTTCTTCTTGATCTTCATGCTTGGTGTCCTTGCCATCTTGATCATTGAATGTAGTTGTCCCTTGACTCCCGTCCAAGCACCTGAGCACACGTAGAGTCTTCGTATGAGGTAGTAGCCATGTCTCGTGAGTAGGGAGAGGGAGTTCGGAGAGGAGCGAGTTCACCTTATCTTCGATAGCCTTTGCTCGAGATCTTGTCATGGGTCCAAGTGGTGCCGAGGGAGATGCAGGTATGTCCATGGGGATGAGTGAGGGATGCTCCGCATCATCTCCCCCTCCCTGGGAAAGATCCATCCTCGGATCGAAAGTTTCATCACCATGGTATGGCGAGAGGTCCTTGACGTTGAAGATGTCGCTCATGTTGTACTCTTCTCGTGGGAATCGATCTTGTAGGCGTTGTTGTTGTAGCATGCTAGAACCTTGAAGGGTCCATCGGCTTGAGGTAGAAGTTTGGACATGCGTTCGTTGGGGAAGCGGTCCTTGCGAAGGTGTAGCCACACAAGATCGCCAATGTTGAAGATCATGGGTTGCTTGTTGACGTTGAGCTTGGACGCTAGTTGTTGTACTTGGCGCTCAATGGTGTGCCTTGTATCTTTGTGCATCTTCTTGATGTTGCTTGGTCGTGCACTCGCGTCTAGGTTGGTGCACTCTTGTAGAGGAAGAGGTAGAATGTCCAATGGTGACAACGGGTTGAAGCTGTAGACGACCTCAAAGGGGGACTTGCTGGAAGTCGAATGTCTTGCACGTTTGTAGGCGTACTTGGCGATGGGTAGACACTCCTCCCACTCCTTGATGTTCCTCTTTATCAACACGCAAAGTAGAGTGGAGAGCGTTTGGTTCGTCACCTCCGTTTGGCCGTCGGTTTGCGGATGGTATGCGGACAAGAACAAGAGCTTGATTCTGAGCTTGGCGCATAGCGTCTTCCAAAAGTAACTCAAGAACTTGACGTCCCGGTCGGAGACGATTGTCTTTGGTACTCCGTGGAGTCGCAAGATTTCCCTACAAAAGATATTGGCGACATGTGAAGCATCATCTATCTTGTTGCAAGGAATGAAATGTGCCATCTTAGAAAATCGGTCCACAACAACAAACACGGAATCCTTTCCATTTTGATTTCTAGGCAAACCAATTACAAAATCCATGCTAATGTCTTCCCAAGGTTGATACGGAATAGGAAGAGGCATGTAAAGACCATGAGATTGAGCTTTAGACTTAGCTTTGCGACATGTAGAGCATCGGTTGGTGAAGCGTGAGACGTCGCGGAACATCTTGGGCCAAAAGTAGTTCTTGGAGAGCGTGGCAAATGTCTTGTCGCGTCCAAAGTGTCCCATGAGTCCGCCTCCATGAGCCTCTTGCAAGAGGAGCAAACGAAGAGAAGATTCGGGAATGCAAAGTTTGTTAGCCCTCATAAGATAATCATCCTTGATGTAATATCATTCCCAAGATGTATGCGTCAAACACTTAGCATAAGGATTAGCAAAGGAAGGATCATTTGCATACAAGTCTTTTATGTGCTCAAAGCCAATAACATTCAACTCAAGTTTAGTAACAAGCATGCATATGCGTGAAAGTGCATCCGCAACTACATTTTCCTTACCCTTAATGTACTTGATCACATAGGGGAAAGATTCAATAAATTCACTCCATTTGGCATGACGCTTGTTCAACTTAGTTTGGCCTTTGAAGTACTTAAGTGTTTCATGATCGGTATGGATGACAAACTCATGAGGTCTAACATAATGTTCCCAAACATGTAGCACATGCACTAAAGCATACATTCTTTGTCATAGATGGGATATTTAAGTTTAGCACCAGAGAGTTTTTCACTAAAATAAGCAATGGCTCATTTTTCTTGCATCAAAACTCCGCCAATTCTGGTACCACTTGCATCACAATGAACCTCAAAAGTTTTGTCAAAGTTGGGCAAAGCAAGAATCGGAGCATGAGTAAGCAAAGACTTGAGCTCATCAAAAGCGGTGGATTGCAAAGATCCCCAAACAAAAGGAGCATTCTTCTTACTCAAGGCATGCAAAGGAGCGGCAATAGTGCTAAAATCTTTCACAAAGTGACGATAAAAACTCGCAAGGCCAAGAAAGCTATGCACTTGTTGCAAATTGGTGGGTTGGGGCCAAGTTTTAATTGCTTCGATTTTAAATTCATCAACATGGACACCCTTTGAATAAACAACGAATCCCAAGAAAACAAGCTTGTCAACACCAAACATGAACTTTTTCATGTTGGCATAAAGACGTTGCTTGGGAAGAGTTTGCAACACACCCCTAACATGCTTTAGATGATCTTTCATGGATTTGCTAAAAACAAGAATGTCATCAAAGTAAACCACAACAAACACTCCAATATAAGGTCGAAGCACAAAATGCATAAGACGCACGAAAGTTCCGGGAGCTTCCGATAAACCCATAGGCATAACCAGTCACTCATACAAGCCAAATTTGGTTTTGAAAGCGGTTTTCCATTCATCACCTTCTTGTATGCGTATTTGATAATAACCACTTTTAAGGTCAATTTTTGAGAAAATTGTGGCACCGCTAAGTTCATCAAGCATATCATCTAAACGAGGAATGGGATGCCTATAATGAACGGTAATAGCATTGATGGGTCTACAATCGGAGCACATGAGGAAACTACCATCTTGCTTGGGCACAAGTATAACGGGAACGACACAAGGGCTTAAGCTTTCATGTACATGATCGTTGTCGATTAGTTGTTGTACTTGCCGTTGGATCTCCTTAGTTTCTTCGGGGTTGATGCGATATGGAGCTTTTTTTGGAAGAGGTGCTCCGGGTATGAGGTCGATTCGGTGCTCAATGCCTCATAGAGGAGGTAGACCCGGAGGTAGCTCATTGGGGAAAACATCTTGGAATTCCTGCAAAAGAGAAGATAACACTAAAGGTAGATCGCAAGAGGTGTTAGTTTTTGGTTCCCCATCCTTGCACACAAGGACAAAGTGCATAACACTCAATGGGTTCTCACACACTTCTCTCATCTCACTTTTGGTGGCAAATAGGACTACGTTTTTCTTGTTGCTCATCGTGGAGGCACTCGGTTTTGGCTTGTGGCTCTCACTCTCTTTTGGGTGGATCACTTTATCACTCTTCTCTCCATGATGGGTGGCTTGCTTGTCGGCTATCACTTGACTAGGAGACATAGGTCATAGCACATACTCCTTTCCTTTCATATTGAAGCTATAGTGATTGGTACGGCCATTGTGGATGACGCCACAGTCAAATGGCCAAGGTCTACCAAGGAGGTGGCAAACTGACATCGGGACAACATCACACTCCAAAGTGTCCTCATATGCGCCAATCTTGAAGGAGACTTGGACCGTATGCTCAACCTTTATAGTGCCGGAATCGCTTAGCCATTGGACCTTGTATGGGTGCGGGTGCTTCATCTTGATGAATTGTAGCTTGGAGCATAGTTCTTCACTTGCCAACTTGTGACAACTACCTCCATCGATGATGACCTTGACGGACCTTCCATTGATGCCGGCCTTTGTGTGGAAGATGTGGCATTGTTGATCTTCTTCTTGTTGATGTTGAAGAGTTAAGACTTTGGAGATAATGAGAGCGGGGCTCGAATCCTCATCACAAAAGACTTGATCATCTTCATCCTCGTTCACGTGCTGGTGCATGGCCACTTGCTCAAGGGCTCCCATCTCCTCTTCACTCATGGAGTCATAGGTTCCATCATCGTTGAGGATCATGGTGCGCTTATTGGTACATTGGAAAGACTTGTGGCCTTGGCCGCCGCAAGTGAAACACTTGAAGTAGCTTGTCTTGACGGTCTCATCGGTTGGAGTAGATGATGAAGCGCGCGGCTTGAAGTTTCTTGTAGTAGGAGGAAGACGACTTGAGCTTGTCGAAGTTTTCTTGTAACTTGACTTGTCGTCATTGCTTGTAGATGGCTTGGTTGAGGTAGAAGTTGGAGGAGTCATTGAAGCTTGGTTGTTGGAGAATCCATAGGTCTTGGATGAGTACTTGGCGTACTTGAAGTCTTCTTGCACTTGACATTCGGCTTTTGTAGCTTGATGCACGAGCTCAATGAGGTTGGAGTAGGGTTGGAAGTCAGCAATCTTCTAGATTGGGTGATTGAGTCCATTCAAGAAACGTGCCATAGTTTGCTCATCATCTTCCGTGACATTGGCTTGAATCATGGCTATCTCCATTTCCTTGTAGTATTCTTCAACACTATTTGTTCCTTGCTTGAGGAGTTGGAGCTTCTTGAAGATATTGCGGTTGTACTAGGTGGGCACAAAACATGCTTGCATGACATCATTCATTTGAGTCCAAGTGGTGATTGGTGGTTCACCTCTTGCTTCTCGGTGCTTAAGGACTTGTTCCCACCATATGAGCACATAGTCTTACAACACAAGTGATGCCATAGCGATCTTCTTCTCTTCCTCATAGTTGTGCAAACGAAAGATATTGTCGACCTTTAATGCCCATGAGAGGTACTCTTCGGGATCATTGCTTCCATTGAACTTGGGCATTGTGAATTTTAGCTTGCCATAGCGTTGCTCTTCATTGTGTTGTTGTCGAGGGTGATGATGATGCCCTTGACGTGGCGGATAATCAACCTCATGTTGTTTTTAGCGTGGAGGAAGTCCATCGTATTCTTTCTCATGTTGAACTTGAGGTTGTGGAGGGGATTGTTGAGCTTGTGGAGGAGCTTGTCAATCTTAAAGAGGAGCTTGAGCAACTTGACGTTGCACTCTTGGTTGGTAGTGCCGCTCTTGGATTTCTTCTCGAAGTGCTTCCTCTTGGTTTCGCCGATCTCGATTGCAGTTAGCGATTGCTCGACTTGATTCTTGAAGGGCACGTTGCGCCTCAAGAGCTTGTGCTTCACGTTGTTGTTGTTGAAGACGTTGAGCCTCGACGTCTTGTTCCTCTTGATGTAGACGCGCTGGTTCTTCCTCTTGGTGACGTTAACGTTGTCGTTCTTGAGCTTGTGCAAAAGCGACTTGGTGTGGTTGAGGACGAAGTATTTGCTCATCGACTTGCTCTTGTGAATGCTTGTCGTGTAGAGGATTGCAAGATACATGACGGTCTTGACGCGCGGCTCATCGAAGAGTGTTCGATGTCAGTGTACTTGAGCCGGAGAAGGTGCCGTAGGAGTGTCGACTTGAGCGGCTCCATCTTGAGTATGAAGAAGTAGAAGGAGGATGGTTCACCAACAAGGCGCGGATCTCGTCCTTCCTTGCATCATTCTCTTGCTTGTGAGCGTCGAGCTTGTTGTCAAAGTAGTCCTTTGTACGTTGCTCGGAGAGTCGCAAGTCGGTGGCAAGATTGTCGATGCAGTCGGTTATTGCTTGTTACTCTTGATGCAATGCTCGTTGTGCACCAAAGAGGTGGCTCTTGGTGACGAATGATGACATGTCGTCGTCTTGCTCGATGAAGAGTGGGTTGGTAGAAGTACTTGGCCTATCCATCATTCCAAGAAAAAAATGTGAGTGGTAGAAGGAGAAGAACTTATACCAAATGTACCTTGACCGATGTTGACGATGAATCAAGTTCACTCAAATGCGGACAACGAAATAGCACTATTGGTACCAATTCTTGTCGGTTCTCGCACCTACACAAGTAAAAGCTTATGGTGGAGCTTGGTTAGGATGGTGGCACAAAATTTGATGCAATTCTAAGTGAGCTTCCATAATGTTGGAAAAGATTCACAAATTTGCAAATGCAACAAGTAGACCAAGCAAGTAGTTGTACACGGAAACACACACGCAAATAGATAAGTGGGATTGTGCAAACCAAAAATGAGCCAAACTATGGACTCCACGAAAATGCTCTTGTTGCACAATACAAGAGAGATGCTAGCACGATTTCACAATAGGCGGATACGAAACTTGTGCACACCCTACTAGGCAAAAATGCAACGACCTCTATCCCAAGTATGCTATATGTATGGTATTTCGGTGATAAGATCCAAGATGATCAGATATGACAATCTTAATGTTGTATGATGCTATGGTTCTTGCTTATAAGCTCTTTGCTTATCTTTCCTCTTTGCTTAAAAGCTTGGTTGGTTCTTTCACTTGTGAGCTCTTTTGTCATGCAAAACTTCATGAACCAAGATAGCAATTGTGTATGTGATGACAACCTTGTGACACAAAAGAGGATGCCAAGATATGCACCACTATGGTATGGTATGTATGCTATGGAGTATGAACACTAATGTGCACAAGTCACGTTGCCGGCAATACTCAATGGCTAGTCTCGATGGGTAAGCTATGCAAATGTAAGGCAGTGTGCTGATCAATGCAATTGCTAGGTATGACAAATATGTCGACGAGGTTACCGTCCTTGGCGATGATGAGTCCCTTGCGAAGATGAGTGGTGGTGATTGTCGGTGTCAAAACCGGCGGATCTCGGGTAGGGGGTCCCGAACTGTGCGTCTAGGCGGATGGTAACAGGAGACAAGGGACACGATGTTTTTACCCAGGTTCGGGCCCTCTCGATGGAGGTAAAACCCTACTCCTGCTTGATTGATATTGATGATATGGGTAGTACAAGAGTGGATCTACCACGATATCAAGGAGGCTAAACCCTAGAAGCTAGCCTATGGTATGATTGTTGTTATTCTACGGGCTAAAACCCTCCGGTTTATATAGACACTGGAGAGGGCTAGGGTTACATAGAATCGGTTACAATGGTAGGAGATCTACATATCCGTATCACCAAGCTTGCCTTCTACGCCAAGGAAAGTCCCATCTGGACACGGGACGAAGTCTTCAATCTTGTATCTTCATAGTCTTGGAGTCCAGCCGATGATGATAGTTCGGCTATCCGGACACCCCCTAGTCCGGGACTCCCTCAGTAGCCCCCGAACGAGGCTTCAATGACGACGAGTCCGACGCGTATATTGTCTTCGGCGTTGAAAGGCGGGTTCTCCTCCAAATTCCATGTGCTTGCCGAATAGTGTCCGACATCCTTATAAATGTTGCGCTCCTTGGCTTCTACGCCTAATAATGGCCCTCTTCCACGTGTCGTATGAATGCGAAAAGCCAGGGTATTTTTACATTTTTACCCCCAAGCTTCGCGAATAGGCTGCCTATAAGAGAGGCAAGGATCCAGATCCAAACCACACCATCCTCCTTCCGAGAGTACTCATTGGAGCGCTTCTGACAAAAATCCACTCCATCATGGACCGTTGATGCAGCTCCTCCTCTCGCGCTCCCAGCCCTCAGCCAGGAGATTGGAGGAGATGTTCAGTCCCGCACAGCGAGCTGGTGACGCTCCAAGCGGAGGGATACCTTCCTCCGTCCTTCATGGTCCCGGTTCGAGCCGGGCTGGCCACCTACAAAGGTGGAAAGCAGGCGGAGAACACCCCTAGTCCCTCCAAAGGAGAGCGGGTGTGCTTCGTCCCTTATCTAATAAGGGGGCTCGGATTTCCCATACATCTGTTTCTCCGAGGGCTTTTGGAGTTCTACGGACTCCAACTTCATCACCTTACGCCCACCTCCATTCTGCACATTGCGGGTTTCGTAGCTCTTTGCGAGCTGTTCTTGGGCATCGAGCCCCATTTTGCGCTGTGGAAGAGATTGTTTTGCCTCGTACCCCATTCTCACGAGGGGTCGATATATCAAGTGGGCGGAGCCGAAATATGGCGCATCGTCGGGACCGGGTATCTATCCGGAACCCCAAAGAAGGCGTCCGAAGACTGGCCTTCGGAATGGTTTTATATGGAAGATGCTCCACTGCCGGACCCAGTTCGGATCGGCCTCCCGGAGTTCAGCAACGCTCCTCTAAAGAAACGCCTTAGTTGGCGCCCGCGGAGCCCTCAACGGGAAGATGAAAGGAGTGTCCATTATCTGATGGGCCAGATAAGGTTGCTGGCTTATTCCAGATTGACCATGATTGGAGTCATGGACACATGCATTATGCGAGGGGTGCATCCGCTCCAATATAGGGCCCACCCCATGTGGGATTTCAATGGGGAGAATGACGCCACCCATCATGGCCGCAAGGGGCCGGGATCGACCAACGATCTGGTGAAGATCCTGTCCGGTTTGTACAAGGGGAGAAGGAGGACTTCCTCCAAACGAGTACATTGAACGGATTCTCCATGAATAACCCTCGGAGCTGGGTAAGAGGACGTTTATCTATCCGATCCGCGCTTTCAAGGTTAAGTGTCTTATTTTATGATTTCGACGCAGGAACTGCGGCGGGATGTGGAGGGCATACACAGTCCGACTCCACAACCCGAGGATCCGGGAAGATCCCTTGATCCGGCCTCCGAAGAGGATCCGGACATAAAGGTAGAGCTGATTGACAGGGTGTTCCACCAACTTAGCATGGACAATGCTCTAGTCGCCATCACGGCTGATTACCCCGGTTTATTTCCGGCTTCCCAGGTAACTATGACCGGAGCCCTGACACCATTACTTCGTCTGTGCTTATTTTTGACCACCATATACCAACGGCGTCTCGCAGGAGGTGCCTTCAAGGCGGGAAGCTGATCCCGCGGCGGCTGACCAACAAGGGTCAGTTTGGCCCAGCAGGCGGAAGAGGGGGGCGGTGCGAATTGAAACTTCGCTACAACGGTATGGCACGCCACCATTTTTAAGGAAAAGACTCCTGTGAAGTATATTAATGCTCATGAATTTTCCAGGAGAAAGAGTGCTCGCCGGACTATGCCCGGAGAGGTTGCCAACCAAGCCTCCGCAAGCCAGGCTCCAACACCTGGTCCAGAGGGGGAGGCGAGCGCAAGGCGCGAGCCGGATGCTCCTCCAACGGAGGATGCCGACAGGCTGTCCGCCACCAGGTCTGAGGTGGAGAGCGCCATGAATCACAGGCGCCGCCGGACAGTTCTTCATGACGCGTGTTTCTCCCCGGAGGCGTTGAATGCCTTTAATGCGGGAGACGCGCACCTCCGTGCTGCTCAAGATGGTTTAACCAGAGCCACGGAGCAGTATGTGAAAGACATACGTGTAAGGAATTTTAATAGTAACATATGCCAGTAGCCCCCGAGACTTAAAGTAGTTAGAATAACTGATTTAAGGATCATTTGATATGCAGGATCTTACGGAGAAGAATACCCAACTGTCCCAGGAGCTTCAAGAGTGCAAGGCCCAACATGAGGCCGCACTAGCCGCAAGAGGAGACACAGAGACCCCCACTGGTAACACATATTTCGAAAACATGAGCAGTTTATGGCGTGCGGCGTGCGTATAAGTCTAACAATAATATTACACATGTTGCCGGACTTGATCCGGACAAGCAACAGCTACTGCGCCAGCTGAAGGCCGGCGAGAGGGTGCTTATGAAGGTGCAGCAGGAGAGGAACAAACTCCAAGATGCCCACACCTAGCTGGGAGAAGAGCTAAAAGGTGTTCAGGCCCAGCTGTCTGGCTCCGTGAAGGAGAATCAGCGGCTTCATCGCGGCATCTACAGTAAGTGCTTGAGCGAACTCTTTTGAAAAGAAGAGTTCGGCGAGGAAGTCGATTGACAGAAATGTGTCTGTAGGTTTGCTCACAGGTCAGCCTGCGGAGGAAATGCCCGGTTCAACGGGTGACCAGCTTCCCGAGCTGGTGCAACTACACGAACGTGTTTGGCAGGCGATGAGTGGCGTCGCCCAAGCCTTATGGCCGTCTGTCTCCCTACCCGAGGGTCTTGGAGGGCTTGCAGAGAAGCTTCAGGGAGCACGGCAGCGCTTCCGTTTGTGGAAGATATCGGCCTGCCGTCAAGGCGCCAGGGAGGCCTGGGCCATGGTGAAGACGCGGTACACGAAGGCGGATCCGAACCACATGGCCGAGGTCGGACCTGTGGGGCCCGATGGGAAGGAGATCCCTGTGAGCTTAATGTACGGCCAAGTAGAGTTGGCTGCTAAATATTCCCAACGGGACTGTAAATTAGACAGCCTGTTAGATGGGATTGAGGAGGAGTACAATCAGTCAATTTGACGATGTATTTTTAAAATGACATGTATAATGCCTTCTAGCTGGATTGTAGATCATTTGTCTTTGCGGACCTTTTCGCTTCAACCTCGGGACCTTAGAGTCCGGAGTGTGTCCGAATACCCTCACGGTTATGAAAAAACCGGGGCATGCATGGAGACCAGGCGTAGGGGTCATTAGTGTTTTATCAGACAAGTGCCCAACTAGTTGTGTTATATTACATGGTTAGTAAGAAACATCTTACAGGGAGAATAGTTCCGTTAGGGGTTCCTTTCCCTGCGAGGCATGCCCTAAAGTGCATGTCCGGACTGCGAAAAGAGCAGAAAAGCATCTGGGGGCAGACGAATAGATAGGCAAAAAAATCATCTTTCAAGTCACCGACCGAATATTCCCTTAAGAATGCTAGCTTTCGGCTTCCCCCAGTCTGAGGTACACATTCGGCTGACCCGGCAGTAACAATCGCAGAGGTGCTCCCTTTACCTCCTAGCCGAACAATCGGGAACGTAGGGGTAAGCACAGGAGCCAGGCAACCCAGCTTGGCCAAAACTTAAGTCATATCGATGCATATAATGGTGAATAAAAGGTACATGCGGAAGTTTGACGCATGTGTTGGGCATAAAGCCCGTATAAATAAGCTTCTGTTAAAGAAGCCCCCAGGTATAATGAGGCGGATAGCAGGTCAAGTGTGTGCGAACAATGCGTAGATCAGCCCTCAAAGGCTCTATGAAAAAGGGAGGAGAAAAGAGAGAAACAAAAGACAACTGAAGTATAAAATGTGGACGGAGGAAGGAGACGAACTCTGAGTCCAGCGCTAGGCATAGAATCTTCGGAGGCGGGCTGCGTTCCATGGGTTCGGCTCGAGTCGGTTATCCGATGCATTTCGCAGACGGTATGCTCCGCCGGTCAGGACTTGGTCGATGATGAAGGGACCTTCCCATTTGGGCTTGAGTTTGTCCTTTTTCTTGTCCGGCAGGCGTAGAACTAGTTCGCCAACATTGTAAGTTTTGGCCCGTACTTCTCTGCTTTGATATCTTCGAGCCTGCTGCTGATAGAATGCGGAACGAGCCTTTGCCACGTCGCGCTCCTCCTCCAATGCGTCCAAGCTGTCCTGCCGATCCAACTCGACTTCTCTTTCTTCGTACATGCGCACTCGAGGTGAGTCATGAATTATATCGCAGGGCAAAACTGCCTCTGCGCCGTATACCATAAAAAATGGTGTGAATCCAGTAGTATGGTTTGGCGTGGTCTGCAGCCCCCAGAGTACGGAGTCGAGCTCCTCTACCCAGTGCGTGTTAGATTCCGTGAGGGACCGCACTAACCTGGGTTTGATGCCACTCATGATTAAACCATTTGCTCGTTCGACTTGACCGTTAGTTTGATGGTGATAGACTGAAGCGTAGTCGAGCTAGATGCCCATATTTTTGCACCAGAGTTTAACCTCGTCGGCCGTGAAGTTCGTGCCGTTATCGGTGATGATGCTGTGGGCGACGCCATAATGGTGTACTACCCCAGATATGAAGTCTATCACGGGTTCGGATTTGGCCGTTTTAACTGGCTTGGCCTCTATCCATTTGGTGAATTTGTCCACCATGACCAATAGGTACTTTTGCTTGTGGGTTCCCCCTTTAAGGGGTCCAACCATGTCAAGCCCCCAGACCGCAAACGGCCAGGTGATGGGTATAGTTTTGAGGGCGGTGGGTGGCATGTGGCTCTGATTAGCAAAGAGCTGGCAACCGCCGCATCGTTGGACTAAGTCCTGAGCATCTACCTGGGCCGTCGGCCAATAAAATCCTGTACGGAAGGCCTTGCCTATAAGGGCCCGGGCTATAGCGTGGTGCCCGCCGAGTCCGGCGTGAATTTCAGCCAGGAGATTTCGCCCTTCCTCTTCGGAGATGCACCTTTGAAGGACTCCGGTGGTGCTTTTCTTATAAAGCTCTCCCTCGTGGACCTTGTAGGCTTTAGATCGCCGCACTATGCAGCGGGCCTCATTTTGGTCTTCGGGGAGTTCCTGCCTAATTAAGTAGGCTAGGAATGGTTCTGTCCATGGGGCAATTACTGCAATTATTTCGTGGGCTGAAGGTGTTATTTCATTGGCTGAGCCATCGATTGTGTTAGAATGTTCCGTGTTGGGTGGTGCGGCTGGTTCCGGGTTGTTATTTCCGGACTCCTCTTCCCATAATACGGATGGCTTAAAAAGCCGCTCCAGGAAGATGTTTGGAGGGACGGCATCGCATTTTGCGCCGATGCGTGCCAACACGCCGGCTGCCTGGTTGTTATCCTGGGCTACGTGGTGGAATTCGAGTCCTTCGAACCGAGCTGACATTTTTAAGACGACGTTACGATAGTCTGCCATTTTCGGACCCTTGGCGTCAAAGTCTCCGTTTACTTGGGATATTGCAAGGTTTGAATCCCCACGCACCTCTAGGCATTAAATACCCATGGAGATTGCCATCCGGAGACCATGTAGAAGGGCCTCATATTCGGCTGCGTTGTTGGAGTCTGTGTACATTATCTGAAGTACGTATTGGACTGTATCTCCAGTTGGGGACGTCAATACGACGCCAGCCCCCAAGCCGGCCAACATTTTGGAGCCGTCGAAATGCATGATCCAATTGGAGTATGCGCCGTACTCTTTAGGGAGTTCGGCTTCAGTCCATTCAGCGATGAAGTCAGCCAAAACTTGCGACTTTATAGCTCGCCGTGGTTTGTAGGTTATGTCGAATGGTCAGAACTCAATGGCCCATTTTGCAATCCTTCCCATCGCGTCGCGGTTGTTTATAATGTCGTTGAGAGGTACTTCGGAGGCCACTGTTATCGAACACTCTTGAAACTAGTGTTGCAGCTTCCGGGATGCCATGAACACCGCGTACGCTATCTTTTGATAATTTGGGTACTGGGACTTGCATGGAGTTAAGACAGTGGATACGTAGTACACTGGTTTTTGAAGAGGGAACTTGTGCCCTTCTGTTTCTCGTTCGACGACGAGCACCGCGCTTACAACTTGATGTGTTGCCGCGATATATAACAACATTGGTTCGCCCAAGTTGGGTGCGGCCAGGACCGGATTTGTTGCCAATATGGCCTTTATTTCTTCGAGTCCGGATGTGGCAGCGTCCGTGCACTCGAAGTGTTCGGTGTGCCGGAGGAGGCGATAAAGGGGTAGCGCCTTTTCTCCCAAGCGGGAGATGAAGCGGCTTAAAGCTCACACGCATCCAGTCAATTTTTGTATTTGTTTGAGAACTTTTGGGATATCCAACTATGACAGAGCTCGGATCTTGGCTGGGTTTGCTTCAATTCCTCTACCGGATACAATGAAGCCCAAGAGCTTTCCGGCTGGTATGCCGAAAACGCATTTTTCCGGGTTGAGCTTAGTGTCATATGCTCGGAGGTTGTCGAATGTGAGCCTCAAATCGTCTACTAGAGTTTCAATGTGTTTGGTCTTGACGACCACGTCGTCTACGTATGCCTCCACTGTTTTGCCGATCTGGGTAGCCAGACATGTCTGAATCATGTGCTGATATGTTGCGCCGGCGTTTTTGAGTCCGGAGGGCATTGTGTTGAAGTAGAATGGTCCGTATGGAGTAATGAATGCCGTTGCGGCCTGGTCTGTTTCCGCCATCTTGATTTGATGGTATCCGGAGTATGCGTCGAGGAAGCACAATGAATCGTGCCATGCGGTAGCATCGATGATTTGGTCAATGTAGGGAAGGGGGAAAGGATCCTTTGGACGGGCCTTGTTAAGGTCTTTAAAATCGACACAAAGGCGCCAGGATTTGTCCTTCTTTGGTACCATTACTAGGTTCGCTAGCCAGTCCGGATGTTTTATATCTCTGATGAATCCGGCTTCTAATAGCTTGGCTAGCTCCTCTCCCATTGCCTGTCTTTTGGGTTCTGAAAATCGCCGAAGAGCCTGTTTGACTGGCTTGAATCCTTTTAGGATGTTTAGGCTGTGTTCTGCCAGCCTGCGTGGGATTCCTGGCATATCTGAAGGGTGCCAGGCAAAAATGTCCCAATTTTCCCGAAGGAATTCTCGTAGTGCGGCGTCTACATCGTGGTTTAATTGTGCCCCAATGGAGGCCGTCTTTGTGTGGTCCGTTGGATGGACCTGGAATTTGACTATTTCGTCCGCTGGTTTAAAAGAGGTGGACTTGGATCTCTTGTCAAGTATCACATCGTCCCTATTCACCGTGGAGCGCAGCGCAGTGAGTTCCTCTGCCGCTAGGGCTTCGGATAGTGCCTCTAGGGCTAGTGCGGCTGTCTTGTTTTCGGCGCGGAGTGCTATGTTCGGATCACTAACAAGAGTGATGATTCCATTGGGCCC
The DNA here is from genome assembly GCF_018294505.1 of Triticum aestivum. Classification (NCBI taxonomy): domain Eukaryota; kingdom Viridiplantae; phylum Streptophyta; class Magnoliopsida; order Poales; family Poaceae; genus Triticum; species Triticum aestivum. The sequence continues at coordinate 217,904,781 of NC_057807.1, read as the reverse complement.
AGGCATTTTAAGCTTCATGTATCCATAATGGGGTATAGCTTGAAAAGTTGTGAATGCCTCTCGTCCTAATAAAGCGTGATATCCGCTGCTGAACGAGGCCACTTGGAACGTGACCTCCTCGGACCTGTAATTGTCCGGCGCGCGAACACCACATCCAGTGTAATTTTTCCTGTGCAGCGTGCTTCCCGTCTAGGGATTATTCCTCTGAAGGTTGTGGTGCTCCGCTCAATGCGGCTCCAGTCTATTTCCATTTTTCGAAGGGTTTCCTCGTAGATGAGGTTTAATCCGCTGCCACCATCCATGAGTACCTTGGTAAGATGAAAGCCATCCACTATTGGACTGAGGACCAATGCGGCTGGTGCTGAAGGTGATAGCCGTGTCGCTCCATGGATTTGTTGTTGCTACTTGGTAGACTTCGGCGAGGCTGCGGATTGTTCGTTTCCGCATATTATTTGATGTGAAAGTCTCGAAGACTGTTAATACCGTACTGGTACTGTTAGGCTGGTTTTCCGAGGCTAGAAGCTCTTCGCCACTTTTGGCCACTTTTGGCGCCCTCTGTACTATGAATTTTACAGGGTCCACTGAGCCATCCCTCCAGTACGGTTCCGTGCCCTTTATGGGGTTTTTGCTTTTTGGTTTTTGTCCCGGGTGCCTGAGCATGATGCACCCTTTTGTTTCGGACTAGGGTTGTGTTCGGAGCCGGATTGTCCCAAAACTTAGTTTCGGTTTTCTAGGCTCTCTCAATCGCACAGTACTTTCGTACTATGGATGCCAGGTCGCGAAGCGTGTAATTTCACGACGACTTACGGCGTTCAAGATTCCCTTGTCCGTGCACTTGTTGCAGAAAATTGAGATTGCGTTTTCCTCACGGCAGTCCTTTATCCTGTCCATAACCAGGAGGAATCTGGCCCAGTAATGATGTACTATTTCGGCGGGCTCTTGCCGGATTTGAGATAGATCACTTATTTTTGGGTGGGCGGGTGGGATTAAGTCCGGAACCCTACCCAACTTGAGGCTCAAGGGCCGAAAAGTTTCCGAATTTGGAAGCTTGGATTGTTGGATGTAGTCCAACGAATCTGGTCCGCTGTCTGACTTTAGGTTCAGTACTTGATCGACGTCCGTCCCTCCGCGGGAATCCGGCATGGAGGGATCCGGAATCCGGACATAACTGGTCTTTAATATAGAAGAAGAGTCGCCGCGTTGTTCCTCCACCACAGCAACGTGGTGGGTAGCCTGGGGAGAGTTGATCTCTCTTAGATCGGTTTCAAGCCCAATCTGATCGTAGTCTGTAGCGACTCCCAGGGCGGCGAAGCGATCCAAGAGCTCGTTTACGGAGGAGAGCTCCATCGGATCTAGCTGCTCGGTGAATTCCGAGTTGACGTGAAGATCGCTTTTGATGACCCGAGAGGTCATCGTCGGAGCGGCGGCCGAACAGGCGGTCATAAGAAAACTGCCTAGTCGGACAGTTTGGCCGGTGGCCAAAGCTCCCTCGGCAATAGTACCGTCTTCAAAGACGGGAAGAGGCATCCTTCCTGATTGCGACGGCACAGAGGAACTCTCAATGAAAGCACCAATGTCGGTGTCAAAACCGGCGGATCTCGGGTAGGGGGTCCCGAACTGTGCGTCTAGGCGGATGGTAACAGGAGACAAGGGACATGATGTTTTTACGCAGGTTCGGGCCCTCTCGATGAAGGTAAAACCCTACTGTTGGAAATATGCCCTAGAGGCAATAATAAAAGTGTTATTATTATATTTCTTTGTTCATGATAATAGTCTTTTATTCATGCTACAATTGTATTATCCGGAAATCGTAATGCACGTGTGAATACATAGACCACAATATGTCCCTAGTGAGCCTCTAGTTGACTAGCTTGTTGTGATCAACTGATAGTCATGGTTTCCTGGCTATGGACATTGGATGTCATTGATAACGGGATCACGTCATTAGGAGAATGATGTGATGGACAAGACCCAATCCTAAGCATAGCACAAGATCGTGTAGTTCGTTTGCTAGAGCTTTTTCAATGTCAAGTATCTCTTCCTTAGACCATGAGATCGTGTAACTCCCAGATACCGTAAGAGTGCTTTGGGTGTACCAAACGTCACAACGTAATTGGGTGATTATAAAGGAGCACTACAGGTATCTCCGAAAGTGTCTGTTGGGTTAACACGGATCGAGACTGGGATTTGTCACTCCGTATGACGGAGAGGTATCTCTGGGCCCACTCGGTAATGCATCATCATAATGAGCTCAAAGTGACCAAGTGGTTGATCACGGGATCATGCATTACGGTACGAGTAAAGTGACTTGCCGGTAACGAGACTGAACAAGGTATTGGGATACCGACGATCGAGTCTCGGGCAAGTAACGTACCGATTGACAAAGGGAATTGTATATGGGATTTGATCGAATCCTCGACATCGTGGTTCATCCGATGACATCATTGAGGAGCATGTGGGAGCCAACATGGGTATCCAGATCCCGCTGTGGGTTATTGACCAGAGAGTCTCGGTCATGTCTGCATGTCTCCCAAACCCGTAGGGTCTACACACTTAAGGTTCGGTGACACTAGGGTTATTAGGTAGACTTGTATGTGATTACCGAAAGTTGTTCGGAGTCCCGGATAAGATCCCGGACGTCACGAGGAGTTCCAGAATGGTCCGGAGGTGAAGTTTTATATATGGGAAGTTGTCATACGGACACCGGAAGAATTCGGGGGCATATCGGTATTGTACCGGGGCCACCGGTGGGGTTCCGGGGGTCCACCGGGAGGGGCCACCCCTCCCGGAGGGCCACATGGGCCGCAAGGGGCAGGGAGCCATCCCCTGGAGGTCTGGGCGCACCCCCCCCACCTTGGGCCCATGCGCCTAGGGTTGGGGGAAAACCCTAAAGGGGGGCGCCCCCCTTGCTTGGGGGGCAAGCCTCCCCTCCCTGGCCGCCGCCCCCCCTCTAGATCCCATCTAGAGGGGGCGCCCCCCTTGCCCCTTCCCCTATAAATAGAGGGGTGAGGGGAGGGCTGCTGGACACAACTCAAGGCGCAGCCCCTCCCCTCCCCAACACCTCTCCTCCTCCGTACGTGCTTGGCGAAGCCCTGTCAGAGTACTGCTGCACCAACAACACCACGCCATCGTGCTGCCGTTGGAGCTGCCTTCCTCAACCTCTCCTTCCTCCTTGCTGGATCAAGACGGAGGAGACGTCGTCCGTCCCGTACGTGTGTTGAACGCAGAGGTGCTGTCCGTTCAGCACTTGGTCATCGGTGATCCAAATCACGGCGAGTACGACTCCATCATCACCATCCCCTTGAACGCTTCCGCACTCGATCTACAAGTGGTATGTAGATGCAAACTCACTCCCTTGACTCATTGCTTAGATGAACTCATAGATGGATCTTGGTGAAACCGTAGGAAAATTTTTGATTTTCTGCAACGTTCCCCAACAGTGGCATCATGAGCTAGGTCTATGCGTAGTTCTCTATTGCACGAGTAGAACACAATTTTGTTGTGGGCGTAGATCTTGCCAACTTGCTTGCCACTACTAGTCTTATCTTGCTTCAGCGGTATTGTGGGATGAAGCGGCCCGGACCAACCTTACACGTACGCTTACGTGAGACCGGTTCCACCGACTGACATGTACTAGTTGCATAAGGTGGCTGGCGGGTGTCTGTCTCTCCCACTTTAGTTGGAGCGGATTCGATGAAAAGGGTCCTTATGAAGGGTAAATAGAAGTTGACAAAATCATGTTGTGGTTATTCGTAGGTAAGAAAACGTTCTTGCTAGAACCCAATTGCAGCCACGTAAAAGATGCAACAACAATTAGAGGACGTCTAACTTGTTTTTTGCAGCAATTGTCATGTGATGTGATATGGCCAGAAGTTGTGATGAATGATGAATGACATATTGTGATCTATGAGATCATGTTCTTGTAATAGGAAACACGACTTGCATGTCGATGAGTATGACAACCGGCAGGAGCCATAGGAGTTGTCTTTATTTTTTGTATGACCTGCGTGTCATTGAAGAACGCCATGTAACTTACTTTACTTTATTGCTAAACGTGTTAGCCATAGAAGTAGAAGTAGTCGCTGGCGTGACAACTTCATGAAGACACGATGATGGAGATCATGATGATGGAGATCATGGTGTCATGCCGGCGACAAGATGATCATGGAGCCCGAAGATGGAGATCAATGGAGCTTTATGATATTGGCCATATCATGTCACTACTATATAATTGCATGTGATGTTTATTATGTTTATGCATCTTGTTTACTTAGAACGACGGTAGTAAATAAGATGATCCCTTACACAATTTCAAGAAGTGTTCTCCCCTAACTGTGCACCGTTGCTAAAGTTCGTCGCTTCTAAGCACCACGTGATGATCGGGTGTGATGGATTCTTACATTCACATACAACGGGTGTAAGACAGATTTACACACGCGAAACACTTAGGGTTAACTTGACGAGCCTAGCATGTACAGACATGGCCTCGGAACACGGAGACCAAAAGGTCGAACACGAGTCGTATGGAAGATACGATCAACATGAGAATGTTCACCGATGATGACTAGTCCGTCTCACGTGATGATCGGACACGGCCTAGTCGACTCGGATCGTGTAACACTTAGATGACTAGAGGGATGTCTAATCTGAGTGGGAGTTCATTATAATAATTTGATTAGATGAACTTAATTATCATGAACTTAGTCTAAAACCTTTGCAAATATGTCTTGTAGATCAAATGGCCAACGCTCATGTCAACATGAACTTCAACGCGTTCCTAGAGAAAACCAAGCTGAAAGATGATGGCAGCAACTATACGGACTGGGTCCGGAACCTGAGGATCATCCTCATAGCTGCCAGGAAACAATATGTCCTAGAAGGACCGCTAGGTGACGCTCCCGTCCTAGAAAACCAAGACATTATGAATGCTTGGCAGACTCGTGCTGATGATTACTCCCTCGTTCAGTGCGGCATGCTTTACAGCTTAGAACCGGGGCTCCAAAAGCATTTTGAGCATCACAGAGCATATGAGATGTTCGAAGAGCTGAAACTTGTTTTCCAAGATCATGCCCGGGTCGAGAGATATGATGTCTCCGACAAATTCTATAGTTGTAAGATGGAGGAAAACAGTTCTGTCAGTGAGCACATACTCAAGATGTCTGGGTTGCACAACCGCCTGACTCAGCTGAACATTAACCTCCCTGATGAGGCGGTCATTGACAGAATCCTCCAGTCACTCCCACCAAGCTACAAGAGCTTTGTGATGAACTACAACATGCAGGGGATGGTGAAGACCATTCCTGAAGTGTTCTCAATGCTGAAGTCAGCAGAGGCTGAAATCAAGAAAGAACATCAAGTGTTGACGGTCAATAAGACCACTAAGTTCAAGAAGGGCAAGGGCAAGAAGAACTTCAAGAAGGATGGCAAGGAGGTTGCCGCGCCTGGTAAGCCAGTTACCGGGAAGAAGAAGTCAAAGAATGGACCCAAGCCTGAGACTGAGTGCTTTTATTGCAAGGGGAAGTGTCACTGGAAGCGGAACTGCCCCAAATACTTAGCGGATAAGAAGACCGGCAACACCAAAGGTATATTTGATATACATGTAATTGATGTGTACCTTACCAGTACTCGTAGTAACTCTTGGGTATTTGATACCGGTGCCGTTGCTCATATTTGTAACTCACAGCAGGAGCTGCGGAATAAACGGAGACTGGCGAAGGACGAGGTGACGATGCGCGTCGGGAATGGTTCCAGAGTCGATGTGATCGCTGTCGGCACGCTGCCTCTACATTTACCTACGGGATTAGTTTTGAACCTTAATAATTGTTATTTAGTGCCAAGTTTGAGCATGAACATTGTATCAGGATCTCGTTTAATACGAGATGGCTACTCATTTAAATCCGAGAATAATGGTTGTTCTATTTATATGAGAGATATGTTTTATGGTCATGCTCCGATGGTCAATGGTTTGTTCTTAATGAATCTCGAGCGTAATATTACACATATTCATAGTGTGAATGCCAAAAGATGTAAATTTGATAACGATAGTCCCACATACTTGTGGCACTGCCGCCTTTGGTCACATTGGTGTCAAGCGCATGAAGAAGCTCCATGCTGATGGACTTTTGGAGTCTCTTGATTATGAATCATTTGACACATGCGAACCATGCCTCATGGGCAAGATGACCAAGACTCCGTTCTCCGGAACAATGGAGCGAGCAACCAACTTGTTGGAAATCATACATACCGATGTGTGCGGTCCAATGAGCGTTGAGGCTCGCGGAGGATATCGTTATGTTCTCACTCTCACTGATGACTTGAGTAGATATGGGTATGTCTACTTAATGAAACACAAGTCTGAGACCTTTGAAAAGTTCAAGGAATTTCAGAATGAGGTAGAGAATCAACGTGACCAAAAGATAAAATTCCTACGATCAGATCGTGGAGGAGAATACTTAAGTCACGAATTTGGTACACACTTAAGGAAATGTGGAATCGTTTCACAACTCACGCCGCCTGGAACACCTCAGCGTAACGGTGTGTCCGAACATCGTAATCGCACTCTATTGGATATGGTGCGGTCTATGATGTCTCTTACCGATTTACCGCTATCATTTTGAGGATACGCTCTAGAGACAGCTACATTCACTTTAAATAGGGCACCGTCTAAATCCATTGAGACGACACCGTATGAATTATGGTTTGGGAAGAAACCTAAGCTATCGTTTCTAAAAGTTTGGGGATGCGATGCTTATGTCAAGAAACTTCAACCTGAAAAGCTCGAACCCAAGTCGGAAAAATGCGTCTTCATAGGATACCCTAAGGAAACCGTTGGGTATACCTTCTACTTAAGATCCGAGGGCAAGATCTTTGTTGCCAAGAATGGGTCCTTTCTGGAAAAAGAGTTTCTCTCGAAAGAAGTAAGTGGGAGGAAAGTAGAACTCGATGAGGTACTACCTCTTGAACGGGATAGTAGTGCAGCTCAAGAAAATGTTCCTGTGATGCCTACACCTACTGAAAAGGAAAATAATGATGATGATCAAGGTACTTCAGATCAAGTTGCTACTGAACTTTGTAGGTCCACAAGGACACGTTCCGCACCAGAGTGGTACGGCAACCCCTTCCTGGAAATCATGTTGTTAGACAATGGTGAACCTTCGAACTATGAAGAAGCAATGGTGGGCCCAGATTCCAACAAATGGCTTGAAGCCATGAAATCCGAGATAGAATCCATGTATGAAAACAAAGTATGGACTTTGACAGACTTGCCCGATGATCGGCGAGCGATAGAAAACAAATGGATCTTTAAGAAGAAGACGGACGCAGATGGAAATGTTACCATCCATAAAGCTCGACTTGTCGCTAAGGGTTATCGACAAGTTCAAGGGATTGACTACGACGAGACATTCTCTCCCGTAGCGAAGCTGAAGTCCGTCCGAATCATGTTAGCAATTGCCGCATACTATGATTATGAGATATGGCAGATGGACGTCAAAACGGAATTCCTTAATGGACATCTTAAGGAAGAACTGTATATGATGCAGCCGGAAGGTTTTGTCGATCCTAAGAACGCTAACAAAGTATGCAAGCTCCAGCGATCCATTTATGGGCTGGTGCAAGCATCTCGGAGTTGGAACATTCGCTTTGATGAGATGATCAAAGCGTTTGGGTTTATGCAGACTTATGGAGAAGCCTGCGTTTACAAGAAAGTGAGTGGGAGCTCTGTAGCATTTCTCATACTATATGTAGATGACATACTCTTGATGGGAAATGATATAGAACTTTTGGACAGCATTAAGGCCTACTTGAATAAGTGTTTTTCAATGAAGGACCTTGGAGAAGCTGCTTATATATTAGGCATTAAGATCTATAGAGATAGATCGAGACGCCTCATAGGTCTTTCACAAAGCACATACCTTGATAAGATTTTGAAGAAGTTCAAAATGGATCAGTCCAAGAAGGGGTTCTTGCCTGTATTGCAAGGTGTGAGATTGAGCTCGGCTCAATGCCCGACCACGGCAAAAGATAAAGAAGAGATGAGTGTCATCCCCTATGCTTCAGCCATAGGATCTATTATGTATGTCATGCTGTGTACCAGACCATATGTAAACCTTGTCGTAAGTTTGGTAGGAAGGTACCAAAGTAATCCCGGCAAGGAACACTGGACAGCGGTCAAGAATATCCTAAAGTACCTGAAAAGGACAAAGGACATGTTTCTCGTTTATGGAGGTGACGAAGAGCTCGTCGTAAAGGGTTAAGTCGACGCTAGCTTCGACACAGATCTGGATGACTCTAAGTCACAAACCGGATACGTGTATATGTTGAATGGTGGAGTAGTAAGCTGGTGCAGCTGCAAGCAGAGCGTAGTGGCGGGATCTACATGTGAAGCGGAGTACATGGCAGCCTCGGAGGCAGCGCATGAAGCTATTTGGGTGAAGGAGTTCATCACCGACCTAGGAGTCATACCCAATGCATCGGGGCCGATCAAAGTTTTCTGTGACAACACTGGAGCTATTGCCCATGCGAGGGAGCCCAGATTTCACAAGAAGACCAGGCACATCAAGCGTCGTTTCAACTCCATCCGTGAAAATGTTCAAGATGGAGACATAGAAATTTTCAAAGTACATACGGATCTGAATGTCGCAGATCCGTTGACTAAACCTCTCTCGCGAGAAAAACATGATCAACACCAGAACTCTATGGGTGTTCGATTCATCACAATGTAACTAGATTATTGACTCTAGTGCAAGTGGGAGACTGTTGGAAATATGCCCTAGATGCAATAATAAAAGTGTTATTATTATATTTCTTTGTTCATGATAATAGTCTTTTATTCATGCTATAACTGTATTATCCGGAAATCGTAATGCACGTGTGAATACATAGACCACAATATGTCCCAAGTGAGCCTCTAGTTGTGTGACGCCCGGATAGTTAAGCTACAGTAACCCTCTGCTAATTATGCCACGTCACCTCGGTAACTGTAGATGAACTCGCATTGATTCGAAATCGATTCTAATTCAATTTCAAAACCAAGGCAAGCAACAAAAGTTTTTAAATATCAAAACAAAAATGTTCGGGACGTGACATATTTAAGTTTACGAAGTTAGGTGTAACCTATGTATTTTCCAAAACTAAAATGTTTAGGAAATGTGAGAAAATAGAAAAGAATCTAAAGAAAAAGGGAAAAGAATAAAAACAGAAAAACAAAACTAACAAAAAAAACACACACACAACCCCCAGGCCAAATGGGCCAAAAGGCCTAGGTGGCAAGCCCACTGGCCTGACCGGCCCGTCCCCACTCCCTTATCCCCTGGTGCCGAAACCCTAACCCCCCACCCGATCCCCACTCGCTCCCACCCCTCCCCACGTTCGCCTCCTCCTCCCCGATCCAGATCGGGATCGGGGGAACGGAACCACGGGCGCGCCCAAGCCCGACGCGCTCCCGCCGCACGATGCCGGCGCCGGCCCCGCCCCTCCTGGACTCCCTTGCACCCCCTCCTCTCCCTCGAGCGGTGCTGCCTGAAGCCGCGGCCTCGCGTCGTCACCAACCCAACGCTGTCGCTCGTTGTCGCCAGCGCCCGACCGCGTCGCCGGAGCAACCTCGCCGGACTGCCTCCTCTTCCCCGACCCTAACGTCGCCGACGCCGTCGACGCACGCCGCTGCGCCTCGTCATCACGTCGACGTCGTCTTCGGCCTCCTCCCCGAGCATGCTGCCTTGTCCCCTACAAACCCCTGTGAGCTCCACCGCACGTTCCCTCCCTTTCCCTCTCTGACCCGCGCGGCCATCACCGCATCCGGGCCGTCCTCACCGCGCCCGGCCGTGTCCCATAGCTCCATGCCGGCGCGCCGCCCGCGCCGTGCTCGCGGCCACCACGACCCCGCGCGCCCACTCAGTGGTGGCCTCTGTCACTCTCGCCGCAGCCCTCCCTGCTCGCCCGAGCTCCTCCCCGCATCGGCTGGCGCCTACGGTTGCGCCCGGGCGCCATCAACAGCCCCTGCTGTGCGCTGCTGCTACCCTGCTCTGCCTACGTCGCCGGCCACATCCCCTCCGCCCTGCTGCCCTGTTCCGGCCAGTGCCCGCGCGGCCCCTGGCCGCTGGAGCTCGCGCCCGGCTCCCCCCGTCGCTCGGGCAGGTTGTGGCCTCGGGCACGGGCACCGCTCCAGTAACCACTAGCCCACGCGCCCGTTAGCGCCAACACCCATTAAGACCCCCCCCCTGTGACAATGACAGATGGGGCCCATGCCCTGAGAACGATTAAAAAAATGATGAATTAAAATAAATAATAATTAATTAATTAATTAAAGAATTAATTAACATAATTAATTTTGATTAATTAAACTAAACAACTAATTAAATTAATTAATCAGGATTAATTAGTCTAGTCAATGACGAACGGGACCCACATGTCAGTTTGACCCCATCAACCCCCTGTTGACTGCTAATGTCATGCTGACGTCAGCAAACACTATTCTGGATAATGTTGGTTTAAATTAATTAAATAAATTCTAAAATTAATTTAAATCTTTTAAAATTAATATAAAATAAACTGTAGCTCAGATGGAAAAACTTTGTACATGAAAGTTGCTCAGAACGACGAGACGAATCCGGATACACAGCCCGTTCGTCCGCCATCCATCCCTAGCATAGCAAACTCGCAACATTTCACCTTCGGTTCATCTGTCCGAAAATGCGAAACAACGGGAATACTTTCCCGGATGTTTCCACCCTTCGCCGGTATCACCTCGCACTGCGTTAGGGCACACCTAGCACCGCGTATTGACATGTTATGCTTTGTGATACTTTGATTGCTCAGTTATTTATTGTGTTACCCCTCCGTTACTGCTTTCCGGTAAACCCCGAGACTGCCAACGACCCCCCAGTTCGACTACGGAGTTGACGACCCCTCCTTGCCAGAGCAACCAGGCAAGCCCCCCCTTGATCACCAGATATCGCCTATTCTTCTCTATACTGCTTGCATTAGAGTAGTGTAGCATGTTACTGTCCGGTTACTCCTATTCTGTTGCATAGCCTGTCATTGTTGCTACAGTCATTGATACCTTACCTGTAATCCTAAAATACTTAGTATAGGATGCTAGTTTATCATCATTGGCCCTACATTCTTGTCAGTCTGCCTTGCTATACTATTGGGCCGTGATCACTCGGGAGGTGATCACGGGTATATACTATACATACATACTATACAGATGGTGACTAAAGTCGGGTCAGCTCGATGAGTACCCGCAAGTGATTCTGATGAGGGGGCTGAAAGGACAGGTGGCTCCATCCCGGTAGAGGTGGGCCTAGGTTCCCGACGGCCCCCGACTGTTACTTTGTGGCGGAGCGACAGGGCAGGTTGAGACCACCTAGGAGACAGGTGGGCCTAGCCCTGTTCGGCATTCGCGGATACTTAACACGCTTAACGAGATCTTGGTATTTGATCTGAGTCTGGCTACTGGCCTATACACACTAACCACCTACGCGGGAGTAGTTATGGGTATCTCGGCATCGTGGTATCAGCCGAAGCCTTCTTGACGTCAGCGACGGAGCGGCGCGCGCCGGATTGGAACGTAAGCCTGCTCTTGTATTAAGGGGGCTAGTTCTGCTTCCGGCCGCCCTCGCAACGTGCAGGTGTGCAATGGGCGATGGGCCCAGATGTCACACCCTAGGTAGTTCATGCATTGGAGTGTTGCATCATATTTACTCTTTCATCAGAAACCTGAAATGGGGATGACAGAACCCCCAGCCCCCTCTGAAACCAACTAGGGTTTACTAAAAACCTTTTCAATGAACCTGAAATGCCCTTCTAAAATGCCCATCATTTTTGTCTTGGTTCAGAACTTCTGCCAAAAGTGATGCACATTTTCCTAGGCCATCTTAGGGTTTGTGAATTAAATCATAAATATTTGAATTTGGGCAGTTAAAATTATATAAAATATTTAAATGCTCAAATATCCCCAAACTAAAATGTTTCATGTTGGAAATAATCCAACTATGGACCAGGAGTAGTTTGGTGATTTTAGGAGTTGCCTAAGTATTTTTATTAATTCAACAAAGTTGCAGAAGTATTAAAAAAACAGAAAACAGAGAAAAATAGAAAAACTTACCTGGCGCCAGCACCCGGCCCACCTGCCGGCCCAGCCCAGCGCCGCTCCAGCGAGCTGCTTGCCGGCCAGGCAGGCAGGCAGGTGCCCGACGGCGACCGCAGCGCGCGCCACGCACCTGCTCGCCGCCTCGCCGCTCCCCTCGCCCGGTGACGTCGTGGATCGCCCTCCCTCTCTCCCCCGAACCCCCAGACACCCCCTCTCCTCTCCAGCTCCTCCCCCTCGCGCCCCCCCAGCCATGGCCGACGCTACCGCCGCCGTGCCTACGTCGTAGCCGCGCTCCCCGCCGCCCGTGCGTCCTCTCGTCGTGTCCAGGAGCTCCGCCGCTGTCCACTTCATCGAGCAAGCCGAGCCCCGAGCGCTCGCAACGCCCGAGTCCACCGCAACGACCTCGCCCGAACCGCCGTCGCCGGAGATCCCCTTCAACGCCGTCGTCGCTCCGGTCCGTCCCCGGCCGCACCAAGGGCTTCGTCGAACTCCCCGTGAGCTTAGCCATCTTCCCCTCTCTTCTTTTCTTGCTCCCGAGCCGTGTAGCGACCTCCCGGAGCTCAACCGCACCCACCACCGTGGAGCTCGTCGCCGACGTGCTCCCGGTCACCCTCCGACCACTCCACGGTGTCCATCATGCTCACCGCGTCACGTAGCACCTAACTAGCTACTCCCCGCACCTCACCGACCCCCCTAGCGACAAGTTCGACTTCGGCCGAACTCCGGTGGCCGCCAAAGTCGTCGCCGGCGCCAACTCCGGCCACCCCGACCCCAACGGACTCCACCAAGAGCTGCGGCTCGTCCTCAGCTCCACTCCGGTGGTCTCCGCGACCCATTTGGTGGCCGAAACGGCCAAAACCACTTCCGCCGCCGCGTCGGGCTCGCCGGCGGCTAAACGCCGGTGCAGCCGACCCGGGTTTGACCACGGGTGGGCCCTGGTTGACTCCCCTGAGTCAATGACAGGTGGGGCCCAGCCCTGTTAACTAATTAGGATTAGTTTAAATTAATTTTAGTTTAATTAATCACACTGACACGCGGGACCCACTGTCAGGTTTGACCCGGACGTGTCCCGTTGACCTGCTGATGTCACACTGACGTCAGGCTGACGCAGTAATTGATTTTCTGGATTTAATCTAATATAGGAAATTCCAGAATATAGTTTAAACTTCAAAAATTCATAACTTTTATTCTGTAACTCCAAATCAGACAAATTATATATGAAAAATGATCAGAAAAATCCAATCTATCCATCTGTACTATTTTCATGCATGACTAAACAAGTTAACTTGATGTTTAATGCAGAACAAGGAAAAACACTTTAAAGGGCCATGTTTGAGTTTGAAATTTGAATCTTCGATTCAAATTGGTTCAAACCCTTCTGGTCTTAGTTGCATTAGCCCAACACACTCATATTGCCATGTTTCATGCATGCATCATATTGTTGCACATTGTTTGGTGATGGTTGTGTATCGGTGTTCTTTGCGGCAGGATCTGCCTCCGAGGAGTACCGTGATTACCCTAACGAAGAACCGTATCAGTGCATCGAACCATCAGGCAAGCAACCAACCATTTGATCATATCGATACAATCCCATGTTCTCGCTCCTGCTCTCTTTTACTGCATTAAGACAACGCGTTTCAAACTGCTGTGTGTTACGGTAGTTGAACCCATTTCCTCTGCATGACCTGTCATTGCCACAGTAACTAGATGAAACCCACTAGCATGTGTAGGAGTTGTTTGAGCCATATGTATGTGTTGTTCCTACCTTGCTATGCCTGCTATGCTTAGAGTCGTGTCAGGTCTGGTTCATCTGGGTGATGGACTAGAGTGAAATGATTATGTCGGTAATGAAAGTGGTGTGGTGAACATGATTTGGTAAAGGTATCGATGAGAGGCCATGTAGGAGTACATGGTGGGTTGTTTCATTGAAGCCGACCTTAAGCACTGAGATCTGTATGTGTGATTTAAGATTCAGCTACTACCATGCATTGGGCCCGAAACCAATGGACCCTCTCGACTTCTTATTCACCCTAGTTCTCTGTCCAGGAGTTGCAAGTAGTTTCTGGTGTTTGTAGCCTACTGGAGGCCGTGGACAGCGCTGACCGTAGGGGTGGGCTGTGATGCGGTAGGTACGTGGCACGGTGTACCGAATACCCGTTAGGTATCTCGGGAACCCTGTTCACATCGTTTGGGGCTGTGAGCGAAACCTCGGCCGGATCTCCTCATGGATGGAACCCGAATAGGCGATAAACCTGGACTAGAGACTTAGGTGATTAGGTAGGTCGTGGCCGACACCCACGTTGGGCTTCCGCTTGAAGGTTGCCGAGTACATGTCGTGTAAACGACGGTAAGTGGTGAGAGCGTGTATGAAGAAGTACACCCCTGCAGGGTTATCATGATCTATTCGAATAGCCGCGTCCGCGGTAAAGGACTACTTGGTTGCCTATACAGTTCATAGACAAGTAAATGGAAACTACTAAAAGCCTCAAGATAAGTGTGAGTGCCGAGGATGGCTCTTCCGTAGGAAGACGGAGGTGGATCCTCGGTAGTGTATTGAAGTGGTGAGTAGTGGACTCGTGTACGCAAAACCATTTCAAGTTGGAGTCTCGTAGGATAGTCTAGCCAAGAGTCAAAGCTGGCTTGCTGCAATAACTCCACCAACCCTTCTTGATAATGTGCATGTATGTAGGATCTGATGTAAGTCTTGCTGAGTACCTTTGTACTCATGTTGCTATAATTTACATTTTACAGAAGACGCTGCAACCCCTTCTGATGGGTTCTTCGTAGACGTTGACATCAATGAGTAGGCTAAGGCCCAGGTGGTGATCCTGAGCTTGTGAAGGACCACGTAGTATAGCTAGGCTTTCCAAGCCTCTTTTATTTTACTAGTTGTCTGTACTCAGACAAGTTACTTCCGCTGCTGGTTTGTATGACTGTATGACTTGAATGCTGGGTCGTGTGACCCGTACCTATGTGTATGTTATGTATGGCTCTCTGAGCCTTAAATAAAGTACTTGTGTCATAGAGTCATGTTGTGATGCCTTGTTGTATTTGCACATATCGAGCATATTGTGTGTATGATTGAAATGCTTGGTATGTGTGGGATCTGACTATCTAGTTGTTTATCCTTAGTAGCCTCTCTTACCGGGAAATGTCTCCTAGTGTTACCACTGAGCCATGGTAGCTTGCTACTGCTCTGGAACACTTAGGCTGGCCGGCATGTGTCCTTCTTCGTTCCTGTGTCTGTCCCTTCGGGGAAATGTCACGCATTGAGTACCGGAGTCCTGTTAGCCCGCTACAGCCCGGTTTACCGGAGTCCTGCTAGCCCAGTGCTACAGCCCGGACCCACTTGCTGATGACCGACACGTTCGTTGCTGGGTCATGGATGCCTGTCCCTGTAAGTCTGTGCCACTTTGGGTTTACGACTAGCCATGTCAGCCCGGGCTCCTTATCATATGGGTACTAGCGACACTATCATATACGTGTGCCAAAAGGCGCAAACGGTCCCGGGCAAAGGTAAGGCGACACCCGTGGGAATACCGTGCGTGAGGCCGCAAAGTGATATGAGGTGTTACATGCTAGACCTATGTGGCATCGAGTCGGGGTCCTGACAGCGTTGGTATCAGAGCCGGACTGCCTGTAGGTTCTCCAAGCCAAACTGGTCGATGTTGAGTCTAGAAATTCTTTAGTTATATGTAGGGGAATTGTTTGTGGGTTGGAACGTAAGGCTCTTTTTACTCCTTTATCTTATGACATTCTGATCTGAGTCAGTCTATTCTTCCACCGGGGGTTAAGGAATTAGGATCTATTCTCTCTATCAGGTTCACGTGTTACTAATCAGTAGTACCTTATAGGTTTGATGGATACAAGCCTAGTTCAGTTCTACTACCACATTATGTTGTTAGGATGGACTCAGAACTTTGATATGATGATGTTGAGTGTGTATGAAATCCTTTGTCAAATGTCTCAAAATCCTTCTTGAGCATTTACAGCTGTTATGCTGCCGAAATTTTGCTAGAAATTCTAATGCCTTTGCATTATGGTTGTGCTTTCAGATGGCCACTCGCGACCTCAATCAAGTGGTTCGCCTGACTCGATGCCTAGATGTACCCGGCCATACCGCCATGTTGGTCAGGGTAATGACTGAGGCTGGATACCGTTGGTATCCCGAGTACACGGTCGAAGAGCAATTTCGAGACTTTAATCAAAGCCAGTATCTCTGCACTGTCAGGATATTTCCATCTTATCCTGGATCCACCGAGCCCCTTCACTGCTCCTATGGACTCGGGGTTACTATTGAGATGGCTGTGCAGGACGCCGCCTACTCTATGATGACCATCATGCGAGTCAGGTCTGGTCTATTTCGGGACTCTGATTTCCGATATATGCCAGGATCACTTCCGGGAGCACAAGGGTATCTCCAGGCTATCTATGCTGACCCCACTCAGGAGGATTCACGGACTCGCACCACTGCTGAGATGCTCGAGGATAAGGACCGTGAAAATCGGGCCTTGAGGCTAGAGCTCTTCAATACCCGTGCTGACCATTGGGCCACGTTGACTCGGTTTGCACCGGCGGTGCAAGCTGGATATTCGGATATGCGCGATCTCTATCCTGTGAGATCTGCTTTGCCAGACGTGATGGGTTGGCGTGATGTAGGAGGCATCACCCCACCTCGCGGTCCCCGCAGGCCACCGTCTGTTGGTCCAAGACCTCATCCTAGCCCCTATGGTCCTCAAGCTCCGCGGGATCGTCTGTTCCCGGATGATCATGTTGAGCTTCCAGGCTATGGAGGTGACTTCTACGAGGACTACTACGGATCGGTCTGAGTTAGTGGTAGTATCACTAGTTCGTACTAGCTGTGTCGTCTATCGTCCTGCGTGACTCGTGGGATATGACCTAGTTTGTACCGCCTTCCGGAGGTGTAGAAAAATAATGTATAGGAGCTTGGGATGCCTCCGATGAGATGTAATCCTCTTTTCACCGTAATAGTACCTTGTTTGGTCTTGTACTAAACCTTGTATGGTGTGTATGACGATGGAATAAAGAAGCAGTTTCTGTATCTACCATGTCATACGGATGATCATCTTGCATTCCGAGTTATTCCTTACATTCTGTATTCCTATGTCGGAATCTTATCATTCTGACTAAATCATTGTCTTGTTTACCTAGGATGGTCAACACGCGCAATAACCCTGCTCCTCAAGAGCAGGCCGAAGGCAGTGAAGTCAGGAATGCAAATCTGCCTCATCCTCCTTCCCTAGCCGAGGTTATGATGGAAGCCGAAAGAAACAAGCGGGAGACCAACCGTTTGTTGGAGCGTATTGAACAGAACACAGCACACCATCAGAGGACTAACGTGGTGTCACTCAGTGATTTCATCAAGTTACATCCACCCACGTTCCACCACTCCGTCGAGCCTCTCGACGCTGATGACTGGCTTCGCAGTATTTCTCACAAACTGCGCTCCGCGCTAGTAGCCGAGGCTGACAAGGTCACCTTTGCTGCATATCATCTTGAAGGCCCCGCCAGTCTATGGTGGGAGAATTATGGAGCTATGCGCCCAGCGGGCCATGTCACTACTTGGGCTGAATTCAGCGAGGCTTTCCGTGAACATCACATTCCGGAGGGTCTCATGGACCGTAAACGTGAGGAATTTTGCAGTTTCACCCAAGGCCGACTCTCTGTGGATGCTTACAGCAGGGAGTTTGGTAACCTCGCACGATATGCAACTGAGGAAGTTTCTACTGATGCTAAGAAGCAAGCAAGGTTCCGTAAGGGACTTAGTCCTGAGCTTCGCCGCGACCTCCGTCTGCATGAGTGCACATCTTTTCAGAAGCTTGTTAACAAGGCCATCAGTGCTGAGACTGGTCAGACTGATTATGACGCAACACGCAAGCATGGCCGTGACGTGGGTTCCTCATCCGGTGCTGGTCCTCAGAAGCGCCGCGTGTGGGTGCCCAACACTGCCCTGCCACCCAGGTTCACACCGAGGCCATCCTTCCAGGCGCCTCGCCCCGTTCAACAGTCTGCACCAGCCAAGCCCTATGGTGGTCCAACCAACAATGCTCGTCCACGTACCAGTTCTGTGACTTGCTTTAAGTGTGGGGAATCTGGCCACTATATGCGCGAGTGTCCCCAGACCAACCCCAACCAATCTGCTAAAGCTGTTGGCCGTGGCAAGCCGACAGGAAAAGTGTTCCACGCCAAGCCGGCCACCGCTACACGTGGCCATGTCAACTGTATCTCTGCCGAAGAAGCTCAAGAGGATCCCAACGTCGTTCTCGGTACGCTCCTTGTTAATTGCCACCCGGCATCTGTTCTTTTCGATACAGGAGCATCTCATTCATTTATATCCGAGAGCTATGCTCGTCTGCATAACACCGCATTCTGTGACATGCCATCCTCTATGGTAATTCAAACTCCGGGATCCAAATGGCAAACTTCTAGAGTAAGCCATGGAAACGAAATCCAAGTCGACAGACTTGTTTTTCTCGCATCTTTGATAGCCCTTAAATCTTCGGATATTAATATCATCTTGGGTATGGACTGGATGTCAGCTCATCATGCCCAAGTTGATTGCTTCTCTAGGACTGTTCAACTCACCCATCCCTCGGGGAAGATAGTCAATGTCTTGACCCGAATAGCCAAGCGACAGTTATATTCTCTTAACGCCAGCCCTTTGCCAGACCTTGAGGACGTCCCGGTAGTCCGTGACTTCCCGGATGTCTTCCCAGAGGAATTGCCAGGTGTTCCACCTGACAGGGATGTTGAGTTCGTAATAGACCTTATTCCAGGAACCGTCCCGATTGCTAGAAGACCCTATAAGATGGCACCACTAGAACTAGCCGAGCTTAAGAAACAACTCGATGAGTCCTTGAAAAAGGGTTTCATCCGACCTAGTTCATCTCCGTGGGCTTGCCCCGTCCTCTTCGTCAAGAAGAAGGATGGTACGGACCGGATGGTTGTAGATTATCGACCTGTCAATTTGGTCACAATCAAGAACAAATATCCGCTCCCCAGGATCAACGACCTGTATGATCAGCTCGCTGGATCCTCAGTCTTCTCCAAAATGGATTTGAGGTTGGGCTACCATCAAATCAAAATCAGGAACGGGGACATTCCTAAAACGGCCTTTGTTACTCGTTATGGCCAATACGAGTACACCGTCATGTCCTTCGGTTTAACCAACGCTCCAGCCACCTTTTCTCGGTTAATGAACTCAATCTTCATGGAGTATTTGGATAAATTCGTCGTGGTTTACCTCGATGATATACTCATCTACTCCAAGAACGAGGAAGAACATGCCGAACATCTAAGGCTAGTGTTGAAGAAACTTCGAGAGCATCGCCTTTATGCCAAATTTTCTAAATGTGAATTTTGGTTGTCAGAAGTGACCTATCTGGGTCATGTAATATCTGGTAAAGGTATTGCTGTTAACCCTGAGCGAGTTCAAGCCGTCCTTAATTGGACTCCACCTGAATCGGTCAAGCAAGTTCGGAGTTTTCTGGGCTTAGCGAGCTATTGCCGTCGCTTTGTCGAAAACTTCTCCAAAGTTGCTAAACCTCTAACCGAACTCCTCAAGAAAGATAAAAAGTTCGAATGGACTCCACAATGTGAGCACAGCTTTCAGGAACTGAAAAGACGCCTGACTTCTGCTCCCGTACTGGTACCGCCAGACTTCTCTAAGGACTTTGTTATCTACTGCGACGCCTCGCGACAAGGACTAGGTTGCATTCTCATGCAAGATCGACACGTAATTGCTTACGCTTCACGGCAATTGCACCCACATGAGGAGAATTATCCTACTCATGATCTAGAGCTTGCAGCCGTAGTCTATGCACTTAAGACCTGGCGACATTACCTCCTCGGTAATCGTTGCGAAATATTCACTGATCACCAAAGTCTAAAGTACATCTTCACCCAACCGGATTTGAATCTCAGGCAAAGACGTTGGGTTGAGTTGATCACAGACTTCGACTTAGGAATAACCTACACCCCAGGGAAAGCCAACGTCATGGCTGATGCGCTAAGTCGTAAATCTTATTGTAACAACCTGATGTTACAACAAAGTCAACCGCTTCTCCATGAGGAATTTCGGAAGCTTAACCTTCACATTGTTCCTCAAGGTTTTCTTTCCACCTTGGTGGCGAAACCTACCCTTACGGATCAGATCATCAAAGCACAGAGGGTAGATCCGGGAATTTCCTGCATCAAGAGAAACATCAAGAAAGGAGTTGCGAATTGTTTCTCCATTGATGATCAAGGGGTCGTATACTTCGGGAATTGACTAGTGGTTCCCAAGGTGCGAAACCTGAGGCGATTGATCCTTAAGGAAGCTCATGAATCTCCTCTCACCATTCATCCCGGTAGTACCAAGATGTATCAGGACCTACGCCAGAGGTTCTGGTGGACTAGGATGAAGAGAGAAATTGCTCAGTATATTGCTAATTGCGACGTCTGTCGTCGTGTAAAAGCAGAGCATCAACGGCCTGCTGGCACCCTTCAACCCTTAGCTATTCCTGAATGGAAATGGGATAAAATTGGTATGGATTTCATTACCGGTTTTCCCAGGACCAAGAGAGGGAATAATGCTTTCTTCGTCGTTGTCGATCGTCTTTCCAAAGTGGCCCATTTCTTACCCGTTCGTGAGAGTATAACTACTAGTCAATTGGCAGAATTATATATCTCCCGAATCGTGTCTCTCCATGGTGTTCCTTTGGAAATTAACTCGGATCGAGGAAGTCTTTTCACCTCTCGGTTTTGGGAAAGTTTCCAAAATGCTATGGGAACCCGCCTTTCCTTTAGCACCGCTTTTCACCCTCAATCGAGTGGTCAAGTAGAACGTGTCAAACAGATCCTAGAAGACATGCTTCGAGCCTCTGTTATCTCATTCGGAATGGAGTGGGAGAAATGCCTTCCATTTGCCGAATTTGCCTATAACAACAGCTATCAATCTAGCTTGGGTAAAGCCCCTTTTGAAGTTCTCTATGGACGACGGTGTCGAACACCCCTTAACTGGTCAGAAACCGGGGAAAGACAATTCTTTGGCCCGGATATGATTCAGGAGGCAGAAGAGCAAGTTCGCATCGTTCGTGAAAAGTTGAAAACAGCCCAATCTCGTCAAAAGAGTCAGTATGACCGAAAACATAAGGCTATGACTTTCGAGGTTGACGAGAAAGCTTACCTTCGGGTTACTCCTCTGAAGGGAATCCATCGTTTCGGTATCAAAGGCAAATTGGCTCCTCGTTACATTGGACCTTTTCGCATTCTCGCTAAACAAGGAGAAGTTGCCTACCAGTTGGAACTACCTCCGCATCTCTCCAGAGTCCACGATGTTTTCCATGTTTCTCAACTCAGGCGTTGCTTCTTGGATCCTATCCGTGGAGTGGACCACGAAACGCTTGATCTCCAAGATAATGTCACGTATCGAGAGTACCCCATTCATATCCTCGATCAGGCCGAGCGTACCACTCGACGTCATAATATCAAGTTTCTCAAGGTTCAATGGTCGCACCATTCTGAGGATGAAGCAACTTGGGAAAGGGAGGATCGTCTTCGACTCGAGTACCCCGCCTTCTTTCCGGAAGAACCCAAATCTCGGGACGAGATTCTTTTGAGTGGGGGTGAGTTGTCACACCGTAGCTAGTTCATGCATTGGAGTGTTGCATCATATTTACTCTTTCATCAAAAACCTGAAATGGGGATGACAGAACCCCCAGCTCCCTCTGAAACCAACTAGGGTTTACTAAAAACCTTTTCAATGAACCTGACATGCCCTTCTAAAATGCCCATCATTTTTGTCTTGGTTCAGCACTTCTGCCAAAAGTGATGCACATTTTCCTAGGCCATCTTAGGGTTTGTGAATTAAATCATAAATATTTGAATTTGGGCATTTAAAATTATATAAAATATTTAAATGCTCAAATATCCCCAAACTAAAATGTTTCATGTTGGAAATAATCCAACTATGGACCAGGAGTAGTTTGGTGATTTAGGAGTTGCCTAAGTATTTTTATTAATTCAACAAAGTTGCAGAAGTATTAAAAAAGCAGAAATAGAGAAAAATAGAAAAACTTACCTGGCGCCAGCACCCGGCCCACCTGCCGGACCAGCCCAGCGCCGCTCCAGCGAGCTGCTTGCCGGCCAGGCAGGCAGGCAGGTGCCCGACGGCGACCGCAGCGCGCGCCATGCACCTGCTCGCCGCCTCGCCGCTCCCCTCGCCCGGTGACGTCGTGGATCGCCCTCCCTCTCTCCCCCGAAACCCCCAGACACCCCCTCTCCTCTCCAGCTCCTCCCCCTCGCGCCCCCCAGCCATGGCCGCCGCTACCGCCGCCGTGCCTACGTCGAAGCCGCGCTCCCCGCCGCCCGTGCGTCCTCTCGTCATGTCCAGGAGCTCCGCCGCTGTCCACTTCATCGAGCAAGCCGAGCCCCGAGCGCTCGCAACGCCCGAGTCCACCGTAACGACCTCGCCCGAACCGCCGTCGCCGGAGATCCCCTTCAACACCGTCGTCGCTCCGGTCCGTCCCCGGCCGCACCAAGGGCTTCGTCGAACTCCCCGTGAGCTTAGCCATCTTCCCCTCTCTTCTTTTCTTGCTCCCGAGCCGTGTAGCGACCTCCCGGAGCTCAACCGCACCCACCACCGTGGAGCTCGTCGCCGACGTGCTCCCGGTCACCCTCCGACCACTCCACGGTGTCCATCATGCTCACCGCGTCACGTAGCACCTAACTAGCTACTCCCCGCACCTCACCGACCCCCCTAGCGACAAGTTCGACTTCGGCCAAACTCCGGTGGCCATCAAAGTCGTCGCCGGCGCCAACTCCGACCACCCCGACCCCAACGGACTCCACCAAGAGCTGCGGCTCGTTCCCAGCTCCACTCCGGTGGTCTCCGCGACCCATTTGGTGGCCGAAACGGCCAAAACCACTTCCGCCGCCGCGTCGGGCTCGCCGGCGGCTAAACGCCGGTGCAGCCGACCCGGGTTTGACCACGGGTGGGCCCTGGTTGACTCCCCTGAGTTAATGACAGGTGGGGCCCAGCCCTGTTAACTAATTAGGATTAGTTTAAATTAATTTTAGTTTAATTAATCACACTGACACGCGGGACCCACTGTCAGGTTTGACCCGGACGTGTCCCGTTGACCTGCTGATGTCACACTGTCGTCAGGCTGACGCAGTAATTGATTTTCTGGATTTAATCTAATATAGGAAATTCCAGAATATAGTTTAAACTTCAAAAATTCATAACTTTTATTCTGTAACTCCAAATCAGACAAATTATATATGAAAAATGATCAGAAAAATCCAATCTATCCATCTGTACTATTTTAATGCATGACTAAACAAGTTAACTTGATGTTTAATGCAGAACAAGGAAAAACACTTTAACGGACCATGTTTGAGTTTGAAATTTGAATCTTTGATTCAAATTGGTTCTAACCCTTCTGGTCTTAGTTGCATTAGCCCAACACACTCATATTGCCATGTTTCAGGCATGCATCGTATTGTTGCACATTGTTTGGTGATGGTTGTGTATCGGTGTTCTTTGCGGCAGGATCTGCCTCCGAGGAGTACCGTGATTACCCTAACGAAGAACCGTATCAGTGCATCGAATCATCAGGCAAGCAACCAACCATTTGATCATATCGATACAATCCCATGTTCTCGCTCCTGCTCTCTTTTACTGCATTAAGTCAACGCGTTTCAAATTGTTGTGTGTTACGGTAGTTGAACCCATTTCCCTGCATGACCTGTCATTGCCACAGTAACTAGATGAAACCCACTAGCATGTGTAGGAGTTGTTTGAGCCATATGTATGTGTTATTCCTACCTTGCTATGCCTGCTATGCTTAGAGTCGTGTCAGGTCTGGTTCATCTGGGTGATGGACTAGAGTGAAATGATTATGTCGGTAATGAAAGTGGTGTGGTGAACATGATTTGGTAAAGGTATCGATGAGAGGCCATGTAGGAGTACATGGTGGGTTGTTTCATTGAAGTCGACCTTAAGCACTGAGATCTGTATGTGTGATTTAAGATTCAGCTACTACCATGCATTGGGCCTGAAACCAATGGACCCTCTCGACTTCTTATTCACCCTAGCTCTCTGTCCAGGAGTTGCAAGTAGTTTGTGGTGTTTGTAGTATACTGGAGGCCGTGGACAGCGCTGACCGTAGGGGTGGGCTGTGATGCAGTAGGTACGTGGCACGGTGTACCGAATACCCGTTAGGTATCTCGGGAACCCTGTTCACATCGTTTGGGGCTGTGAGCGATACCTCGGCCGGATCTCCTCATGGATGGAACCCGAATAGGGGATAAACCTGGACTAGAGACTTAGGTGGTTAGGTAGGTCGTGGCCGACACCCACGTTGGGCTTCCGCTTGAAGGTTGCCGAGTACATGTCGTGTAAACGACGGTAAGTGGTGAGAGCGTGTATGAAGAAGTACACCCCTGCAGGGTTATCATGATCTATTCGAATAGCCGCGTCTGCGGTAAAGGACTACTTGGTTGCCTATACAGTTCATAGACAAGTAAATGGAAACTACTAAAAGCCTCAAGATAAGTGTGAGTGCCGAGGATGGCTCTTCCGTAGGAAGACGGAGGTGAATCCTCGGTGGTGTATTGAAGTGGTGAGTAGTGGACTCGTGTGCGCAAAACCATTTCAAGTTGGAGTCTCGTAGGATAGTCTAGCCAAGAGTCAAAGCTGGCTTGCTGCAATAACTCCACCAACCCTTCTTGATAATGTGCATGTATGTAGGAGCTGATGTAAGTCTTGCTGAGTACCTTTGTACTCATGTTGCTATAATCTACATTTTTTACAGAAGACGCTGCAACCCCTTCTGATGGGTTCTTCGTAGACGTTGACATCAATGAGTAGGCTAAGGCCCAGGTGGTGATCCTGAGCTTGTGAAGGACCACGTAGTATAGCTAGGCTTTCCAAGCCTCTTTTATTTTACTAGTTGTCTGTACCCAGACAAGTTACTTCCGCTGCTGGTTTGTATGACTATATGACTTGAATGCTGGGTCGTGTGACCCGTACCTATGTGTATGTCATGTATGGCTCTCTGAGCCTTAAACAAGGTACTTGTGTCGTAGAGTCATGTTGTGATGCCATGTTGTATTTGCACATATCGAGCATATTGTGTGTATGTTATTGAAATGCTTGGTATGTGTGGGATCTGACTATCTAGTTGTTTATCTTTAGTAGCCTCTCTTACCGGGAAATGTCTCCTAGTGTTACCGCTGAGCCATGGTAGCTTGCTACTGCTCTGGAACACTTAGGCTGGCCGGCATGTGTCCTTCTTCGTTCCTGTGTCTGTCCCTTCGGGGAAATGTCACGCATTGAGTACCGGAGTCCTGTTAGCCCGCTACAGCATGGTTTACCGGAGTCCTGCTAGCCCAGTGCTACAGCCCGGACCCACTTGCTGATGACCGACACGTTCGGAGCTGGGTCATGGATGCCTGTCCCTATAAGTCTGTGCCACTTTGGGTTTACGACTAGTCATGTCAGCTCGGGCTCCTTATCATATGGATGCTAGCGACACTATCATATACGTGAGCCAAAAGGCGCAAACGGTCCCGGGCAAAGGTAAGGCGACACCCGGGGAATACCGTGCGTGAGGCCGCAAAGTGATATGAGGTGTTACAGGCTAGATCGATGTGACATCGAGTCGGGGTCCTGACACCAGACCCCTGCGCACATAGGATGTAGACCGGCGGGCTGACCTCTCTGTTGTGCCTAGGTGGGGCTGCGACGTGTTGATCTTCCGAGGCCGGGCATGACCCAGGAAAGTGTGTCCGGCCAAATGGGATCGAGCGTGTTGGGTTATGTGGTGCACCCCTGCAGGGAAGTTAATCTATTCAAATAGCCATGATCTTCGGTAACAGGACGACTTGGAGTTGTACCTTGACATTATGACAACTAGAATCGAATACTTAATAAAACACACCCTTCCAAGTTCCACAGACAACCCGGTGATCGCTTTTCCACAGGGCGACGAGGGGAGGATCGCTGGGTAGGATTATGCTATGCGATGCTACTAGAGATGCTACTTGGAGATACTACTGGAGATGCTACTTGGAGATACTACTGGAGATGCTACTTGGAGATGCTACCTGGAGATGCTATTTGGAGGACTTCAATCTACTCTCTTCTACATGCTACAAGACGGAGGCTGCCAGAAGCGTAGTCTTCGATAGGACTAGCTATCCCCCTCTTATTCTGGCATTCTGCAGCTCAGTCCACTGATATGGCCTCCTTACACATATACCCATGCATATGTAGTGTAGTTCCTTGTTTGTGAGTACTTTGGATGAGTACTCACGGTTGCTTTCTCCCCCCTTTTTCCCCCTTTCCATTCTTTCTGGTTGTCGCAACCAGATGCTGGAGTCCAGGAGCCAGACGCCACCGTCGACGACGACCCCTACTACACTGGAGGTGCCTACTACTACGTGCAGCCCGCTGATGACGACCAGGAGTAGTTTAGGAGGATCCCAGGCAGGAGGCCTGCGCCTCTTTCGATCTGTATCCTAGTTTGTGCTAGCCTTCTTAAGGCAAACTTGTTTAACTTATGTCTGTACTCAGATATTGTTGCTTCCGCTGACTCGTCTATGATCGAGCACTTGTATTCGAGCCCTCGAGGCCCCTGGCTTGTATTATGATGCTTGCATGACTTATTTATGTTTTAGAGTTGTGTTGTGATATCTTCCCGTGAGTCCCTGATCTTGATCGTACACATTGCGTGCATGATTAGTGTACGATTGAATCGGGGGCGTCACAAGTTGACTAGCTCGTTGTGATCAACTGATAGTCATGGTTTCCTGGCTATGGACATTGGATGTCGTTGATAACGGGATCACGTCATTAGGAGAATGATGTGATGGACAAGACCCAATCCTAAGCATAGCACAAGATCGTGTAGTTCGTTTGCTAGAGCTTTTTCAATGTCAAGTATCTCTTCCTTAGACCATGAGATCGTGTAACTCCCGGATACCGTAAGAGTGCTTTGGGTGTACCAAACGTCACAACGTAACTAGGTGATTATAAAGGTGCACTACAGGTATCTCCGAAAGTGTCTGTTGGGTTGACACGGATCGAGACTGGGATTTGTCACTCCGTATGACGGAGAGGTATCTCTGGGCCACTCGGTAATGCATCATCATAATGAGCTCAAAGTGACCAAGTGGTTGATCACGGGATCATGCATTATGGTACGAGCAAAGTGACTTGCCGGTAACGAGACTGAACAAGGTATTGGGATACCGATGATCGAGTCTCGGGCAAGTAACGTACCGATTGACAAAGGGAATTGTATACGGGATTTGATCGAATCCTCGACATCGTGGTTCATCCGATGACATCGTTGAGGAGCATGTGAGAGCCAACATGGGTATCTAGATCCCGCTGTTGGTTATTGACCGGAGAGTCTCGGTCATGTCTGCATGTCTCCCGAACCCGTAGGGTCTACACACTTAAGGTTCGGTGACGCTAGGGTTATTAGGAAGACTTGTATGTGATTACCGAAAGTTGTTCGGAGTCCCGGATGAGATCCCGGACGTCACGAGGAGTTCTGGAATGGTCCGGAGGTGAAGTTTTATATATGGGAAGTTTTCATACGGACCCCGGAAGAATTCGGGGGCATATCGGTATTGTACCGGGGCCACCGGAGGGGTTTCGGGGGTCCACCGGGAGGGGCCACCCCTCCCGGAGGGCCACATGGGCCGCAAGGGGCAGGGAGCCAGCCCCTGGAGGGCTGGGCGCGCCCCCCACCTTGGGCCCATGCATCTAGGGTTGGGGGGAAACCCTAAAGGGGGGCACCCCCCCTTGCTTGGGGGCAAGCCTCCCCTCCCTGGCCGCCGCCCCCCCTCTAGATCCCATCTAGAGGGGTCGGCCCCCCTTGCCCCTTCCCCTATAAATAGAGGGGTGAGGGGAGGGCTGCTGGACACAACTCAAGGCGCAGCCCCTCCCCTCCCCAACACCTCTCCTCCTCCATACGTGCTTGGCGAAGCCCTGTCGGAGTACTGCTGCACCAACAACACCACGCCGTCGTGCTGCCGTTGGAGCTGCCTTCCTCAACCTCTCCTTCCTCCTTGCTGGATCAAGACGGAGGAGACGTCGTCCGTCCCGTACGTGTGTTGAACGCGGAGGTGCTGTCCGTTCAGCACTTGGTCATCGGTGATCCGAATCATAGCGAGTATGACTCCATCATCACCATCCGTTCAAACGCTTCCGCACTCGATCTACAAGTGGTATGTAGATGCAAACTCACTCCCTTGACTCATTGCTTAGATGAACTCATAGATGGATCTTGGTGAAACCGTAGGAAAAATTTTGATTTTCTGCAACGTTCCCCAACACCTACTCTTGCTTGATTGATATTGATGATACGGGTAGTACAAGAGTGGATCTACCACGAGATCAAGGAGGCTAAACCCTAGAAGCTAGCCTATGGTATGGTTGTTGTTGTTCTACGGACTAAAACCCTCCGGTTTATATAGACACCGGAGAGGGCTAGGGTTACACAGAGTCGGTTACAATGGTAGGAGATCTACATATCCGTATCGCCAAGCTTGCCTTCTACGCCAAGGAAAGTCCCATACGGACACGGGACGAAGTCTTCAATCTTGTATCTTCATAGTCTTGGAGTCCGGCCGACGATGACAGTTCGGCTATCCGGACACCCCCTAGTCCGGGACTCCCTCAGTGATGATGACGTCGAACCGTAACTATATAGCCAAAACACAATAGGACACGGGAACCACACTCAAAATCTCAAAGACCAAAATGTGTCAAAATCGTCATAGGAGGTATTGGGGATGATGGTGGTGTATCTGGGCAGCGGTGGTGGTATTGGGGTTTGGAAGATGTGGTGGAAAACGTGGAAGTGGTGGTGGCCAAACTGAAGAAATTCAGTTTCATCAGAGTTGCTTGGACGTCCGGGGTGTCACGGTCGTCCAGTCGTCGGACGTCCGGCTGGGTCCGGTCGTCCGGGTCCTGGGCGAAAATCGGGCACAGGATGAACTGCACAATTTCGGGGTGGATGGAAGTGGTGATGTCGAAATCGAGCGGATTTGTGGATGGAAAAGGGGGAGAGGGTGGGGAAAGCTAGATCCACATGTGGCAACACAAGTCCATGGATCAAATCCAACAAAATTTCAACTCACCAACAAATCACAAAAAATATTTGGGGCTATTTTTGGTGGGGATTTTCGGATTTAGGATGAAAACAACAAAATGGAGCTAGAAAACACGGGGTAGGGGCTCCAAAAACGTGATCAACCTGGCTCATGATACCAAGATGATGTAGGGCGAAACCCTATGGGGCCGATCTTTCACGTTTGGAGAGGATCTGATGTAGGGCGAAACCCTAGGGGCCGATCTTTCACGTTTGGAGCGGATCCCTACGAGGAACACGAAGAACACGAGAAGGGGAACGAGGGAAATCACGGGGAAACACAAGAGGAAAACACTCAACCAACGAGAATATGATCACACATGTGCTAGATCCGAGAAACACAAAGAGATACATGGTCCAAATCCAACAAAGGATGATACAAGCGGCAGTAGTTGATCTCCGAGAGGAGGTCTTGAATCCACAAGGGATCTTCTTGTAAAGGGGTCTTGAATCCATGGTGGATCTTCTCCGAAGAGGTCGCGATCTCTCATGAGGAGGAGATCCGTATGGATGAGCAAAGCTCCATCTCAAATGAGCTAATCCTTTGATAACGCTAAAACGTAGGTGGAGGGGGAGTATATATAGTCTAAGGGGCGAAGGGTTACATGGGCCTCGGCCCAGATGCACTGCACACAGGCAGGGGAGGCCAGATGTCCAGGCATCGGGCCGGATGTCCGGGCCTTCGTGAGGTGCCGAATGTCCGTGCTAGCGGGCCGGATGTCCGGGCTGGAGTGCCGGTCTCGGAGCTCTCTGCATAGGCGGGGTCTGGATGTCCGGGCTGGGGGCCGGATGTCCGGCGGCTCGGGAAGAGCCGGATGTCCGGGCCTCTGGTCAGATGTCCGGGCTGACGGGGTTCAGCTTCGGGTGCATTCTGTGACGGGCGCCGGATTTCCGGGGGGTCAGGCCGGATGTCCGGGCTGGTCCAGATGTCCGGGTTGGGGCCGGATGTCCGAGGCATGTAGCAGCTGGTTCTTCTTCCTTCTCCTCTTCCATGCTTGGCCTTGGTCCTTTGATTCTCCTTGGTCATCTCGGTTGTACCTGAGTATAGGCAAGGTCCATGCATGAGGTAGTAGCCATGTCTCACATGTGGAAAGTGACGGTTCGAAGAGGAGTGAATTCACCTTGTGTCCAATGGCGTGTGTTTGAGGTCTCGTCATATCTCTTCTTGGGGCTTGGAGAGTAGTCGGAGTGTACATGGGGATGAATGTGGGTGCTCCCCATCATCTCCCCCCCTTGGGAAAAATCCGACCTCGGATCGTGATCCTCATCACCATGGAAACGATTATCGTGGATGGACTTTTAGTTGGACGAAGTGGAAGACATGGCGCAATCCAAGTAGTCCAAGGTGTCGCCGGAGTGATAGACATGCAAAAAGAGCAAACACAAGCGACACTCGGAAATACAACAGTTAGCGCACACAAAGTGTCCATCATGTAAGAATGAGTCCGTTCGGTAAGATTGTGCATGACAAAGCGCATGAAGCTTATCAAGATGTTCTAGGAAGGTATGCAACGTGTTCATGGGAACAAAAGCATGGTGCACAAAGTGACAAATTCTACCATTGTGCAAAATGATGTCATAGAGAGACGGTTCATCAATAGCATGATACGGCAATGGATGCTCAATATGTGTATGGTATCATGCAATTCATGGTGGGCAATATGATCATGATGTATGAATATGCCATCAAGGTATATCACAACAAATTTGCTAAGGAAATGCACAAGCTCATATATCATGGATGACATAGAAATACAAGATGCAACAAGGCAATCATAATGTGAGTCAATCCATGCATAGGGTGCAAACTTGTGGTAAGTATGATATGTCCATCGAGCATAACAAGTGTGAGCACAATCAACAAATACGGAGGTGTGAGTGCAATGTGCCAAAGGAGTGTTGATGTACCAATGCTCGATGTCGTGGCATGAGTGGAAATCCGAAGGTGCATCCAACAAGTTTGAGCACTCCTCAATGTGAAGGTCCATAGAGCGAATCTCCAATGTCGCTCCTCCGTTCATGAGATGTATCATGTAGACAACAATAAGGAAACAACAATGAAAGAGTAACGCATCCAATATGCATATTTGAGGATGGCTCAAAGAGAAGGAGTTCACCTTTATGAGTATGTAGAAAATGTTGGTGTCGCACATCATGTATGCCTTCACATAGCCAATATGTCTCATGACGGTAATGCCTTGTGACTCCTTCAAAACGAAAGAACATGACAAACACTCGGAAGAACAAATGAGGTTAGCGGAAGTGCAAAACCTATCATTCGTGTGGTAAGATACCCAACAAGTGTATGCATCATCCGCATCATAAGAAAGGACAAGGGAGTATTACATAGTATGGAGGCATATGATGCGAGAACAACCAAATGCAATAGGCTCAATCAAACAAGCATGCTTCACAAGTAAGGTGTCAAAGTCTCCAAGACCAATAAGCATAGTATGGCTGCACTCAATACAAGTGGATGTGAGAGAGGCAACTAATTGAGACAAGAGACAATGATCAAGATATATCATGTGAAAGGCATGAGCATATATGTCATCAACCCAAGAAAGCGAGTAAGAGTGGAACATGGGTGATGCAACATAGCAAGCAATCATAGCGATTAAGTCAAGCAAGCTAGTAGTGCGAAGATGCAACATACTAGAGGGAATCATGGCAATCATGTCATGTGTGCAAATAGTGGGCATATATAATGCACATGACATATCACAAGCATGAAAGCAAGATATGAGAAGAATATCATGAATGTATTGGTGAGAGACCATATGTAAATAGCAATGGTACATCATGACTCTCCCAAAACAACAAGCATCAATAGCATGAAGCACATGATAAACATGGCAATATCAACAAGGATCTCCACCAAGCATGCAAATACACATAGGAGTAGGATAATGGTCAATCATGGGTAGATGCAAGCAAGGGTCACAATTGCATGGCAAAATCATGTGAAGAGGCATAACATGCAAAGTGAACATGATAGTATGGGCATAAAGGGACAAGTGGTATATAGCCCATAGCCTTGTGAGAGCCAAGTAAAAGAGATGCGCGTAGTCCTTGCGCGAAAGGAACGGTGGTACGGATAGTCCACGGGATTCCAAGTCATCGTTGCTCTCAAGAGCTCATTTCGTCAACTCTTGGGATTGAGATGTTAACGATTATACGTGAGTACCTACACAAAACAAAGACGGGAAAAATTGTGTGTGCGTGATATATGTACACATCATCCATCATGATGCGCACGTGCATGTGTCGGTTAGCACAAAATATCAAATGCTCAAATAAATGAGATGCGTGATATAGAAACATGTCATCCATCATGAGAGGTTTGTTATTATGTATGACATAATGGAGACTCAAAGGATGTAATGCATCATGAGAAATATCTAGAGCATTGTTATTCATGGAATGCATATGGTGCACGCAATTATGGGAATCATGCAAAGTATGAAATGCATCAAGATCTCCTAATATGTATGAGGAAACTATGGGGGTCTCCTCATGATCATGAGTAGCAACATCACATGGAGAATATTGACAACATCCAAAACAAAACATATTTGGAACAATGTGATCATGGCATGACATAGTAGATGAATTGCACAAATCATGTAAAGGAAGCATGGCAATATCATCACATGAAAAACAAAAGCCAGTGACCATCATCTCGTCATCTATGCCATAAGTGCAAATAGGATTTATCTTAATGGGGCATGCATAGTTACTATGTTGAGATTGAAATGATGCAATATGGGAGATGTCACTCATAGCATATGATAAGTTCAATGGATTGTCAAACATGACGTGACCAAAAGAATTTTCACATGATATCCTATGAACCATAGCATCACAACTAGGCAACTCAACATGCTCATCAGCATATTCATCATAAATAGGTAAGTCAAGACATGAAGAAGTCGCACTAGCATGAAGCATGGGAATAGGTGGGTCAACATCATGGGATCAATTGATGTCAAGAGAGTCCACTAGTGGGACAAGAGAAGCACCATCACCTATGTTACCTTTGGAGCTCATGTGTTGTAGGTGAGGTGTTGAAGACCAAGTCGTGGTCAACTTCATCTTGATGGAACCATGTGGGGGTGCATCATCGTCCACCATGGCCATCGGTTTGTCCATTGGAGGGATGGACTCATCGAGGATAGGCTTGTCGTCATGCAGGAGACCTAGCACCAAAGAATAAAACACACTAGGAGTAGAGATTAAGTCGTTAGAAATCATAGTGGCCTCATGTGCCATGTCAACTACCTCACTCACTAAGTGTTGTGGCTCACTCACTCCCTCAAGGATGCTCTCACTCATATGGTTGGTGGAGTCACTCAAATGGTGCTCTCCTCACATGGCACTTGGGGCATCTCGACATATGTGGGTGTCATAGAGATGCAGGTGCAAATGTCTCCATGCGCGGTCGCGTAGCTTGACTCGGAGTATGAGTCCAATATGGGCGCTGTCTTCATGTTGTTGAAGAGGTTCGTGCTCGTCGCCATAGTCGAAGGGGATGGCCCTTGCTCGACCGTCTTGTCACCATCTTGGTGTTGGAGGCCCATATGATGTGGCACCTCGTAGCTCGTCTCCATGACCGAAGGGAGTTTCCCATGCTTGGCCATCTTCCTTGAGGGGCTTCCAAAGATGGAAGTGTCGCCCTCACTCATAGGTAGTCGCCTTGGACTTGATGAAGTCGATGTAGGTGTACACGTGGGAAGTAGGCAAAGATGTCGTACGTCCAAAGGCGAAGATGCCTTGATAGCACTTGGCGAAGATGCCAAAGTGGTTGTTCTAGCCGTAGCACCGTCTTGGTGGTGGTCGTCTCGCGGTCTTCTCTTTTGCTCATGAAGCTTTGACTTGGCGTGAAGTAGGGCTTGTTGGGACTTGTACGTTTGCGCTTGTGGAGCATCTTCATGATGATGGTGTCGTTGTCGTGCTTGAGCTCTTAGTAGATGCCGTTCGTCGTCATCGTGCACATGTTGTTTGGAGGTGACTTGCCCTTCATGATGATGTTGATCACGATTGTGACGGTGGTCATCACGAAGATGTGGACATGAACGAATTGCGCTTGCATCATTTTCGCGCTCCGAACACTTGTGGCTTGAATGTCGCCGCCTTGAAGATGACGAAGGGGAAGAAGAGTTGATCAAGGATCTAATCTCCTCCATCCTTGCATCTTGCTCCTCTTTATGTGTGGAAAGCTTCTAGTCGATGTAGTCCCTTTTGCTTACTTCGGAATGACGAATGTCGATGGATATGTTCTCGATACGCTCTCGCAATCGTGATTGTGAGCCTTGCATTTGTTGTTATAGATCGAAGATGGATGCTTTGGAGATGTAGTTGTTCACGCTGTCATTGTTGTCATAGACCGGAGAGGAAATGTCTTGCCTATCCATCACAAGACTCGAGCAAATATGAGTGGGGGAAAGAGAAGAACTATACCAAATGTACGTTGACCAATGTTGAAGATGGATCAATGATCACTCAAATGTGTAACAAGGAAATAGCACAATTGGTACCAATTCTTGTCGGTTGCTATGGGAAGTATGATCACTAATGTGCACAAGTCACGTTGCCGGCAATACTCAAATGGATATTCTCGATTGGCAAGTAACGCAAAATGGGCTAGGGGTTAACAATGCAATGGCAAGGGGAATATACAATGGAAGGATACCACGATACCAAGATGATATGGAGGTTACCGTCCGAGGCGATGATGAGTGACGGTGTTCTTGATGTAGAAACCAAGATGATGAAGACTCGTCCCTAAGTAGCCGAAACACCTTAGGAAACAAAAAAACCGCAAACTCAAAATCTCAAACGTCAAATGTCAAAATGGTGGTAGCGGAGAGCGATGGTGGTTTGCACTTGTCAATGCGAAAGTGAAATGATGGGCTATATACGTGTCGGAGTTGAAATTGCCGGCCCTAAGTAGCCGAAACACCCTAGGAGACACAAGCCACAACTCAAACAAGCTCAAACAAAATTGGGTTAAGTTGGGTTGTCGGAAGTGTATGGTGGGCACGTCTATGCGGAAATGGTGGTGGTTGATGAAGAAGTAACCGTCCCTAAGTAGCGGAAACACCTTAGGAGACTCGAATCACTACTCAAGCAACCACTAATGCTATATGGAACAAAATGGGTTAGGTTGAAGAAGTCGGTGGTGGTGTAGCGGATGATATGGTGGAGGGCCTAGGCAAACTTGCCAAATTTTCAAAAATTTGATGGACTCAAATGGTGATGGTGGTATTTTTGTGGGATGGGGGATGTCAATAGCTTCAAAACGAGATAAAGAACGTCAAAATCGGACTCCGGATGAATTAGTTATGGTCAAAACGGTGAAACGGGAAAAGTAGAAATGATAGCGGGCGGACATCCGGGGGTTTGGCCGGATGTCCGGGACCTGATGTCCAGAACCTTGCGCGAAAATGCGCACCAGGAGCTAGATGTCCGGGCTAATGGCCGGATGTCCGGGATGGCCGGATGTCTGGGGGTCGGGCCGGATGTCCGGGCTCCAAATTCGAGGATGAACTCGAGGAACTGGAATTTGGGGCGGAAATTGATGATTTCGGGGGCTAAATTGGAGAGATTTCGTGGATGGAAAGTGGGGAAACTTGGGCAAAAGCTGGATCCACTTGAAACCAAGCAATTCCACGGATCAAAATCAACAAAACATCAGCAAACCAACAAATCACAAAAAAAATTGCAGGCTATTTTTGGTGGGGATTTTCGGATTTAGGACGAAATCAACAAAATCAAGCTAGAAAACAAAGGGTAGGGGCTCCAAAAATGTGATCAACGTGGCTCATGATACAATTGATGATGTAGGGCGGAACCCTAGGGGCCGATCTTTCACGTTTGGAGCAGATCCCTATGAGGAACACGAAGAACACGAGAAGGGGAATGAGGGAAATCACGATGAAACACAAGAGGAAAACACTCAACCAATGAGAATATGATTACACATGTGCTAGATCCGAGAAACACAAAGAGATACATGGTCCAAATCAAACAAAGGATGATACAAGCAGCGGTAGTTCATCTCCGAGAGGAGGTCCTGAATCCAAGAGGGATCTTCCCGTAAAGGGGTCTTGAATCCATGGTGGATCTTCTCCGAAGAGGCCGCAGTCTCTCACGAGGAGGAGATCCATATGGATGAGCAAAGCTCTATCTCAAATGAGCTAATCCTTTGTTGTTGTTGTTGTTGTTGTTGTTGTTGTTGTTGTTGTTGTTGT